>NC_090651.1:114079318-114813068 GCF_040937935.1 Hyperolius riggenbachi | reverse complement strand
TATTTCATTATGTCTTTGTAATACTTCCAGTAAACTACGAAATACTTTTTGCCATTTAATTGTCCGTTTATTGAGAAATCTATGTTACAGTTAGAATTCTTTGAGCTGTTTTTCCTTCCGTTTTCCAGAGATTAGCAATGGCCTTCTCTTGTGGTTGTCACACAGATCAGAGACTGGGAGTCCTGCCTTTGTGTGCCAGAGAGGTTTGCAATCTCTTGCAGGATCAGTAATGGTGTGTTGTGATGTGACGCTGCTCACATGTGCTCCACACTTTATTTCTGATATCCTTGTCTCCCAGTATACAGGCCTAACCACACTGTCATCTTACCCTCCCAGAACTTCCTCTGTAGCCTTTGTGATCCTTTCCTTCTTGCTGAAATGCTTTGTGAGCACAATCCCCATCCAACTGAAACCCATCACTTGCACTGCTGAGTGTTCTCCTTTTTTTATAATTATTCCTCAGCAGTGCCCCCCTGTAAATGAGTGATACTCGGCTCAGATTCTCTTATGATAAGTGTAACAGTTGTGGTTATGTAATAGGAAACAGTCTTTAAAGGTCTCCGTCAAGAAGCAAATGGCCTATATTCAGAAATTTTCGATAATTCATCTAAAAGGTTATAGCTTTACAGTGGACCTGAGCTCTTGCACAGGGCAGAGGGAAAACAGAGATAAATACACTCTGTATGTATTTAGAGAGTTTAGCCTGTCTAAATCACCCTTAGCTGTGTCAGCTGGCTGCCTCGGCAAAGCAGCTAATTTGTTAACCCTAATTTGTTAACAATAAAGCAGGAAGTAGACACACTGCAGGATTTGTATCGGCTGTAACAAAGAAATGTTTTTTCTTTAAAGGTTATTGTGCTGTTGCTCATCTTTTAGAGCAGAGGGGTACTTCTGAGTTCAGGTCCACTTTAAACCGTTCAGAATTTAGAAAAATCCATGGTTTTACCAAAAGTTTTTTTTGTCTTTTTAATTGCAGAACAGGTTTAACACATCAGTTTTCCATTTATATCCTAGATTATTCAGATGTATGGATTGCTAATGTGCTAAAACAACTAGCTTGAATAAATTATGTCCTTAAATGTTCTTAAATATATATATATATATATATTATTATTTTTGTGCATTATCTTATCGTGATGTCTAGGAGGTTAGCACTTTTGGGGCTAGTCTAGATTAGGAGACCCAGCACAAAACTTTTATAGGTAAATTTGGATAATGTGATTGGGTGGATGGCACCCTCTCAAACAGATAAGTTTCAGATAGGTTGTAGTAAACTACGCCCACTCACAACAGTTTGTGCTGTAGTGGGTGCTGTGATTGTAGAGCACAGGTGTCAAACACAAGGCCCGTGGGCCAAATGTGGCCCTCCTTGCCATTTTATGTCCAGACAGGCCCCCCAGAGCTTCAAATGTGCATCATTTTAAGCAGTAAAACAACAAACACTGCCTTTGCAACCACAGGAGCACACACGAGACAGTATCAGGATAAGGTGGAGTGCAGCAACAACCCATGAAAACCACCCCCCTCCTCCCCCCACAGCAAAACTACCATGGGGCCTCCACTTGGCATTCAATCCCTCCTTGTCTAGCTAGTTCCCATGGTTTCCATTGCAAGTCAGATTTTGAATTTTCCAGAATCTAAGAGTAAAGGTGGCCATACACTGGTCGATTTGCCATCAGATTCGACCAACAGATAGATCCCTCTCTGATTGAATCTGATCAGAGAGGAATCGTATGGCTACCTTACTGCAAACAGATTGTGAACCGATTTCAGCCTGAAACCGTTCACAATCTGTGGTGGTGGTGGTGCTGCCGCCGCTTCCCCCCATCTCGCATACATTACCTGCTCCGCCGGCGCGACTCCCGTGTCTCCGCTCTTCTTCTCCGTCTCAGCTCTGGTCTTCAGGTCCAGCATGCTTTACTTCTTCCTGTCTGGGGGAAGTTTAAACAGTAGAGCGCCCTCTACTGCTTAAACTTCCTGCCGGGACAGGAAGAAGAGAAGCATGCCGGAGACCAGACCAGAGCAGAGACGGAGAAGAAGAGCGGAGACCAGGGAGTCGTGCCGGCGGAGCAGGTAATGTATTGCAGCTCTATTGCGTCGGTCGTCGGGCACTCGAACGCCGCTAGCGATGCGCTCTTTACCTGCGGGCGATCGACGGTTATTTTCCGCACGGCGCGATCGACGGGATCGGACGGAATGGATCGAAATTCGGCGTGTAGCGTGAACGATTGGCAGCAGATTCGATCCCAGTGATCGAATCTGCTGTCGAAACGGGCGCAAATCGGGCCAGTGTATGGCCAGCTTAAAGCTGGCCACTAACGGTCCAATTTCTAGCGAAAAATCGTTTGAGCGATCAGAAATTCTGATCAGATTGGTTGTAAATAATCTCCATTGGTGGACACAATCGATTATGAACGAGTGAAAAAAATGTCGCCCGAATGAATTTTTTGTCGAAAGAAAATTTGGATTTTCTTGGTGGTCGTGATAGATAGGAAGCAATGATTGGTTAGTTGATGGTGTAGTGAACGATTTTTCGTCCGATCAGAATTTCTGATCGCTCGAACGATTTTTCGCTAGAAATTGGACCGTTAGTGGCCACCTTAACACTGTAAAAAGGATTAGACAGGGTCATACCTTTTTAGAATTTGCATGCAATTTGTAAAGGTCTGAAAACACGTTTGTTGCAGATGTTATTCATTGCAATCACATCGCATTGTATTCCGATACATGCAAATTTACATTTGTAAATGTTCTGCATTTAAAAATTCAGAAAGCAGGTCTTTGTTTTTGTGTATGATGTGCAATTTGTGTTTCACTGCAGATTAATGGAATTGCAGAAAATTTGCAAGAAAAAAAAAGTTTTGCTTGAAAAGTTGCATGCGGTTTTGACGCAAATTAGTTTATTTTTTTTTTGTTTGTTTTTTTCAAAAATCCATTTTTATTTTTATTTTTTACATACAACAAGGCATACAAAGTGAAAACAGTCACAAGCAAATGGTGCCTTAAAGTAACAACCAAAGCAGGGAGTACATCAGAAACATGAAATGAACTGGGTACCCAAAACATTGTATCTGGGGACTCCTACCCAAGAGCTAGGGAGCATTATGCATACACAAATCGCCCATAAAGCTATAACACTGTAACATAAGTGAGGACAAATTAGATCTTTTTTCATGTAAATTTGCTTCAATATTATTCCCCAAAAAAATCATAATTCAAAATTGCAAAAATGTGCACGAATATTCATTTAAACAATTACAAACGCAGAATCTTGCATGCAGAAAATCACATGATTTTTCCACAAGAACAAGTGTGAATGGCCCCTTACTTTTACAGAAGTCTTGTGTACCATTTTGCCATCTGCACGGCTAAGCGATTCAGATGTGTACTCGCATCACAGCTCTCGCCGGCCCTCAGAGGGAAATCTGCTTTTATATAATGATGAAAAATGTTAGGATTGAAGTTGCTTTGTCTCCGAGAATATAAAAGTAATCTCGATCTTGGATAAAGTGCAGGATTGTGATTCTTCTCTGTGGTTATTGATTGACTGTATCCCCTGCGTTTTTCCCATTCATATTTCATGTGCCCAGCGGCTGCAGGTGAAGTTGATGAAATAATCATTTGAAGATCTTGCTGAGAGTTTCACTGGAGCTTAAATGTTTGCCCAAAAATAGACTGTGAGGAGGTCAGATTTGTTGCACCACAGATGAGATTTTACATCTTTTTACATTTTACGTCTTTCACTAGATAGACATTTACCGTGTTTTGTTTTGTTTTAATTTTAAATCCAGTTTTTTGACCATTTGTGGCTTTTGAAGTTCACTCATATTTTTACAGTTATAATAAAAGTGTGTTTTTTTTCTGTTCTTCAGTTCCATGTCTCTAGTTCTGTGATATACTTAGAACAAGACAGTATACAAATGTCAACCACTATTCACAGCAACAGTGTATTCAACTAATTATTATTAAGACAAAAAGATCATACTCTTTTGTTGTTTGAGGAAACCTAAATCCAAATATATACAGAGATGTGTAACTGACTAAAAAAAAAATTGTATTTATTTAACTTTTTAAAATCCAGAATATGGGCCTTAAAGTGAACCCGAGGCTAACCTTAGGTCAATAAACAGATAATTGCCTAAGAAGATCCTCCGGAGACTTCCCGTGTCCACCTCACCTCTACCGCCACTCACCTGGGACCCTAGGGAAGATCTGGGTCGCCCTCCTCTTCAGTCATGAGCGCAGCCATGCTGCTCCTGTGTGAGCATGGCCGCACCACTGCAGTAGCATAAAGCCACTCATGTACTAGTGGCTCCGGGTTACTGCGTAGGCGTGGCCGTACTTGTGCAGGTGCAGCCATTAGACTATGTATGGTGGGGAATAAATGAGAAGCTTCGGTGAGGGATCGTTAGCAATTTCACTATATAATCTATGAAGTGCTCTGGAAGATATCAGCACTGTATAAATGCATAATGGAAATTATTAATGTCTTCTGGAATGATCTGAGAAAGCCCTGGGGCCTATTGTTTAGACACCTACTCATTTGTATTCTGTATAGAGCCTTGTGGGTGCGTTTGGTTTGTCAACTTTCCTCTGCTTCCCCCTCAACCCTCAGACACCCCCACCACTATGAGCCTAAATATTACTCATATGTACAAATGCACTGTTTTATAAATCATTTCTAGAAGACTGGTGATGTACAGCTTAAAGAATTAGATCAACTGTGATGTTCTTTCTCTTTCAGGTTATTACCCACAATGCCGCTGCACAAAGACTCACAGCAGAGCCCAGTGTACACAGAGTTCATATCCAGGCTCTTAAAAGAATTGCACTTTCAAAGTGAAGATCTGGAGTTTCTGAAAAAGAAATTTGCCCGTAAAACGCTATCTTCAGTGTAATCATGGCTGACCCAAAAATAATTTATTTTTATTAAGTGTCATTAAATAATGGCAAACAAAAAAAATTCACAACCCGTCCCGTGTCTCTATTACTGTATATTTAAAGGTAAACTAAATAGTACACACATCAGTTGAGTTTATAAATGTAAATGCAAAAAAAAAAAAAAAAAAAGATACTTATGAAATGTGAAGGCTGTAGATCCTATAGGGCCTTCCCTGTCCTCTCTTGTAGCCCTCATTCCAGTGCTGTCACCCCGTTTAATTTGCCACCTCATGAGGCTTCGGAAGCACTTGTGTACCGGAGTGCTTCCAAAGCCGGGTGGCTCTGTATTGCGCGAGTGCGCGCGCTCGTGCATGCGTGGTATGGAGCCACCCAGCTTTGGAAGCACTCGGGGCATGAGTGCTTCAGGAGCCTCCCAAGGGCTCACAGGCGTGTATTCGGCTAATTGGCCAAGTACACACAATGGGGGTGACAGCATTTCAATGAAGGGAGCAAGAGAAGACTGGGAAGGCTCTGGATCCTATGGAGAAAAATCTGTCTAAATTGGGAACACCTGGGGCCTGGTTCAGCTGCAACAGTTGCTAGCATTAAAGGCTAGATATTGCAGTGCATGCAAAGTCCTAAATGCATATTTCAATGAAGAAAATAGTGATGAGAATTAGCTGGTGAGGCAAAATCACCTAAGTAACCTCTTGTGGTGCCAGGGCTCTATTCTTCTGGTCCAGTTGGAGAGTTTAGATGTAGTGTGCGCTGTTTAACATAAAAAATGAAGGTAGATGAGTGTACACTTATTAACTGCTGCATGACTTAACTTTTGTTTTAAATAGATTTCATTTTTTAAAATGCTTTTTTTATTGCCACATTGGCCGGCTCTACTACCTGAACAAAAAACCAGCCCACGTGGTACATGACATGGGGGGTTTACAAGAGCAACACAAATATCTTTGCTGCCTTTTTTTAATGCCCCCTTGTTCATATAAGAGGGCTTCTCCTTATCTTAGGGAGGGGTAGCTATCTCCACATTTGTGGAGTCAGATCCGATGGAGGGGGTGCCTTATAATGGAATCATGGTGCCTGTTTTAATGAGGAAATACATGTAGGTTTGAAGGTGCACACCATCCTTAGTGTAGTCAGTTGCTTAGTAGGAGATAAATGGAACCTTGTATCAGCTGCACTTATATGCTAAGAATCTATTGTTATACCCCATCCCAAACCAACACCAGCCTGGAGTGCTGACACAAGATGGGTTGGGTCCATGAACTCATGCTGATGATGCAAATTCTGCTCCTTCCTTCTGTACCTCAGCAGTAATGGAGATTCCTTAGACCAGGATAAGTGATTGCAATCTTAAAGTTCCAAGTTATGATGTGCCCACTGGCTGACAGAAGTAGACCCTGACATACAAATTTTGAAATGCTTTTCTGCTGTGCATCTCAAGAATTTGTACATCAGGGTCTACTTCTCTTTTGATTGGGAGATTTGAAGAAATTATCAGTTTTAACACACGTGTGTTTGAGAGTGCAGCAATTTGGGGGGGAAAAGTTTGTAAATGTTGAAAAAGTTGGTTGGATAGAAATCCCTCCTGCATGGCAACCTGTCAACTTATGATAATTTTTGCATTTTCATAGAACCACATTTTCCACTGGCACATTTATCACCATAATCTTTCTCTGTACATCTATCAATATCTCATATGATCATTTGCTGTTTTATGTTAGTTACCACTGGTCACAACATTGCTACCACAACTGTATTTTGCTACAAACACTCAATAATTTCTGTTCATTAACTACATAAATAAATCAAGTACAATACAGTTACATATTATAATTCTAGAAAAAAAGCACAATTCCATATATATGATTTTCACACTACATGCTATACTCTCCATCTTTTCTTTATGTACATATACACACATACACACATACTCACATACTCTTTCATATTTCTATCCTTTTTGAAGTTTGGTATGTGCTAAATAGTTATATGTAATGTATCCTGGTTGAATACAATTTGACAATCCATCACACACCATACAATTTTTTGGTAAAGTTTGTCTGAATTTTCCAACATGTCCAATCTCAAAAAATTGAGAAAAACTAGAAATTCGGGCTGTTTTCTCAATCGGGGAAAAAAAAAACTTTCAATTTTTGGTACAACTGATCATTTTAATGCAGTTTGTTGGTCTTTAGACTATGATAGGGGACTATGGTAGGGATTCAATTGTGAGACCCTATGTGGGACATTTTGTGACGAGACTATATACTGTGCAAAGTGCTGCAGAAGATCTCAGTGCTATATACAGTGGGTTGCAAAAATATTCGGCCCCCTTGAAGTTTTCCACATTTTGTCACATTACTGCCACAAACATGCATCAATGTTATTGGAATTCCACGTGAAAGACCAATACAAAGTGGTGCGCATGTGAGAAGTGGATCGAAAATCATACATCATTCCAAACATTTTTTTACAAATAAATAACGGCAAAGTGGGGTGTGCGTAATTATTCGGCCCCCTGAGTCAATACTTTGTAGAACCACCTTTTGCTGCAATTACAACTGCCAGTCTTTTAGGGTATGTCTCTACCAGCTTTGCACATCTAGAGACTGAAATCTTTGCCCATCCTTCTTTGCAAAACAGCTCCAGCTCAGTCAGATTAGATGGACAGCGTTTGTGAACAGCAGTTTTCAGATCTTGCCACAGATTCTAGATTGGATTTAGATCTGGACTTTGACTGGGCCATTCTAACACATAGATATGTTTTGTTTTAAACCATTCCTTTGTTGCCCTGGCTTTATGTTTAGGGTCGTTGTCCTGCTGGAAGGTGAACCTCCGCCCCAGTCTCAAGTCTTTTGCAGTCTCCAAGAGGTTTTCTTCCAAGCTTGCCCTGTATTTGGCTCCATCCATCTTCCCATCAACTCTAACCAGCTTCCCTGTCCCTGCTAAAGAGATGCACCCCCTGAGCATGATGCTGCCACCACCATATTTGATAGTGGGGATGGTGTGTTCAGAGTGATGTGCAGTGTTAGTTTTCTGCCACACACAGCGTTTTGCATTTTGGCCAAAAAGTTCCATTTTGGTCTCATCTGACCAGAGCACCTTCTTCCACATGGTTGCTGTGTCCCCCACATGGTTTGTGGCAAACTGCAAACGGGACGACTTATGCTTTCTGTTAACAATGCCTTTCTTCTTGCCACTCTTCCATAAAGGCCAACTTTGTACAGTGCATGACTAATAATTGTCCGATGGACAGAGTCTCCCACTTGATCTGTAGATCTCTGCAGCCCGTCCAGAGTCACCATGGGCCTCTTGACTGCATTTCTGATCAGCGCTCTCCTTCTTCGGCCTGTGAGTTTAGGTGGATGGCCTTGTCTTGGTAGGTTTACAGTTGTGCCATACTCCTTCCATTTCTGAATGATCGCTTGAACAGTGCTCCGTGGGATGTTCAAGGCTTTGGAAATCTTTTTGTAGCCTAAGCCTGCTTTAAATTTCTCAATAACTTGATCCCTGACCTGTCTTGGACCTGTCTTGTGTGTTCTTTGGACTTCACGGTGTTGTTGCTCCCAATATTCTCTTACACAACCGCTGAGGCCCTCACAGAGCAGCTGTATTTGTACTGACATTAGATTACACACAGGTGCACTCTATTTAGTCATTAGCACTCATCAGGCAATGTCTATAGGCAACTGACTGCACTCAGATCAAAGGGGGCCGAATAATTATGCACACACCACTTTGCAGTTATTTATTTGTAAAAAATGTTTGGAATCATGTTTGATTTTCGTTCCACTTCTCACGTGTACACCACTTTGTGTTGGTCTTTCATGTGGAATTCCAATAAAATTGATTCAAGTTTGTGGCAGTAATATGACAAAATGTGGAAAACTTCAAGGGGGGCCGAATACTTTTGCAACCCACTGTAAATACCAAAATAATACTATATAATAATAACTAAATAGATAACCACTCCTATCAACAGTGTCTCCAGCCACAGAATTGCTGGGCCCATATGCAATTAACATTTTCACTTATTTTCCCAAAATGTAAATTGTAAATCTCTTTTAAACCACCAGCAAGAAAGAACGTACTCGATAATTTTTACAGTACTTTTCTAGCTACTTTTTGGTACTCTTTCAATTGCAACCTGCTGAAAAGTTATCTTAAAGCGGACCTGAACTCCGACCTCCCTCTCTGCTCTAAAACATAAGCAACGGCATAATAACCCTTAAAGAAAAACATTTCTTTGTTACAGCTGATACAAATCCTAAAGTGTTTCTACTTCCTGTTTTCATGGAAGCAGACATGTTGTTAACATCCTGTGCTTTTACAAGTCTATGGGGCCTTTCATACCGGGACGGGGCGTCGGAAGTAACTTTTTTTTTACCGCCGGCTGACGTGTGGGAAGCGTGTTGGGGGCCGGCTTGTGCGCCGCATTATTTTTAGATTGTTCGCTGCAAGAAATCACATCACATATGCGTGGAAGCATATTTTGTCAATATACTTCCGGGCAATTTGTCTTTTCGGTCACAGGAAGTGAGCGTTTGAGAGCCTTACTTCCTGCTTGGCCTAATGCCAGAACGGGGATTGCCACGTATAAACATGGAAATCCCCAAAGGCTGTGTTTGGCATTGCTGTGCGACCATCGCACCGCAAAAAAAAGGCCAACGCACGGCTGTGAAACCAGCCTGAAGGTGCAATTTCCCCAAGGTTACCCCCCTACAGGTACATCACCCATGCTGACAGTCCTCTCCGACACCATATAGGTACGCTCTACTCTATATTTCTCGAACAACAAGCTCGTTAGATTTTCCGGTTTATTAGACCAACATGATCAAATAGAGAGGAAATTGAAAAGAAACCTTTTTTTCGATTTAGAAAAAACAAACTTTTGTTCCATTTTTTTTTTGTTTTTGTTTTTTTTATAAAAATATGATCGTATGTGTTGGAAGAATCATATAGAACAAAATAATTGTAATTTATATTTGATCATTTGCTAGTTAATATTAGTTGATATTTTTGGAAAAATCGATCATAAGTGTATGGTATATTAGTTTGATTTTTCAGATTATTCGATCAAGTGCAAAAATTTATCAATTTCTTTGTTTGAACAAAAAACTAAAACATTGAACCATGTATGGCCACCTTAAAGGACAACTGAAGTGAGCGGGATATGGAGGCTGCCATATTTATTTCCTTTTAAGCAATACCAGTTGCCTGGCAGCCCTGCTGATCTTCTGCGTCTAATACTTTTAGCCATAGACCCTGATGAGCATGTAGCAGATCGGGTGTTTCTGACATTGTTAGAGATGGCCAGAACGGTTCGCCGGTGAACTTTGGGTTGTTTGTGTTTGCTGGTGAAGGCGAACTTTTGCGGAAGTTCGATTCACCCCATAATGCTCCATTGAGCACAACTTTGATCCTCTACATCACAGTCAGCAGGCACATTGTCGCCAATCAGACTACACTCACTGCTGGAGCCCCCCCCCTTATAAAAGGCAAGGTTCTCCTGCCGTTTTACTCACTCATCTGCCTACAGTAATTAGTTAAGGGACAGCTGCTGACATACTCTGCTAGGGAGAACTTAGTTGGGCTCTTGTAGGCTTGTTCCTAGCTGATTGTTATTCCTTATATTCCTCCCTCACTCCCTCCTTCCGGAGGGAAGAGGGTCTTGTCTTCCAGGGAATTGTAGCATTTTAAAAGCCAGCTTACATACCTTGGCCGGGAATTGAACCCAGGTCTGAGTGCTTGGTAGGTAGCTCTCTTCACCTTCCACCACTATACCCCCACCAACACTACATGCTGAAGCCAGCCTAGCGTGTACCATTATGATATATCCAAGAGAAAATAGAGCTTGCTTAAGGATTTGTAGTATGTCAAAAACCAACTCACATTGGCCAGGAATAGAGCCCAGGCCTACCGCTCTGTAGGCTGCTATTCTAACCATTATACCACCAACACAGCACACTACAATGCTACATGCTGAAGCCAGCCTAGCATGTACCATTATGACATATCCAAGAGAAAAATGAGCTTGCTTAGTGAAATGTAGGATTTCAAAAGCCAGCTTGCATACATTGGCTGGGAATTAAACCCAGGTCTAGTGCTCGGTAGGCTGCTATCCTAACCATTATACCACCAACACAACACACTACAATGCTACATGCTGAAGCCAGCCTAGAATGTACCATTATGATATATCCAAGAGAAAAATGAGCTTGCTTAAGGAATTGTAGTATGTCAAAAGCCAACTCACATTGGCCAGGAATAGAACCCAGGCCTACCGCTCTATAGGCTGCTATCCTAACCATTATACCACCAACACAACACACTACAATGCTACATGCTGAAGCCAGCCTAGAATGTACCATTGTGATATATCCAAGAGAAAAATGAGCTTGCTTAAGGATTTGTAGTATGTCAAAAGCCAACTCACATTGGCCAGGAATTGAGCCCAGGCCTACCGCTCTGTAGGTTACAATCCACACCATTATACCACCAACACTACATGCTAAAACTTCTTGGAGCAGACTTACTTCCTCCAAAAGACACACATACATCCCCATAAAATCATTCAACAGCAACTGCTTGCAAAGTCTTTGTGGTACACAGTCTGTGTGGCACAATTGGTTTAGTGTGTTTGGCTGTTAACTGAAAGGTTGGTGGTTCAAGCCCACCCAGGCATGGCCTTGCCTTTTGTGTTCAACAGTTGTCCGAAGAGAACACCAGATAGCCATGTAGATTCATCTCTCTCTCTCGTATGGATGGTCACCGCTTTCCGCGGAATTGTATTTTCCGCAATTTTGGGCGGAAATTGGTCATTCCATTCCGTTTGGTCGGAACGGAATTGCTTTTTCAATCTGGCGGAATTCTGAAATTGATTGTGAAATTCTGCCGGTATCCGTTGATGGTTTTAAGCTGAAAATTCACTTCAATGGCATCAAGTCCTAGAGAGAGAGAGAGAGCTCATTTTTCTCTTGGGTATATCACAGTGGTACATGCTAGGCTGGCTTCAGCATGTATACAAACTACATACTACAAATCCTTAAGCAAGCTCATTTTTCTCTTGGATATATCATAATGGTACATGCTAGGCTGGCTTCAGCATGTAGCATTGTAGTGTAGTGTGTTGTGTTGGTGGTATAATGGTTAGCAGCCTACAGCCTGGGTTCTATTCCTGGCTAATGTGAGTTGGATTTTGACATACTACAAATCCTTAAGCAAGCTCATTTTTCTCTTGGATATATCATAATGTTACATGCTAGGCTGGCTTCAGCATGTATACAAACTACATGCCACAAATCCTTAAGCAAGCTAATTTTTCTCTTGGATATATCATAATGGTACATGCTAGGCTGGCTTCAGCATGTAGTGTTGGTGGTGGTATAGTGGTGAAGAGAGCTACCTACCAAGCACTCAGACCTGGGTTCAATTCCCGGCCAAGGTATGTAAGCTGGCTTTTGAAATACTACAATTCCCTGGAAGACAAGACAAGAAGGAGGGAGGAGGAAAGGAATATACACTGCCTGATGTAAAGTAGTGTAGGCCTGCAATTGAACATTCAATGAGATTTCTGACCTTAACCACCCTGGCGTTCAGTTTCCCCAGGATTTCCGTGCAAAAAGTGTTTCAATTAATTTCCAATAATTTGCAACCATTTTTTTTTTGCAACCAATTTTTTTTTTATATTGAATTCAATACAGGTTATTGTATTGAATTCAATTTAAAAAAAAAAAAAAAGTGTTTTTGACGTCACCAAGCCTCGTAATGTAACTGTACAGAGACCGGGACTTTGGAGATGGAGGAGGAAGTGCTTCTGCGTCGCTGGAGAAAGCCCTCTGGTGAGTACAACTATTTACTCCATGGGCTTAGAGGGGGGGGAGGAGATCGGGAGGGGGGAGATCAGGAGGGAGGGGGGAATAGGCCACCCGCAACAGCCACCATAGAAGGGGGATCCCCCCACCCGCACAGAGGGGGATCCCCGCCCCCAACAGCCACCATAGAAGGGGGATCCCCCAACTCGCAGAGGGGGATCCCCGCCCCCAACAGCCACCATAGAAGGGGGATCCCCCCACCCGCAGAGGGGGATCCCCGCCCGCAACAGCCACCATAGAAGGGGGATCCACGCTCACAACAGCCACCATAGAAGGGGGATCCCCCCACCCGCACAGAGGGGAATCCCCGCTCACAACAGCCACCATAGAAGGGGGATCCCCCCACCCGCACAGAGGGGGATCCCCCCGCCCACATAGCCTCCGCATACAGGGGGGAACCCCGCACATTCCCTGCCCCGCTGACTGCCCAGGGATTCCCTAGGGTGGCTGGATGCTTGTTCTGCACACTGTGGGTAGCACAGATCGCTACCCACAGCGTGCAGTCAGGCATCCAGCCATCCTGGGGAATCCCTCTGATGAGAAAAAAATGCAGCCGGCGGGGCAGAGAAACAGGAAATCTCCCTGTCGGCATGGACGAGCTCAGCTCGTCATTAACGTTTTTTGCTGGACGAACTCAGCTCGTCCATACCGCCAGGGAGGTTAAAACACTGCTTTGAGTCAAATCCAGATTTTTTTTCTGGGACTTTTGATGTGTATTTCACTCAACCATGTCTTCCTCCAGGTATTAGACCCCTTGAAACATCTTTTCTATCATTTTTCTAGCCAGCAGAAATTTTTCTACATTTTTAAGTTCGCCTCCCCATTGAAGTCTATTGCGGTTCGCAAAAGTCCGCGCGAACTTTCCACGAAAGTTCGCGAACGGGGTTTGCGAACCGAAAATCTGAGGTTTGCGACATCTCTAATTATTCAAAAACACAATTGCTAACTTCCAGCTAGAGCAATGTCCTGCCTCTATCTGGCCAGCAGACGCCAGTCAGCCAATCAGGTGTACTGTCATACACCCTTTGCCTGCTGTACCGAATCTAACAGTAATTACATAAATTAGCATTCAGGTGGGAGGCTTCGGTTGGACGCAATCGTGAATTGCATCGTTTACAGGGACGCCCCGTGTAGGCACATCTCCCACACGGTCCCCTCCCTAACCAATTACCTGTCAACCGCATCCTAGAAGCTGCAAAAAAGAAATTTAAAATCACAAACACTGGTCCACATGACAGCCCAGGGGCCCCAGGTCTCTCTCACTCGCTGGGGCCCCCAAACCACCATGCGACACCTAGAGGAAAGTGTGGGCAAGCCCTGGACCTCTCACCTCCAGGGAACTCACCCCACCACCTCTAAACTGAATGCCAACTGCACAAAAACGCAATTGCTAACTTCCAGCTAGAGCAATGTCCTGCCTCTATCTGGCCAGCAGACGCCAGTCAGCCAATCAGGTGTACTGTCATACACCCTTTGCCTGCTGTACCGAATCTAACAGGAATTACATAAATTAGCATTCAGATGGGAGGCTTCGGTTGGACGCAATCGTAAATTGTATCGTTTACAGGGACGCCCCGTGTAGGCACATCTTCCACACGGTCCCCTCCCTAACCAATTACCTGTCAACCGCATCCTAGAAGCTGCAAAAAAAGAAATTTAAAATCACAAACACTGGTCCACATGACAGCCCAGGGGCCCCAGGTCTCTCTCACTCGCTGGGGCCCCCAAACCACCATGCGACACCTAGAGGAAAGTGTGGGCAAGCCCTGGACCTCTCACCTCCAGGGAACTCACCCCACCACCTCTAAACTGAATGCCAACTGCACAAAAACACAATTGCTAACTTCCAGCTAGAGCAATGTCCTGCCTCTATCTGGCCAGCAGACGCCAGTCAGGCAATCAGGTGTACTGTCATACACCCTTTGCCTGCTGTACCGCATCTAACAGGAATTACATAAATTAGCATTCAGGTGGGAGGCTTCGGTTGGACGCAGATTCGGTACAGCAGGCAAAGGGTGTATGACAGTACACCTGATTGGCTGACTGGCGTCTGCTGGCCAGATAGAGGCAGGACACTGCTCTAGCTGGAAGTTAGCAATTGTGTTTTTGTGCAGTTGGCATTCAGTTTAGAGGTGGTGGGGTGAGTTCCCTGGAGGTGAGAGGTCCAGGGCTTGCCCACACTTTCCTCTAGGTGTCGCATGGTGGTTTGGGGGCCCCAGCGAGTGAGAGAGACCTGGGGCCCCTGGGCTGTCATGTGGACCAGTGTTTGTGATCTCTAATTATTGTCAGATCTGACAAGATTAGCTGCATGCTTATTTCTGGTGTTATTTAGACACTACTGAGCTAAATGGATCAGCAGATCTGCCAGGCAACTGGTATTGTTTAAAAGGAAGTAAATATGGCAGCCTACAGGTTTTTCTGACTTCAGTTGTCCTTTAAAGGGATACTGTAGGGGGGTCAGGGTAAAATGAGTTGAACTTACCCGGGGCCTCTAATGGTCCCCCACAGACATCCTGTACCCACGCAGCCACTCGCCGATGCTCCGGCCCCGCCTCCGGTTCACTTCTGGAATTTCCGACTTTAAAGTCTGAAAACCACTGCGCCTGCGTTGCCGTGTTCTTGATCCCGCTGTCATCACTTGGAGTGTGCTGCGCAGGCACAGACCATACTGGGCCTGCACAGTACACTCCTGGTGACATCAGCGGGAGCAAGGACATGGCAACGCAGGCGCAGTGGTTTTCAGACTTTAAAGTCTGAAATTCCAGAAGTGAACCGGAGGCGGGGCTTGAGCATCGGTGAGTGGCTGCGCGGGCACAGGATGTCTGCGGGGGACCATTACAAGCCCCGGGTAAGTTAAACTCCTTTTCCCCCGATCCCCCTACAGTATCCCTTTAAGGGAACCTGAAGCAAGAGGGATATGGGGACTGCCATATTTATTTCCTTTTAAATAATACCAATTGCCTCCATATCATCTCTCACTTCAGGTTCCTTTTAAGAACAGGTCCATTCTGTACTAGTCGCACTACAGTAAGGGAATAAACTGGTTGTAATGGGGATATTGTATTTTGCAACTTGTTCTGATCATTGTATAAGGCTGTAAATTTGCTTGCTGCACATATTCAACTATACAAGTGATAGTAAAGTAAAAAAAAAAAAAAACGATTATTTTACTGCAGCTGCAGTCAGACATATGTGAGTATAGCTGACACCTAGACCCTCCCATAGATTTACTGCATAGAGCCAACCACTTTGTGCCCGTGTAACCACATACAAGCCTCTCACAGCTGTAGCCCCCCACTACAGTGCTAAACCACATAGACAAAGTTAGAGGGAACAGCAAAATATCCTGGCACGCCTGTCTGTCTTTTCTCTCACATACTGCATGCTTCTGATTTTAGAAAGTAGATTTTCTTTCTTTTTTTTTTCTTTTTTTTTTTAAGAACATTAATGACTGTGAGAAAATAGTTAACCAGATCACCACAAATACCCTCTTTAAACCAGTAAAGTTCTCGGAGTCACTTATGTGTGATAGCATCACAAAGGCACTTTCAAAGGAAGCTATTTTATCTTCAAGATATATATATTACCACGTTTCTCTGAAAATAAGACATGGGCCCATATGCAGTTAGCTTTTTCTCCCAGGAGTTAACTTTTCAATTAAAAGATACTGAAAAGTAAGTGAAAAAGTACTGCATATCAAAACTATTTTAAAGTAAATCTGAGACTAATACATAGAAACCAATTATACATACCTGGGGCTTCCTTCAGCCCCCTTCAAGCTAACTGGTCCTTCGCCGCCCTCCTCCTCTGCCTGGGGAGCACACGCGGCCAAACTGCTTCTGTGCCGGAACGATCCAGGGGGCGGAGGAGTACAGGGAGGCAGGGCCGGTTTAAGCAACAATGGGGCCCCAGGGCAAAATAAACCTGGGGGCCCCCCCCCCCCAACATATACCCCGGAACAAAAATCGGCATTAGGGGACCTTTTTTGCAGCTGGTATAACAGGGTGTGAAGTCCCAATCGGTCGGAGCTCCACATTCTGGCTATCCCAGCCTGCATGGGGGACAAGGGGTTAAAAAGTTTCAGGAGGGGGGGACCCCACATAATTTAAAAAAAAAAAAATTCCCACACTCTAAACATAAAAAAAAATAATTGGGAAAATAGGAAAAAATGCCAGGGATCTTCATACAGCCATATTGCGGCTGTATAGCGATCCCTGGCCAAAGCGCTGCGGCTGCGTATAGACCCCCTGGAAACCCCGTCAGGAAATTTATTGCGCTTTCGTTTGATGCATGTAAAATTACACTACCGTTAGGTTTGCTACTAAAAGTGACATTTACCGCATTTAAAAGTATACTTTTTTCCTTCAAAACTTTAAAATCGATTTTCTCAAAAACTATAAGGTCTTTTTGAAAAATTGTTTTTTCCTCTTATTCCTAATAATCTCCTTAACATATCCTGCAAATTTAGGGGTTCTAGCATTTAAGCTGGATTTGCTATTAACCATTAAAGTCGGCAGGTTTTTAAATGTGTATTTTTTTTTTCCTTCGAAACTTTAAAATCGATTTTCTCAAAAACTATAAGGCCGATTTGCAAAATTTTTTTTTCCTCTTGTAGCCACTGGGGGCCCCTACAAGCTCTGGGGCCCTGGGGCAGCTGCCTCCTTTGCCTTAATGGTAGCGCCGGCCCTGCAGGGAGGGACCAATTAGCCTGAAGCGGACTGGAGGAAGCCCAAGGTGTGTATAATTTTTTTTCCTACGTATTCATTCCAGGTACCCTTTAAGTATTTTCTTGCTTAATGATGATTTGAAAGGCATTTTATTGTAAATTTTGAAAACATATTTTAAGGGAAGACTCCGGAGAAAAAGTAAATTGCATATGGGCCTTTCTCCTAGGAGATAATTTTTCATCTTTTTCTTTTTTTTTTTTTAACAACTTTTCTGCACTCTGCAATTGAAAAAGTACCAAAAAGTAAGTAAAAAAGTACTGTCATAATTATTTTATTTTCTTGCTTGTTGGTGGCTCAGAAGACATTTTCGAAGTGAAAATAACACCTAGGAGAAAACTTCAAAATTGAAAATGGGCCAGGGTCTTATATTATTTTTTTTGCACCAAAAGATGTGTGAGGACTTATTTTCAGTGGATGCCTTATTTTTCCATGAGCATCAATGAAGATTTAGGGAGCATAAATCTACATTTAGATTTCTGGAAGTGTCTCCTTTCCTTAGTGAAGAGTTTATCTTTCCTCCTGCATACTATTGGCAATTAATCTTGCTGGGTTTAAATTGATTGGTCAATTTTTAAACGGCTTACACAAAAACAAAAAATTTCATACATTTGCATCAATTCAAAAGAATTTGCATCTCATTGAGCACCCCTACTCTTAAAGCATAACTGTATTGAGAGGTATATGGAGGCTGCCATATTTATTTCCTTTTAAGCAATACCAGTTACCTGGCTATACTGCTCAGCCTCTGCCTCTTATACTTTTAGCTGTAGACCTGATCTGACAAGATTAGCTGCATGCTTATTTCAGGTGTGATTCAGACATTACTGCAGCCAAATTGCTCAGCAGGGCTGCCAGGCAACTGGTATTGCTTAAAAGTAAATGAATATGGCAGCCTCAATATACCTCTCACTTCAGAAGAGAAAGAGAAGAGGGTGGATAGGAGGGTGGTTGCAAAGAAGAGGAAAGATTGGCTAAGAATGATTGCACAGAAGTGGAGGCTACCCAGGATATGGGAGGTGGATGGCTGCTCAGAAGAAAGTAGTTAAGAGGAGAAGGGTTAGGAGGGTGCCTGCACAGATGAAGGAATATGTATGAGGGTGGCTGCTCAGAAGACTGTAAAAGAAGAGGAGGATTGCTGCCTACAGGAGAGTGGATAGGAGGGTGACTGCACAGAGGAAGCAGGCTGTAGGTGGGTGGCTGCTCAGAATGAAGGAAATGTTTGGGGTTGCGGGGTTGCTCAGAAGAACAGAGTAGGTAGGAGTAGGTGGATAGGAGGTTGGCTGCACAGAAGAGTGTGGATAAGAGGGTGGCTGCACAGAAGAAGAGCGTGGATAGGAGGTTGGCTGCACAGAAGAAGAGTGTGGATAGGAGGTTGGCTGCACAGAAGAAGAGGGTGGATAGGAGCAGGGCCGGATTTGTACTTTTTACCGCCCAAGGCCAACTATACCGTCTGTATGGTTGTTATCTCTGTGTGACCCAATGAGAATTCTACTTACTTTCCATCATTGGATGTCACAGTCAAAAACTATTTTAGTAATATGCGTATAGATATGATATGTTTGCCATCTCGTTAATGATGGACCCATTGTGTCACCATGAGAGATAGGCTGATGTGTACCTGCAGGACAGAGCTTACAGGTATTGCAGTGATGACAAAAGTACAGGACAAATAGTTCAAAGGTTAAAGCTGTCCTTGTAGATAGGGATGGCTCCATAGAACAGCTTTACTGCCCCCCACTGAGCCGCCCCTATATTTCTGGTGCCCTAGGCCATGGCCTAGGTGGCCTTGCCAGAAATCCGGCCCTGGATAGGAGGTTGGCTGCACAGAAGAAGAGCGTGGATAGGAGGTTGGCTGCACAGAAGAAGAGCGTGGATAAGAGGTTGGCTGCACAGAAGAGGAGCGTGGATAGGTTAGCTGCACAGAAGAAGTGCATGGATAGGAGGTTGGCTGCACAGAAGAAGAGGGTGGATAGGAGGTTGGCTGCACAGAAGAAGAGCGTGGATAGGGGGTTTGCTGCACAGAAGAAGAGGGTGGATAGGAGGTTGGCTGCACAGAAGAAGAGCGTGGATAAGAGGTTGGCTGCACAGAAGAAGAGCGTGGATAGGAGGTTGGCTGCACAGAAGAAGAACGTGGATAGGAGGTTGGCTGCACAGAAGAGGAGCGTGGATAGGATGTCGGCTGCACAGAAGAAGAGCGTGGATAGAAGGTTGTTTGCACAGAAGAAGAGAATGGGGAGGAGGTTGGCTGCAACTAAAGCTTTTCTGAGTCTCATCAGTTCCTGTTTAGTTCCAACCTGTACAGTTTGTAGTAAAGCATTTACTTACTATTCCCACACCCTCTCCAATGTGTTTATATATTTAAAAAAGTTAAGTAAAAGAATAGTTAGAACTGATTTCTTACTGCAGGCAGGGTGACATGTGGCTTTTATTTGACTTTTATGTTAGAAGAAGTGCTAAATGCTACATTTTACAGTGTTCATGGATAAATTGCACAGTTGCAGTGCTGCAGTGGGCTGAAGAGGGAACTCCACTCTACAGGCAACAAGGAATTACTTCTTCTTGCCATACAGTAGATTTAACCACTTCACCTTTGAGGGGTTTTTTTCCCTTAAAGGATACCCGAACTGACATGTGACATGATGAGTTAGACATGTGTATCTACAGTGCCTAGCACACAAATAACTGCTGTGTTCCTTTTTTTTTCTTTCTCTGCCTGAAAGAGTTAAATATCAGGTATGTAAGTGGCTGACTCAGTCCTGACTCAGACAGGAAGTGACTATAGTGTGACCCTCACTGATAAGAAATTCCAACTATAAAACACTTTCCTAGCAGAAAATGGCTTCTGAGAGTAAGAAATAGATAAAAAAGAGGAATTTCTTATCAGTGAGGGTCACATTATAGTCACTTCCTGTTTGAGTCAGGACTGAGTCAGCCACTTACATACCTGATATTTAACTCTTTCAGGCAGAGAAAGAAAAAAGGAACACAGCATAGTTATTTGTGTGGTAGGCACTGTACATACACATGTTTATCTCATGTCACATGTCAGTTTGGGTATCCTTTAAAATCCAGAGCATTTCAACGTGGCTTCCATTAATTCGGCAATAACTTTATCACTACTTATCACACCTTAATGATCTATACATATTGTTCACCACAAATTAGCCTTTCTTTGGGTGGTACTTTTTGCTAAGAATTCTTTTATTTTTTATGCATTTTAACCACTTGAGGACCTAGGGCTTTCTACCCCTTAAGGACCGGCCACTTTTTTTCCATTCAGACCACTGCAGCTTTCACGGTTTATTGCTCGCTCATACAACCTACCACCTAAATGAATTTTGGCTCCTTTTCTTGTCACTAATAAAGCTTTCTTTTAGT
Organism: Hyperolius riggenbachi; assembly: GCF_040937935.1. Classification (NCBI taxonomy): domain Eukaryota; kingdom Metazoa; phylum Chordata; class Amphibia; order Anura; family Hyperoliidae; genus Hyperolius; species Hyperolius riggenbachi. Next base: position 114,792,193 of record NC_090651.1, on the reverse strand, counting down.
GCTATTTGATTGCTCCTGCGATTTTTACTTTTTATTATATTCAGCAAAAAAGACATGAATTTTGGCAAAAAAATGATTTTTTTAACTTTCTGTGCTGACAGTTTTCAAATAAAGTAAAATTTCTGTATACATGCAGCGCGAAAAATGTGGACAAACATGTTTTTGATAAAAAAAAAACCCATTCAGTGTATATTTATTGGTTTGGGTAAAAGTTATAGCGTTTACAAACTATGGTGCAAAAAGTGAATTTTCCCATTTTCAAGCATCTCTGACTTTTCTGACCACCTGTCATGTTTCATGAGGGGCTAGAATTCCAGGATAGTATAAATACCCCCCAAATGACCCCATTTTGGAAAGAAGACATCCCAAAGTATTCACTGAGAGGCATAGTGAGTTCATAGAAGATATTATTTTTTGTCACAAGTAAGCGGAAAATGACACTTTGTGAAAAAAAAAAAAAAAAAAAAAAAAGTTTCCATTTCTTCTAACTTGCGACAAAAAAAAATGAAATCTGCCACGGACTCACCATGCCCCTCTCTGAATACCTTGAAGTGTCTACTTTCCAAAATGGGGTCATTTGTGGGGTGTGTTTACTGTCCTGACATTTTGGGGGGTGCTAAATTGTAAGCACCCCTGTAAAGCCTAAAGGTGCTCATTGGACTTTGGACCCCTTAGTGCAGTTAGGCTGCAAAAAAGTGCCACACATGTGGTATTGCCGTACTCAGGAGAAGTAGTATAATGTGTTTTGGGGTGTATTTTTACACATACCCATGCTGGGTGGGAGAAATATCTCTGTAAATGACAATTTGTTAATTTTTTTTACACACAATTGTCCATTTACAGAGATCTTTCTCCCACTCAGCATGGGTATGTGTAAAAATACACCACAAAACACATTATACTACTTCTCCTGAGTACGGCGATACCACATGTGTGGCACTTTTTTGCACCCTAACTGCGCTAAAGGGCCCAAAGTCCAATGAGTACCTTTAGAATTTCACAGGTCATTTTGAGAAATTTCGTTTCAAGACTACTCCTCACGGTTTAGGGCCCCTAAAATGCCAGGGCAGTATAGGAACCCCACAAATGACCCCATTTTAGAAAGAAGACACCCCAAGGTATTCCGTTAGGAGTATGGTGAGTTCATAGAAGATTTTATTTTTTGTCAAAAGTTAGCGGAAAATGACACTTTGTGAAAAAACACAATTAAAATCAATTTCCGCTAACTTTTGACAAAAAAATAAAATCTTCTATGAACTCACCATACTCCTAACGGAATACCTTGGGGTGTCTTCTTTCTAAAATGGGGTCATTTGTGGGGTTCCTATACTGCCCTGGCATTTTAGGGGCCCTAAACCGTGAGGAGTAGTCTTGAAACGAAATTTCTCAAAATGACCTGTGAAATTCTAAAGGTACTCATTGGACTTTGGGCCCTTTAGCGCAGTTAGGGTGCAAAAAAGTGCCACACATGTGGTATCGCCATACTCGGGAGAAGTAGTACAATGTGTTTTGGGGTGTATTTTTACACATACCCATGCTGGGTGGGAGAAATACCTCTGTAAATGGACAATTGTGTGTAAAAAAATCAAAAGATTGTCATTTACAGAGGTATTTCTCCCACCCAGCATGGGTATGTGTAAAAATACACCCCAAAACACATTATACTACTTCTCCCGAGTACGGCGATACCACGTGTGTGGCACTTTTTTGCACCCTAACTGCACTAAGGGGCCCAAAGTCCAATGAGTACCTTTAGGATTTCACAGGTCATTTTTGTTTCAAGACTACTCCTCACGGTTTAGGGCCCCTAAAATGCCAGGGCAGTATAGGAACCCCACTAATGACCCCATTTTAGAAAGAAGACACCCCAAGGTATTCCGTTAGGAGTATGGTGAGTTCATAGAAGTTTTTATTTTTTTGTCACAAGTTAGCGGAAATTGATTTTAATAGTTTTTTTTCACAAAGTGTCATTTTCCGCTAACTTGTGACAAAAAATAAAATCTTCTATGAACTCACCATACTCCGTACGGAATACCTTTGGGTGTCTTCTTTCTAGAATGGGGTCATTTGTGGGGTTCCTATACTGCCCTGGCATTTTAGGGGCCCTAAACCGTGAGGAGTAGTCTTGAAACCAAATGTCGCAAAATGACCTGTGAAATCCTAAAGGTACTCATTGGACTTTGGGCCCCTTAGCGTACTTAGGGTGTAAAAAAGTGCCACACATGTGGTACCGCCGTACTCAGGAGAAGAAGTATAATGCGTTTTGGGGTGTATTTTTACACATACCCATGCTAAGTGGGAGAAATATCTCTGTAAATGACAATTGTTTGATTTTTTTTACACACAATTGTCCATTTACATAGAAATTTCTCCCATCCAGCATGGGTATGTGTAAAAATACACCCCAAAACACATTATACTACTTTTCCTGAGTACGGCGGTACCACATGTGTGACAATTTTTTGCAGCCTAGGTGCGCTAAGGGGCCCAACGTCCTATTCACAGGTCATTTTGAAGCATTTGTTTTCTAGACTACTCCTCGCGGTTTAGGGCCCCTAAAATGCCAGGGCAGTATAGGAACCCCACAAGTGACCCCATTTTAGAAAGAAGACACCCCAAGGTATTCCGTTAGGTGTATGGCGAGTTCATAGAAGATTTTATTTTTTGTCACAAGTTAGTGAAAAATGACACTTTGTGAAAAAAAACCAATAAAAATTAATTTCCGCTAACTTTTGACAAAAAATAAAATCTTCTATGAACTCGTCATACACCTAACAGAATACCTTGGGGTGTCTTTTTTTCTAAAATGGGGTCACTTGTGGGGTTCCTATACCGCCCTGGCATTTTACAGGCCCAAAACCGTGAGTAGTCTGGAAACCAAATGTCTCAAATTGACTGTTCAGGGGTATAAGCATCTGCAAATTTTGATGACAGGTGGTCTATGAGGGGGCGAATTTTGTGGAACCGGTCATAAGCAGGGTGGCCTTTTAGATGACAGGTTGTATTGGGCCTGATCTGATGGATAGGAGTGCTAGGGGGGTGACAGGAGGTGATTGATGGGTGTCTCAGGGGGTGGTTAGAGGGGAAAATAGATGCAATCAATGCACTGGGGAGGTGATCGGAAGGGGGTCTGAGGGGGATCTGAGGGATTGGCCGAGTGATCAGGAGCCCACACGGGGCAAATTGGGGCCTGATCTGATGGGTAGGTGTGCTAGGGGATGACAGGAGGTGATTGATGGGTGTCTCAAGGTGTGATTAGAGGGGGGAATAGATGCAAGCAATGCACTGGCGAGGTGATCAGGGCTGGGGTCTGAGGGCATTCTGAGGGTGTGGGCGGGTGATTGAGTGCCCTAGGGGCAGATAGGGGTCTAATCTGATAGGTAGCAGTGACAGGGGGTGATTGATGGGTAATTAGTGGGTGTTTAGGGTAGAGAATAGATGGAAACACTGCGCTTGGGTGGTGATCTGATGTCGGATCTGCGGGCGATCTATTGGTGTGGGTGGGTGATCAGTTTGCCCGCAAGGGGCAGGTTAGGGGCTGATTGATGGGTGGCAGTGACAGCGGGTGATTGATGGGTGGCAGTGACAGGGGGTGATTGATAGGTGATTGACAGGTAATCAGTGGGTTATTACAGGGGAGAACAGATGTAAATATTGCACTGGCGAATTGATAAGGGGGGGGTCTGAGGGCAATCTGAGCGTGTAGGCGGGCGATTGGGTGCCCGCAAGGGGCAGATTAGGGTCTGATCTGATGGGTAACAGTGACAGGTGGTGATAGGGGGTGATTGATGGGTAATTAGTGGGTGTTTAGAGGAGAGAATAGATGTAAACAATGGATTTGGGAGGTGATCTGATGTCGGATCTGCGGGCGATCTATTGGTGTGGGTGGGTGATCAGATTGCCCGCAAGGGGCAGGTTAGGGGCTGATTGTTGGGTGGCAGTGACAGGGGGTGACAGGGGGTGATTGATGGGTGATAGGTGATTGGCAGGTGATTGACAGGTGATCAGTGGGTTATTACAGGGAAGAACAGATGTAATTAATGCACTGGTGAATTGATAAGGGGGGGTCAGAGGGCAATCTGAGCGTGTGGGCGGGTGATTGGGTGCCCGCAAGGGGCAGATTAGGGTCTGATCTGATAGGTAAAAGTGACAGGTGGTGATAGGGGGTGATTGATGGGTGATTGATGGGTAATTAGTGGGTGTTTAGAGGAGAGAATAGATGTAAACAATGGATTTGGGAGGTGATCTGATGTCGGATCTGCGGGCGATCTATTGGTGTGGGGGGGTGATCAGATTGCCCGCAAGGGGCAGGTTAGGGGCTGGCTGATGGGTGGCAGTGACAGGGGGTGATTGACGGGTGATTGATGGGTGATTGACAGGTGATTGACAGGTGATTGACAGGTGATTGACAGGTGATCAGGGGGATAGATGCATACAGTAAACAGGGGGGGTGGTCTGGGGGGGGGGGTCTGGGGAGAATCTGAGGGGTGGGGGGTGATCAGGAGGGGGCAGGGAGCAGGGTGGGGGATAAAAAAAAAAATAGCGTTGACCGATAGTGACAGGGAGTGATTGATGGGTGATTAGGGGGGTGATTGGGTGCAAACAGGGGTCTGGGGGGTGGGCAGGGGGGGGTCTGATGGGTGCTGTGGGCGATCTGGGGCAGGGGGGGGGGAAAATCAGTGTGCTTGGTGCAGACTAGGGTGGCTGCAGCCTGCCCTGGTGGTCCCTCGGACACTGGGACCACCAGGGCAGGAGGCAGCCTGTATAATACACTTTGTAAACATTACAAAGTGTATTATACACTTTGTATGCGGCGATCGCGGGGTTAACATCCCGCCGGCGCTTCCGTATAGCCGGCGGGATGTTGCGGCGGGTGAGCGGCGCCAGGCGGAGGATCGCGTCACTGATGACGCGATCGCTCCGCCCATGCCCCTACAAGGACCGCCGCCAATTGTCAATACGGCGGTCCTTGCGGGGTGCACTTCCCGGCCGCCAATTGTCAATACGGCGGTCGGGAAGTGGTTAAAGGGAATCAGAAGAAAAAGAAAGTATTTCTCAGTTTTCAGCTATTTTAGATTTCAAATAAATCGTGCTACTGTAGATAAAACACACACCTTTTATTTGCCCTGGTTATTACAACATTCATATTGTGTCCCTAGTTCAATGTATGGTGTTTTTTGTTTTCTCATTGTACTCCGTCAGTAATTACAAGCCCTTATTTGCAAAAAATAACAGCAATACACCCTCTTGGCTTGCACAAAAAAAAACTTAGTCTCTAAGGTAACAATGTATGTATTTTCTTAAATTCCATTACTTTGGCTCTTTTTTGTTGTTGTGTTTTTTTTTGTGTGTTTTGTTTAAGAAGTGTGTTATATGGGGTCAGGGGAGGGGGAGAATGGGTTAAGGAGCACATTATAGGTATAGAAGATTTATTTTGTAATATCTTTTAATGTAATATTTGTTTTGCCCACTAGATGTTCCCACATAGTCTGTCTAATTAGAACGCGGAATCACAGCATTCTAAGCTACTAGGAAATGACAGTTTGTTTACAATAAATAATCACTGATATTAACCACTTCGGCACCGGCCGCCTAACCCCCTTAAGGACCAGGGCATTTTGCGGTGGAGGGGGGTGCGCGCGTTTGGGGGGGTCGGGCGGCCAGATCCCCTCTGTGGCTGGCTGGGCAGTGTCCCCCCCCCCCATGGTGACAAGTGTCCCCCCCTGTAGCTGGCAGCCATCACTTACCTTCCAGGATCCAGCGATGAGCCACAGAAGCCACCTCTTCTCCGGCCGGCATCTCCGCTTCAAATGACGCTCAGGTCGGGTCGCGGCTTGATGACGTCATCAAGCTGGGACCCGGCGCTGACGTCAGACGGAGCAAAGAGATGCCGGCCAGAGCAGAGGGGGGCGCCGATCGTCGCTGGAACAGCAGGGAGGTGAGTGGATCCTCTTCTTTTCCCCCCTGCCGCCGCCGCTGTCAGAGTGATCACTACGATCCGACGGCGATCGTAGTGATCATGTGATTAGCAGCCATACGCGATGGCTGCTGATCACTCGGGGGAGATGCCAGCTGTCATATGACAACTTAATCTCCCCCTCCGGGTGCGCACGATCGCGTCGGGAGAGGTGGTTTAGCGCGGAGGTTGAATGAACGTCCGGTCAGAAGGGTACCACCACCTGCCGGACGTTGATTCAACCTGCGGTGGTCCCCAATAGGTTAATTGTAGCATTGTAGCAGTGATCGTTCATTCATTAGACACTTTGATTGGCATTGGGAACTCTTTCCTATTCACCAATCTGTGCAGTGCCGCATGACGCCAGGAGCGCTAGCGTGACGCTCATAAACAGGAAGAGACAAGTATCTATGTCTGTGGGAGCTAAAGTGAAGTTTTCAGGGAAGTAGATACTTGTGTGCAAGGGGAAGTGGTTTACTGCAAAAAGTTCAAACGTGCAGTGAACAAATATTGATCATTGCTAATAGATACACATCTACTATCATATACATGAATGTAATTGGAGAATCAGCAAAAGCTGTTATAATGTTTTTAAGAACATTTACAAAAATGCATGTTGATGATTAAAGTAAACCTAAAGCATACCTACAGTAAATGACATTATTTTACTAGTACAATGTCATCTTCCCTTGCTGGCCAGAGCTGCAGAATCTGCTGTCTCATGTTGGTTAGAGAGGGTTAGTGAGATTCTAACAAGTTTTGAGTTGATGCAAATGTTATGTTTATTTTATTCAGCTTGGAATTTGGTGACTTTTGATACATGCTTCATATACTAAAGGGTTATCTCTGCTTCTAATCTTCCACAAAGGGACTGTTCTCATTCTAAATAGGCTCAGAAATGTCAGTCATGCAATGATTCAGAAATGTTACATTTACACTTATTTGCTATAGAAAAAAAGTTGCTAGCTCCTGAAACCAGCATGTACTAATATATCATGCGGGTAGATTGCAACCATTGCATGGGTCCAATCAGACCATAGCAATGGTTAGTAAACAGTTATTGACTTATCAATGAGCCGCTGTCCTTTGAGCAACATGTATTGAAAATTATTTTCTCTTACAAACATGGCAGAATCCCAACCTTACAGGTTTAATAGCTCAATAAGTGTCATGTGACTCCACACATGACTGCTTCAATGAAAGCCTAACCACATGATGCTTTGCACTGTGTCAGATGCTCTTCAAAAGTGGAATGAAATAATTACCATTATAGCGGACCTGAACTCAGAACTTCCTCTCTGCTCTAAAATACAGTACATGCAACAGCAAAATAACCTTTACAGAAACACATTTCTGTGTTACAGCTGATACAAATCCTGCAATAAATCTGCAGTGTTTCTACTTCATGCTTTCATGAAATCAGACATATTGTTATCATCCTGTCCTTTCAAATTAACCTCTCTGCCTTAGCAGTCAGCTGACGCAGCTGAGGGGTGAAATTACAACTTGTAGATAGACACAAATGAGTGGGAATTAAACAGGCTAAATTCTCTAAATACATACAGGGTGCATTTCTCTGTGTTTTCCTTCTGTCCTGTGCAAGAGTTCAGGTCCACTTTAACTCCATGTTTACAGTATGTTATCCTATGCCATCAATGGGCAGGGGTGGTAATCATATTACATTGATGGTGAATCCTGTTTAATGATAGATCCTGATTAGAAAACTTTGTGTTAAAGAGCTAGAGCTAGGTTCAGCATATGGCTGTCATAAAACAAGTTTATGAGTCACGCTTTGCTTGTCAACTGGGAAAGTACATGTTTGGGGATCTTGGGCAAATCAAACTCACAGCTTACTGCTTGGCTGCACAGCGTAATTGTATTGACCTGCTTTATGGGAACACCCAGCGCTGATAAAAACCAAGAAACAGAGATTGAGCTATTCTCAGGGCACACCCTATAGAGGATCTATATTAAGAAGTCACACATACATTGGCTGGTCATTTGGGCGCTTCTGCAAAGGAAATATATTTGATTAAAAAAAAAATGCAAATTCAGTTATGATTTTCAAATGCAACTAAATATTGCACAACATATATTTATACTGTGTATTTAACCACATGATTTACCATTTTAGACAACCAAAGCTAGACACATGCAAGTTGAACTGCAGCAGCCTTCTAGTATAGTGAAAATAAGTATATAGGTACGGTATGTGGACTGGTTTATATTGTAAAAGGCTTGTAGTTGTGTCCAGCCGCACTAGTGGTGCAGGTAACCAAATCAGCGGCAGTTTCTCTTCTGTCGTTAAATAGTTTAACATAATCATAAATGGTCATAAATCATACATCAGTCTCAGTCAGAAATCACTCCTCAGGTTGGTGATTAAAGAAAGGCTGCACAGCACCACCCCCCCCCCCCCCCCCCCCCCCAATGAGTTATCACTCTTCTTAGTAGTCTTGCTATACCCTATCTCCCTTTTCAACCGCATTCTGTCAACGTTGTGACATCCTACTCAAGCGCCCCGCCGTTCATCACCGCTGATCGGTCTATTCTGAAGAGCCTGGAGGCTGACAGAAGCATGGGGCTTCTCCATTGGGCTACAACAGACCAATGAGAATCCTCAGCAACAGAGAGAATTCTTAATGGTTCATGTTGAACCAATGAAAATTCTCCGTCACTTGGCAGAATTGGACTGTTGCAGTATATGTTTTTATTCAAAAAGCAATCTGACAACGCTTTTCACGGGTCATCAAAGCATGTTGTATTGACCTGAGGAAGTGGGCCATGACCCGTGAAACGCGTTGTCAGATTGCTTTTTGAATAAAAACTTTTTTCCAGTTGAACTGGTGTCTATATCTTCTGGAGAGGTAAGCAATTACCTCTCTTTTTATTATATAATGTTTTTATTTCTATTTTAAAATACTAAAATAGAACACACATTGGGCGTCTCCCTCCTACCCAATACCAGTCAGACCTTATTTGGAGGTAATAGCTTTGCAGTTTTTCTGGAAAGTATATCGTACTACAGGAGAGTGACCATCCATTATCCAGCAGGACCTGGCGTACCAAGCAAGGGAGGTTAATTCCCTGCAGACCTATATGGTGGTTGTAGGAGATGCAACCCACCTTTGTGAGTATATATCTATATCATTTTATCCTCCCTATACCTGATGATACTGCACCATTGGGCCCCCAGTCTCTCCCTACTTTTCACCTAGGTATTCTTGGCTTTTGCAAGAATCACCAAAGAAAAAAAAAATAACCCTATGCAGAGACATCAAGCAATGGGCAGCGCTCACAGGCTGCAAGTGAAGTGAAAGCTCCAGAGATATGCCCAGCCCCTTGGGGCTAAATACACACCTTGAATACAAATCAGATGCAAATTATGTGCTAACACTAATCTAAATTCTAACATTTGAATGCAAGCTGACATTCAAATTTTAGAATTTAGATTAGTGTTAGCACATAATTTGCATGTGATTTGTATTCAAGGTGTGTATTTAGCCCCAAGGGGCTGGGCATATCTCTGGAGCTTTCACTTCACTTGCTTGTGAGTGCTGCCCATTGCTTGCTGTCTTTTGAACAAATGTGTACCATTTATGGCTAGCTGCACCAGGTAAGGATTATGTTTTAATTTTAAATTAGCTAGGGTTCACTGTTGGATATGTTTCACTGTTGAATAAGCTACACTGTTACATTAGTTTGAGGTTTTAACCCCTTTTTTGGACAATTTTCACTGTCTGAACATGCTTCACTTTTTGATATGTTTCACTGCTAGATTAGTGGTTAGTTTCTCTTCTGTGGGGGCACGTCACCGCCGTAGGAGATTCTATTAGGGATAATTTGTGCACAACTTATGCTGAAGCTAACGCCCCCCTTTACTGTACGTGTTTTGAATGCAAGGTGTGTAATCTGCCCGTTATTCGAGCTCTGCATACTTGTGCAGGTAGTCAATTCAGGTGCAGTGTCTGTTTGGAAGCGCTGCCATTTTCTTCTGCTATGCAGAGACATGCTTCTGCTGGCCTCCAGGTTGTGGAAGGGACCGAGCAGCGGGACAAGTGGTGGGGGTGAGACAGGTGAGCAGCTGACGAGTACGTGCCGACGCGTGGACGTTGTATGTGCCCTACCATCCAGACCAGATCCAAGTCAAACGGATCAGTTTTTCAGTAAAACCGACCAAGATAAGTGTGGAACAAGCCTTAGGCTTTCATCAGTGGGGTCCTTTTCTTATAAACGGTCTTCAGATAAATGGGTGTGCCGTGAAAAATGCACAGTGCAAAACTTTCAAAGCTACAAATCCTGGTCATACCTACACTTTACTTCAGAAAAAAAAAATCTTAAATTCATTTATATATGGTCGCATTACTCACATACCTGTAATCACATTGCCATTTTATATACCAGCCAAAAGTTGGAGTTCCAATCAGCCTAGACTGAAGACTCTTTAAATTAGGGAATGGCTTGCTGTGAAATTAGATTAACTGGAAATGCAGACCAAACCGGCTATGCTCATAGTGGGCGTTGCGTTCCCTGTAACAGCAGGAACACAATACAACGGTAAAGTCGCATCGCACATTATTCACACGTGTCGCGTACAGTGCAGCATCTAGTCAATTAAAAGTATACTTCACTGTTACTATTAATGGCACGCCATTAAAGCACATAGGTGGTGCACTGCAGTGCGACATTCCGAGTTACAATGCACCGCAGCACCCCTCTGTGAACGGAGCCTCAGAGATTCAGAGATACTCAGAGATTCATTCTTATTGCTATATATATATAGATACACATATTACACAAAAAGTACATTGCAGATATAATTCCAGGCAAGGGTGTCCGTGTCTCCATAAAGCAGTCAGCACCGTAAGATGGTACAAATCAGAACATAGAGTCACTCACAGTATGGTCCTTCCGGCTGACTTCCTTTCTGCACTTTAAAGACTGAGGCTGAACATTATTATATATATATATATATATATATATAATTTTATTTTTTTTTCCATTCCAGGAAACACAAGTGGTACTTACTACATTGCTGTGCCTGCCTGCATGGCTGTGATAACTGACATTATAGCCACGGGCAAAAAGCACTTACTGTTCTTGCTGCATTAGTTCCCAAATCCCATTTGTAGAGGAGGATGTGTGATTTATGGAGGATTTTCCACAATACACGGGATATGTCACATTCACATCTTCTCAAAGTTCTAATTCAGGAAAAAATAAAGAAAAAAAACTTCTGTAACAGCGAGAAAAGGGTTAATGCTGTTTCTCCGTTCCAACCTGACTGCGGGCTGCTTATTTCTGGTAAATACCGATATAAGAAATTAATAAATGATAAGACTTGTCATTTTTTTAATTATCGCAGAATTTTGTTAGAAAAATGTATAATCAAAACAGCCTTTCCAGCCAAAGTACAAGCTTTAACTACTAGTTCTGTTACATCACATCCTCCCATATCTCTTATTATAAATTATAAGGCCTGATTTATTGCACTGGAGATCATACAAGATACTTTTCTCGCCCCTAGGCCAGCTTTCTTGCTGCTCCCCTCCCATTTAAAGAGACTCTGTAATAAAAAAACGTCCACTGGGGGATACTCACCTCGGGAGGAGGAAGCCTCAGGGTCCCAATGAGGCTTCCCCCATGCCTGTAGCTGCAGGCAATCCAGCGCTGGCTCCCCTGAAGTGTCCTGGAATCCTGGCTCGACAAACCTGATAAGGCTTGATATATCTACCTTCCCTGGCTCCAGCGGGGGCGCTGTTGCGGCTCTCAGAATGACGATAGGCGGAAATAGCCGATCTCTGTCGGGTACGCTCTACTACGCAGGCGCAGGATACTGCGCCGGAGTCGGGAGGGTAAATATTTACATCCCCGCTGTTCGGAGGGGCACAGCGAGACCGCCGTGGGACACAGGAGGACAGGGGAAGCCTCGATAGAATCCGGAGGCTTCCCCAACCCGAGGTGAGTACCCCCCAGGGGAACTTTTTTTAGTTACAGGTTTTCTTTAATGTGCAGCCCCCTTTCTGTGTGTACCATCCATACACAGCAGCTTTTCTATTTCATGTGCGGCCCCCTTTCCCTGTGTACCATCCATACACTGCAGCTTTTCTATTTCATGTGCAGCCCCCTTTCCATGTTTACCATCCATACACAGCAGCTTTTCTATTTCATGTACAACTCCCTTTCCGTGTGTACCATCCATACACAGCAGCTTTTCTATTTCATGTGTAGCCCCCTTTCCATGTGTACCATCCATACACAGCAGCTTCTCTATTTCATGTGCAGCCCCCTTTCCGTGTGTACCATCCATACACAGCAGCTTTTCTATTTCATGTGCAGCCCCCTTTCCATGTGTACCATCCATACACAGCAGCTTTTCTATTTCATGTACAACTCCCTTTCCGTGTGTACCATCCATACACAGCAGCTTTTCTATTTCATGTGTAGCCCCCTTTCCATGTGTACCATCCATACACAGCAGCTTCTCTATTTCATGTGCAGCCCCCTTTCCGTGTGTACCATCCATACACAGCAGCTTTTCTATTTCATGTGCACCCCTCTTTCCATGTGTACCATCCATACACAGCAGCTTTTCTATTTCATGTGCGGCCCCCTTTCCGTGTGTACCATCCATACACAGCAGCTTTTCTATTTCATGTGCAGACCCCTTTCCATGTGTACCATCCATACACTGCAGCTTTTCTATTTCACGTGCAGCCCCCTTTCCATGTGTACCATCCATAAACAGCAGCTTTTCTATTTCATGTGCAGCCCCCTTTCCATGTGTACCATCCATACACAGCAGCTTTTCTATTTCATGTGCAGCCCCCTTTCCGTGTGTACCATCCATAAACAGCAGCTTTTCTATTTCATGTGCAGCCCCCTTTCCGTGTGTACCATCCATAAACAGCAGCTTTTCTATTTCATGTGCAGCCCCCTTTCCGTGTGTACCATCCATACACAGCAGCTTTTCTATTTCATGTGCAGCCCCCTTTCCATGTGTACCATCCATTAACAGCAGCTTTTCTATTTCATGTGCGGCCCCCTTTCCGTGTGTACCATCCATACACAGCAGCTTTTCTATTTCATGTGCAGCCCCCTTTACATGTGTACCATCCATAAACAGCAGCTTTTCTATTTCATGTACAACTCCCTTTCCATGTGTACCATCCATAAACAGCAGCTTTTCTATTTCATGTGCAGCCCCCTTTCCGTGTGTACCATCCATAAACAGCAGCTTTTCTATTTCATGTGCAGCCCCCTTTCCGTGTGTACCATCCATACACAGCAGCTTTTCTATTTCATGTGCAGCCCCCTTTCCATGTGTACCATCCATTAACAGCAGCTTTTCTATTTCATGTGCGGCCCCCTTTCCGTGTGTACCATCCATACACAGCAGCTTTTCTATTTCATGTGCAGCCCCCTTTACATGTGTACCATCCATAAACTGCAGCTTTTCTATTTCATGTACAACTCCCTTTCCATGTGTACCATCCATTAACAGCAGCTTTTCTATTTCATGTGCGGCCCCCTTTCCATGTGTACCATCCATACACAGCAGCTTTTCTATTTCATGTGCGGCCCCCTTTCCATGTGTACCATCCATACACAGCAGCTTTTCTATTTCATGTGCAGCCCCCTTTCCATGTGTACCATCCATACACAGCAGCTTTTCTATTTCATGTGCATCCCCCTTTCCGTGTGTACCATCCATACACAGCAGCTTTTCTATTTCATGTGCAGCCCCCTTTCCGTGTGTACCATCGATACACAGCAGCTTTTCTATTTCATGTGCAGCCCCCTTTCCATGTTTACCATCCATAAACAGCAGCTTCTCTATTTCATGTGCAGCCCCCTTTCCGTGTGTACCGTCCATAAACAGCAGCTTTTCTATTTCATGTGCAGCCCCCTTTCCGTGTGTACCATCCATACACAACAGCTTTTCTATTTCATGTGCAGCCCCCTTTCTGTGTGTACCATCCATAAACAGCAGCTTTTCTATTTCATGTGCAGCCCCCTTTCCGTGTGTACCATCCATACACAGCAGCTTTTCTATTTCATGTGCAGCCCCCTTTCCGTGTGTACCATCCATACACAACAGCTTTTCTATTTCATGTGCAGCCCCCTTTCTGTGTGTACCATCCATAAACAGCAGCTTTTCTATTTCATGTGCAGCCCCCTTTCCGTGTGTACCATCCATACACAGCAGCTTTTCTATTTCATGTGCAGCCCCCTTTCCGTGTGTACCATCCATACACAACAGCTTTTCTATTTCATGTGCAGCCCCCTTTCTGTGTGTACCATCCATAAACAGCAGCTTTTCTAGTTCATGTGCATCCCCCTTTCCATGTGTACCATCCATAAACAGCAGCTTTTCTATTTCATGTGCAGCCCCCTTTCCGTGTGTACCATCCATACACAACAGCTTTTCTATTTCATGTGCAGCCCCTTTTCCATGTGTACCATCCATAAACAGCAGCTTCTCTATTTCATGTGCAGCCCCCTTTCTGTGTGTACCATCCATAAACAGCAGCTTTTCTATTTCATGTGCAGCCCCCTTTCCATGTCTGTGTACCATCCATAAACAGCAGCTTTTCTATTTCATGTGCAGCCCCCTTTCTGTGTGTACCATCCATAAACAGCAGGTTTTCTATTTCATGTGCAGCCCCCTTTCCATGTTTACCATCCATAAACAGCAGCTTCTCTAGTTCATGTGCAGCCCCCTTTCTGTGTGTACCATCCATAAACAGCAGCTTTTCTATTTCATGTGCAGCCCCCTTTCCATGTGTACCATCCATACACAGCAGCTTCTCTATTTCATGTGCAGCCCCCTTTCCGTGTGTACCATCCATACACAACAGCTTTTCTATTTCATGTGCAGCCCCCTTTCTGTGTGTACCATCCATAAACAGCAGCTTTCCTATTTCATGTGCAGCCCCCTTTCCGTGTGTACCATCCATACACAGCAGCTTTTCTATTTCATGTGCAGCCCCCTTTCCGTGTGTACCATCCATACACAGCAGCTTTTCTATTTCATGTGCAGCCCCCTTTCCGTGTGTACCATCCATAAACAGCAGCTTTTCTAGTTCATGTGCATCCCCCTTTCCATGTGTACCATCCATAAACAGCAGCTTTTCTATTTCATGTGCAGCCCCCTTTCCGTGTGTACCATCCATACACAACAGCTTTTCTATTTCATGTGCAGCCCCTTTTCCATGTGTACCATCCATAAACAGCAGCTTTTCTATTTCATGTGCAGCCCCCTTTCCGTGTGTACCATCCATAAACAGCAGCTTTTCTATTTCATGTGCAGCCCCCTTTCCATGTGTACCATCCATAAACAGCAGCTTTTCTATTTCATGTGCAGCCCCCTTTCCGTGTGTACCATCCATAAACAGCAGCTTTTCTATTTCATGTGCAGCCCCCTTTCCGTGTGTACCATCCATACACAACAGCTTTTCTATTTCATGTGCATCCCCCTTTCTGTGTGTACCATCCATAAACAGCAGCTTTTCTAGTTCATGTGCATCCCCCTTTCCATGTGTACCATCCATACACAGCAGCTTCTCTATTTCATGTGCAGCCCCCTTTCCATGTGTACCATCCATACACAGCAGCTTTTCTATTTCATGTGCATCCCCCTTTCCATGTTTACCATCCATAAACAGCAGCTTTTCTATTTCATGTGCAGCCCCCTTTCCGTGTGTACCATCCATACACAACAGCTTTTCTATTTCATGTGCAGCCCCCTTTCTGTGTGTACCATCCATAAACAGCAGCTTTTCCAGTTCATGTGCAATTCCCTTTCCATGTGTACCATCCATAAACAGCAGCTTTTCTATTTCATGTGCAGCCCCCTTTCCGTGTGTACCATCCATACACAACAGCTTTTCTATTTCATGTGCAGCCCCTTTTCCATGTGTACCATCCATAAACAGCAGCTTCTCTATTTCATGTGCAGCCCCCTTTCTGTGTGTACCATCCATAAACAGCAGCTTTTCTATTTCATGTGCAGCCCCCTTTCCATGTGTACCATCCATAAACAGCAGCTTCTCTATTTCATGTGCAGCCCCCTTTCTGTGTGTACCATCCATAAACAGCAGCTTTTCTATTTCATGTGCAGCCCCCTTTCCATGTTTACCATCCATAAACAGCAGCTTCTCTAGTTCATGTGCAGCCCCCTTTCTGTGTGTACCATCCATAAACAGCAGCTTTTCAATTTCATGTGCAGCCCCCTTTCCATGTGTACCATCCATACACAGCAGCTTCTCTATTTCATGTGCAGCCCCCTTTCCGTGTGTACCATCCATAAACAGCAGCTTTTCTATTTCATGTGCAGCCCCCTTTCCGTGTGTACCATCCATACACAGCAGCTTTTCTATTTCATGTGCAGCCCCCTTTCTGTGTGTACCATCCATAAACAGCAGCTTTTCTAGTTCATGTGCATCCCCCTTTCCATGTGTACCATCCATAAACAGCAGCTTTTCTATTTCATGTGCAGCCCCCTTTCCGTGTGTACCATCCATACACAACAGCTTTTCTATTTCATGTGCAGCCCCTTTTCCATGTGTACCATCCATAAACAGCAGCTTTTCTATTTCATGTGCAGCCCCCTTTCCGTGTGTACCATCCATACACAACAGCTTTTCTATTTCATGTGCAGCCCCTTTTCCATGTGTACCATCCATACACAACAGCTTTTCTATTTCATGTGCAGCCCCTTTTCCATGTGTACCATCCATAAACAGCAGCTTCTCTATTTCATGTGCAGCCCCCTTTCTGTGTGTACCATCCATAAACAGCAGCTTTTCTATTTCATGTGCAGCCCCCTTTCCATGTGTACCATCCATAAACAGCAGCTTCTCTATTTCATGTGCAGCCCCCTTTCTGTGTGTACCATCTATAAACAGCAGCTTTTCTATTTCATGTGCAGCCCCCTTTCCATGTTTACCATCCATACACAGCAGCTTCTCTATTTCATGTGCAGACCCCTTTCCATGTGTACCATCCATACACAACAGCTTTTCTATTTCATGTGCAGCCCCCTTTCTGTGTGTACCATCCATAAACAGCAGCTTTTCTATTTCATGTGCAGCCCCCTTTCTGTGTGTACCATCCATACACAGCAGCTTTTCTATTTCATGTGCAGCCCCCTTTCCATGTGTACCATCCATTAACAGCAGCTTTTCTATTTCATGTGCGGCCCCCTTTCCGTGTGTACCATCCATACACAGCAGCTTTTCTATTTCATGTGCAGCCCCCTTTCCGTGTGTACCATGCATACACAGCAGCTTTTCTATTTCATGTGCAGACCCCTTTCCATGTGTACCATCCATACACTGCAGCTTTTCTATTTCACGTGCAGCCCCCTTTCCATGTGTACCATCCATAAACAGCAGCTTTTCTATTTCATGTGGAGCCCCCTTTCCATGTGTACCATCCATACACAGCAGCTTTTCTATTTCATGTGCAGCCCCCTTTCCGTGTGTACCATCCATAAACAGCAGCTTTTCTATTTCATGTGCAGCCCCCTTTCCGTGTGTACCATCCATAAACAGCAGCTTTTCTATTTCATGTGCAGCCCCCTTTCCGTGTGTACCATCCATACACAGCAGCTTTTCTATTTCATGTGCAGCCCCCTTTCCATGTGTACCATCCATACACAGCAGCTTTTCTATTTCATGTGCATCCCCCTTTCCGTGTGTACCATCCATACACAGCAGCTTTTCTATTTCATGTGCAGCCCCCTTTCCGTGTGTACCATCGATACACAGCAGCTTTTCTATTTCATGTGCAGCCCCCTTTCCATGTTTACCATCCATAAACAGCAGCTTTTCTATTTTATGTGCAGCTCCCTTTCCATGTGTACCATCCATACACAGCAGCTTTTCTATTTTATGTGCAGCTCCCTTTCCATGTGTACCATCCATACACAGCAACTTTTCTATTTCATGTGCAGCCCCCTTTCCGTGTGTACCATTGATACACAGCAGCTTTTCTATTTCATGTGCAGCCCCCTTTCCATGTTTACCATCCATAAACAGCAGCTTTTTTATTTTATGTGCAGCTCCCTTTCCATGTGTACCATCCATACACAGCAGCTTTTCTATTTTATGTGCAGCTCCCTTTCCATGTGTACCATCCATACACAGCAGCTTTTCTATTTCATGTGCAGCCCCCTTTCCGTGTGTACCATCGATACACAGCAGCTTTTCTATTTCATGTGCAGCCCCCTTTCCATGTTTACCATCCATAAACAGCAGCTTCTCTATTTCATGTGCAGCCCCCTTTCCGTGTGTACCATCCATATACAGCAGCTTTTCTATTTCATATGCAGCCCCCTTTCCATGTGTACCGTCCATAAACAGCAGCTTTTCTATTTCATGTGCAGCCCCCTTTCTGTGTGTACCATCCATAAACAGCAGCTTTTCTATTTCATGTGCAGCCCTCTTTCCGTGTGTACCATCCATACACAGCAGCTTTTCTATTTCATGTGCAGCCCCCTTTCCGTGTGTACCATCCATACACAACAGCTTTTCTATTTCATGTGCAGCCCCCTTTCTGTGTGTACCATCCATAAACAGCAGCTTTTCTAGTTCATGTGCATCCCCCTTTCCATGTTTACCATCCATAAACAGCAGCTTTTCTAGTTCATGTGCATCCCCCTTTCCATGTTTACCATCCATAAACAGCAGCTTTTCTATTTCATGTGCAGCCCCCTTTCCGTGTGTACCATCCATACACAACAGCTTTTCTATTTCATGTGCAGCCCCCTTTCTGTGTGTACCATCCATAAACAGCAGCTTTTCCAGTTCATGTGCATCCCCCTTTCCATGTGTACCATCCATAAACAGCAGCTTTTCTATTTCATGTGCAGCCCCCTTTCCGTGTGTACCATCCATACACAACAGCTTTTCTATTTCATGTGCAGCCCCTTTTCCATGTGTACCATCCATAAACAGCAGCTTCTCTATTTCATGTGCAGCCCCCTTTCTGTGTGTACCATCCATAAACAGCAGCTTTTCTATTTCATGTGCAGCCCCCTTTCCATGTGTACCATCCATAAACAGCAGCTTCTCTATTTCATGTGCAGCCCCCTTTCTGTGTGTACCATCCATAAACAGCAGCTTTTCAATTTCATGTGCAGCCCCCTTTCCATGTGTACCATCCATACACAGCAGCTTCTCTATTTCATGTGCAGCCCCCTTTCCGTGTGTACCGTCCATAAACAGCAGCTTTTCTATTTCATGTGCAGCCCCCTTTCCGTGTGTACCATCCATAAACAGCAGCTTTTCTATTTCATGTGCAGCCCCCTTTCTGTGTGTACCATCCATAAACAGCAGCTTCTCTATTTCATGTGCAGCCCCCTTTCTGTGTGTACCATCCATACACAGCAGCTTTTCTATTTCAGGCGCTGCTCCTAGGGCATCAGCTCTCCTCTTCTATGTGCAGCTCCTCATTTACATAGTATCAACCCATATTCTATGCCCAGAATCCTCCCTGGGCTGCAGCCTCCCAAGGCGCCGACCTTTGGCCTTTCCAGACTTCTGGCCTTTGCCTCAGCTGGATTTATTCAAACACTTGAAACATTCGAATCACTGATTTTAACCAGGCTATAGTGAGGGCTGTTGGGAAGTTATTGAATGATTGAACAAGTGGGCTAGAGTAATATGAACTTTGTCGGGTGGGGAGTCTGGCATACATGCAAAAAGGGCATCGGGAAAAAAGGGCGCTGGGTGTAAACGATAAGCGGTAATAGCATTTATAATAATATTGTGTTGTATTTAGTTTACAAAAAATGTTTTACAAATTAAAAAACATTTAATAATGTGTATGAATTTGTGTGAAAACGATAATCTTCCCTGTTTTAGAATTGAAACTTATAATTACAATTGTTAAAAAAAAGCTAATATATGTTTAATCATTATAATTGCATATTATTGTGAATAACCTTCATTTGTCGTTTCTTCTTATTATAAAATCTGAGAATATTGTTTATAATGATGAAAAAAAAATATAAGTGTGTTCGTAATAACTATTGTAAAACATTAGTAAATATTACTAACATTTCACTACAACTAAACCTAACCCTACTCTCACACAGAACCCTCCCTGTACTTATTCCTAACCCTAAGACCACCCTGGTGGTGCCTAACCCTAAATCTCCCCTGGTGGTGCCTAACCCCTAAATCTCACCTGGTGGTGCCTAACCCTAAGACCCCCCCCCCCCCCCGCCCCCCCCAGTGATGCCTCACCCTAAAACCCCCCTTAGCGATCGCTTTATTGTGTGAAGAATAATGTTTTACAATTAGTGACTGTAAAAAATATATTACAATTTACATTACGTACTGATCGCTTTATTTTGTGAATAATAATGTTTTATAAATAGTAATGGATAACATTTCAAACAATGTTTTAGTCAAATACGATACATATGTTTAGTATTTTTGTAAACGTTATTCGTCACGGGCGCATTTTGTAAACTTAAATCATCACAAGCGCTGTTAGAAAACATTAAAAATCTCCGGGCACCATTTGGAAACGTTAATAATCTCCGGTGCCCCTTTTTCCTGTTCAGTGCTCATCAAACAATATTTATTATGGGAGTGAATGGCGGCGCCCTTTTTGTCCTCTTGCATCATGCGCCCAAATTTCCTGCTTCCGGAGTTTGACCCTGTCCCTACTGAGTTGTATCAGACTTCCTTATTTCCAAAGGTCGCACTCCCATAGCAGCAAAGGTACCCAACAGTCCCTCAAAAAGGTATAATAACACTATGAAAAGCACCCAAGTGTTTTAAAAAAAAATGTAGCTCAGGCACAAAAAATGGGAGACTGAGTTAGGTATGTAACTAACCCATTCAGGACCTAATATAACAAGTTCATTTTAGGAACTGCACACAAAAGAGATCTCCAGACATCTTCGGAGGGCTTAGGTAATTCAGAAAAAAAGTGCATTAAAGGAATACTATCGATTCACATATTTTTTTCAATTGACACAGGAATTGTTTGGGAAGTGCTGCTAAGTACTGGTGTATACATTTTAGTAGCAACTTCTTTGTTTACTGTTAGCAAGATACATTCAACGTTTACTGACGCCAAAACTGACGGCTGACTGAGCCATGAGGAGAGGGGAAATTCCCCTCACACTTGATCAGTTAACTCTATGAGTAGCTCTGTGTGTGACAGAAGAGAGCTCCCAACAGCAGCAGCTCCTGTGTCCTGTGTTTCTGACTGACCTGTCTGAAGAGAGCAGAGGAAATGTAACTAATTCTCACAGCTTTTTCATACTGTTTTTTGCTTTCAGATTTTGATAGGTTTGATATTTGCTTTCTCTAGTCTGATATGCAACTTTGGCTGTGCATTGAAGCAGACACCCCTTCTGCAATTGATTTGTCCCAATATAGCTAAATCCTACCCTCAATTAATTACAGCCTTTGCCTCTGATATTTAACATGAAAAGTAGGGAAATGTTTACACAGCTACTTAGACATTATTTGCACACTGTCATTTTAGAACACTTGGGTATCGATAGTATTCCTTTAACTAGAATTGTCTGCTATAATATTCTTTCTACACTGAGGGTATAGTCCCCCTAAGTTCATAGCTTAACGGGATGCTGTGTGCAGTGCAGTGTATTGCGTAACAGGACACTGTGTGCAGTTCATCACACCACCTGTAAAATCATAGTTATTCATACTATGAACATGCTGTAGGATGCTCACGTTCCCACACATTTTCCAGAAATGCAGTGTAGAGGATAATGTTAGGATAATGCAGTCTGTTACAAAATGAAGATGGGAACATCCCCACGCTGTTGTATGGGCAGATTGCTTGCTTGCCGTAAAGTGTTGTGTTATTGTGCAACGTGCAAAGTGTGATAGCTAAGGATGATCAATGAGGTGCAAATATTTCTGGGTTCATGCAGAATTATGTACATTTTTATGCAAATATTTGCAGTTTTAAAATTGACCAATAAAGTCCAACCCAGGTTTAAATTGATTGGTCCATTTTCAAACTGCATATATTTGCATACAATTGACATAATTCTGCGTGAACTCGGAAATATTTGCATGATTGCATCTAATTGATCATCCCTAGTGATAGCAGCCCACTGCACTATCACTGTGACTTTATAGTTTATGGGGGCATGTGATCTCAGATCTATTCTATTAGCTGTGACACCCTGTGCAGAGAACTACCCGCAGGCCTGTGTCAGGGAACTCCTTCTGTAAACCAGTTCACGTTCATGTATATTTTTATGAAGGGAGGAGGAAGAGATGTGGGTAAAAGATCCAGTATCATCTTATCAAGGCGTAAAGCTGCACTGTGCATTTTCTAACCTGTTAAATTGGCCATTACTCTGCAGAGCAGCTGGCAAGCAGGTACCTGTCAGATCCACAGACATAATATCACACAGGCAACATATCTCCTCTACTCGTGTCTTATAGTGAACTTAGTAACATCCAAGTCTGTATGTGCACATTGCTTCCATGTCACAATGTGTAATAAAAATACAATTTATTTCAGAATGGGGGATAGGATATTAGAGAGAGATAGAGGGATATTATCTGTACTATGTAGGCTGTGCAAGATGTAGGCTGTATAGTCCTATTCCTTGTGAATATCACCAATTTTGTCATTATCAAGCATAATGCAATGTGATCTTATGCTTAATCAATAAACTTGCATTTTATTTTTATTTTTTTTACAATATTCATTTAGGGCTTGATCACACCTAGGGTGTTTTCGCTATTTTTTAAGCGCCATCGATTTTGAAAATCGCTTTAAAAGTGCTTGTGCAATGAATCCTTATAAGACTGTTTATATCTGCGCTTTTCATCAGCTTTCCGCTGACTAAAGCACTGCCTGCACCATTTTTGGGGGGATTGTGCTACAGTGGAAGGTATAGGAAAAACGCAAAACGCTCACAAAATCGCTTTGGCAGCGATTGCGCTTTTAAGAATAAATACATTGGGCTCGATTCACAAAGCGGTGCTAACTCACTTAGAGACTTTAGGCGTGATAACCATTGCACCACACTGGTGAAAAGCCAGTTTAGGTGTGATAAGTTTAGGCATGATAAGTTTAGGCGCGCAAAGTCCTGCACGCAGAGCAGCGCCATTAAACTCTATGCGAAGTGCACCAGACTTTGCTAGCGCAAAACTTTTGATCAGCTGTGCACTGCGGTGCTAACCCAGTTGGTGCTTAAACTTATCACGCCTAAACTTATCACACCTAAACTTATCATGCCTAAACTTATCACACCTAAACTTATCATGCCTCAACTGAGTTTAGGCGTGATAAAGGGCTTTTCACCAGCGTGCTAAAAGTTAGCACCGCTTTGTAAATCAGGCCCATTGTATTTATTCTATATCGGGTCAAAGAGCTCACTTCCTGACTTGTGTCAGGAAGTGAAAAAAAAATCGCTCTGCTAAAGCGCCTTGAAGAGTGCTTTACACAAAATCGTAGTGCGCAGATGAGCGCCGGGAGGGGGAAAAAATGACTCTCAAAATCGCAAAAATTTGCCCGTCAGCGATTTCAATTTTAGATATGAACAAAGCCTTATAAATTATTTAGTCAAACTTTGCTCCTTGAAAAACTTACATTCCTAAATTTATTGGAGATACTGGCATTTTTACTGCTGGCATGGTGAATTATTTAGATTTTTTTTTTCTGTGAACAAAGCAGAAGCATCACATGATCTACCAGAGTGCTCTGGGGCAGAATGCTGAAACATCAGTGCCTTGACTGATGATCACAGGGAGTGTGGAATTACAAACCAATATACAACTATACATAGATATAAGAAAAGTTTCTGATGCTGAAACTGTAAAAATATTATACTGACTAATTTATCACTTTCTACTATATGTTGTTATGGTTCCTTTTTAAAATTATACTTGTGAAGTGAAAACAAAGTGAAGAAATAAACAATTGTATCTATCCTACTACTCCTAAAAATGACTTTTAGATATCCCCCAATTTTATGTTGTGTTTTTAACTACTTGACGACCGCTCCATGCCAAATGGCGGTAGCCCCAGGACCGCTCAACGCCAATTGGCATGAAGTCCTGGGGTGGGGTTTTGCAGGAGATCACATCTTCGCTAGGAGACTGTTAGACGGTGAAACTGCCATCTATTTACAACATACAGGGCTGTGATCTAAGGTAGCGCTTTACTGGGGACAGCCGTGTCACTCGGCTGTCCCCTCTGGAGGCACAGGAGCAATCGGCTGTCATAGGCTGATGTCTATGACAGCCGATTGCAGTGATTGGTTGGCGGGGGGAGGGAGGAAGGGCTGGAAGTAAAAAAAAAAAATTTACATTTATTTTAAAAAACCCACAAATAAAATTAAACTAACATCTCTGCAGTGATCAGAGCCAACCAACAGAAAGCTCTGTTGGTGGGCAGAAAAGGGGGGGGGGGGATCACCTGTGTGCTGAGTTGTACGGCCCTGCAGTGAGCCCTTGAAGCTGCAGTGGCCTAAATTGTAAAAAAAAAAATAGCCTGGTCACTGGGGGGTGTAATCCTATGGTCCTCAAGTGGTTAAAAAAATTTAAAAAAACAGATTTGTTGTTTTGTCTCAGCTTAATGTAAAGCTGGGAATACACCAGTCCATTCTGCGCCCGATCGTTTTGCCCGCTCGATGCTCTTATCTTCCGCTCGTTTTTCTTATTTTTTTTTTCAATTCACTTCAATGACAAATCGAGCGGCAAAACGATTGAACGGTGATCGGACATGTCGGAAATGATCTATCTAACCATCTTATCAGCTCAGAATCGAGCCCTGTATTCCCAGCATAACAGTCTGTCTCTGTGTCTCAGAGTGGACAAATTTATCAACTATTGACTTTTTTTTTTATCTATCCTCTCCTGGCAGAGAACTGGGCTTCCTAAAGTAAAGTATTTTATGGCTGTAATTCCTTATCAGTAGTCCGACTGGGTCCCGACTCACTGGAGAAAAACTGTTAATTGCATTGTAGAATTCAGGCAGAGAAAGAAGAAAAGCATCACAGCATAGTTATTTGTGTGCTTGCCGCTGTACATACACATGTCTATCTCATCATGTCACATGTCACTTAAAGGGAACATAAAGCGAGAGGAATATCAAGGCTGCCATATTTATTTCCTTTTGCAATGCATATTACCTGGCTGACCTGCTGATCCTGTGCTCTGACTAAAGTCTGACTGGATTAGCTGCATGCTTGTTTCAGGTGTGTGATTCAGACACAATTGCAGTCAGAGATTAGCAGGATAACCTGGCAACTGGTATTGCTTAACCATTTAAAGTGAACCTTAAGCCAGAAAAAAAAAGAGTTTTACTCACCTGGGGCTTCTACCAGCCCCCTGCAGCAGTCCTGTGCCCTCGCAGTCACTCACTAATCCTTTGGTCCCCCGCTGCCAGCTAGTTTCGTTTTTGCCGACAGGCCCGTCAGGACTGGCCATGCGTAGTTTCTTCCGCATTCCCGACTGTAATTAGCGCTATTGCGGGCCACAACGCGTACAAAAATACGCTTTGCCACATATCTATGCGTGCGTAATGCGGCAACGCGTATTTTTGTACGCATTGCGGCCCGCAATAGCGCTGATTACAGTCGGGAATGCGGAAAAAGCTACGCGTGGCCAGTCCTGATGGGCCTGTCGGCAAAAACGAAACTAGCTGGCAGCGGGGGACCAGAGGATTAGTGAGTGACTGCGAGGGCACAGGACTGCTGCAGGGAGCTGGTAGAAGCCCCAGGTGAGTAAAACTCATTTTTTTTTCTGGCTTAAGTGTCTCTTTAAGCCTTTTGGACGTAGCTGCTGCTCCCAAAAGGCTGCTGCCCACTCCCCGCAGCCGATCGCGCGTGCTCCCGCCCGTTAATCCCGCTAGAACGATCGCTGGCTTCTATAAGAAGCCGCATTTGTTTTAAGTGACAGTTCCTGTACATGGTACACTTACAGGACGCATGTAAAAAAAATGATAGAGTAGTAAAACTACATCTACATACATTTTTTTTATTCATTTTTTTTATGTACAGACCCACACTTACACAAAACATTTAAAATGAACTGTTTACCTTCCCACCCTCTCCCAAAAATACCCCCCCAAATTTTTTAATAAAAAAAAAAAAATACAATAAAAAAAGTTTCCTAAGGGTATGAACTTTTTTTTAAATATGCATGTAAAGAGGGTTTATTACTTTTATTTCATAAGCTTGCAAATACTGATGACGCAAAACTGAAAAATGCACCTTTAATTCCAAATAAAATATTGGCGCCATACATTGTGATAGGGACATAATTTAAATGGTGTAATAACCGGGACAAATGAGAAAATACAATACATGGGTTTTAATTATGGTAGCTATAATAGCCGAAAACTGAGAAATTATTTTTTCTTAATACTCCCATTAAAATGCATTTAGAAAAAAATAATTCTTATCAAAATGTACCACCCAAAGAAAGCCTAAATGGTGGCGGAAAAAAATAAGGTATAGATCATTTCATTGTGATAAGTAGTGATAACGTTATTGGTGAATGAATGGGAGGTGAAAATTGCTCGGATGCAAAAGGTGAAAAAACACTGAAGGCTGAAGTGGTTAAAGGAAATAAATATTGAAGTCTCGCTTTAGGTTCCCTTTAAGGTTTCCTTTAAGATCTCTTTAGTTGGGAATTTTTAAGACGTTTTCACAGTACTTAGTACTGTACAACTTCACTCTGATTAACAATGACTACTATTGGACAGGCCAGTCCAGGAGCATCACTGATAGTATTTGTGTCCTGTCCAAAGTTTCCCCAGCAAATTCATTAGCATTCTTCTTTGTAATTATTCTTTTCTTAACACACCTGTGCATCTCCCTGAAAGCCAAGGTAAAGAACCATACTATGACTCACAGAGGTAGAGATTGCATTGCATTTATAAGCAGATAGGCCAATAGTGACATCTGTTTGAGATGTATTCTATTTGGCACCAGACAGGATACAAAGGACATGTAACAAAAGGCGCGCTGTGCGCCAGGACTCTGCATCAGGGCACACTCCCTGCATGTCAGGTGTTTCCGACAGGTCAAAGGTCATCTTCTGCCTTGTCTGAGTAATTCAAGCATCCAGAGTCCCCTTACACTTGGGTCATTAACACACTCTGATTTATTTAGGAGGAATAGATACCCACCCATGTGTAAAGGGGAGTCTACGGCGTATGTTCAGAGAGTGCCCAGTTTGAATCATTCTTATAAAGCTTAAATTGAAGTATTTGGTTATTATACCATTTTAAAAGCACATTTGTGGAGTCTTCAAGTGCTTTTCAAAATGGTCTATTTGGCTGCAGTAGTGTCTGAATCACACAAAAATGAAACAAGCGTGCAGCGAATGTTGTCAGGCCTGACAATAATGTCAGAAACACCTGATCTGCTGCTTGCTTGTTCGGGGTCTATGGCTAAAAGTATTAGAGGCAGAGGATCAGCAGGATAGCCAGGCAACTATTATTGCTATAAAGAAAATAATATGGCAGCCTCCATATCCCCCTCATTTCAGTTTTCCTTTAAGGCTTCTTGCACACCAAGACATTGCGTTAGGTGCCACGTTAAGGTGCACCTAACACAACGTATGGTGCTGCAAGAGCCGACGGTAGAGTGAGCCGCGTTAGGCGGCTCGATTCCTATAATGTCTCCCAGAGTGGTGCTAATTGGCCAGCGGGACCACGTGATGCGGCCAATCAGCACCCGCCAGTGCAGTGAATATTAAGTAGCCATGTGCGCGGCTACTGTAGCTGGCTCTGCCCGCCTCCTCTCCGCCCCCCACTGCGCATGTGCAAACAGTCTAACGCGGCTATAGCCGCTCCAACGCCGTAGCATGCTGCACTTTGCGGAGAACGTGCAGCGTTACATGTAACGCAACGTGGGCTGTGTGAACAGCCCACTTGTGTTACATTGCTGTGCGTTGTGCGCCTGTAACGTCTTGGTGTGTAAGCAGCCTAAACAGCAATTGTATAGGATAGTAATGTTTTACATTACAAGTCCAATCACATTTATAAAAGTAATATAATGTTATACAGTAGCAATAAAAAGTATATGAACCCTTTGGAATTATATGGATTTCTGCAAAAATTGGTCATAAAATGTGATCTGATCTTCATCTAAGTCACAACAATAGACAATCACAGTCTGATTAAACTAATACCACACAAATAATTAAATGTTTCCATTAAATTAAATTGCATTAAATGTTTTTATTGAACACACCATGTAAACATTCACAGTGCAGGAGGGAAAAGTATGTGAACCCCTAGACTAATGACATCTCCAAGAGCTAATTGGAGTGAGGTGTCACCGTGTCAGCCAGCTGGAATACAATCAATGAGATGAGATTGGTGGTGTTGGTGATAGCTGCCCTATCCTATAAAAAACACACACCAGTTTGGGGTTTGCTTTTCCCAAGAAGAATTGCCAGACGTGAATGATGCCTCGCACAAAAGAGCTCTCAGAAAACCTATGATTAAGAATTGTTGACTTGCATACTGCTGGAAAGGGTTATAAAAGTATCTCCAAAAGCCTTGCCGGTCATCAGTCCATGGTAAGAAGAATTGTCTATAAGTGGAGAAAGTTTAGCACTGCTGCTACTCTGCCTTGGAGAGGCCATCCTGTAAAGATGACTCCAAGAGCACAGCGCAGAAGGTTCAATAAGGTAAGGAAGAGTCCTAGAGTGTCAGCTAAAGACTTACAAAAGTCTCTGGCATATGCTAACATCCCTGTTAGTGAATCTATGATATGTAAAACACTAAACGAGAATGGAGTTAACGGGAGGATATTACAGAGGAAGCCACTGCTGTCCAAAAAAACCATTGCTGCACATCAAAGTTTGCAAAAGAGCACCTGGATGTTCCACAGCAGTACTGGCAAAATATTCTGTGGACAGATGAAACCAAAGTTGAGTTGTTTGAAAGAAACACACAACACTAAGGCCCATATGCAATTCACTTTTTCACCTGAGTTATCTCCTAGGTGATAATTTTAATCTTCTATAAAAAATATATTTTCAGCATTTTACAATTAAAAAAGTACCCCAAAAATGGTGAAAAAGTACTATCAAATTTATTTTGAGCATTGTCTTGCTTGCTGGGGGTTTAAAAGGCATTTTATGGCAAAATGTAAAAATATCACCTAGGAGAAAACTCAGGTGAAAAAGTTAATTGCATATGGCCTATGTGTGGAGAAAAAGAGGAAAAGGACACCAACAACAAAACCTCATCCGACTGTGAAGTATGGTGGTGGGGGCATCATGGTTTGGTTCTGCTTTGCTTTTTCAGGGCCTGGATGGATTGCTATCATCGAAGGAAAAATGAATTTATCGAGACAATTTGCAGGAGAATATAAGGCCATCTATCCTCCAGCTGAAGCTCAGTAGAAGATGGGTGTTGCAACAGGACAACAACCCAAAGCATAGTAGTAAATCATTAACAGAATGGGCCTGATTCACAAAGCGGTGCAAAGTGTTTGCACGCCAGTGAAAAGCCCTTTATCACACCTAAACTCAGTTTAGGCATAAGAAGAAACTCGCGCAAATTTTCCGCACGCAAAGTGTTGTGCGCGCAAGCGCATAGGCGCGCGCACCGCACTTCACCCGCAGTGCCCATTAAGCCCTATGGGACTTTGCACGCGCGCGCGCAAATCTTTGCGCGCGGGACTTTGCGCGCGATAATCAGCACAAAGCGGTGCTAACTCAGTGGTGCAAAGGTTATCATGCCTAAAGTCTTTTAGGCGTGATAACTGAGTTATCACCGCTTTGTGAATCAGGCTGAATGGCTTAAACAGAAGAAAATATGCCTTCTGGGTGGCCCAGTCAGAGTCCTGACCTCAATCCGATTGAGATGCTGTGGCATGACCTCAAGAAAGCAATTTACACCAGACATCAAGAATATTGCTGAACTGCAACAGTTCTGTAAAGAGGAATGGTCAAAAATTACTCCTGACCGTTGTGCACATCTGATCTACAACTACAGGAAACATTTGTTTGAAGTTATTGCTGCCAAACAGGGACGGATCAAGACCAAGTTGCGCCTGGGGCAAGGTCAGGTTTTGGCGCCTAAAGGTCAGGTTTTGGCGCCTAAACTGCCATTCATTTTGCCGCCTTTTTAAGAATTCAACAAACTGCGCCTGGGGCAAGATACCCACTTGCCCCCCCCCCCCCCCCCCTAGATCCGTCCCTGCTGCCAAAGGAGGTTCAACCAGTTATTAAATCCAAGGGCTCACATACTTTTTCCATCTGAACGATGAATGTTTACATGGTGTGTTCAATAAAACATGGAATTATTTAATAATTTGTGTGGTATTAGTTTAAGCAGACTGTGATTGTCGATTGTTGTGACTTAGATGAAGATCAGATCACTTTTTTTGATTAATTTATGCAGAAATCCATAGAATTCCAAAGGGTTCACATACTTTTTATTGCTACTGTAGCTTTATAGTGTCATATGGCAATGAGCTCTATCAGAAAGGCAAACATTTTGGCAGGTACAGTTCCCGTGTATTTTTTTTTCTTTATGTGTTTTGTTCCTTGGCTAGAAATAAGTCTTCATCTTAACAGAAGAGAAAGGTATGCTTGTCTAGCTTTGAGCTAAGAGGGAGCTAATTTTATTTTTAGTGATCAAACAGCATCCAGCAGTCCATCCTCCTTGTTGGGTGCACCTGCTTTCATAGTGAATGCGAATAAACATTTCTATTTGGAATGTCACCGCATTTTACTGCCCAGCAGGAAATAATCATTGTGCAGCAGTGCATACCTTCTGTTGGGTGATTAAATCGATATGCGTCAAACACAGATAATCGTGCTGTTAAGCTATTTTATACCAAGTAAAGTCAACAGTATGATTGAGGCAAAGGTTTGTTGGTGTGTTAGAATTTGGATTGTGTGTGTTACAGCAGAGACTATGGGATGGATGGATAGGCAGAGCGTGCCTGCTGCAGGCCCTAACAAGGATTTCTGGCTGAAACTCCAGGCTATTGTTAGCAGGCGTGACATGTGATCTGTTTAAAGGTACGGGGACAGGCCTGCAATCTGTTCTCCACCCAATGAATTGTTTATGATGCAGTAAACTGAACCCACTCAATCTGATACATTGTTTTTTTGTAGATTTATTTGTATTCATATTGCTGCTACATTATTGTTTCGGTTACCAGGGTTGAAAGAACATTTTGTTTGGCGGTCCAGCTGTTCCCATTAGAATTTTTCTGAAGATGAAACATAAATTATTTTCGCTCATACTTCCTAAGGGATAATTTACACTGATTGCGGTGAGTGAGCTCACCTCCATTTCTGCCTCAAAAGCTGAGGAAGATATTAAAGCAGTCACATTTAGCTGTGGAAGCAGCCATCTTGCATAATAATGTAGTACCAGGTAAATAGTTATAATAATTCTAACATTTGCATAGCGCTTTTCTCCTATCGGACTCAAAGCGTTTGAGTGTAGCAGCTACTAAGGGCATGCTCAGTAGGCCTCCCCGCTGTGTAGGGAGTCTTGCCCAAGGACTTCTTACCGAATAGGTACTGGCTTACTGAAGTGGACATTCCAGATTCTAACCCTGGTCTTGTATGTAAAAGGCTGCTCTCTTAAAAAGAACCTGAGGTGTCAGACCTATGGAGGCTGCCATATTTATTTCCTTTTAAACAATACCAGTTACCTGGATATCTGGCGGATCTTCTGCCTCTAGACTAAAACTAGTCCTTGGTAACAGTACTTGTAGAAGGTACAGACAGGAACAAAGAACATCTATCAGGACCTAGGCAATGTGACTGTGGGTACATGTAAGAATGATGTGCGGGTACACTGCTGGGGAATGAGACGATTCTTCCTCTATTACACATTCTTCATTCACAATCTGTACATCTATCAGGCCCTAGGCAATGTAACTGTGGGTACATGTGAGAGTGATGTGCAGGTACTCTGCAGGGGAATGAGGCGATTCTTCCTCTATTACACATTCTTCATGTACAATCTGAACATAGATCAGGCCCTAGGCAATATAACTGTGGGTACATGTAAGAGTGATGTGCAGGTACTCTGCAGGGGAATAAGGAGATTATTCCTCTATTACACATTCTTCATGCACAATCTGAACCAGGTTTATGGGTGATAGACAACACCTGTGTGTTCAATGTGCACAACATTCTCCGTAGGTTCCCACTGGGTCTAAATCACACATCTGAAACAAGCATGCAGCTAAGTTTGTCAGATTTGTTATAGACATCTGATTTGCATGCTTCTTCAGGATCCATGGCTTAAAGTAATAGAAACAGAGGATCAGAAGGGCAGCCAGGCAATGTGAATTATTTAAAAGGAAACAAAAATGTCCGCCTCCATATCCCTCTCTGTTCGAAAAGCAAACCTGAACTGAAAAATAAAATTAAAAAATAAACACACACATCATACTTACCTCCTGCGTAGCCTACTCATGCATCTCTTTCTCCTCTTCTGCATCCTGTCTGTCCTCTGTAATCAAAGCAATTCTCCATCCTCCATTATAAATATGGCAATGACCCTGTAACAGCTTCCTAATCAGCACTCTGTTAAACTGTAACATTGCCACTTGAGCCATAGGGAAACATGAGCATTATCCTGAACATCAGTTATCCTTTGAGTTATAACTGACAGCAACTGGAATAATGGAAAAGGGCCCTAAGGGCTCGTTCACACTAGAGGCGTTTTTCACTTTTTTTTAGCGCGGGTGATTTTTCAAAATCGCCCTGAAAGCGCTTACACCATAATTCGCTATGACACAGTTCACATCTGAGCGGTTCGTTTCCAATCCACTCCATGGTGCATGGGCCATTTTTGAGGCGATTTTTCCTCAATAAAAGGCATAGGAAAAACACAAAATTGCTTTGTGCAGGGATTGCGTTTGCGTTTTTAAGAATAAATACATTGTATTTATTCTTTACCTGTCTCGGGTTGCAAGGTTAGTGCTGCTGATGGGCATTATGGAGTTAATTTAAGACCTGTATGACTTTGCACATGCTCAGTACCATTTGTACTCTATTTTGGCGGGTATGCTGAAATGTTGGAACACCGGATCAAAGAGTTCACTTCCTGATGCTTAAAAACGCAATCGCTCAGCAAAACCGCTTAGAAAAGCAGTTCACAAAACAAAAACAGCGTGCAGGTAACTGCCAGGAATCGGAAATAAAAATCACCTCAAAAAACGCCAAATGCGGACAGACACGCAAACGGAACGCAATGTGAACAAGGCCTCAGGCTTTAAGTTCTGACAAGATCTTGTGAGAACTGGAAGGAATTGTAAGGGCCCTTTTACACTTAATGCGTAGCTATGCATTAGTGTGCGTTAGTACATGTTGGTATGTGTTTTTTCCAGAGCATTGCATTGTGAAAAAGATTTCAGTTAAAACGCAGTAAGTGGTAACTGTGTCATAGGAAAACATGGGCATTACTTTGAAAATCAGTTTTCTTTCAGTTATAACGGAGAGCAACTGATGTGTAAAAGGGGGTTAGAATAAAATGATGAGCTTCTAAGAGGAACTGACGGTGAGGTAAGTATGTAATATGAATTTGCAGGTGCATCACGTGTTTATTAAAAAATGTTTTGCTTAGTTCAGGTTCACTGTAACCAGCACACTATAAGACTACTACTACAAATATAAAGAGTCATTGTAGCCAGCAACACTTCTACAATTAAACTTCCTTTATTTTTTGTGAGGTGAGGGACATTATTACAGTATTACGAAAAAACACACATACACAGACAGCATAAATAACACTGATACTAAATAAAGTAGAATATACAAAATGGGTGATTCCAGGACTACTCTAATGAGATCTGTATAATTCACTTTATCTTCGGGTAAACCTGAATTTATTTGTTCATGTGAAAAAAAAGGGATTCCAACAAGTTTAAATTGCTCACATGAAATGTGAAAGGACTGAGCTTGCAACTTAACCACTTGAGGACCACAGTCTTTCTACCCCTTAAAGGGAATGTCCAAGCAAAATAAAAAAATTAGTTTCACTTACCTGGGGCTTCTACCAGCCCCATGCAGCCATCCTGTGCCCTCGTAGTCACTCACTGCTGCTCCAGTCCCCCGCTAGTGCAGGAACATTAACACATACATTTTTACGCATTACTGGTTCAATGCGTACATTTTTACGCATTCCCGCTACGCATTGAACCAGTAACGCATAAAAATGTATGTGTTAATGTTCCTAGACTAGCGGGAATGCGTAAAAATGTACACAATGCATCCCGCCGACCTCCGAGGTCGGCAAGCTGCCAGCAGGGGACTGGAGCAGCAATGAGTGATTACAAGGGCACAGGATGGCTGCATGGGGCTGGTAGAAGCCCCAGGTAAGGACCAGAGCCTTTTTCTCCATTCAGACCACTGCAGCTTTCACGGTTTATTGCTCGTCATACAACCTGCCACCTAAATGAATTTTACCTCCTTTTCTTGTCACTAATACAGCTTTCTTTTGGTGCTATTTGATTGCTGCTGCGAGTTTTAGTTTTTATTATATTCATCAAAAAATACATGAATTTTGTCAAAAAGATGATTTTTTTTTACTTTCTGTGCTGACATTTTTACAGTAAAATTTCTGTATACATTTTTGTCCAAATTTATTGTGTTACATGTCTTTGATAAAAAAAAAATCCTTTCAGTGTACATTTATTGGTTTTAGTAAAAGTTATAGCGTTTACAAACTATGGTGCCAAAAGTGAATTTTCCCATTTTGAAGCATCTCTGACTTTTCTGACCACCTGTCATGTTTCATGAGGTGCTAAAATTCCAGGATAGTATAAATACCCCCCAAATGACCCCATTTTGGAAAGAAGACATCCCAAAGTATTCACTGAGAGGCATGGTGAGTTCATAGAAGATTTTATTTTTTGTCACAAGTTAGCGGAAAATGACACTTTGTGACAAAATAAAAAAAAAAGTTTCCATTTCTTCTAACTTGCGACCAAAAAAAATGAAATCTGCCACGGACTCACTATGCTCCTCTCTGAATACTTTGAAGTGTATACTTTCCAAAATGGGGTCATTTGTAGGGTGTGTTTACTGTCCTGGCATTTTGGGGGGTGCCTAATTGTAAGCACCCCTGTAAAGCCTAAAGGTGCTCATTGGACTTTGGGCCCCTTAGCGCAGTTAGGCTGCAAAAAAGTGCCACACATGTGGTATTGCCGTACTCAGGAGAAGTAGTATAATGTGTTTTGGGGTGTATTTTTACACATACCCATGCTGGGTGGGAGAAATATCTCTGTAAATGACAATGTTTTGATTTTTTTTATACACAATTGTCCATTTACAGAGATATTTCTCCCACCCAGCATGGGTATGTGTAAAAATACACCACAAAACACATTATACTACTTCTCCTGAGTACGGCGATACCACATGTGTGGCACTTTTTTGCACCCTAACTGCGCTAAGGGGCCCAAAGTCCAATGAGTACCTTTAGGATTTCACAGGTCATTTTGCGACATTTGGTTTCAAGACTACTCCTCACGGTTTAGGGCCCCTAAAATGCCAGGGCAGTATAGGAACCCCACAAATAACCCCATTTTAGAAAGCAGACACCCCAAGGTATTCCGTTAGGAGTATGGTGAGTTCATAGAAGATTTTATTTTTTGTCACAAGTTAGCGGAAAATGACACTTTGTGAAAAAAAAACAATTAACATCAATTTCCGCTAACTTGTGACAAAAAAAAAATCTTCTATGAACTCACCATACTCCTAACGGAATACCTTGGGGTGTCTTCTTTCTAAAATGGGGTCATTTGTGGGCTTCCTATACTGCCCTGGCATTTTAGGGGCCCTAAACCGTGAGGAGTAGTCTTGAAACCAAATGTTGCAAAATGACCTGTGAAATCCTAAAGGTACTCATTGGACTTTGGGCCCCTTAGCGCAGTTAGGCTGCAAAACAGTGCCACACATGTGGTACTGCCGTGCTCAGAAGAAGTAGTATAATGTGTTTTGTGGTGTATTTTTACATATATCCATGCTGGGGGGGAGAAATATCTCTGTAAATGACAAATTTTTGATTTTTTTTTTACATACAATTGTCCATTTACAGAAATATTTCTCCCTCCCAGCATGGGTATGTGTAAAAATACACCCCAAAACACATTATACTACTTCTCCTGAGTATGGCGATACCACGTGTGACACTTTTTTGCAGCCTAGGTGCGCTAAGGGGCCCAACGTCCTATTCACAGGTCATTTTGAGGCATTTGTTTTCTAGACTACTCCTCACGGTTTAGGGCCCCTAAAATGCCAGGGCAGTATAGGAACCCCACAAGTGACCCCATTTTAGAAAGACGACACCCAAAGGTATTCCGTTAGGTGTATGGTGAGTTCATAGAAGATTTTATTTTTTGTCACAAGTTAGTGAAAAATTACACTTTGTGAAAAAAACAAAAATCAATTTCCGCTAACTTTTGACAAAAAATTAAATCTTCTATGAACTCGTCATACACCTAACAGAATACCTTGGGGTGTCTTTTTTCTAAAAAGGGGTCACTTGTGGGGTTCCTATACTGCCCTGGCATTTTACGGGCCCAAAACCGTGAGTAGTCTGGAAACCAAATGTCTCAAAATGACTGTTCAGTGGTATAAGCATCTGCAAATTTTGATGACAGGTGGTCTATGAGGGGGCGAATTTTGTGGAACCGGTCATAAGCAGGGTGGCCTTTTAGATGGCAGGTTGTATTGGGCCTGATCTGATGGATAGGAGTGCTCGGGGGGTGACAGGAGGTGATTGATGGGTGTCTCAGGGGGTGGTTAGAGGGGAAAATAGATGCAATCAATGCACTGGGGAGGTGATCGCTGATCGGAAGGGGGTCTGAGGGGGATCTGAGGGTTTGGCCGAGTGATCAGGAGCCCACACGGGGCAAATTAGGGCCTGATCTGATGGGTAGGTGTGCTAGGGGGTGACAGGTGGTGACAGGAGGTGATTGATGGGTGTCTCAAGGTGTGATTAGTGGGGGGAATAGATGCAAGCAATGCACTGGCGAGGTGATCAGGGCTGGGGTCTGAGGGCGTTCTGAGGGTGTGGGCAGGTGATTGGGTGCCCTAGGGGCAGATAGGGGTCTAATCTGATGGGTAGCAGTGACAGGTGGTGACAGGGGGTGATTGATGGGTAATTAGTGGGTGTTTAGAGAGAACAGATGTAAACAATGCACTTGGGAGGTGATCTGATGGTGTGGGTGGGTGATCAGATTGCCCGCAAGGGGCAGGTTAGGGGCTGATTGATGGGTGGCAGTGACAGGGGGTGATTGATGGGTGATTGATAGGTGATTGACAGGTGATCAGTGGGTTATTACAGGGAAGAACAGATGTAAATATTGCACTGGCGAATTGATAAGGAAGGGTCTGAGGGCAATCTGAGCGTGTGGGTGGTTGATTGGGTGCCTGCAAGGGGCAGATTGGGGTCTAATCTGATGGGTAACAGTGACAGGTGGTGATAGGGGGTGATTGATGGGTAATTAGTGGGTGTTTAGAGGAGAGAACAGATGTAAACAATGCACTTGGGAGGTGATCTGGCGGCGGGTTTGTGGGCAATCTGATGGTGGGTGATCAGATTGCCCACAAGGGGCAGGTTAGGGGCTGATTGATGGGTGGCAGTGACAGGGGGTGATTGATGGGTGATCAGTGGGTTATTACAGGGAAGAACAGATGTAAATAATGCACTTGCGAATTGATAAGGGGGGGTCTGAGGGCAATCTGAGCGTGTGGGCGGGTGATTGGGTGCCCGCAAGGGGCAGATTAGGGTCTGATCTGATAGGTAACAGTGACAGGGGGTGATAGGGGGTGATTGATGGGTAATGGGTATGGGTAATTAGAGGGTGTTTAGAGGAGAGAACAGATGTAAACAATGCACTTGGGAGGTGATCTGACGGCGGGTTTGTGGGCGATCTGATAGTGTGGGTGGGTGATCAGATTGCCCGCAAGGGGCAGGTTAGGGGCTGATTGATGGGTGGCAGTGACAGGAGGTGATTGATGGGTGATTGACAGGTGATTGACAGGTGATCAGGGTGGATAGATGCATACAGTACACAGGGGGGGGGGTCTGGGCGGTCTGGGAAGAATCTGAGGGGTGGGGGGTGATCAGGAGTCCCCAGGGGGCAGTTTAGGGAATAAAAAAAATAGCATTGACAGATAGTGACAGGGAGTGATTTATGGGTGATTAGGGGGGTGATTGGGTGCAAACAGTGGTCTGGGGGGTGGGCAGGGGGGGTCTGAGGGGTGCTGTGGGCGATCAGGGGGCAGGGGGGGCAGATCAGTGTGTTTGGGTGCAGACTAGGGTGGCTGCAGCCTGCCCTGGTGGTCCCTCGGACACTGGGATCACCAGGGCAGGAGGCAGCCTGTATAATACACTTTGTATACATTACACTTTGTATGCGGCGATCGCGGGGTAAACAACCCGCCGGCGCTTCCGAACGGCCAACAGGTTGTCAATGCGGATGGGCGGAATCAGTTGCCGGGGGAAGCGCGCGTCATCAATGACGCGATCGCTCCCCCGGCATGCCGAAAGGCCGCAACGCCCTTGGGCGTATTGCGGTCCTTTCGGCGTTTACTTTGCCGTCGCCCATCGGCTGTGGGCGGTCGGCAAGTGGTTAAGGTGGCCATACACTTATAGATTTGCAGCAGATTCGACCATCAGATTTCTGTCAGATGCCTGTCAAGTCAAATCTGACAGGAATCTATCTGACGTGTGCCACACACTAGAGACATATTTCCAATAGATTTCAGAATGATTTCAGAATTAAATCTATTGGAAATCTATCTCAATGCATTATTGGATTATTAGATCCAATGTAACTCTATAGGCCATGGATCTGCTACCAGCAGCAAATCGACCTAGATTTTCCATCCTGTCAGATAGATCAAATCCATCGAAATCGATCTAAATTGGGTGAAAATCGATCGATAGATTTGATAGAATCGATTTCTGTTTGATCGATTCTATAGAATCGATTGATGGTTGAAATCGACCAGTGTATGGGCCTCTTTAGTTTCACACTAGGGGTTGTATTGAGGGTCTTTATGATGTACATATACTGTAACACAACCAAAAGCAATATTAGTGGTGGCACGCAATGTACAGTCCTGGCCAAAAGTTTTGAGATTGTCAAAAATATTGGAAATTTGAAAAGTTGGTGCTTAAGTTTTTATAATAGCAATTTGCATATACTCCAGAATGTTATGAATTGTGTTCAGATGAATTGCATAGTCCTTCTTTGCCATGAAAATCAACTGAATCCCCAAAAAAACCTTTCCACTGCATTTCATTGCTGTCATTAACCACTTCACCCCCCCAGTGCTAAATTTCTCCGTCCCTCTGCGCACCGCTTCACCCCCAGGGACGGAGAAAGGCGCACTTGTTTGTTTACTGGCTGGGAGTGGGCGGGGAACTCTCGCGCACACTCCAGCCAGCCCGCACAGCAGGTTACTAATTGGATGTTAGGAACAAGCGTTCCTAAATCCAATTAGCCTCGCCGATTGCGAGTAGAATGAAGACGGCTTCAAACAAATGCCGTCTTCATTCAAAACAATGCAAGGTAAACAAACTTGCAGCCCGCGATCGCGCGCCCCCGCGACCCGCGCGCGCACACACCCCGGCTCTGCAGTACAATGATTGGTTATGGGGACTCTCCAGTCCCCAATTACCAATCATAGTACATCAGTACAGTAATGGAAGCAGCGCTGAAAGGGAAAAATCGCGCTGGTGTTTCAGGGGTAAAACCCCTCAGTTGTGAAATGGTTAAAGGACCTGCTGAGATCATTTCAGTTAAGGCTCATACACACATCAGACTATAGTCTTTGGAAAATGAAAGATCACAGACCAATGTTACCACCCTTCATGTAGTATGAGAGCCATACTCTACACGGTCTTTTCTATGGAGCTGAACTCCACATCAGAAAAAAATCTTTGCAAGATGCTGCACACACAGATGCTGTACAGACACAAAAGATCAGTATCTGCAAAAGATCTGTTCCTGCCAAAGATCCGTTCCTGCAAATTGCAATGATAGTCTATGAGTTCTGCAGATCATCATACAAACATGATTTAACTGACATTCATCTGCAGATCAAGCAATCATCCGCAGATCTGAAAATCCATCCTGGTGGATCTGATCTGCAGATGAATGTCAGTTAAATCATGTGTGTATGATGATCTGCAGATCTCGTAGACTATCATTGCAATTTGCAGGAATGGATTTTTGGCAGGAATAGATCTTTTGCAGCTACAGATCGTTTGTGTCTGTACAGCATCTGTGTGTGCAGCATCTTGCAAAGATTTTTTTCTGATGGGGACTGGAGTTCAGCTCCATAGAATAGACTGTGTAGAGTATGGCTCTCATACTACATGAAGGGTGGTAAGATTGGTCTGTGATCTTTCATTTTCCAAAGACTATAGTCTGATGTGTGTATGCACCTTTAGAATGGCAGACTTTACATGTTAAAAGGAGGGTGAAGCTTGAAATCATTGATCTTTCATTGTTAACCATGGTGACCAGCAAAGAAACACATGCAGCCATCATTGCATTGCATAAAAATGGCTTCACAGACAAGGATATTGTGGCTACTAAGATTGCACCTAAATCATCAATTTATAGGATTATCAAGGACTTCAAGGAAAGAGGTTCAATTCTTGTTAAGAAGGCTTCAGGGCGTCCAAGAAAGTACAGCAAGCGCCAGGATCGTCTCCTAAAGAGGATTCAGCTGCGGGATCAAAGTGCAACCAGTGCAGAGGTTGCTCAGGAATGGCAGCAGGCAGGTGTGAGCACATCTGCATGCACAGTGAGGGGAAGACTTTTGGAAGATGGCCTGGTGTCAAGAAGGGCAGCAAAAAAGCCACTTCTGCACTTGATCTTCTGCAGAAAGTATGGCGAATGGACTGCTGAGGACTGGGGCAAAGTCATATTCTCCGATGAAGCCCCTTTCTGATTGTTTGGGACATCTGGAAAAAGGCTTGTCAGGAGAAGAAAAGGTGAGCGCTACCATCAGTCCTGTGTCATGCCAACAGTAAAGCATGATGAGACCATTCATGTGTGGGGGTTGCTTCATGTTGCTTCATGTTGGCTGAATGGTGTAATGGTTAAGGGCTCTGCCTCTGACACGGGAGACCAGGGTTCGAATCTCGGCTCTGCCTGTTCAGTAAGCCAGCACCTATTCAGTAGGAGACCTTAGGCAAGTCTCCCTAACACTGCTACTGCCTATAGAGCGCGCCCTAGTGGCTGCAGCTCTGGCGCTTTGAGTCCGCCAGGAGAAAAGCGCGATATAAATGTTATTTGTCTTGTCTTGTCTTGCTTCTAATCCAAGGGAGGGGGCTCACTCACAATTTTTCCAAAATACACAGCCATGAATAAAGAATGGTATCAAAACACCCTTCAACAGCAACTTCTTCCAACAATCCAACAACAGTTTGGTGAAGAACAATGCATTTTCCAGCACGATGGAGCACCGTGTCATAAGGCAAAAGTGATAACTAAGTGGCTCTGGGACCAAAACGTTGAAAATTTGGGTCCATGGCCTGGAACTCCCCAGATCTTAATCCCATTGAGAACTTGTGGTCATTCCTCAAGAGGCGAGTGGACAAACAAAAACCAACTAATTCTGAGAAAGTGATTATGAAAGAATGGGTTGCTATCCGTCAGGATTTGGCCCAGAAGTTGATTGAGAGCATGCCCAGTCAAATTGCAGAGATCCTGAAAAAGAAGGGCCAACACTGCAAATACTGACTCTGCATAAATCTTATGTAATTGTCAATAAAAGCCTTTGAAACGTATGAAGTGCTTATAATTATATTTCAGTACATCACATAAACAACTGAAACAAAGA
Source organism: Hyperolius riggenbachi (assembly GCF_040937935.1). Taxonomy (NCBI): domain Eukaryota; kingdom Metazoa; phylum Chordata; class Amphibia; order Anura; family Hyperoliidae; genus Hyperolius; species Hyperolius riggenbachi. The sequence continues at coordinate 114,750,412 of NC_090651.1, read as the reverse complement.
TCTAAAAGCAGTTTAGCAACAAACTTTGTGAAAACTCATATTTTTGACAGTCTTAAAAACTTTTGGCCAGGACTGTCATTCAGGCAAAGAAGCACCTTCACTGACTAGCACTGTGTGCATCAATGTGTGCATTCTACATTCTAGCATCAAAGGATGAGGTGTGAACCGTTCATTAGGGATGCTAATTCGGATTCCACAGAATTGAAATTTCTGCATTTCCGATCTAGATCTAAATCCGCATCTTCAAGCGGAATTCGGATATCGGAAAACAGAAATAAATCGGAATTCTGTGGAAATCTGATTTACTGCAACTTGGTAATTTTAGCCAAATCACCGAACTCGGAAAGCATTGGACCAATCAGAGAATGCAGAATCTTTCTGCAAAATGTTCATTTTAGACCAATCTCTGATGCAAAACATGACTAATATAATACTCCTCCAAAATCGGAAAATTGTTCAGAGAATTTGAATTGCATCACATACCAGTGTGCAAAACAGTTTCCATCACAATGCAAAGTGTCAGTGTGAAAGTACCCAAATAGGAATTTATTTATTTTTTCCTTGGAAAGCATAAGCCAGATGTGATGTGTTGGCAAGGTACCCATCTAGCCCTGAGACTGTTCTCAGAGCTAGAAGGGATTGGGGAGCATCACTTTTGTCAGATTTCCAACTTCCAGCTTTAGAGCTTTCTTCGCAACGGCTCAGAAGAGGGTTAGGGGGGAGGTTCTGAAGGTCAAGATGGATCAACAAGAGAAGTTTATCTGGGTATCTGCTAAAGCTGATTTCATACTGTTCATTAGAGATAGTCAATAAGATCCAAATAATTCCAGCTTCCATGCAAACGTAATGTGAATTGTATAAACTGTATGGCAGAAAGTGCAACAGATTGGCCCAGTTTCAGAATGCACAATATTTGCATTAAATCTACATGCAGGCAGGAGTTATTTGCATCTCATTGACTAGCTCTAATGGACTGTAAATCCTCAGCAAATACACAAATAAACATCACTTGTCGATTCATCTTGATTTTCAAAATCTCTAAAACAAATGTCATTGACAAGTGGGTTGATTCACTAAAGAACATTAATCTAAACATGTGCAGATAAGGCACATTAAGATTACTGGCATTTCCACAATTTACGTAGCAACTTGCGCCAATTGCGTAGTGCGCTTTATACATGTACCACTCAGATTGCTTCAGTAACATGCACTGTAATTGGTGCATGTATACGTGTTACGCTGTACCGTGTTATGCTGTAGCGTGTTACGCTGTATACAATAAACAATTATCTCCCAGGAGAAAACCTAGGAGAAAAAGTGAATTGGATCTCACCCAATATGTGTAATTGTTTTTTAGTGCTTCAGGTCCCCACAGCAGTCATATGGACTATTATAGGTTTATTTATAAGATCCGTGTAGGCTGTGAGCTGCAACACAATGGGCCTTATTTAATTCACTTTTTCTAGGCTAGAATTATTTTAAAGGTACGGTTAGTGGTGGTTATGACTAAAGCCCAGTTGCAGTGATTCCAGAATAGCTGTGGCAGTCAACAGACTGATTTTTATTTGCCTGCTGATAGTTCCCTGGAAGCTCTCTGGTCTAATTCAGACGTTTAGATATACACCACCCTAGAGATTGGGCTCTGCATTCTCCACCAATCTTGGACGAGCAAGCTCTGATCCTCACCTGCAGCGACAGGGTTCTTGTCTGGCCATAGCTTTTATTTCCCCAAATCAATCCTTTAGCTAATGTTTTAGTAATGGACACGCGACACATCTGGTACAAACTAAATATATTCAGTCAGTTGGCGCCCAAAGTAAATATTTGTTGAAGAAATTATAGAGACAATTAGGAAGTACTAGTTATGTGGAGAGGAATTATTAACCCTTCTTTGCAGCCTGGATATCTGAACTAAACACTCCGGATTATGAGGTTTTGCTTTGCTCAGGTATTTTCAGTTGTCTCACTATGGACAAACAATAGGCTTTCTTGCATGTACATTTCATCCGTTTGGCCACTGAATGCACACATATCTGTGGTATTATGCCATCAGCATTGTCCATAACACCAATGCATTATTTAAAGTAATTTATGGCTCATTTTACTCTGGGAGAAATGTACTTCTTATTTGTATGTGTTTTAAATTTTAAGATTTTTGCGACAGTTCCTCCTACTAAAAAGAAACGCGGCAGTATACTTCCCCAGTGGTTCTGAGCTACCTGGGTACTGTGGAGAGATTACGGCAAAACCAGACCTCATCCACAAGGCAAGCCTAGGCGGTTGCTAACCCCCACCAAATCTTTATCAAATATCCAGGTGATCATTAGCGGTGGGCAAAAACTGCTAACTTGCCTAGAGCCACATTTCCTCTGTATCCATTTCTGCGAGAAACACCAGGGTAATGCTGTGCTGATAGGTCACTGCGAACGTGTTTAGCAGCACATCACCACAACGTTATTGCTCGTGTGACATAGGCCTTAGAAAGTAAGTTCTGCTAGCCTGTGCTGTATTTATCACCGGTTCCACATGAAACAGGCTGGCTTGAGGTTACAGCACTGGGGATGAGGAACTCTATCCAGACTGTCACCTCAGGACTGGCAATAGTCTCCTGCTGAGAGAGAGACTGCGTCCGTCTATTTTTATTGTAAAATGCTTAATTAAAGGCTAGTGATACTTCATGTGACCTCAGGACAACAAATTGTGATAAATAAGGAAGCAAAGCTTTTCACATTCACTACAGTTTGTAGAAGTTGAAATAACTGCACTTTCTGGTCATAGATTGCTCATTTCCTCTCCTTACCGTAAAACAATCCATTTCTGCTCGCTCTTTTCTCCTAGGCTGATAGTTTCCAGTGTGTCACGGCAGGTTTGTCTGATATACCCATCTCACACTGCTCAAAAGAAAGCTTCAGAAACTAGTAACTTTAATCAAAGCATTGGAATTTATTATGCCACAGCTCTATACAGGTTTTCCCTCCCTTCACAGCAACTTCTCAATGTCAGACACAAGAAAATAAGGCTGTTTGTGCCTAGAGTAAGGGAGGAGGAGACTAACGCCCCCCCCATCCTTTCTAGTTACAGGAGCCTAGCTGGCTTTAGAGGACACCTGAAGTGAGAGGGATATGGAGGCTGCCATATTTATTTCTTTTTGCAAATTGCCTGGCTGCCCAGCTGATTCTGTGCCTCTAATACTTTTAATTGTGGACCTTACCCAAAATCAGATACTTACCTAAAGAGAGGGAAGCCTCAGAGAGGGTCTCTATCGCTGTTTTGCCAATCGTTGTTCACGTAATTGTGCGCCTGTACCCATGTCACGAGATTGCGGAAGTGATCGGTCATCGTTTAAAAAAAGCCGGTCGTCGGAAAAAAAACGTCAAAAAATTGCATAGTTGAATCTGTATGTAATTTGAGTTCTGAGTTAAACTTGGTGAAACGTGGATAAATAATTTACTGTCGGACAACAAGTATATTTTATTGGTTTTCAATGTGCTTTTAAAGTACTACTTGTAACAGTTTCTACAATACTGTAACAATTAACAACAAAAATATGCAATGAAAAAAATATTGTACAGTTTGTACATGAAGGCAACTTTGATTGCAAAGAAATACAAAATGATGTATTCGATCTAACGGAATAATCGAACTAAATTATCTAATTGAAAAAATAAAATGAAAAATTGTACCATGTATGGCCACTTAATGTGTTAGGGCTCATTTCCACTATTGCGGTGCGAATCGCCACGGTAAAAATTCGCATGCGGATGCGAATTTCACATGCGGGTGTATGCAAATTCTCATGAAAATTCGCATGGATGACGCTGTATGCGAATTTAACCATGGCAGTGCCGGTGTGCATTTACATTGATTTCCATGCAAATTCGCATGCAAATTCGCATACCAAAGCCGCAGGCGATTTCCCTATTAAATACATTAGCGGCGATTCACATGCATTCCACTCGGCTCTTTTGTGCGGTTTTTTCACAGCTGAAAAAAACGCACCTCAACAACGCTACAGTGGAAACAGGCCTATCCACTTGCATTACATGTGCGAATCCGCATGCGTTGGACGTATGCGGATTCACGATAGTGGAAACGAGCCCTAAAGGAATAAACAGGAAAATTCAACGTTTTTATTGTATCGTGTATGGGCACCATAATGGTGGCCATACATGGTACAATAAAAACATTCCATTATCCCGTTTATTCAATTTAAATGATCGAATCGAATGAAAGTTGAAAATAATTTTTTTTTTCGATCAAGAAATTCGAACGATTATCCCATTTTTTCGAGAAAAATCAGATCGGACATGCTGGAAAAATCTAACAGAATAATCGGACTAAATTATCTAATCGAAAAAAATGAAAAATTGTACCATGTATGGCCACCATTAGAGAGATTTATCCATGTCAAGTTTAAAATGTACCTGAACTGACATAGTAGATGGTATACTTTAGGGCTGGTGCACACCAAAACCCGCTAGCAGATCCGCAAAATGCTAGCAGATTTTTAAACGCTTTTTTTAATTTTTATGAGGCGTTTTGCTAGCGTTTTGCGGATTGCTGCTGCGGTTTTCAGTATAGTAGATTTCATATATTGTTACAGTAAAGCTGTTACTGAACAGCTTCTGTAACAAAAACGCCTGCAAAACCGCTCTGAAGTGCCGTTTTTCAGAGCGGTTTGCGTTTTTCCTATACTTAACATTGAGGCAGAAACGCATCCGAAATCCAAAAAATGCCTCACCCAGGCATTTTTCGTTTCTGCAAAACGCCTGCCGCTCTGGTGTGCACCACCCCATTGAGATACATTGACCAAGCAGATCCGCAGCCGCAAGCGGATCTGAAAACGCCCAAAAAGCCGCTCGGTGTGCACCAGCCCTAAATGTCTGCAGTTGCTCCCGATATGCTCCAGAATGTTGGCTTCTCTCCTTTCCTTGGGGAAATTTTAATTGGTCAGATTGGATTTTCACTTGACTGTCGCCGTTGCACTCCTCTGTTACGTCTCCTGCTCCCCCACCTTCCTTATAAAAAAAAAACAAAACTGAAAACACAATCAGCCAAACTGAGTCCAGCGGATCAAGTTTGCATTTTTAATCAGGAGTATCTATTGACTTTCATTAGATGTGTGACAAATGTGTTTTTGTTCATTATTATTATTTATTGTATTTATAAATCCCAACATATTACACAGCGCTGGACAATAACCCTGCCTTAGGGCCTGTTTGGCATGTGAGCCAGACGCACTGACTATTCAGTATGAATACAATACACTAGTGTGGCGTCCAAGTCGCTTGCTGGTGCTGGAGTTTTCCGTAGCATGCATGTAAATCCCCATAGCCGTGCATGGCAGGGCTATAGCAGCTATGGCTTCCCAGCAGCACAGGTGCCGCATCTGATTTGGAAACGGACGCGGCACCCAGTGGAAATAGCGCCTTTCTCTTCTCAGTCCTGTGTGTGTGTGTGTATGCGTGCGTGCGTGCGTGCGTGCGTGTACGTGTTTAACAATCGATAATAAATCTGTGCAATTATTGTAAATGAAGAGCGTTTCCTTGTATGGCTGCAGAGGATTTTATTTGCAACACTACGAAACAGCCAGTGTCAGCTAATCTATGCGGATACAATTACTCACTCTATAAGTGCTTTATTTTGATCATCTAAAGATAAGCACTTTTTAATAATGTAGACAATGCTGAAATAAAAAAAAACATGACCTCAACACTTCTGGATTATTTTCACATACGGTACATGCATTTTTTGTCTTTCTAACAGAAATGATGCACCATATTCTTGCTGAGTTTTTTTTTCATATTTTGCATACCCTTGTTAGTCATCTCACTTTCTATAAGCACTCTACTTGAAGGCTGTTTGTGCCTAGAGTGAGGGAGGAGGAGACTAACGCCCCCCCCCCCCTCCCCCCATCCCTTCTAGTTACAGGAGCCTAGCTGGCTTTAGAGGACACCTGAAGTGAGAGGGATTTGGAGGCTGCCATATTTATTTCTTTTTGCAAATTGCCTGGCTGCCCAGCTGATTCTGTGCCTCTAATACTTTTAATTGTGGACCTTACCCAAAATCAGATACTTACCTAAAGAGAGGGAAGCCTCAGAGAGGGTCTCTATCGCTGTTTTGCCAATCGTTGTTCACGTACTTGTGCGCCTGTACCCATGTCACGAGATTGCGGAAGTGATCGGTCATCGTTTAAAAAAAGCCGGTCGTCGGAAAAAAACGTCAAAAAATTGCATAGTTGAATCTGTATGTAATTTGAGTTCTGAGTTAAACTTGGTGAAACGTGGATAAATAATTTACTTTCGGACAACAAGTATATTTTATTGGTTTTCAATGTGCTTTTAAAGTACTACTTGTAACAGTTTCTACAATACTGTAACAATTAACAGCAAAAATATGCAATGAAAAAAATATTGTACAGTTTGTACATGAAGGCAACTTTGATTGCAAAGAAATACAAAATGATGTTTTTTAAAGATCACAAGGATCTCAGTGATGCAGATGTAAAGTGGAAGTGAGTGCGGAGGAACTGGAACTTCTGTCTGGCTTTGTCTGATGTCTGTGTTGACATTTTGGGATTTCTCCATCATGTTTGGAGCTAAAATGTTAGATTAGAATAAAACTTCCCACCAGAAAGAGAATCTCACCATAGTAATTAATCATTGGCATCCCCTTACGGTGGCCATACATGGTACAATAAAAATGTTTGATTATCCCGTTTATTCGATCGAAATGATCGAATTGAATGAGGCTAAGTTCACAGTGGGACGTTAAAGTCGCGCGTTAAAACAGCATTTAACGCAGAATAACTCACTGCAATTAAAAATCAATGCCCTGTTCACAGTGCACACGTTGCCTTGGTGTCTAATGCTGCACGTTAAGTAAAAGTACTGCATGCTGTGCGTTATACACGTTATTAGCTGCGTTGGACTGTTTGCACATGCTCAGTAATGACTTGGAAGCATACTTTTCATTGCCTGTATTTTTTACTGTATCTGCTGTATGCGACGGTAACGCTGCGTTGCCACTTTTTGGGCGCGTTGCGTTGTAAGCTTGCGGTGCGACTTTAACGTGGCATCAAAACGCAACGTCCCACTGTGAATCTAGCCTGAAAGTTGAATATATTTTTTTTACGATCAAAAAATTTGAACCATTATCCCGTTTTTTCGAGAAAAATCTGATCGGACATGCTGGAAAAATCTTTATATTCGATCTAACGGAATAATCGAACTAAATTATCTAATTGAAAAAAAAAAATGAAAAATTGTACCATGTATGGCCACTTAATGTGTTAGGGCTCATTTCCACTATTGCGGTGCGAATCGCCACGGTAAAAATTTGCATGCGGATGCGAATTTCACATGCGGGTGTATGCGAATTCGCATGAAAATTCACATGAAAATTCGCATGGATGACGCTGTATGCGAATTTAACCATGGCAGTGCCGGTGTGCATTTACATTGATTTCCATGCGAATTCGCATGCAAATTCGCATGCAAAATCGCATACCAAAGCCGCAGGCGATTTCCCTATTAAATACATTAGCGGCGATTCACATGCATTCCACTCGCAGGCGAATTCTGCGGCTCTTTTGTGCGTTTTTTCACAGCTGAAAAAAACGCACCTCAACAATGCTACAGTGGAAACAGGCCTATCCACTTGCATTACATAGTGGAAACGAGCCCTAAAGGAATAAAGAGGAAAATTCAACGTTTTTATTGTATTGTGTATGGGCACCATAATGGTGGCCATACATGGTACAATAAAAACATTCTATTATTCTGTTTATTCAATCTAAATGATCGAATCGAATGAAATTCGAACGATTATCCCATTTTTTCGAGAAAAATCAGATCGGACATGCTGGAAAAATCTTTATAAAGAAAAATCTTTATATTCGATATAACAGAATAATCGGACTAAATTATCTAATCGAAAAAAATGTTGGCTTCTCTCCTTTCCTTGGGGAAATTTTAATTGGTCAGATTGGATTTTCACTTGACTGTCGCCATTGCACTCCTCTGTTACGTCTCCTGCTCCCCCACCTTCCTTATAAAAAAAAACAAAAAACTGAAAACACAATCAGCCAAACTGAGTCCAGCGGATCAAGTTTGCATTTTTAATCAGGAGTATCCATTGACTTTCATTAGATGTGTGACAAATGTGTTTTTGTACATTATTATTATTTATTGTATTTATAAATCCCAACATATTACATAGCGCTGGACAATAACCCTGCCTTAGGGCCTGTTTGGCATGTGAGCCAGACGCACTGACTATTCAGTATGAATACAATACACTAGTGTGGCGTCCAAGTCGCTTGCTGGTGCTGGAGTTTTCCGTAGCATGCATGTAAATCCCCATAGCCGTGCATGGCAGGGCTATAGCAGCTATGGCTTCCCAGCAGCACAGGTGCCGCATCTGATTTGGAAACGGACGCGGCACCCAGTGGAAATAGCGCCTTTCTCTTCTCAGTCCTGTGTGTGTGTGTGTATGCGTGCGTGCGTGCGTGCGTGCGTGTTTAACAATCGATAATAAATCTGTGCAATTATTGTAAATGAAGAGTGTTTCCTTGTATGGCTGTAGAGGATTTTATTTGCAACACTACGAAACAGCCAGTGTCAGCTAATCTATGCGGATACAATTACTCACTCTATAAGTGCTTTATTTTGATCATCTAAAGATAAGCACTTTTTAATAATGCAGACAATGCTGAAATAAAAAAATAAAAAAAACATAACCTCAACACTTCTGGATTACTTTCACATACGGTACATGCATTTTTTGTCTTTCTAACAGAAATGACGCATCATATTCTTGCTGTTTTTTTTTTCATATTTTGCATACCCTTGTTAGTCATCTCACTTTCTATAAGCACTCTACTTGAAGTGGACCTGAACTCAGAACGTCATCTCTGCTCTAAAAGATGCACAACAGCATAATAACCTTAACATAAAGTACCGGTATTTATTTGTTACAGCTGATGCCAATCCTAAAATAAACCAGCAGTCTCCTTACTGTTCTTGATTCATGGAAGCAGACATATTGCTAACCTCCTGTACTTTCAAATGAGCTTATCTGCAATGGCAGTCATGTGACACAGGAGAGAAATCAAATTACAACTTGTAATTAGACACAGATGAGGGGCATTAGACAGGCTTAATTCTCTAAATACGTACAAGGTGCATTTCTCTGTTTTCCTTCGGTGCTGTGCAAGAATTCAGGTCCACTTTAAAAGGAACTTTAAGCAAGGATAGAACTTAATTCCAATCATTAGGTGATACCCCTCCACCAGAAATCTATGCCTTTGTGCCCCCCCTTCATCCTCCTCCCGCATGCGCTCACACACACACAGTCCCATATACAATTCACCTTTTCTCCAGAAATATCTCCTAGGGCAGTGGTTCCCAACCTTTTTGAAGTCGTGACACATCACGCCAAATGCTCAGATCTCGGTGACACATCACATATGTATAATAGAAAAATACTATTAATAACCACGAAATGGATGGAAAGAGTGCATTATCCTGAATACACTTAAAAATGAAGGCTAGAACCTTTCAGGAATATTAATAAAAACAATCAGTGGGACAGTTACCCCCCCCCCCCCCCCCCGCAATTTGGAATGATGGCACAGCACCGACGATTTGCACCACACGTTATAGTTGCAGTATGCCCCCCCCAAAAGAAAAACTCCCATAGTATAGGTAGGTAGTCAGGTATAGGTGCCCCCAGTATAGGATCTAAAGTGTAGGTGCCCTCAATATAGGTAGCCAAGCATAGGTGCCCCCAGTATAGAAAGGTGTAGGTCTCCCCATAGGTAGCCAGGTGTAGGTGCCTCCAGTATAGGTAGCCATGTGTTGGTGCCCTCCCTCAGTATAGGTAGCCAGCTATATGTGCCCCCAGTATAGGAAGTCAGGTATAGGTGCCCTCAGTATAGGTAGCAAGCTATAGATGCCCCCTTGAAAGCCGGTGCCCTGAGCGACCACTCCGGTCGCTCTGGTCAAAGGCCCGGCTATGTTACCAACTGCCAAGCAAGCAGTATTTCCCTCTATGCATAGGACTACCAGTAAACCAACATTCTGTACAGATCACCTGGCAGAACTAAAGATGTCGCCGCCAGTGATAAATGTCAGAATGTAAATTAGGGAGAGGAAAGATTTCACAATGGGCAAACACTGATAAAATAATCTATAAATGAATATTGTAAAATATAAGCAATTGATGTTATTTCCAGTACAGTTCCTCTTTAGGGGCTGGCTGGGAAGCTGCACTGAGTGAGATGGGGCTGAGCTGGCTTGGATAATGTGAGCAGGGTACACTTGATATGTAATGTAATCAGGATGGTGTGGATGAACAGAGACTGAGCAGGCCTCACGATAGGTTCAGCCTTCCTGGAGATAGCTGTGCCTTTCCACTCTGTACACCGGGATCAGAGCTTTGCCAAATGGCTAGCTGGAGGCGCTATTAAAAATTTACAGGGCGAAACAAAGGTGCGCTGCAATATCTCGTGTCGCCCTTCTCTCCTGTTACTCCAGCAAACAAAGAGTATTAAACCTGCCTCATGAATAATGCGTCATGCAATATGCGGCCTGCATTTTTAATGCTGTTAGGTAATAACATTAAGAAAGATATTTTGCAATCTTAAAATGTCACCTGCGTTTCTAGTTGAGAAATGTGTAGAGATTGTTGTGTTGGTCCGTCCAAATCTCCCAGCATAACATTCAGACTGCGTATTACAGATATACTGTAAACATAGCGACATGCATACAGGTGCTCTGCAAATTATTCATAACCTGATACCTCCTGCTGATTGATGCTGGTATTTTATAAGCCTGTCTTTTGTTCCATTTACGAACACATTAGTCTTTTTTAAGTGAGGCGGTGCCAAGAGCAAAGATAACGTGCTGAGGGCAATAGCCCAATCACATCTCAGCTTTTAACGGCTTACAGCTGTCAGTAAAAAAGGCTGGCAGTCTAACCATAATTTTTTTTTTTTATTACTAGAGGAAATATGTGTGTGTGTATGATATATATATATATATATATACAGTGCTACCCATCATTATTCATACCCCTGGCAAATTTTGACTTGAAGTTACTTTTATTTATCCAGAAAGTAATTTTTTGATGGGAAAGGACATAGGTGTCTCCCAAAGGATAATTAGAAGATGTACAACGATGAGCAAAAAGTGTCCAGTTCAAAATTATTCATACCCTTCTCAATAATCAATAGAAAAGGCTTTATTGACTATTACAGCAATCAAACACTTCCTATAATTGCAGACCAGCTTTTTGCATGTCTCCGCTGGTATTTTTGCCCATTCATCTTTAGCAATGAGATCCAAATCTTTCAGGTTGGAGGGTCTTCTTGCCATCACCCTAATCTTTAGCTCCCTCCACAGATTCTCAATTGGATTCAAGTCAGTACTCTGGCTAGGCCACTCCAAAACGTGAATGTTGTTGTCTTGTATCCATTTCTTCACCACTTTTGCTGTGTGTTTTGGGTCATAGTCATGCTAAAATGTCCACTGGTGGCCAAGGCCAAGTTTCTCTGCAGACCACCTGATGTTGTCCTTGAGAATCCTCATGTATTACTCTTTTTTCATGGTGTAATTTACTGTGATTAGGTTCCCTGGTCCATTGACTGAAAAAACAACCCCGACTCCGCTCTGGTCTCCGGCATGCTTCACTTCTTCTAGCCCGGCAGGAAGTTTAAACAGTAGAGGGCACTCTACTGTTTAAACTTCCTGCCAGGCAGGAAGAAGTGAAGCATGCCGGAGACCAGACCAGAGCGGAGACGGAGCAGCGGTGACCGGGAGGACTCGCGCGGGCGGAGCAGGTAATGTATGCGGGCGGGCGGGAGCGGCGGCAGCACCACCACCACAGATTGTGAACGGTTTCAGGCTGAAATCGGTTCACAATCTGTTTGCAGTAAAGGCAGCCATACGATCCCTCTCTGATCAGATTCGATCAGAGAGGGATCTATCTGTTGGTCGAATCTGATGGCAAATCAACCAGTGTATGGCTACCTTAAATCTCTCTTCCCTGCCGACTGATAGCTTATCATGGTTGCCAACCTCTAGTAGGGAGATGTGGCTTCCGAGTGACTGGGAGGGGTAGGTAGAGGTCACTGAGGCATAGAGTTGCTTATGTGTAGAAGAATTTACAGAGAAGTGTGTGACCAGTGATTAACCATGCAGATATATTTTATCATTAATCAGTTTAAAGGGAACCTTAACTCTAAAAAAAAAAAAAATGAGTTTTACCTGGGGCATCTACCAGCCTCCTGCAGCCATCCTGTGCCCTCACAGTCACTCATGGCTCCGCTGGTCCCCTGCTGCCAGCTAATTTTGTTTTTGCCGACTGGGAGTCGGCCGGCCGCCATGCGTACGTTTTTACGCATTCCTGCTGGTGCAGGAAGCCATTGCAGACATCAACAAGTACATTTTTACGCGTTACGGGTGTAATACGTAAAATTTTATGCATTACAACCGTAACGCGTAAAAATGTAGTTGTTGATATCTGCAATAGCTTCCTGCACCTGAAGGAATGCATAAAAACGTACGTATGGCGGCCGGCCGACTCCCAGTCGGCAAAAACGAAACTAGCTGGCAGCGGGGGACCAGAGGAGCCATGAGTGAGTTAAGGATCCCTTTAAGGCCTGGAACCCACTACAAAGCGCTATTGCTAATCACAATCGCTAGCATTTTGAATGAGCGTTTTGTAAGCAATTTCATGAGCGTTTTCTGGCGATTTTGGTAGCGATTTTAAAAAGTTTAAGCGTTTTGCCAGTGATTGTGTAGCAGTTTGCGATTAGCTTTTTTAATTTTGATTGGTCCTTTCAATTAATTTTAATTCTTTTTACAGTGTGCAGTAATTTAAAAATGCTACCAACTCGCCCTGTGTAGGTTTTGACAAGCGATTACGCCAGCGTTTATATACTTTACAGTGCAGAAATGCTAATGCTAACGCTCAAAAATGCTGCATGTCCTGCGTTTGCGATTTTGCTAATCACAATCGCTCCAGTGGAATTTGGCCCAACCATTAACACAGAGCAGGGACAAGGTCCTCCAGCACCCAAGGCTGAGACACCAAAGTGCGCCCCTCCATCCCTCCCACCTCAGCTGTCACACATGGATTGCTATTAGACTGAGAGGGCCACAGGGCCCACAACCTCCCCAACACCTTAATATCTAGATATCTGGCTTTCAGTCACTGCTATGTATCCCCTTTTCTTATTTCTTTCTGCTTCATACACAATTAGGAATGAATTGTGCGCCCCCTCCTACACTGCGCCCTGAGGCTGGAGCCTCTCCAGCCTATGCCTCGGCCCGGCCCTGCATTAACATTAGCTGAGCGTTCAGGGAAATTGCTAGCGTTTTGAAAACCTCCCTAAACACTCAAAAAATCACTCTAGTGGGTTCCAGCCGTTAGGCATTTTAGCTGATGTTACCTGAAAGTTCAGTCATACTTTAATTGTAATGGAAACGGGAGGGATCACTGTCTGACATGAGATTGCTGTGTCACTGAACTGTATCAATCACCTGACTGACTGGATAAAATTAGAAGTCATGTGTCATATATGATAATGTGCATGTATGGATCATTACTTGTTAGACTAAAAAAGCGTACACACCTTCAAAATCTTTTGCCACCGGAATCGGTACTTGAACCCTAAGGGAACAGTTCGGGGCATGATGTTGTACAGACGCATCCAGTGGCATAGCAATAGGGGATGTAACTGCAACTGCACCAGGGTCCTTAAACAAGAGGCACCAACCAAAAACTGTACCAACGAACCGCTGTATTAGTTTTGTGCTGTGCTGGTAATGATCACCTCTATGTTTGCTTTCAATAGTAGTAACCATTACCAAGCAGTTCCCCTCCCCTGCTTACATCTGTCTGGCACTGCGGTAGAGTTTGTTGTCCTTGGCAGATTTTGGTGCTCCTTAATAATTGTTATGTATTGAGTACTTGAGGAGGCCGAATGTAAAACTCCCACTGGCAGACCCTTTAGCTACACCACTGGACCTTATGTTGGCAGTATCAACAGAATTACCTAAACTGCAGTATAGTAAAAGAACCACAAGATGTCACGGTGTGTAAAATGTGATGATTCACTCTCTGTGTTCCTCTCTGTTCTAAGTAAGATGCATTTCCGATGGTGGTGTATGATATATCTCTGCATGATTTTCTTCAGTAAGGAGTTCTAACATGTTATACTGGGTGCCTATCTGCGTGTACAGACCAATCTACTCCATCACCTTACCCATGCATGCCCAATCTGGTAGTACTGATCCATAGCTGGGACCATGGGCAGAAGATTAGAAGGGACTCTGTACTGGAATGGTGGCCTCTAGGCCAGGGCTGTTTAACTTCAGTCCTTGAGAGCCATATCCATGCCAGTGTTTAGGATGGACAAAGAAATAGATAAATGTGTTCTACTTGATGAACCACACCTTTCCTGATTCAGTTCCCTCAATTAAAGGGACCCTGAGCAGTTTCTATAATTGAAATCTGTACTTACCTGGGGCTTCTTCCAGCCCACCATAGGCCTTGAGGTCCCCCGGTGTCCACCTGGCTCCTCTCCCGGTCCCGCTGGCCACTTCATTACCGGTGACACCCGGCCTGACACTTCCTGAACAGTGACGCTACGCGTCATCATGCTGGCCGCTAAGCGTCATCATGGTGGCCAGCGTGACAGTCCTGCGCATGCACGGTTTTCTAACTTTAAACCGCGCATGCACATGACTGTCATGCCGGCCGCCATGATTGCTCCCCCTGACTGCTCCCCAGGGCCATTGCAACATTTGTATAAGGATTACAACTCACCTGTCCACTCCAGGCGCGCTGCTCCATCCGTGCTTCCTATATTCATCTTGCTGCCTGCCTCATCTCAGTGACAAGGGCAGCTGGCGCATGTTATTACACAATAACATGTGACAGCTCTGAAGAAGATTCAGGAAGTAAAATGAAGATGACCAGCACGCCTGGACAGGTGAGTTGTAATCCTTAAACTAATCATGCAGGGGCCCTGGGGAGCAGTCGGGGGTAAAGCCTGGTGGGGGGGATCTGGCAGCATTGGGGGTCTGACAGCGCTCAGGGGCCTGGGGAATTGCCCTGACTAGGGCAGTGCATGGGGGGGCCTGGCAGCACTCAGGGGCCTGGGGAATTGCCCTGACTGGGGCAGCGCATGGGGAGCCTGGCAGCACTCAGGGGCCTGGGGAATTGCTCTGACTGGGGCAGCACATGGGGAACGTGGCAGCGCTTGGGGGCCTGGGGAATTGCCCTGACTGGGGCAGCGCTAGGGGGCCTGACAGCACTCGGGCCTGGGGAATTGCCCTGACTGGGGCAGCGCATGGGGGGCCTGGCAGCACTCGGGCCTGGGGAATTGCCCTGACTGGGGCAGTGCATGGGGAGCCTGGCAGCACTCAGGGGCCTGGGGAATTGCTCTGACTGGGGCAGCACATGGGGAACGTGGCAGCGCTTGGGGGCCTGGGGAATTGCCCTGACTGGGGCAGCGCTAGGGGGCCTGACAGCACTCGGGCCTGGGGAATTGCCCTGACTGGGGCAACGCATGGGGGGCCTGGCAGCACTCAGGGGCCTGGCGAATTGCCCTGACTGGGGCAGCGCTCTGGGGCCTGGGGAATTTCCTTGACTGCTCTAGACCATCCAGGACCTTCCAGCTACTGAGGTAAGTATCTAACTTTCCACCTCTCCACAACAGATTTGCTTTAACCAGGTAATTTCTTTAACGTCAGCTGTAGACTTTTCACAGTGTTTCGTATGTTTTTTCTGCTTTTGCAGACATTAGTTTCCGGTAATGATAACTTACTGGAGACAAATTGCCGGGTCTCAGTCCTCCTGACTATAATAACCAGCCACCTGACCTAACCACTAATTCCTGATGAGTAGCAGCAGTTTCTACCCGCAGTTATTATTGCAGTTCCCTTAAACACGTGAACTGTCTCTAGTCCAGATTTATTTGTAGGCTTTCTGACATCTCGGTGACTGAGAAAGTGGCTCTCATAGTCTTTCACTTCCTTCCTAGAAAACAAGTATGCTTTAAAAAAAAAACATATACAGTAGTTTCCTTCTGCATTTTTAAGGAAGAGAGGAAGTTTAAGATAATTAGTCTTTATACAAATTTAGGAGTGTTCCCCTGTGAAGTCCCCTTTCACACACTGGAAGTGTAAACTAGCTAGATGCTCACACTCTTGCTGAGATGGACTTTTTGGTGTCATTTGTCGGTCTTTCAATATGTATGATGTGATGTGCAGCCAACTGCTAACCTAAGAGATGAGCAGATATGCCTGAGTGGAAAAAAGACTTATAAGAAACTAATTGGCGGAGGTACCCATAAATATATAAAATAGTTAAAACCCGTTAAAAAAGAAAGATGTAGTTGGCTTTCCTCTCCTGTAGAACACAGAGCAGCCAAAGCAGCAAATATAACTCGATTTCAAGCAGGTCCGGATTTACCTCACAGGAGTAGGCATACATGTCCTGGCACCTTAGATTTTGCCCTCCATGAACCTACAAACCCCCATCACACTGCACGCAAGTGTGCTGGTGTCCCAGTTATCACTGCTCCCTTACTTCCCTTGCCTGTTACAGGTAGAGATGTCAGCGAACCCCTCACCCTGTACTACTTCTGGGTCGCTATGACCTGGAGTAGTATGGCTGCGCTGGGCCGACGGTGAGCGTCCTTGATCGCGCGCCTGTTGCCGGGCACTTTCTGCCCATGTGCGTGACATCATGAGTGACGTCACGCTCATGTGCAGAGAGTGTCCGGCAACAGGTGTGCAATCAAAGACGCGCACCGCCGGCCCAGCGCAGCTGTACTACTCCGGTTCATAGGAAGTAGTATTTACCCATAGAGATTTGCTAGCGAACGGTTCGCTAACATCTCTAGTTATAGGTAGCTACAAGTGCCCCTTAGTACTAGGTAGCCAAAAGTACCCTCAATATTAAGCAGCCAGAGGTACCCCCAAGCATTAGGTAACTAGAAAAACCTTGGCACAGTATTAAGTAGCTAGAAGTGCCCCTAACTGAAGGGAGATCTTGTCAATGGAATGGCAAGAGCAGGGTGAGTAACCTCTCATTCACTCTCTGTTCAGGACTCTGCATAGAGAAGGAGGGAGGCGCTTGGGAAGGGGAGTGAGCCACCTTTCCATCATCAGGTGCCCGTAGGCACATGCCTAAAGTGCCTAATGGTAAATCTTGCCCTGATTTCAAGAGTTTAGAGCAAAAAATAGGGTCCACACCAACTGCACCTCTCATTTGTAATGTTTTTTTTTAAACTATTCTATGTATGTTTGGGTTGGGTGCCTCCACCTAAGAAATTGTTACTCATCACACCTCTGTTGGGAGGTCGTATTTTTAGAGTAGTTTTGCCCCCAGGACCTAAACACTGGGGGCACAACAGGATTCTCGCACGCCTGAACAGGGGCGGGAATTCCTCCGTAAGCCTTATCGGAGGTTGCAGGTTGTATGCAACCAGAAATTTGTGAATGAATTTCCTTACATATATATACATGCTATCCTGGTGTTGTAATGCAGCTGCAGGGGCGCAGCAATAGCCATGGCAGCCATAGCAACAGCTATGGGGCCCTGGAGAAGAGGGGGGCCCAGATGGTCCTTTATGTGTTCACTATTAACTTTGTTGCTCCACCCTCTGAATTTGGCTCAGTGCTCATAGTCTATAAACAGTGTGCATCGCATGAGAATATAAATTTGCCCTTCAACTCATATCCCATAGGGTAGGAGCAGGTAGCATTGCTCAAGCGAGTCTAGAGATAATGGCCTCACAGAAATGATGCTATGGGGCCCCAATAATGTCTAGCTATGCCACTGTGCAGCAGAATGGTAACATTTATAACCACAGGTGTGGTGTTTGACAGAGGGTACAATTACTAGGCAGCAAAAAACACTTCATGTTGCATGTGAGTACAATTGCAGTGCAAATGTGACTCTGCCTCCTTACTGCCAGTGCCAAGCTCTAGCAAATGCCCAGCTGATGCATGGGAGCAGCTGACAGGTAGTGAATGCACCACCCGCAGTTTCCCATATGAATGTCAGCTTACAGGGCTGTCTTTACTGACAACTAGCGCAACACAGAGTGCAAGTTCCAGACTATAAATGTAATACAACTTGAGGGGCGTTTCTAGCCTTTTTGTCCCTCCAGCCAGGCAAGAAGTCCTGTGCCCCCCCTTAAAAAAACCAACAAAAAAACACACTCACACACTATAGAATATAAACCATGCGCCGTATAGGTTGGATGCATAATACAGGGAGTCCTTGAGATTAGAGTTGGGCCGAACGGTTCGCCTGCGAACGGTTCCATGCGAACTTCCGTGGTTCGCGTTCGCGTCCCGCAGGCGAACCTTTGCGGAAGTTCGGTTCGCCCCATAATGCACCATGGAGGGTCAACTTTGACCCTCTACATCACAGTCAGCAGGCCCAGTGTAGCCAATTAGGCTACACTAGCCCCTGGAGCCCCACCCCCTTATATAAGGCAGGCAGCGGCGACCATTACGGTCACTCGTGTGCCTGCATTAGTGAGAGTAGGGCGAGCTGCTGCACACTCTCTCTCATAGGGAAAGATTAGTTAGGCTTAGCTTGTCCCTGGCTGCATACCTGTTCTGTGAACCCACCACTGCATACCTGTTCTGTGAACCCACCACTGCATACCTGTTCTGTGAACCCACCACTGCATACCTGTTCTGTGAACCCACCACTGCATACCTGTTCAGTAAACCCGCCACTGCATACCTGTTCTGTGAACCCGCCACTGCATACCTGTTCTGTGAACCCACCACTGCATACCTGTTCTGTGAACCCACCACTGCATACCTGTTCAGTGAAGCCACCACTGCATACCTGTTCTGTGAACCCACCACTGCATACCTGTTCAGTGAACCCACCACTGCATACCTGTTCTGTGAACCCACCACTGCATACCTGTTCAGTGAACCCACCACTGCATACCTGTTCTGTGAACCCACCACTGCATACCTGTTCTGTGAACCCACCACTGCAAACCTGTTCTGTGAACCCACCACTGCATACCTGTTCAGTGAACCCGCCACTGCATACCTGTTCTGTGAACCCACCACTGCATACCTGTTCTGTGAACCCGCCACTGCATACCTGTTCTGTGAACCCACCACTGCATACCTGTTCTGTGAACCCACCACTGCATACCTGTTCAGTGAACCCACCACTGCATACCTGTTCAGTGAACCCACCACTGCATACCTGTTCTGTGAACCCACCACTGCATACCTGTACTGTGAACCCACCACTGCATACCTGTTCTGTGAACCCACCACTGCATACCTGTTCAGTGAACCTGCCACTGCATACCTGTACTGTTCAGTGAACCCGCCACTGTATACCTGTTCTGTTCAGTGAACCCGCCACTGCATACCTGTTCTGTTCAGTGAACCCGCCACTGCATACCTGTTCTGTTCAGTGAACCCGCCACTGCATACCTGTTCTGTTCAGTGAACCCGCCACTGCATACCTGTTCTGTTCAGTGAACCCGCCACTGTATACCTGTTCTGTTCAGTGAACCCGCCACTGCATACCTGTTCTGTTCAGTGAACAGTTTGGTGTGTCAGTGTGAAGCAGTACCTTAATTACACTACCTGATTGATGTATACACATGCAAGATGTTTTAAAGCACTTTAGGCCTGTCATTTAGCATTCAATATGATTTCTGCCCTTAAAACGCTGCTTTGCGTCAAATCCAGATTTTTCCCGGGGACTTTTGGCGTGTATCCCACTCCGCCATGCCCCCCCCCCCCCCAGGTTTTAGACCCCTTGAAACATCTTTTCCATCACTTTTGTGGCCAGCATACATTTTTTTTTTCAAAGTTCGCATCCCCATTGAAGTCTATTGCGGTTCGCGAACTTTAACGCGAACCGAACCTTCCACGGAAGTTCGCGAACCCGGTTCGCGAACCTAAAATCGGAGGTTCGGCCCAACTCTACTTGAGATACAAACAACATGCTGATCCTGTCGCATTTTGTTGTATACCCCTTCCTGGCTGCACTACCCCACCTTAGTGTGTAAATGCAGAGTATAGTGCAGCAGAAGCTGTGCTCTCGCCTGTCTGCTGGAGTCCAGTGCTGTGCTTCTTCCTGTTCTCACTGTAGTGCCCAGCATCTCCTACTGCATGTAACGTTATTACACGCTACATGAGGAGAGTGAGGTGCCAGCAATAGAGGGAGCAGAAAACAGACAGAATGGTCACACAGGCACAGCAGAGTTAGTACAGAGGGACTGAAGGTGGCGCAAAGAGAGAGAAGGAGGCACAGAGGGACACACAGGGGGGCAGAGGTGGAACAGGGAGACAGAAGGGGCCACAAGGGGACAGAAGGAGGCACAAAGGAGGACAGAAGGAGGCATAAACACCCATGGGGGCGTGGCTTTGTCCAGGAGGTGTGACTTCATCCAGGAACTTAGTTCAGGGGCGGGGCTTAATCAGGGGCATGGTGCCCCCCAGGACCAATGGCACTCGAGGCAGTGGCCTGAAATGCCTATGCCTATTCCTGTTAAAAATGATATAAAGCTGCAAAATGAAAAGGAAACTTAATTTTCAATCACATTAAACTGCTAAAACAATTGGTACAATAGCAAGATGTTTGGCACGAGTGAAATTTCAATATCAGATTATTTGATTGGCACCTGACCTGACAAATAATTGATTTATCATTAACTGGAATTGATCGGGGGGTACCAATCATTGTGCCAACTTGCACCTCTCTGCAAAATGTCTGCAGAAATCTGTTTGAAAATCAGTTGATTCGCCACCACTGCTCAGTATGTGCCAAGTACGTATGCAACTATGTGGATGTTGATGCCCCAGCACTCCCATCTATGTCATCAGTAAAAAAAAATCAAATGTTTAACATTTAAAGTGACAGTACATATTTAAAAAAAAAAACAACACACAGTGTGCCTTATGGCTCATACACACTACAAGAGCTTTACTAAGTGCTTTGCGATTTTAAAAGCTCTTATGCTGGGCATACACAGCTCAATTTTGCCGCTCGATTCTTCCACTCGATCGATTCCCCGCTCCATTCTGCAGGCAATTCTCTTATCTTCCACTCGTTTTTCTCATCTTTTTCCATTGTGTTCAATGTGGAATCGAGCAGCGAAATCAGGCGGGAGATCGGACATGTCGGAAATGATCTATCGAGCCATCTACATGGCTCAAATATGAACCGTGTATTCCCAGCATTACTAATGTATGTGTGTGTTCTCACTGGAGTGATGTCATTTTGTAAAAATGAAAAAAAAGTGAATAAGCCCTTAGGCCTTGTTCACATCATAAATCACAATCGCTGACACCTGCGTTTTGCGATTTTGCACGCAATTGTTTTCAGCGCCTCCTTGTGCTTACCTGCGCTTTAGGGACTTTTTGTAAAGCGATTTTCTAAGCGCTTTTGCAGAGCGATTCATTTTTTAACTTCCTGACATCAGTCAGAAAGTGAACTCTTTCACCCGGAATTGAATAAATACAATGTGTTTATTCATGAAAGAACAGGGGAGATCGCTATACAAATCGCCTTTTCAAGCGCTTTGCGATTTCCCTGTATCTTCCATTGAGGCAAATTGCCCCGAAAATGGTACAGGCAGCACTTTGGTGAGCGGATCGAAATCGAACCACTCATATATGTGAACGCTCTCATAGGGAATTATTACACAAACACTTTTAGAGTGATTTTGAAAATCACCGGCGCTTAAAAAAAAACGAAAACGCTCTAGGTGTGAACAAGCCTTTTAGTGGTTTCCAGACAGCCCGATATTCACCTAGATGAGGTTGGCTACATAGGTCATTCCTACACTGAGTGTTCTGGATAATGTATAAAGCTTCCATATGACTGGAAATGGAATTGGAACCAGATGCTTGCTAGAGGAATCCAAGGACAAAGACTGTGACTGTGTGAGGGACCAGGGTGTGAGTGGTAAGAGTGCTATAAGATGCTGAGGTGTGTGGAATTCTTTGTCCTCCATAGTAGAGAGTACATGTCTAGGACTGTAATACATTAGGGCTAGTTATACTTTGTTCTTTCTTCTGGCAGTATTTGGTATCATTGATCTATCTTGATAGTTATGCTACATTTCACAAACTAATAGTTGCACAATATTGGTTCATGGACACAAGAAGAACATGGCAAAAGAAGCATGTACAACTAGTCCAGGCAGTGTATAATCTAGCAAGGATTGAAGAAAGGGTAGTGCATTAGGGTGCTTTCACACTATGCGCACAGTATTGCAAATAATGCAAGGGGCTTGATTCACAAAGCGGTGCTAACTGTTTAGCACGGGTGTGCTAAACAGTTAGCACGTGAAGTGCCGTTCGTGGACTTTTGCGCGCGAATGGTGAGCTTCTGAGAGGAACTGACGGTGAGGTAAGTATGTAATATTCATTTGCAAGTACATCATGTTTATTTTAAATAATTTTACTTGGTTCAGGTTCACTTAAGCGCGCGAAAGGCCAGTAATCATGTGACTAGAGTTGGGCCGAACCTCCGATTTTAGGTTCGCGAACCAGGTTCGCGAACTTTCGCGGAACGTTCGGTTCGCGTTAAAGTTCGCGAACCGCAATAGACTTCAATGGGGATGCGAACTTTGAAAAAAAAAATAATTATGCTGGCCACAAAAGTGATGGAAAAGATATTTCAAGGGGTCTAACACCTGGAGGGGGGCATGGCGGAGTGGGATAGATGCCAAAAGTCCCCGGGAAAAATCTGGATTTGACGCAAAGCAGCGTTTTAAGGGCAGAAATTACATTGAATGCTAAATGACAGGCCTAAAGTGCTTTAAAACATCTTGCATGTGTATACATCAATCAGGTAGTGTAATTAAGGTACTGCTTCACACTGACACACCAAACTCACCGTGTAACGCACCGCAAACAGCTGTTTGTGTAGTGACGGCCGTGCTGGACTGGTGCAGTGGCGTGTTCACTAAACAGGTATACAGTGGCGGGTCCACTGAACAGAACAGGTATACAGTGGCGGGTTCACAGAACAGGTATGCAGTGGCGGGTTCACTGAACAGGTATACAGTGGCAGGTCCACTGAACAGAACAGGTATACAGTGGCGGGTTCACAGAACAGGTATGCAGTGGCGGGTTCACTGAACAGGTATACAGTGGCGGGTCCACTGAACAGAACAGGTATACAGTGGCGGGTTCACAGAACAGGTATACAGTGGCAGGATCACTGAACAGGTATGCAGTGGCAGGATCACTGAACAGGTATGCAGTGGCAGGATCACTGAACAGGTATGCACTGGCAGGATCACTGAACAGGTATGCAGTGGCAGGATCACTGAACAGGTATGCACTGGCAGGATCACTGAACAGGTATGCAGTGGCAGGATCACTGAACAGGTATGCACTGGCAGGATCACTGAACAGGTATGCAGTGGCAGGATCACAGTACAGGTATGCAGTGGGCTGAGGGCTCACTGAACAGAACAGGTATGCAGCCAGGAAAAGCTAAGCCTAACTAATCTTTCCCTAGAGACAGACAGCAGCTCGCCCTACTCTCTCTAATGCAGGCACACGAGTGGCCGTAATGGCCGCCGCTGCCTGCCTTATATAAGGGGGGGGTGGGGCTCCAGGGGCTAGTGTAGCCTTATTGGCTACACTGGGCCTGCTGACTGTGATGTAGAGGGTCAAAGTTGACCCTCAGGTGCATTATGGGGCGAACCGAACTTCCGCAAAAGTTCGCGTGCGGCACCCGCACGCGAACCACCTAAGTTCGCGCGAACCACGTTCGCCGGCGAACCGTTCGGCCCAACTCTACATGTGACGTGCGCAGGCAGTGCATAGTAATTTAACCGCTAGTGACAGCAGGGGGCACCACCCATTACACTATTGGCAACATGTTACCATGGCACTAAAACAGACACTGCTCCCCTGCCATTAGTACTGGAAAATTTGCTGTACGCTGCCTGCGCAGGGCACATTTACTGGCCTTATATGCATCAGGCGGCAGGCCCATAGTGTGAACATACCCTTAGGGCTGTTCCACAGTGACAGCGACTGCCGAATTGCAACACTATTGCTCTTGGAATCCCACATACAGCACTTATGTGATTGCAACGCTGCAGTGTGAAAGCTTCCATAGTGTTTAGCAGATCACCGGCGATTGGCAAGCACAGTACAATCACGGCAGAATCGCCTTCCAGGGTGAAGCAGCCCTTACAGTGTGTGCTACTGCAGGTTCAAGCACACAGGCACAGCAAGAAATAATCTTTTAACAATATGGTCAGAGTCTATTACAAAATTCTTATCGTGAGTATTCCACGGTACTACTCCGGTTCATAGGAAGTAGTATTTACCCATAGAGATTTGCTAGCGAACGGTTCGCTAACATCTCTAGTTATAGGTAGCTACAAGTGCCCCTTAGTACTAGGTAGCCAAAAGTACCCTCAATATTAAGCAGCCAGAGGTACCCCCAAGCATTAGGTAACTAGAAAAACCTTGGCACAGTATTAAGTAGCTAGAAGTGCCCCTAACTGAAGGGAGATCTTGTCAATGGAATGGCAAGAGCAGGGTGAGTAACCTCTCATTCACTCTCTGTTCAGGACTCTGCATAGAGAAGGAGGGAGGCGCTTGGGAAGGGGAGTGAGCCACCTTTCCATCATCAGGTGCCCGTAGGCACATGCCTAAAGTGCCTAATGGTAAATCTTGCCCTGATTTCAAGAGTTTAGAGCAAAAAATAGGGTCCACACCAACTGCACCTCTCATTTTTAATGTTTTTTTTTAAACTATTCTATGTATGTTTGGGTGCCTCCACCTAAGAAATTGTTACTCATCACACCTCTGTTGGGAGGTCGTATTTTTAGAGTAGTTTTGCCCCCAGGACCTAAACACTGGGGGCACAACAGGATTCTCGCACGCCTGAACAGGGGCGGGAATTCCTCCGTAAGCCTTATCGGAGGTTGCAGGTTGTATGCAACCAGAAATTTGTGAATGAATTTCCTTACATATATATACATGCTATCCTGGTGTTGTAATGCAGCTGCAGGGGCGCAGCAATAGCCATGGCAGCCATAGCAACAGCTATGGGGCCCTGGAGAAGAGGGGGGCCCAGATGGTCCTTTATGTGTTCACTATTAACTTTGTTGCTCCACCCTCTGAATTTGGCTCAGTGCTCATAGTCTATAAACAGTGTGCATCGCATGAGAATATAAATTTGCCCTTCAACTCATATCCCATAGGGTAGGAGCAGGTAGCATTGCTCAAGCGAGTCTAGAGATAATGGCCTCACAGAAATGATGCTATGGGGCCCCAATAATGTCTAGCTATGCCACTGTGCAGCAGAATGGTAACATTTATAACCACAGGTGTGGTGTTTGACAGAGGGTACAATTACTAGGCAGCAAAAAACACTTCATGTTGCATGTGAGTACAATTGCAGTGCAAATGTGACTCTGCCTCCTTACTGCCAGTGCCAAGCTCTAGCAAATGCCCAGCTGATGCATGGGAGCAGCTGACAGGTAGTGAATGCACCACCCGCAGTTTCCCATATGAATGTCAGCTTACAGGGCTGTCTTTACTGACAACTAGCGCAACACAGAGTGCAAGTTCCAGACTATAAATGTAATACAACTTGAGGGGCGTTTCTAGCCTTTTTGTCCCTCCAGCCAGGCAAGAAGTCCTGTGCCCCCCCTTAAAAAAAACAACAAAAAAACACACTCACACACTATAGAATATAAACCATGCGCCGTATAGGTTGGATGCATAATACAGGGAGTCCTTGAGATTAGAGTTGGGCCGAACGGTTCGCCTGCGAACGGTTCCATGCGAACTTCCGTGGTTCGCGTTCGCGTCCCGCAGGCGAACCTTTGCGGAAGTTCGGTTCGCCCCATAATGCACCATGGAGGGTCAACTTTGACCCTCTACATCACAGTCAGCAGGCCCAGTGTAGCCAATTAGGCTACACTAGCCCCTGGAGCCCCACCCCCTTATATAAGGCAGGCAGCGGCGACCATTACGGTCACTCGTGTGCCTGCATTAGTGAGAGTAGGGCGAGCTGCTGCACACTCTCTCTCATAGGGAAAGATTAGTTAGGCTTAGCTTGTCCCTGGCTGCATACCTGTTCTGTGAACCCACCACTGCATACCTGTTCTGTGAACCCACCACTGCATACCTGTTCTGTGAACCCACCACTGCATACCTGTTCTGTGAACCCACCACTGCATACCTGTTCAGTAAACCCGCCACTGCATACCTGTTCTGTGAACCCGCCACTGCATACCTGTTCTGTGAACCCACCACTGCATACCTGTTCTGTGAACCCACCACTGCATACCTGTTCTGTGAACCCACCACTGCATACCTGTTCAGTGAAGCCACCACTGCATACCTGTTCTGTGAACCCACCACTGCATACCTGTTCAGTGAAGCCACCACTGCATACCTGTTCTGTGAACCCACCACTGCATACCTGTTCAGTGAACCCACCACTGCATACCTGTTCTGTGAACCCACCACTGCATACCTGTTCAGTGAACCCACCACTGCATACCTGTTCTGTGAACCCACCACTGCATACCTGTTCTGTGAACCCACCACTGCAAACCTGTTCTGTGAACCCACCACTGCATACCTGTTCAGTGAACCCGCCACTGCATACCTGTTCTGTGAACCCACCACTGCATACCTGTTCTGTGAACCCGCCACTGCATACCTGTTCTGTGAACCCACCACTGCATACCTGTTCTGTGAACCCACCACTGCATACCTGTTCAGTGAACCCACCACTGCATACCTGTTCAGTGAACCCACCACTGCATACCTGTTCTGTGAACCCACCACTGCATACCTGTACTGTGAACCCACCACTGCATACCTGTTCTGTGAACCCACCACTGCATACCTGTTCAGTGAACCTGCCACTGCATACCTGTACTGTTCAGTGAACCCGCCACTGTATACCTGTTCTGTTCAGTGAACCCGCCACTGCATACCTGTTCTGTTCAGTGAACCCGCCACTGCATACCTGTTCTGTTCAGTGAACCCGCCACTGCATACCTGTTCTGTTCAGTGAACCCGCCACTGCATACCTGTTCTGTTCAGTGAACCCGCCACTGTATACCTGTTCTGTTCAGTGAACCCGCCACTGCATACCTGTTCTGTTCAGTGAACAGTTTGGTGTGTCAGTGTGAAGCAGTACCTTAATTACACTACCTGATTGATGTATACACATGCAAGATGTTTTAAAGCACTTTAGGCCTGTCATTTAGCATTCAATATGATTTCTGCCCTTAAAACGCTGCTTTGCGTCAAATCCAGATTTTTCCCGGGGACTTTTGGCGTGTATCCCACTCCGCCATGCCCCCCCCCCCAGGTTTTAGACCCCTTGAAACATCTTTTCCATCACTTTTGTGGCCAGCATACATTTTTTTTTTCAAAGTTCGCATCCCTATTGAAGTCTATTGCGGTTCGCGAACTTTAACGCGAACCGAACCTTCCACGGAAGTTCGCGAACCCGGTTCGCGAACCTAAAATCGGAGGTTCGGCCCAACTCTACTTGAGATACAAACAACATGCTGATCCTGTCGCATTTTGTTGTATACCCCTTCCTGGCTGCACTACCCCACCTTAGTGTGTAAATGCAGAGTATAGTGCAGCAGAAGCTGTGCTCTCGCCTGTCTGCTGGAGTCCAGTGCTGTGCTTCTTCCTGTTCTCACTGTAGTGCCCAGCATCTCCTACTGCATGTAACGTTATTACACGCTACATGAGGAGAGTGAGGTGCCAGCAATAGAGGGAGCAGAAAACAGACAGAATGGTCACACAGGCACAGCAGAGTTAGTACAGAGGGACTGAAGGTGGCGCAAAGAGAGAGAAGGAGGCACAGAGGGACACACAGGGGGGCAGAGGTGGAACAGGGAGACAGAAGGGGCCACAAGGGGACAGAAGGAGGCACAAAGGAGGACAGAAGGAGGCATAAACACCCATGGGGGCGTGGCTTTGTCCAGGAGGTGTGACTTCATCCAGGAACTTAGTTCAGGGGCGGGGCTTAATCAGGGGCATGGTGCCCCCCAGGACCAATGGCACTCGAGGCAGTGGCCTGAAATGCCTATGCCTATTCCTGTTAAAAATGATATAAAGCTGCAAAATGAAAAGGAAACTTAATTTTCAATCACATTAAACTGCTAAAACAATTGGTACAATAGCAAGATGTTTGGCACGAGTGAAATTTCAATATCAGATTATTTGATTGGCACCTGACCTGACAAATAATTGATTTATCATTAACTGGAATTGATCGGGGGGTACCAATCATTGTGCCAACTTGCACCTCTCTGCAAAATGTCTGCAGAAATCTGTTTGAAAATCAGTTGATTCGCCACCACTGCTCAGTATGTGCCAAGTACGTATGCAACTATGTGGATGTTGATGCCCCAGCACTCCCATCTATGTCATCAGTAAAAAAAAAATCAAATGTTTAACATTTAAAGTGACAGTACATATTTAAAAAAAAAAACAACACACAGTGTGCCTTATGGCTCATACACACTACAAGAGCTTTACTAAGTGCTTTGCGATTTTAAAAGCTCTTATGCTGGGCATACACAGCTCAATTTTGCCGCTCGATTCTTCCACTCGATCGATTCCCCGCTCCATTCTGCAGGCAATTCTCTTATCTTCCACTCGTTTTTCTCATCTTTTTCCATTGTGTTCAATGTGGAATCGAGCAGCGAAACGATCAGGCGGGAGATCGGACATGTCGGAAATGATCTATCGAGCCATCTACATGGCTCAAATATGAACCGTGTATTCCCAGCATTACTAATGTATGTGTGTGTTCTCACTGGAGTGATGTCATTTTGTAAAAATGAAAAAAAAGTGAATAAGCCCTTAGGCCTTGTTCACATCATAAATCACAATCGCTGACACCTGCGTTTTGCGATTTTGCACGCAATTGTTTTCAGCGCCTCCTTGTGCTTACCTGCGCTTTAGGGACTTTTTGTAAAGCGATTTTCTAAGCGCTTTTGCAGAGCGATTCATTTTTTAACTTCCTGACATCAGTCAGAAAGTGAACTCTTTCACCCGGAATTGAATAAATACAATGTGTTTATTCATGAAAGAACAGGGGAGATCGCTATACAAATCGCCTTTTCAAGCGCTTTGCGATTTCCCTGTATCTTCCATTGAGGCAAATTGCCCCGAAAATGGTACAGGCAGCACTTTGGTGAGCGGATCGAAATCGAACCACTCATATATGTGAACGCTCTCATAGGGAATTATTACACAAACACTTTTAGAGTGATTTTGAAAATCACCGGCGCTTAAAAAAAAACGAAAACGCTCTAGGTGTGAACAAGCCTTTTAGTGGTTTCCAGACAGCCCGATATTCACCTAGATGAGGTTGGCTACATAGGTCATTCCTACACTGAGTGTTCTGGATAATGTATAAAGCTTCCATATGACTGGAAATGGAATTGGAACCAGATGCTTGCTAGAGGAATCCAAGGACAAAGACTGTGACTGTGTGAGGGACCAGGGTGTGAGTGGTAAGAGTGCTATAAGATGCTGAGGTGTGTGGAATTCTTTGTCCTCCATAGTAGAGAGTACATGTCTAGGACTGTAATACATTAGGGCTAGTTATACTTTGTTCTTTCTTCTGGCAGTATTTGGTATCATTGATCTATCTTGATAGTTATGCTACATTTCACAAACTAATAGTTGCACAATATTGGTTCATGGACACAAGAAGAACATGGCAAAAGAAGCATGTACAACTAGTCCAGGCAGTGTATAATCTAGCAAGGATTGAAGAAAGGGTAGTGCATTAGGGTGCTTTCACACTATGCGCACAGTATTGCAAATAATGCAAGGGGCTTGATTCACAAAGCGGTGCTAACTGTTTAGCACGGGTGTGCTAAACAGTTAGCACGTGAAGTGCCGTTCGTGGACTTTTGCGCGCGAATGGTGAGCTTCTGAGAGGAACTGACGGTGAGGTAAGTATGTAATATTCATTTGCAAGTACATCATGTTTATTTTAAATAATTTTACTTGGTTCAGGTTCACTTAAGCGCGCGAAAGGCCAGTAATCATGTGACTAGAGTTGGGCCGAACCTCCGATTTTAGGTTCGCGAACCGGGTTCGCGAACTTTCGCGGAACGTTCGGTTCGCGTTAAAGTTCGCGACCCGCAATAGACTTCAATGGGGATGCGAACTTTGAAAAAAAAAATAATTATGCTGGCCACAAAAGTGATGGAAAAGATATTTCAAGGGGTCTAACACCTGGAGGGGGGCATGGCGGAGTGGGATAGATGCCAAAAGTCCCCGGGAAAAATCTGGATTTGACGCAAAGCAGCGTTTTAAGGGCAGAAATTACATTGAATGCTAAATGACAGGCCTAAAGTGCTTTAAAACATCTTGCATGTGTATACATCAATCAGGTAGTGTAATTAAGGTACTGCTTCACACTGACACACCAAACTCACCGTGTAACGCACCGCAAACAGCTGTTTGTGTAGTGACGGCCGTGCTGGACTGGTGCAGTGGCGTGTTCACTAAACAGGTATACAGTGGCGGGTCCACTGAACAGAACAGGTATACAGTGGCGGGTTCACAGAACAGGTATGCAGTGGCGGGTTCACTGAACAGGTATACAGTGGCAGGTCCACTGAACAGAACAGGTATACAGTGGCGGGTTCACAGAACAGGTATGCAGTGGCGGGTTCACTGAACAGGTATACAGTGGCGGGTCCACTGAACAGAACAGGTATACAGTGGCGGGTTCACAGAACAGGTATACAGTGGCAGGATCACTGAACAGGTATGCAGTGGCAGGATCACTGAACAGGTATGCAGTGGCAGGATCACTGAACAGGTATGCACTGGCAGGATCACTGAACAGGTATGCAGTGGCAGGATCACTGAACAGGTATGCACTGGCAGGATCACTGAACAGGTATGCAGTGGCAGGATCACTGAACAGGTATGCACTGGCAGGATCACTGAACAGGTATGCAGTGGCAGGATCACAGTACAGGTATGCAGTGGGCTGAGGGCTCACTGAACAGAACAGGTATGCAGCCAGGAAAAGCTAAGCCTAACTAATCTTTCCCTAGAGACAGACAGCAGCTCGCCCTACTCTCTCTAATGCAGGCACACGAGTGGCCGTAATGGCCGCTGCTGCCTGCCTTATATAAGGGGGGGTGGGGCTCCAGGGGCTAGTGTAGCCTAATTGGCTACACTGGGCCTGCTGACTGTGATGTAGAGGGTCAAAGTTGACCCTCAGGTGCATTATGGGGCGAACCGAACTTCCGCAAAAGTTCGCGTGCGGCACCCGCACGCGAACCACCTAAGTTCGCGCGAACCACGTTCGCCGGCGAACCGTTCGGCCCAACTCTACATGTGACGTGCGCAGGCAGTGCATAGTAATTTAACCGCTAGTGACAGCAGGGGGCACCACCCATTACACTATTGGCAACATGTTACCATGGCACTAAAACAGACACTGCTCCCCTGCCATTAGTACTGGAAAATTTGCTGTACGCTGCCTGCGCAGGGCACATTTACTGGCCTTATATGCATCAGGCGGCAGGCCCATAGTGTGAACATACCCTTAGGGCTGTTCCACAGTGACAGCGACTGCCGAATTGCAACACTATTGCTCTTGGAATCCCACATACAGCACTTATGTGATTGCAACGCTGCAGTGTGAAAGCTTCCATAGTGTTTAGCAGATCACCGGCGATTGGCAAGCACAGTACAATCACGGCAGAATCGCCTTCCAGGGTGAAGCAGCCCTTACAGTGTGTGCTACTGCAGGTTCAAGCACACAGGCACAGCAAGAAATAATCTTTTATCAATATGGTCAGAGTCTATTACAAAATTCTTATCGTGAGTATTCCACGGTACAGCAGCCACTTGATCACTGGTTTTTTCCTCCTCATATACAGTAGTTTTATCCTGATTTCCCCAACTACAAAGAAATACAACTTCCTATTAAGAAAAAGTCCTTTTATTAACTTTCAAATAAATAGGCATCAATAAACAAATAACACTCCAAATGGCCAGCGCCATTAATATTAATATATATACTGTATATATTTACTTTACATACAACCTTACAAGCAACAACCTTACCTGTCTCACATATGGAAATATTTTCTGTTTAAGGCCAACATTTCACCAACTAAATGTGAGACCCCAAAACACAGCAGCTTTCTGTACACGGGGTTGCTGTGCTGGACATGTATCCCGTTAAAAAATATATATATATATATATATTTGCGGGGTTTTTCATCGTCTTTAAGAAGAAATATAACCCGGCTCAAAAAGACTTGGATCACACCTCAATCTAATTTTTAATAAAATCACTTTAAAGAGACTCTGTAACAAAATTTTCAGCCTTAGTTCTTCTATCCTATAAGTTCCTATGCCTGTTCTAATGTGCTCTGGCTTACTGCAGCCTTTCCTAATTGCACTGTCTCTGTAATAAATCGTATCTCCTTTTCGCTGTCGTGTCTGTCGGGCTAAGGCTTGAATGTGTGGAATGTGCAGGGCTGCTTGTGATTGGATAGAAGCGATACACACCCTCTGCAGGCCCCCTGCACACTCTGTATGACTCACACACTCTGTTTATGTGAGCCTATCACAAGCTGGTTAGTTTGTTTGTAAACACTGCCTAAAATTGTTAATTACAAGCCAGGATTGCAGCAGAGAGTGGCAGAAACAGCACACCGGGGGGCACAGGAGAAAATGAGGAATAGAATGGTATGCTTTTTAGTGTAAGAATATTAGAGTACAGATTCTCTTTAAGGCAGGCCTGGATTGACCTCACAGGAGCCTATAGGCACAGATGTCCTGGCACCCTAGACATCGCCCTCCATGAACCTACAAAACCTAACCATTTCACAAGTTTGCTGACTGGCCCAGCTGTCACTTCTCCCTTACTTCCCTTGCCCATCATAGGTAGCTACAGGTGCCCCTTAGTATTGGGTAGCCAGAAGTATCCTCAATACTAAGTAGCTAGAGGTGCCTCTGACTGAAGAGAGATCTTATTAGTAGAATGACGAGAGCAGGGTGAGTAACCTCTCATTTACACTCTCATCAAAGAGGGGACTGAGCCATCTTTCCATCATCAGGCGCCTGTAGACGCATGCCTACAGTGCCTTACGGTAAAACCAGCACAGCTTGAAGGTAATCTGTAAAGAGAGTAATAAGGAGGCTGCCATCTTCATTCTGTAGTAAACAATGCCAGCTGTATGACTTCTGTGCTAAAATTCTGCTTCTAAAACTTGAAGACACTGGCCTAGAATGAGCAGCAGATCAAATTTTGAGGGTCCTTTCACACCACGTCCATTGCATTCCGTCCACCCCAACGCAATGCAATTATATTTTTATGGTATGGTCACATCAGGTGTGGTGGGTTCCACCAGGAAAATGCACAGCATACGGTGCGTTTACCGGACAACATGTGCATTTACAGTGGTAGTGAAGCATACTTCAATACTTCATACTTCAGTGCACTGTATGCTTCACTGTAAGCATTGCATCACACTTCTAATGATCCATGCAACTTTTCTCCACCGGTGTGTTGCTGTTCTCCACCGCTGCATTATTCCTCAATCGCACTGCAACATTACAGAAACCTTAACAGTATGGTGCGCCAATACTATACAGTACCATGAAAGTATCCCTCACTGCCAATGTAAATGGTCAGGGTATCCCTGTAATTGCACTGCCACACCTGCTGCACCATGATCAATGTGATAGCCCCATAAGACTATCCGTACATTTGTGTAACCATGCAATGATGTTGTCCGTTGCGACGCATAGTGTGAAAGGGCCCTCAAAGGACCCTGAATCTGGTCTGACTCCTCTGGCTGCATGCTTGTTGCAGGTGTCGGACTCAAACACAACTGACAGTCAGGCAACTGGTATTGTTTATAAGGGAATGGCAGACTCTGTATTCCTCTCACTTCATGTTCCCTTTTCATTGAACTTTGAAGCTCAGCTGGAGGATGTTTTGATTTTTTGAGTTTTGCATAGTGTGGAAAGGAGAGTTCTTATTGCTGTTGTGTCCCACTAGACATAAATAAAGTTGGGATTGCTTGTGGGGGGTTTGAGGAACTTGTATCAGGGCATTATGCTTACCTCTTACTATACATATTTGGCAGTATGGGCAATTGGCTAGTTTCAGGTAACATCAACTACACATTTAAACCCAGCTGTGTATGAAGTAGAAACACTAAGATTCCTTTTTAAAGGGAACCAGAGTTGAAGCTCAGGATTCTATTGAGGCTTCCCTCCATGCTCTGATGTCCCCCTTAGTCAGCACGGCCCCCCTCCGCATTGGGGCCGCACTCCTCTCCAGTTACGAGCTCGGTCGTGCAGTAGCCCCACGAGCATGGCTGCTTATGTGCAGTAGCATGGAGCCACTCATACAAGAGTGGCTCCGGCTTACTGCTTATGCGCGGCCGTGCTTGAGGGACCGCATTGATGGAAGAGGAGGTGTGTGCCCTGATATGATTAGCAACAATGCCAATCTCCCGGGTGGCCACGTTCAGCGAGGGGGGTCATTAGAGCACTGAGGGAAGCCTCGATAGGATCTTAAAGCTTACCTATCTTTAGGTAAATATCTAATTTTGTATCCAAGCTTTGGCTTGGGTAGTATGCTTTAAACTTGGTGTGGTGTGATCCTGCTGTTTTTTTGTTGTTTGGTTCTTTGTTTTGCGTAGGAGGTGATTTTTTTACCCATCTCTACTGATGACCTATGAAGGTAGTCATCTGTCCCAGTCATAGGGTAACTAGCATAAATAGGGTACAACTTGAGTTCTTGAGCAGCAGACTAGAAACCCAAGAGGTCCAACTGAATTTGACTTTTTTACTGAATAAATCAGCCAAACAACTGTCTTGTTTTCTGGGGCCCTTATTCAATTAACTTTTTCTTCTAAGTTTTTTTCCTAAGGGATAATTTTTCATTTTCTGTTTAAAATAACTTTCCAGCAAAATAAAAAAAAATACCAAAAAGTAAATGAATATGTACTGTCAAAATTAGTCAAAAAAATATTTTCTTGCTTGCTGGAAGAGACTAAGAATACTAAAGCTCTGATACTTACCCGGTGCTATTTCCCTCCCCATAAACACATTTAAGTCCCACGTCATCCTCCCGCGGTCTGCCGTTCAGCCACTGTGATCTCTGTTACCAGGCTCAGTTGATGCCCTTCAGGGTCTACTGCGCATGCGCAGACCTCCCACGCATGGGCAGTAGACCCGGACTGACGTCACTGAGCCTGTTATCGGGGCTTACTGTGGCTGAACGGCAGACCGCAGGAGGACGGCGTGGGACTTAGACGTGTTTATAGGGAGGGAGGAAGCCCCGGGTAAGTATCAGAGCTTTAGAAGTATTTGTCTCTGAGCCTCTATAAAGTGCATTTTAGAAGGAAAAGTGAATTGAACATGGGCCCTGGGCCCATTAGCAATTCACTTTTTCTCCTGAGTTTTCTCCTAGGTGATATTTTCACACCTTGTCATAACATACTTTTTAAACCACCAACAAGCAAGTGAATACTCAAAACGATTTTGAAAAAGTACTTTTTCACCTACTGTACTTTTGGGTACTTTTTTTAATTATAAAATGCTTAGTAGTCAGGGACGGATCTAGGGGGGGGCAAGCGGCTATCTTGCCCCAGACGCAGTTTGTTGAATCCTTAAAAAGGCGGCAAAATGAATGGCAGTTTAGGCGCCAAAACCTGACCTTTAGGCGCCAAATCCTGACCTTGCCCCAGGCGCAACTTGGTCTTGATCCGTCCCTGTTAGTAGTTATTTTAAAGAGCATATGAAAATGATCTCTTTGGAGATAACTCAGGAGAAAAAGTGAATTGCATATGGGCCCTGGGGCCATATGCAATTCACTTTTTCAACCAAGTTTTCTCCTAGGAGAAAAAATTCATCTTCCATTTAAAATAACATTTTAGCACTTTGCAATGGAAAAAGTATCAAAAAGTAGGTAAAAAGTACTATCAAAATTATTTTGAGCATTTCTTTGCTTGCTAATGGTTTAAAAATCAATTTACTGACAAGTTACAAAATATCACCTAGGAGAAAAGTCAGGTGAAAAATACAATTGCATATGGGCCCTGGCGTGTTACAATCACACATGGACAACCCCTCCACATTTTATTTCCCTGATAATTCAGAATTAATACAAATTCTGAGGAGCTGAAATAGGAAGGTAGGAGGATAGGGTCTGCACATACTTTCCATAAATCAATGCAAGCTCTGCCCGTGTGGCATCATAAAACAGTTTACAGCAACAAAACTTAAAAACACATTTCAGAGTCATTCATTTCAGTTAGAAGGGGTGTATTTTTCCAACCACAGTCTTAAGAATTGCTCTTTGATGATCGGAGTGCCCATGCCTTTTCTGCATTTAATGTTCATGGCCGGAAATGTGTATATATTAAGTTGTCCTTGATTGAGATACCATATTGTAGACTTTGGTGTCTCCTGCTGATAAAAGCAATGGAAGACTTCGTCACGTCGGTAAGGTTGCTGATGGTAAAATTAATGAACAATCTCTGAACTGAGATTTCTGCATATTCCACTCTTAGTGGTCAATGAGTCAACACCACAGATTTCATGTTGAAGTTCAACTAGTGTTCTCAGCTGACAAAGGCTTCCTGTGTGGCACAGGAGACATTTTCATTTCTCGATTATTTGAGTCCATGCTGTGTTTCACGGTGTCTTCTCAGATCCACCTTCCTCTGAAAGCCTTTCCCACACAGGTCACAACCGAAGGGCTTGAAGCCAGTGTGTTTCCTGCTGTGAGTGATCAGGTTGGAGCTCTGACTGAATGCTTTGCCGCATACTTGACACTTGTGGGGCTTCTCTCCTACACAGAAACAAAAACACATTTTTAGTATGTTTTTAGGTGTTCAGTACAGCTTTTATAGGATATATGGTGTCATGTGTCAGTGCGAAAAGACCAATACAACTCCATCCAGGAGTGTTCGGTTTTGTAAGGCGTACAGTCAAAAGCAGCTGAAGCTGATTTTAGCGCATGGTTTACTGAAAAAATAATTCAGTTTAGAGCTGCTTACACACAGGGACATTACAGGCGCACGTTAGTGCAGCCTGTAACGCTCCCCCAACGTACAGCAATGTAACACAAGTGGGCTGTTCACACTGCCCACGTTGCGTTACATGTAACGCTGCACGTTCTTCCGAAAGTGCAGCATGCTACGGCGTTACAGCGGCTTAAGCCGCGTTAGACTGTCTGCACATGCGCAGTCATGTTGGGGAGGAGCGGAGAGCGGCCAGGCACATGGCTAATTAATATTCACTGCATGTTGTGACGTGCAGTGTATATTCCTGGTGCGGCCGCTCTGTGCGGCGATTGGCCGGCGGGACCACGTGATGTCGCATGCGTCCAAGAGTACGCATCACGGACGCCAGAGTGAGCTGCACAACGCGGCTCACTCTGACGTCCACATCGAAGAGCACCAGGCCTTGCGTTAGGTGCACGTTATGCGACCTTAACGTAGCACCTAACGCAACGTCTTGGTGTGCAAGTAGCCTTAAGGGAGCAGGAAATAGAGGTAGTAGAATATCCGTAAATTTACCGATATTCTATTAGTCAACTCATATAGTGAAATATTGGTAATATTTACAGATATTTCATTATGACCTAGCCTCTCCCTACTCTCACAAAGACCCCCCTGATGGGGCCTAATCCTAACTCCCCCCTTACCAGTGTTGCCTAACCTTACCTCCCCTGGTGGTGCATAACTTAATCTCCCCTGGTGGGCGCCTAAGCTTAACCCCCGCCCCCACATGTTTTTACTCCTTGTAGAATTGCTTAACTATGATTGATTTTTAATTGTTAATTAAGCATAATGTGATACTTCTCCCTTTCACTTTCTTACTGCAAAATCTTACAAAAAAGTGCTGCGATAAATGTGTGTTTAATGCCGCAAGCTACAGCACTAGCCAGAATTCTGTTTCTTGTAATCATACCTGGCAGGGGATAACTTCAACTTTGAACTTTCAATTGTCAGACTAACAAAGCCTTATATTTATGATTGTACCACAATAAGTTTATTCTTTTTTTTTTGTATTTCGTACAAGAAATGGAGCGAGAGAGGTATGGAGGCTGCCCTCTTGTTACCATTTAACAAATGCCATTTGTCAGGGCCAGCCCTAGGTTTCACAGCGCCCTGAGCGAAGCCTGGTTTTGGTGCCCCCCCCCTTCATCCTCTTTGCACGTGCACACACACACACCACACACACAGGCCCATATGCAAATCACCTTTTCTTCTGAGTTAACTCCTAGGACAGTGGTTCCCAACCTTTTTGAAGTTGTGACACTTTAAATGACAGCAGAGCACCGACACTTTTCACCACACGTTATAGCCGCAGTGCGTGTACCTCCCCCCCCCCTAAAAAACGCCCTCAGACTCAGTATAGGTAGGTAGTCAGGTATAGGTGCCCCCAGTATAGGAAGTCAGGTGTAGGTCTACCCCCATAAGTAGCCAGGCGTCAGTGCCTCCAGTATAGGTAGCCAGGTGTTGCTGCCCTCAGTATAGGTAGCCAGGAGTAGGTGCCCTCCATCAGTTAGATAGCCAGCTCTAGGCACCCCCTTGGAAGCCGGCTATGCCATTTGTTTATCTGCTGCCTGTATTATAGACCTAGTATGGCTATATACAGAGAGAGCTGGTTTTCCCACTCCATGCTTGCCCATGTGGTATTACTGAAGCCCCCAATGACCAGAGATGGATGAAGATGTAATGCGGCCCTAGGCAAGGTAGTCAATTTTGCGCCCCCTTGTGGTCTTTTTGGTAAGATGAGGTAAAGAGAGGTCAGAGAGGGTGGCTGCTGGGTCCCTTGATACCCACTAGGCCCCAAGCACCTGCCTAGTTGCCTGGTGGATGATCCCGCTGTGACAGAGACACATGACAGCCAGGTCGACCTCTGTTTTATAACAATATGAGCAGAAATGGCAACTCCATATTCCTCTGACTATGATATCCTTCAAAGTATTATTCATGATTGAATGGACAATACACTATTGCTAGAAAAATATTTACACTAAGATTAAATCTCTTAACTCTTGTATTATCAGCCCACAATACCATGTGTTGCTGGACAAAGACACATATTGTATATTGCTTGACTTTCCTGACTGATTACAGCCCATAGTCTCCTACAGGACACGCCACAGTTCTCAGCAGCAAGGAAGAGCCCCGTATATGAGTGTGCATTCAGCTACATATTATGATGGGCTGCTGGAGTGGATGTGTGCGCACTGCTCAGCACATCTGTCAGTTTTGCTCACCTGCCATTTTCAGAGGCCTATTCAATCAAGGCCGCACACACAATGGGTTACAGATCATCTTATTGAGCACCCCTTATGAGTAAACACTGGGTGGATCGCCATAAAGGGACACCGATTGGATTGCTAGGATTCAGCTCATAAACAGATGCTGGTATTGAAGGCAAATCTCTCTACAGCTATTGTGTGTACAGTGTAGACATTGGCAGCGTGATGACAAGCTCTGTTCCTATTGAGCAGCCACAGAGCTCACACTATTCACGTGAGATATTATCCTGTAAAATAACATTTTCAGAGAAATGCTAGACTCTTTACAGAAAGCATAAGAAGATTGTGGTGAGATTTACTATAATACAACTGCTGCTTCTGAGCAACACTTATCTTTACATGAAGCAGTGATATTATAGATTGTTTTGCTGTGTCAACACTGGGGACCTCGATTGTACTGAATCACTCCAAGGGGAATGTTCCTCAATTTTAGCTACACCTCTTCTTGCTTTACTACATTTATAGGACATGGAGAAGCCAGCAAAGCAAGTCCATGCATTTAATGGTATAGGTCTCCTTCATGCTTTCTGTATATACTTCAAATTGTATGCCATTTCCCCAGCTGACTGCTACTTCTCCTATACCTACTATGCTATTGCTGCTCTACAACTGCTGGTGTTCTGCTAACTCTACTACTGAAGCTATTGCTACAGCTTCCACAATTGTTGCTAATACTGCAACTGCTACTGCTGCTGCTGCTACTACTACTGAATCTCTTACTGCTGCTCCATCTACTGCTACTAACACTACTGCTGCTATTGTTGCCACTACTAATTCTACTACTGAATCTTTTACTGCTGCCACTACTAATACTACTACTATTGAATCTTTTACTGCTGCAGCTAATACTGGTATTACTACTACTGCTGCTGCTGCTGCTACTACTTCTACAAAAAGGCGAGTACACACATCAGATAAAAAGTCTGTGGAAAATGAAAGATCACAGACCAATTTTACCCCCTTCCATGTAGTATGAGAGCATACTCTACACACAGTCTATTCTATGGAGCAGAACTCCCCATCAGATAAAAAACTTTGCAAGATGCTGTACACAAAGAAGCTGTACACATGCGAATGATCAGTTCCTGCAAAAGATCAGTTCCTGCAAAAGATCAGTTCCTGCAAAATGCATTCACAGTCTACGATATCTGCAGATCTCATACACACCTTGTTTAACGGACAATCATCTGCAGATCAGATCCACCAGGATGCATCTTCAGATCTGCAGATAATTGTCAGATCTGTAGATGAATGTCAGTTAACTAAGGTGTGTATGAGGATCTGCAGATATCATAGACTATGAATGCAATTTGCAGGAATAGATCTTTTGCAGGAACTGATCTGTTGCATGTATGCAGCATCTTTGTGTGAGCATCTTTGTGTGCAGCACCTTGCAAAGATTTTTATCTGATGGGGAGTTCAGCTCCATAGAATAGACTATAGGGATGGCTCTCATACTACATGGAAGGGGGTAAAACTGGTCTGTGATCTTTCATTTTCCAAATACTTTTATCTGATGTGTATACCCACCTTTAATCTTCTTCG
Source organism: Hyperolius riggenbachi (assembly GCF_040937935.1). NCBI lineage: Eukaryota > Metazoa > Chordata > Amphibia > Anura > Hyperoliidae > Hyperolius > Hyperolius riggenbachi. The sequence continues at coordinate 114,709,483 of NC_090651.1, read as the reverse complement.
GCTCCTGCTACATTCACTCCTAGGCTACATACACACTTGAGATAAAAGTCTTTGGAAAAGGCAAGATCACAGACCAGTTTTACCCCCTTCCATGTAGTATGAGAGCCATACTCTACACAGGCTATTCTATTGAGCTGAACTCCCCATCAGATAAAAACCTTTGCAAGATGCTGGACACAAAGATGCTGTACACATTCAACAGATCAGTATCTGCAAAAGATCTGTTCCTGCAAAAGATCCGTTCTTACAAAATGCATTCATAGTCTATATCTGCAGATCCTCATACACACCTTGTTTAACAGACAATCATCTGCAGATCAGATCCACCAGGATGGATCTTCAGATCTGCAGATGATTGTCAGATATGCAGATGAATGTCTGTTAAACAAGGTGTGTATGAGGATCTGCAGATATCATAGACTATGAATGCATTTTGCAAAAACTGATCTTTTTCAGGAACTGATCTTTTGCAGATACTGATCTGTTGAATGTGTAAAGCATCTTTGTGTTCAGCATCTTGCAAAGATTTTTATGTGATGGGGAGTTCAGCTCAATAGAATAGACTGTGTAGAGTATGCTCTCATACTACATGGAATGGGGTAAAATTGGTCTGTGATCTTGCCTTTTCCAAAGACTTTTATCTCAAGTGTGTATGTAGCCTAGCCATACTGCTGTTGCTGTGACATGCACAGGGCGGGGTTTCTGGAAAGGCCACAAAGGCACTGGACTTGGGTGGCTGAAGCCCAAGGAGGCACCTGGACATGAAATCGGGGTTTCTACATATGAAAGAGAAGGCTGGAAATGGGGAACAGCACATAAGAAAGGGAAGCTAATGCTCAAGAGATCCGTACATAAAAGAGAGAGGCTGCAGTACAGGGATGATACACATGGAAGAGGGAGGGGCACATAGAATGGGAGGGGCACTGCTGCACTTGAAAGGGGAGCCCCAACACACTTAGCCTACGGGGCGGAAAAAGTATAAATCCGACCTTGGACATGCATTGCTACTATTGCTGCTTCTGTCACATCATCTAGTGATGCTGCTAGCTTTAGAAAGAGGATCCAGTATAACTTAACTGATTGTACTTAAAAAAAAAAAAAAAAAAAAAAAATGAATTTCAGCTCACAAGCATATACCACCCTATAAACAATGGCGTGAGGATGACTCACCTGTGTGTATGAATGTGTGCTTCTTCATGTCTGACTTCTGGTGGAAGCGCTTGCCGCAGTACTGGCAGGGGTACGGCCTTGTGTCTGAGTGGATAAGCAGATGTGTGGAGAGCGTAGACGACCTCTTAAAGCTTTTGCCACAGATTTTACAATCAAAGCTTCTCTCCTGGAGTACAAAAAATGGATACATGTAAAAGAATCCCACACATAGGGCACATACGTACAGAACAGCAGATAGAATGTTACACACAGTTTTATTTGGACAGAAAGGCATTAGAGGGAGATGAAATTACACAATTTTATAGTGAGCAGTGAGATTGCCTAATCTGTATTCCTGTGCAAAGTTGTTTTTATATAACTAGTAACACAATGCAGCTAAGGAGGGAACAATCATACCTATACATCAAATTCAAGGAAAAGTCCAGCACTGCGGTGAGCTTAATTCCGTTTTAATTCAATGCAGACTGTGTTCAAGTGCGTGCAGACAGCAAACCAGTAGAAAAGAACAATACAGTTCTGCCATGAAGGTAAGGTGGATGGCAGTGGGTGCAGGGCGTGATTCGGGCAGCCTAACAGTCGTTTCACATGGCGGTGCTTCTTCTGAGGCTCGACCACCGGTGGGCAAGCGAAACGGCTCAAATCACACCCTGCACCCGCTGCCATCCACCTCACCTTTATGGTAGGACTGTATTGTTCTTTTCTACTAGTTTGCTGGACTTTTCCTTCTATTTTATGTATATATATTTTATGAATAGCTGCTTTCAGGGGCATAACCAGAGGGGAACCGCACCTGCGACCGCAGAGGGGCCCAGAGCTGTGAAAGGCCCCAACTACAATCCTTCCCTTTCGATGCCGGGGACTATACTTCAGATCAGGTGTTTTGTGGCTACACTTGTTATGGGTGTGAAGATGATGGTGGCCACACTTGTATGACTCTTGTGGGATGGGCCCCAAGGCCATGAAGGGCACCAAGGGGAGGAAAGGGAATGGCTGTGAACCGTGGGGGGCCCTATCAAAGTTTCGCTGCGGGGGCCCCATAAATTGTTATTACGCCAGTGGCTGCTCTTCAAAATAATTGGCCTGGGCATGTGTTCATTTACATAAATGGGCGGTGCAGAGTGCTTGATTGGGACTGCTTCATTCTTCCCACAAATCTACTGATTATTGCCAGCACTTTCCCTGGTAGCCTCTGACCTGTGGTGGTCCGGACTGTGGAGCATTCAGAGGACTGTTGTGTTTGCTTAAGGGCTGGTTCACACGGGCGTCTGCTGAGCTTTTGCTTGGCATTGCGTTCAAATGCCAGCGTTTAAAAGCTAGCTTTTGAAAGCTTTTGAAAAGCGTTCAAGGCTAGCAGTTTTGGTCTCTGCTATTGTTTCCTCGCGTTTAGTGCCTCTGAAAGCAGCATGTTGCTTTTGAGACTAGACGCAACGCTGGGATCTACTGCCAGGCTTTCATGAAAGCCTGCAAAAGCCAGCTCTAAACGCTCCCATTCACTTGCATGGGATGGCAGTAGATCCCAAAAAAAGCTGCGTCTGAAACGCTGCGTTAAACGCCACAAAAACGCCCGTCTGAACCAGCCCTAAAGAGGCCCATTCTGTATCTTAGCACACTGACACAAGCAGTCAAAGGAAAAAATTTATGTATTTTAATAAACATTTTACATAAAAAATACATATTTCTGTTCATATGCAAAACCTCATATTTGTTTTTTATTACCTCATATTTGTTCTCAGATATGTTACTCAAAAACACAGTTGAACTTTCAAATGAAAAGGGAAGCTATACTTGTGAGGACTGATTTGAGCTATTGCTGTACTGTTTGTCTTAATAATAAATGGTGAGGCAACACATTGTTAAATTGCTTTCTGTTCCATATTTCTGTGGTCATATTACATTTTAGGCTAGATTCACAGTTTGTTTGCGTGTTTTTCTGCATGAGTTTTCTAACAGTGCTGCATCGCTCTGAGTTGTTTTTCTGCATGTAAAAAAGCATTCAAGTTTGAACCAGCCCATAGATTAACATTGGTTCTCTGTTTTTCTCTGCAGAAAATACACAGGAAAACAGACAAACGTGAATCCAGCCTAAAGGCTCATACACGCGTCCAACTTAATGCACAACCAACCGCACAACATGACCAACCACACAACAAGTTGTTTATCAGACAAGTACGTAAATACACGCCAACCAACTAAACAACCAAGTCGCTTAAATACTATGCGTGCAAGCTAAATGCATGTCCAAAAGACTTGTACACACGTTCCAACCTGTCCGATAGTTGGTCAAATTGATCCTCCAGTTTGATCTGGCAAACAACCTGTTATCAGTTGGTCATCTGGTTGTTTGTCAGCCATACACACGCCCAACTTATCTTCCAACAGACAAATTTGGAAGATAGTTGGACAGATTGTTGGTAGGTGTGTATTAGCCTTTATAGAATGGCATCTGTATTTCACTGTAATCATTCTTCCACCCTCATCAACAACAGCTGAGATAAGATATCAGCCCCTTAAGCTACGTACATGTGATCAAAGTCAGCTGAGGCGGCCAATAACAACCACTTTAGCAGATAATCAGGCCTGTGTACAGTAGCCCCCAATGCCTGACCGCCGTCCTGCAAGCTATCCGATCGACGGCCAACTTCCTTGTGCACACCGCTCCCCCACCCGCCACATGAGGTTTCGTACATGCCGCTCTGTGGTCCCTCCCTCTGACATCCCCTCCACCCCATCCCACCCCCCATATAGCAACAGAGAGGGTCTTAAGCTATACAGCTGACTGTGCATTTGTACAGTTCAGCGATTTCGCCCAATGGGATTGGGACTGTCAAAGGTATATATACACTATTACAAAATACACTGGGAGAGATGAGTGGTGAACAATTACCACAGTATAGCACACCACAAGGCTGGAGGCTAAAACTTCAAATCCTATGGGCAAGCATGGATATATCAATTTGCAAACTGTACTAGACTATAAAACAAAATGTCACAGACTGATAAGATTTTTAAATTAACTTGCTAGTAGGGATAATCAGAGTTCATGTAGGATTATGCAAATTTTGTATGCAAATGTATGCAGCTTGAAAAGGGACAATTTTAATCTCACCAAGGTGGAATACCATTGGCCCATTTTCAAGCCTGCATAAATTTGCATAATCCTGCATGAAGTATTTGTATCTCATTGACCAATCCTAGCTGCTAAAGTTCACAAATATACCGAAAACCCTATCTATGGCTTCACTTTAAAGCCTCAGTCCAGGGGAACATATTAATTATGCATTTACATGTTTCTAAATTATACACTGCAATGTATTTACCTTTTTTTTTTTTTTTTTTTTTTTTTTTTTTTTTTTTTTAATGAGTGGACTATTGTACAAAATAAAGTTCAAAGCACTTGTTGCACAGATTCACCAGTGTTCATTTTCTTCTCAACAGTGCCCAAGGTCACCTGCTCACTCCCATTTATTCATGTGGCCCATGCAGTAACATAGCCCACCATGTAGGAGGAGCAAGTGAGAGACTTCTTTGCTTGCTGAAGCCACTCCTCTTTAGTGGATGGCATTGCAATGTCTTTCAGCAAGTGAGAAAATGTGGCTTTAATGGACAAAGCTGATATCTCCCTCCAAACCCCCCCTTTCCCTGCTATGTGGATTGTGTCACTGCAGCAGCGCCCTTGTGGCTAAAGGGGGAATGAAATGCAAATCTTGGGGAGCAGATAGGGAGTCATCAGCCACTAGGGATGCTTGTAAACACATGTAATCCAAATTGTATGTGGCGTGGAATTGGAATCAAAGCTAACAGGAAGTTTAGTTGACTGGGCCAATTCAAAGCTTTATTAAATTTGCACACAAAGCCAAAATATTTGCATCTCACTGTCTATCCCTAACAATCACCAACATGTGACAAGGAAATAGATGAGCCCCAACAATCATTGCAAGCAAGTACTCTGGATTTGTATTAAGCAGTTCAGTGAACACTGCATTTATCTCTCTAGCCATACCTGAGAGTGGACGGCCTTATGTTGCTCCAAGCTGACAGCATGTCCGAAGGTCTTGCCACACATCTCACAAGCGAATGGCCTTGTGCCGCTGTGTGACCTGCGTACATGGACCTCCAGTCCGTGAGGGGTGGAGAAGACCTGTGGAGAAGTAACACAAATGGAGAGGGTAAATATCAAACAAGTCTCTATATTTCTCTGTATTTGCCCAAAAGTAGTTTAAAGTAGAACTAAACTCAGAACTTCCTCTCTGCTCTGAAAGAATAGCGGCAGCATGATAACCATTATGGAGAAAAAATATTTATTACAGTTAATGGAAATGCTAAAAAAACGCTGAAGTTTTAACTTGGTTTCACTTTGCAGGGAGCACTGAAAGGGTTAAGCCTCAGTGTTTACTGGATGGGAAGAGCTGCCTAGGCAGAGCTTCTGCAGTCTATTTCCAGCTGGTGATAAGAATTATTTAGACACTTTGATCTGGATAAAAAAACTCAGAACGCATAGAAGTGAATTTATTCAGCATTTATACGTAGAATAAAGAATTTTCATTGTGTGCTGTGCAAGCATTTGGACCCACTTATATATACTTGATTTTAACCTGTGTATACATACCTTGCTACACTTGAGACATTTGTAGGAGCCAGTGTTAAGCAGCAGCCGTGTACACAGAAGGTCCGATTCCACCTTAATGCCTTGTGTCTTCTCTCCATATAATACAGGAGCAGAGCGGGACTCTCCGTAGCAGGTTACACTTTGTGCATAGTCCCCATACAATCCATGAACACCTCTTTCTGAGCTGTAGAGAGGTGGTGGATGACCAGGAGGGTCTCTGTCTCCATACAGGCCTAAGGACGAGCTCCTTTCCAGTCCTGACGTCCTGTAGTTCTGCACCAGCTGCCGTAGCTCAGAGTTGGCCAAGCTGCCCCATGTGTAAGGCTTGAAAGACATTGGGAAAGGTGGAGAATCTTCCAGGGATGGACAAGCGGATCTTTCTGAGGCTGGGGAGAAAGCAGAAACACGTTTAGAATAAGTTTAGTTTACAACTACAACAGATTCATTTTGTGAGATTTAAGCCCAATCTACACGATACGATTCTTTGTACGATTCGATTCTATTTACGATTTGATTAAACCCGACATGTCCGATCGGGATTCGATTCAGTTAGATTTGCCAGTGCAAAACAATGGCAAATCGAATTGCATCAAATCGAATCCCGATCGAAAGGACCAATCAGAATTTGAAATGCTAATTGCTACACAATCGCTGGCAAAAAGCTGACACTTTTTAAAAATGCTACCGCAATCGCTCATGAAATCGCTTACAAACCACTCATACAAAACACTAGCGATTGCGATTAGCGATAGCGATTTGTAGTGGGTTCAAGGCCTAAACCTCTCTGGCACAGTGAATGACTTTCAATAAATATATGTAAATGTGTTGCTTCTGTTATACAAGGATAAAGTCCTATGGGTAAACTTGCTCTACAGTATGTCAACTATTAAGCTAGACAAAACACTTGTTTTACTTTTGAATAGAGCTCCAAAGGGTTAGATTTCGTCTCTGTCCCTATATAAATCTCCTATCAAACTGATAGGCATCCAATAACTGCAAAATAAATCCATCCACTAGCATGTTAATAAGCTAACAGGTAGATGCGTTGTTACTGCGTTAGGCTGTAGATGTATTGTTACTGTGTTAGGGCTGTACATGTATAGTATTGCTACTGTATTACTGTGTTTGAGCTATTGATGTATTGTTACTGTATTAAGGTACCCATACACTTATAGATTAGCAGCAGATTCGAGCATAATATATCAATTGTGACGCAACGCACATAGTGTACGATCTACATAGCAACATGAAAGTCCATAAACTTTCATGTTACCATTCACATTAGAGGTGTGCGTTCCCATGCGTTACGATGTAATACGATGTAACGCTTCTGGGAACATCTAATCGCACAACACACACATTCTCCTGATGGGTTGGCTGCCAACGTCTGCGATCCTAGCGCACCACAACCTGTATTCTGTGCGTTGGCCGCACAATGGCAACGCATGCACGAAATCGCGTTCGTTTATGCGCTCTGTAGTGTGAATGAGCCCATACAGTACATTCCTGTCAGATGCCTGTCAGGTCGAATCTGAGAGGAATCTATCTGGATCCATGAACAGATTTCCCATAGATTTCAGAATTAAATCTGAATTAAATCTAGATTTAATTCATAATTAAATCTATTCAGAATTAAATCTATTGGAAATCGATCAAAATGCAGTTTTGCACCATTCAATCCAATGCAACTCTATGTGCCATCGATCTGCTGCCAGCAGCTTATCGACCCAGATTTTCCATCCGGACCGATCAAGCAAATCGATCGAAATTGGCCAGAAATCGATCAATCGTGCTTTCTGCTGCATCGATTTCTAGCCGATCCGATCAGAACGGTCAAATCAGCCGTCGATCAATGGCTGAAATGGACCAGTGTATGGGCCCCTTTACTATGTTTGAGTTATTGATGTATTGTTACTGTATTACCGTGTATTATGGCTGTACATGTATTGTTACTGTATCACTTTGTTAGGGATGTTTAACTAGTGTTACTATATTACTGTGTTAGGGCTATACATGTATTGTTACTGTATCACTGTGTTAGGGCTATACATGTATTGTTACTGTATTACTGTGTTAGGGCTATACATGTGTTGTTACTGTATCACTGTGTTAGGGCTATACATGTGTTGTTACTGTATCACTGTGTTAGGGCTATACATGTGTTGTTACTGTATCACTGTGTTAGGGCTATACATGTGTTGTTACTGTATCACTGTGTTAGGGCTATACATGTATTGTTACTGTATTACTGTGTTAGGGCTATACATGTGTTGTTACTGTATCACTGTGTTAGGGCTATACATGTGTTGTTACTGTATTACTGTGTTAGGGCTATACATGTGTTGTTACTGTATCACTGTGTTAGGGCTATACATGTGTTGTTACTGTATCACTGTGTTAGGGCTATACATGTATTGTTACTGTATTACTGTGTTAGGGCTATACATGTGTTGTTACTGTATCACTGTGTTAGGGCTATACATGTGTTGTTACTGTATCACTGTGTTAGGGCTATACATGTGTTGTTACTGTATCACTGTGTTAGGGCTATACATGTGTTGTTACTGTATCACTGTGTTAGGGCTATACATGTGTTGTTACTGTATCACTGTGTTAGGAAAATAGATGGATTGTTACTGTATCACTGTGTAATGCCTAATGCTGGGAAAACACGGTTCGTTTTTGCCGTTCGATTCTGCAGTCAATTCTCTTATCTTCCGCTTGTTTCTCTTATGTTTTTCCATTCACTTCTATCAGGAATCAAGCGGCAAATGGATCAAACGGGAGATCGGACATGCCGGAAATTATCTATCTAACCATCTATCTGCTTCAAAAACGAACCGTGTATTTCCAGCATAATACACACAATGAGATTTTCTGGCAGATTTACTGACAGATCGACTATTTCCAGCATGTCCAATCTGATTTCCGATCAATTTTTCCATAGAAGTAAATGGAAAATCGATCAGGAATCAGATCGAACATGCTGGAAATAGTGGAACTGGCAGTACATCTGCCAGAAAATCTCATTGCGTGTATTAGGCATAAGGGATGTAGATGTATTGTTACTGTATTAGGCCCCTTCCCTACATTCCTACTGTGGGAAATGCAACACAAGGACTTGCGCTTCAATGCGATTCTTCCCAATATGCTTGTGATTTCCATGTACTCTACTGAATGGAAATCGCAATGCATTTGCAGGAATTTGGAAAAAAACATACGATTTCCTTTGTATGTTTTTTAAACAGACTACCTAATAATTCTGGCATAATGGAAATATTATGCTACTAGTAGACCTAAGCCATTTTAAAAACGGATCTAGGTCTGTGTTGGAATCCTCCCCTCCCTCCCCTGTGACCGCGGACACACAGCTTGGCCGGCCTCTAAGCCCCTACTGCTCCCTGTCCCAAGGCTGTGGCACATGCGCAGTAGCGCAAAGCACGGACATGCATACACACAGGGACGCCTAGACATAGGGGGATTATTATAGAGGATTTTTTGCACTTCTTTGCAGATTGACAATTGACCAATCAAATTCAACAATTCAGAATAATAAATATGTCACTGATCCAATCCCTGCTGTTAGATTGCTAAATGGCAATACACTGCTATGGTAAAACCAAGAAGTCGGTGTTGCGCATCCAGTCTCTGTGATCATCCTGTAAAGGCCAGGAATGTTTATGTGCTTTCTAAATGTGGGGTTTTCCCAAGCAGAGATACTTATATTATTTGTTTCCATTCTTTTGTTCAAATTATTGTTTTTAGTTTCATTCATAAGTGACCACTTTACAGAGCAATGTTTAGAAGTGAATTGTCCAGAGATTAAACAACACAACTGTGTATTGCCCATTATTTAATACTGATCACTTATAACAGACCCTCTATGGCAGGGGTGTCCAACTCAAATACAAAGTGGACCAAAATTTAACACTGGGACCAAATCGAGGCTCAACCTCCAATGTCTAGTGGCCATTTCCTCCCTTATAAAGTTCCCTGGTGTCTAATGGCCCCCCTACCTCTCCTGTACAGTTCCCTGGTGTCTAGTTGTCCTCCCTCCACTATACAGTTCCCTGGTGTCTAGTGGTCTTCCCTCCGCTATACAGTTCCCTGATGTTTAGTAGCCCCCACCCTCCCCTATACAGTCCCTTTGGTGTCCAGTGACACCCCTGTCTCCCCTATACAGTTAGCCTCCCCCATATGGCGTCCCTGGTGATCTAGGGTTTTACCCCTAATACAGTTTCCCGGTACCCCTGAAACCACTTAGGGGAAAATGTGATGCCAGCATCATAGCAGCGGCTCCATCAGAGTTAATAGGACACCAGTAACACATTACTTTATTTTGATGCTATTTTTTCTTTCTCTGTTTACTTATTTAGAGGTGCACACTTGATAGAGGGGCTGCCCTGGGATAACTTTGAACAGCTGATGATTCAGAGCAATGCAGAGAGGAGATCCTGTATAGCAGTGATGATATTTGAAGTCCATCAAGCTTTTACTGTGAGACTGACTCTCTTGTATGCAGGAAGTTTTCCCTGCACCAAATCTTCTACGCAGTACCACTGAGCTCAAATCCTGCCCATGGAATAACATGCAGTGTTGGCAGCTGGGGGCAGGGGCGTAGCAATAGGGGGTGCAGAGGTAGCGACCGCATCGGGGCCCTTGGGCCAGAGAGGCCCAGAGTGGCCCTCTCTCAACTGCAGTATTAGCTCTCTATTGGTCCTGTGCTCATAATAATCACTTCTACAGATACTTTGAACAGTAGTAATCATTAACAAACTGTTCCCCATCCCCTTCTTGCACCTCTGACACTGTAGTTGCCATTGGCAGGTTTTGGTGCGCCGTATCAATTGTTATGTATAGAGTGCTTCGGGGGCCCCATTGTAAAACTTGCATCGGGGCCCACAGCTCCTTATCTACGCCACTGGCTGGGGGGAGCCTTTGGCTATATTCACAGTGTGGCTTTGCATAACCAGGAACGCAATGCAGCACAGAGGGAAAAGTCACATCACGTGTTGTATTTGCAGTGCAATGCATACAGTGAAGCATACAGTACATACAAAGTATGCTTCACTGCCACTGTTAACACACAGGTTATGCGGTACCTCACTGCATACTCCACAATATAACAATGATTTCCACTGCACTTACTGCTAACATACATGCCAGTGTGAATGTACCATTACAATATAATTGCATCACATTAGTGATGTCCAACACAACGCACCACAACAACCCCCACTGTGAACGTCGCCTTTAACATGCAACTCAAATAGAAACTTAGCATTTTCTGCTTGACAAAATAAATCTTGCCCAATTTTGCAGAAAAGTGGAACTAATGTTATGTAAGGAGAAAATGGAAACAATAGTGTGGGTAGATCCTACCATGAAGTAGTGTATCAGTGTGTCTTTTACTTACATAGGTTGGATAAAGATCCCACTGTGTGTCTATCATTTAGGACCCTTTCACGCAAGCAGTTGATAGGCAGTGAAAAGACTGTCAAACTCTCACAACTGCTTGCTGCTGCCTGGTAACTGCTCACTACTGCCTGGCAACTGCTTGCTGAGCACACAGTTCAGCTACCCAGGTGAAGTCATGTGACAGTGTAATCTACACAGGCAGGTAACGCAGCAGCACCTGTCAGTCATGTTGTAGTTGTGTGATGTGCGCAGGCAGGTAATGCAGCAGCACCTGTCAACAGTGTAGCAGTGTGATCTGTGCAGGGGGTAATGCAGCAGCGCCTGTCAATTATGTTGCAGTGTGATCTGTGTAGAGGGTAATACAGCAGCACCTCAGTTGTGTTACAGTGTGATCTGTGCAGAGGGTAAATACAGCAGCACCTCAGTGTGTTGCAGTGTGATCTGTGCAGAGGGTAATACAGCAGCACGCCAGTCATGTTGCAGTGTGATCTGTGCAGAGGGTTACACTGCAGCAGTCATGTTGCAGTGTGATCTGTGCAGAGGGTAATACAGCAGCACCTCAGTTATGCAGCAGTGTGATCTGTGTGGAGGGTAATACAGCGGCATGACAGTGTGTTGCAGTGTGATCTGTGCAGGTGGTAATACAACAGCAGCACCTCAGTTATGCTGCAGTGTGATCTGTGCAGGCAGGTAATACAGCAGCACCTGTCAGTCATGTTACAGTGTGATCTGTGCAGGCAGGTAATACAGCAGCACCTGTCAGACGTTTTGCAGTGTGATCTGTGCAGAGGGTAATACAGCAGCGTGTCAGTCGTGTTAGAGTGTGATCTGTACAGGCAGGTAATACAGCAGCACGTCAGTCATGTTACAGTGTGATCTGTGTAGGCAGGTAATACAGCAGCATCTGTCAGACGTTTTGCAGTGTGATCTGTGCAGGCAGGTAATACAGCAGCACCTGTCAGACGTTTTGCAGTGTGATCTGTGCAGGCAGGTAATACAGCAGCACATGTCAGTCGTGTTACAGTGTGATCTGCACAGGTAGGTAATACAGCAGCACCTGTCAAACGTTTTACAGTGTGATCTGTGCAGGCAAGTGCAAGTCTATTGCTACAGAGGAAAAGAAAACAGTGCAGCAATGGGAATCATTATACTCCATAGACCGCAGATGCTCCTGTTCTGGAAAAGGTCACTCTCCAATCCAAATCCAGTGCAAGTAGTGCAGCCTTATTTCACCCAAAATGAATATTGGAACCTCCGTTGTAGAATTGCAGTACTTGGAAACAGCATAATAAGCAAACGGAATAAAGTAATTGTACATAATGAGACTGGACACAAAGCTACATGAAAGCACCGGTACCCCTGATAACTGCAGATCTATCACACTGCATCGTGGCAATCGCCGCTGGTAGCACAGGAAACGCTGGCATTGCAACATGGTGGCAGCAGTCACACATCAGGATCTGTACAGCCTCCCTGTAATTACCTGACCTGAGCTCATTTTACTATTATGCTTTATGGTTGCTTGCATAATAGTTACATTTCCCAGCAGGAAATGGATGTTGATATTGATGGATTTTATTTTATAACAAGACACCACACCGGACTATGCCAGCTTTGCATCCATTACAGCATTATTGCCATTATCACCAACACCAACCATCTTTCGTTATATAACCAACTGGCAGAGCAGTGAGTGACATCACAGACAATTTGTGACACAGTGTAGCGTTTAACTAACTGAAACATCAAACTGACATTTATTGTAAAACGATTATAGGCTGAACTCAGCTGGTCACTATTTGGGTGAGACTCGCTAATATGTCACCCGTCACGATCAGCTGATATGATGCTATCCTACATTAGAAGCTGGCAAGCAACAGCATTATTTGATTACCTTCTACCTAGAAATAAATCTACTATGGGGCATAATTGGGTATTTTACCATTATAGCAATTCCTATACCAGCTGGGAATAACCTATAGTAAAAGAAAAAAAAAAGAAAATGAAAGCGGACCTGAACTCAGAACTTCCTCTCTGCTCTAAAAGATAGCAATAGCATAATAACTTTTCTTTGTTACAGCTGATACAAATCCTACAGTAAATCTCCAGTGTTTACACTTCCTGCTTTCGTGGAAGCAGACAGATTGTTAACATTCTGTGCTTTCAAATGAACTTATCTGCCGTGACAGTCAGGTGGCACAGGGGAGAGATATCAAATTACAACTTGTGATTAGAGAGAAATAAGGGAAGATTAGACAAGCTAAACTCTCTAAATACATACAGGGTGCATTTCTCGCTGTTTCCCTACTGTCATGTGCAAGAGTTCAGGTCCACTTTAAAGAGCACCTCTTGACCCCCCAAAAACACTCTATTTCTAGTTAAGCAGAAATATTTATCAATGTTTCCCTTTAAATTAATTTCCACTGTATCTTTATCTGTACGCTGTTTCTTACAGATGCTGGTCTTTTTTAGGGATCGTTAGTTTCAGTTGCATTTCCATTCGTTTTTACATGTATGTATGTTCTGCGACAAGATTTGGGATATAGAGATAATTTGCATCAGGATCATGAGGTTATTGTGATTTCTTTTTACTGTGTGTATTTTTGGATTGCTGTGATTGAGCTGAATGGATGATGGTGTATTAAAATATTGCACAGGTTATTATGTGGTATAGAAATGCTAGCATCTGACATGAATTGCTTTAGATCGTTCTAGAACAATGGACTGAAGTTGAACATGAAACAATCGCTTGTTGATTATGGAGATACGTTGAACATTTTCTAATGATTGATCATTCCATCATGGCCATACATCTAGCGATCTTGCTGTACAATCGACTATTCAATTTGATCATTTTATCAAATTCAGAGAGAATTGAGTGTGTCCCAGTGGGCTTGACCGATTAAATCTATCTGATATCATGTAGATTCAACTAATTTCATGGATGGAGCCAGATGGAGGATATCGGTTAATCACAGGAATCGGATATTTTGAGCGACAAACAATCGAGCAGAGAACAGTGGCTGCAACAGACAAGCTCTTCACAATATGCTGGTATGCTGGGTTGCTTTTTGCTTGACTTTAGTTGTGTGTATTTATTGATTGCACATAGGGGGAGCTGGTTGTGATTGTGAATAATAGGTGATAATGCAGCAGTTGGGTAACATGACGTTGTGTAATGTCATTGATCAGTTAGTGACGTGAGGGTGTGAGGGTCATACCTGGAGAGGCAGAGGGGGATGGGGGTCTCCAGTAGTCCTCCACTTCTGACGCTGGGGTGTCACACGTGCTGCCATCACAGCTGGGGGCCGAGTCCGAGGACCCCTCTCCAGAGGACAGGGGGGAGAAGCTGCCCTCCACCTCCGCCACTGCTTTACTCTCTGCAGAGGGAAGCAGGGAACACCAATCAGTGACTCTGTAACAAATATGTATCATGCAATACAACTGATCACTCACAGCCCTCCAAATCATCAGACTCAAACATGTCAATAGAAACAGCTGTAACATTTTCACTATACGCCTCATCTGGCTTTCAACAATGCCTCAAGGTGCTGTTTATGTTCAAATGATATGATATGATAGATAGATAGATAGATAGATAGATAGATAGATAGATAGATAGATAGATAGATAGATAGAAGGATGGATGGATGGATGGATGGATGGATGGATGGATAGATAGATTTTTTTTCTACACTAACATCGAGGATATAAATAATGTCGACAGCTGTCAGCCAATAAGCAGTTGCATTTCATGGCTGTCACTTATGTAAACTGGTGAAAGCAGAGATGTGATTGGCTATTAAGAAGTGCTCACTTGGCACATCACGGCTGCCCCCTATAACCAATATTCCATCTGCTGATCAGAAAAGTAAAAAAATGCTTTAAAAACAATTGTAAGTTAAATTTAAAATTAAAGGATAAACGAAAGTATATAAAAAAATAAATAAAAACTTCTTTAAAGTGAGAAATTATTTCCCTGAGTAGGATAAAAATATCATGCTGCGTACATCCCCCCCCCCCCCCCCGCCCAATTATCGGGGGATCTCCCATCGATGTGAATCGTACAGTCACATAAAAAGTAGAGCGGCTTGGTGAGCGCACAATCCCTACATCCTGGCAATCTACATGGAATACAAATAGAATCATTGCGCAATGTTATTTGTTTTCTTATTAATTACAACTTACATTTTCTAGCGGTTTCCCGGGTGAGATGATGTAACAATTACATAATTAAACGAAATACTGGTGGTTATAAACGTTTAGAGATCGCTATTAAATATAGATCATTCTAATATATCGCCTGATTGGATAAAGGCATTGAAGTGAGAAGCAACGTTACAGACTATTAACAATATTTCTGATGATTTTAATAAACGTATTATTGGAACTAAGAAGCCTATACACACACTGATTTTCCATTTAATTCCCTGCAGATTATACAAAGTATCAATAACTGCACTTTAAATAACTCCAAATACTACTACTACTACTACTAATAATAATAATATCAACAACAATAGCAACAACAACAAAAACAATAATAACAAACGACTATTCTACGCCATGTGTAACTACATCAACATTATCACACTTTTATCTGTGTATCGCTGTGACATGCAGTTGTTTATCAAAACGTTTACATTCGTTCAGATACATTAGGTAAGATGGTGATCTTGTTACGCTTCTCACAGCAGTGTCATTGCCTCATTCTAAAGATGTACAAAGTGTATTTATCCAGGTTTTGCTTTAAGTTCGTCGATTAAACTTCTACCTTTGTAATATGTATATAAGATCATATAGAATGGTTGGTTCAGAAACGTAAATATTCTCCTTAAATGAATCAGCGTGAAAGAACAAAACTGGATTCTGGTTTATATCGATTAAGTATATTGCTGCAGTTATAACATTTATGTAATATAACTGTATTTCAAACCGTTTTGCTGGTATGGATGTGTCGGACCAAAGCTCTATCTGTCTATTGAAGCGCTGCTTTACCTGGTAAGTGGGTGCCAGTGGGTGACAACTGTCACTATATAGCTAGAGTGAAGAGGGTTTGTATAGCAGTGTACACAGCAGATATGTAGTTTACCTGGTGCAGGGGGTGTAAGTATATACGATAAGGAGAGTTTGTATAGCAATGTAGACAGCATATATGTTGAATACCTGGTGCAGGGGGTGTCAATGGGTGACAACTGCCAGTATATAGAGTGAGGAGGGTTCGTATAGCCATGTACGCAGCAGATATGCACTATACCTGGTGCAGTGGGTAACACTAACAGCTATCAGTATACAGGGTGAGTATGATTTCTACAGCAATGTACAAAACAGATATATACATTAGTATACCTAGTGCAGGGGGTGACAGCTATCAGTATAAAGGATGAGTACGATTTCTATAGCAATGTATACAGCAGATATGCAGTATACCTGGTGCAGTGGGTAACAGCTATTAGTGTAAAGGATGAGTATGAGTTCTACAGCAATGTATACAGCATATATGTAGTATGCCTGGTGCAGTGGGTAACAGCTATCAGTAAAAAGGATGAGTATGATTTCTATAGTAATATACACTGCAGACATGTGGTATACCTGGTGCAGGGGGTAATAGCTATCAGTATATAGGATGAGGAGGATTCCTATAGCAATATACACAGCAGACATGTGGTATATCTGGTGCAGTGGGCAATAGCTCTCGGTATTACAGGGTGAGGATAATTCCTATGGCAATGTAGCAGATATGTTGCATTGTGATTCCTACCTGCGCAGATGTGAGCCAGGACCGTCTCCTGCTGCAGCCTGTAGTCCTCTCCATCACTGGTCCTGGGCTGGTGGTAGCTGTGAGCCTTCTTGCTCTTCACCAGAAATGACCTGGGCATGGCTGGGGGACTCAGGTGCTCCTCTTCTCACCTCTCTGTACAGCTTCCAGCAGATCAGCCTCACAAGGAGCAGCTGCCACTAGATCTGTGGACTCCCAAATCTTGCCTGCTGACTGGACAGAGATTTGACATCCATTGGTGAGGATGAGACAGGACCTGGGGATTGAGAAGTATGGGGTGGGCGGGGTTACACACAGTGGGCGTGTTCAGGGAGGAGTTCTGAAGTTCAATAGAGATTAGAAGCTGCATTCACCAGGTGGCATTCAGACAGGTGGCTATAGACAAGACATGCCCCTAACTAGGATCCTCCCCCCTGAGCTGTAACCCTACACAGGATGGGGGTCTGCAGCCTCCTCGCCCTCCACCTGGAGTGGCACCCGCCAGCTTCAGAATGAGTGACATTGTGTTACCCAAAGCCTGTTACTCAATCCCCCCTATCTTTCATCAGGAGGCCGGCTTGCTGCTGACAGAGGACTTGAGCAAGAGCTGGGACACCAGCAAAGCCAGATAAGAGTCCCCAGCGCTTGTGTAAGGCGGCTGTGCCCCATACTGACAGTGGAGCAATAGCAGCACACACTTCCTAAGAAACAGCATTACTGGTGTGCACCATGCAGAGAGAAAGAGAGATTCATCCATTATCTACACATTACTGCCGACATGAGCTCTCCAAATCAGCACGGGACATATTTATTGTATTTATTTATTTACTGTATGTATACAGTCAGTGCTGCACATAATGTATACAAATCAGCACTGCACAGAATGTGTACAAATCAGCACTGCACAGAATGTATCGGAATCACCACTGCACAGAATGTATACAAATCAGCACTGCGCAGAATGTGTACAAATCAGCACTGCACAGAATGTGTACAAATCAGCACTGCACAGAATGTTTACAAATCAGCACTGCACAGAATGTATAGGAATCACCACTGCACACAATGTATACGAATCACCACTGCACATAATGAATACAAATCAGCACTGCACATTAATTTAAATCAGCTCATAATGTATACACATCAGCACTGCTCATAATGTATACAAATCAGCACTGCACATAATAGCTACTAATCAGCACTGCACAAAATGTATACGAATCAGCACTGCAAACATACAAATCAGCACTGCACATAACGTATACAAATCAGCACTAAACATAAGTATACAAATCAGCACTGCGCATAAGTACAAATCAGTACTATACATAATGTATACGATATTTACATCACTGCTGCACTAGTGTGCACTATCCAGAAACAGTAAAACATCAGCTTCATACACTATCTATACTACCGATTCTCTCCAAATCAGCACTGCACATAATGGCCTCAATTCACTAAGCTTATCTCCTGTCTTTAATAACTCTTCTGAGCTGTTTCTACAGTTATCACTATGGTGATAACTGTAAAACAGCTCAGAACAGTTATTAAAGACAGGAGATAAGCTTAGTGAATTGAGGCCAAAGTGTACAAATCAGCACTGCACATTCTGCATACGAACCAGTACTGCAGATTCTGCATACGAATCAGCACTGCACATAATGGATACAGATCAGCACTGCGCAAAATGTATAGGAATCAGCACTTCACATAATGTATAGGAATCAGCACTGCACATAATGTATACGAATCAGCACTGCTCATAAGGTATACAAATCAGCACTGCACATAATGCATACGAATCAGCACTGCATGAAACAATATATACAATATTTGCATCACTGCTTCACTAATAAACACTACGCAGAAACAGCACAGCACAAGATTCATACACTATCTATACGATTTCTGCTGCACCGATCTGTACCTTCCAAACCAGCCCTGCATAAAACACAATGTATGTAATATTTACAACCCTGTTTCACTAATGTGCAGCATCCCAACATAGCACAGCACCAGATTCATACAATAAAAGCTGGAGATTTCTGTTTTACCAGTGCCCAGCCCTCCAAACCGGCATTGCTCTCTCACCCTTTTGTGTCTTGGACTTTGTTATTCATTTTGTAGCTTGCAATCTATTATACATTTTATTCATCATGTTATATCTGTCACTATAATTACCAATTCCGTATTATGTACAAGTGTCTATATACACTGTCTATTATACCAGTGTCGTTTTTCTTACCTTGTACAGCGCCACATAATATGTTGGCGTCTTATAAAATAATAATAATAATAATAATATAGAGCATGATATATATATATATATATATATATATATATATATATATATATATATATATATATATATATAAATATATATATATATATATATATATATATATATATATATATATATATATATATATTGTCGGCGCAGTGAAAATACATAATTGTTAATGTACGGGTTTATACTTGATGCTAGGCTGTAGCCAGGTTCTAAATTGAATAATAAATAGAGATTTGTATTGAGGTTCATGGTGTGTGTCCCCCCCCCCCCCCCCCCCCCAATATACTGTTCTGAGCATTGCAGCATCACTGACCCACTTCGGGTGCTGATGCTGGGTCACTGGTTTGCAGGACATGGAAAGTTGCTGGAGCAGATCATTAGTCAGGAAACGTGATCCAGCCTCTGTCTGTCTATGGCAGACATGGAGAAGAGCAGCCCATTATCACAGGCATCACCCAGCCTCGGTTTCCCCAATCAAGGCTCCTAATCGCTGGCAGAAACCTGATTCACCCAGCATGGGGCAGCTATCATCACAGGGCTGCTATCTGCACTACAGGACCAGCATGGCAGTGTACATAGCCCCTGATTAGATGAACTTCAATCAAACCAAGTGAATATTTGTGGGCAGTATACTATCTATTGTTAGAGATCCATGCATGATTCCTATGCTAGGCGCACACATTTAATTTTTCGTCCGATTGATGGGAATCTATTGATTATTTCCAACATGTCCAATCTGTTTCTGATTGATAAAGGGATCGTTTTTGCCAAGTAATCAGCAGAAAATTCACCGGGAGCAGTTTGGACATGTACACACGATACAACTTCCTGTAAGATTACATGTCAATCGGACAGGAAATTGAATCGTGTGTACTCAGCATTAAGCCCTGTCTACACGGGGAGAGATTGTGGCGATCCAGCGGCTCGATTAGCCGCCGGATCGCCTCTTCCGCGTGCCCGCCGCGTCCCCGCTCGGCGCGCGTGCGTGGGAATCAATACCCGTTCGATTCCCGCTCGTCGCCGCCGCGCTTATCTGCCGCTCGATTCCCTGCCATTGTCCCCTCGCGGGGAGCGAGCAGGGAATCGGCGGTGCTAAGATCCGTCCTGTCGGATCTTATCAACTGAGCCGCATCAGCGGCTCGATTGATAAGGAGCATCGCGTCCGCATCTACGTGTGTAGATGCGGCTTTAGGTTTTATTTTTTATAAGTATAGAACTGAACAGCATTGCTTTAGTAAGTTTCTGAACTGCTGATGAAATTTTTGTATGTAACTATTGTTCTTTTCAGAACCAGAATGCTAATAAACACGATGCAATTTCCTGTGCGATTGACAGGAATCGGATGATTATTTCTGACATCTCTGATTTTCTCCTATTCGATAACAGGATCAATTTTACAAAGTTATCATGGGGAAATCGTTCCCGTGATTGGATGGGAGCAGTTTGGACTTGTACACACAACAACTTCCCATCAGACTACCTATCAACAGAGTGGGGCCGAACCTCCGATTTTAGGTTCGCGAACCGGGTTTGCGAACTTCCGCGTAAGGTTCGGTTCGCGTAAAAGTTCGCAAACCGCCATAGACTTCAATGAGGATGCGAACTTTGAAAAAAAAAAAATATGCAGGCCACAAAAGTGATGGAAAAGATGTTTCAAGAGGTCTAACACCTGGACCCCCAGGTGGAGGAGTGGGATACATGCCAAAAGTCCCCGGGAAAAATCTGGATTTGACGCAAAGCAGAGTTTTAAGAGCAGAAATCACATTGAATGCTAAATGACAGGCCTAAAGTGCTTTAAAACATCTTGCATGTGTATACATCAATCAGGTAGTGTAATTAAGGTACTGCTTCACACTGACACACCAAACTCTCCATGTAACGCACCGCAAACAGCTGTTTGTGTAGTGACGGCCGTGCTGAACTGGTGCGCACCATGGCGAGAACAGGTATGCAGTGGCGGGTTCACTGAACAGAACAGGTATGCAGTGGCGGGTTCACTGAACAGAACAGGTATACAGTGGCGGGTTCACAGAACAGGTATGCAGTGGCGGGTTCACTGAACAGGTATGCAGTGGTGGGTTCACTGAACAGGTATGCAGTGGTGGGTTCACTGAACAGGTATGCAGTGGTGAGTTCACAGTACAGGTATGCAGTGGTGGGTTCACAGAACGGGTATGCAGTGGTGGGTTCACAGAACAGGTATGCAGTGGTGGGTTCACAGAACAGGTATGCAGTGGCGGGTTCACTGAACAGGTATGCAGTGGTGGGTTCACAGAACAGGTATGCAGTGGCAGGTTCACAGAACAGGTATGCAGTGGTGGGTTCACAGAACAGGTATGCAGTGGTGGGTTCACAGAACAGGTATGCAGTGGCGGGTTCACAGAACAAGTATGCAGTGGCGGGTTCACTGAACAGGTATGCAGTGGTGGGTTCACAGAACAGGTATGCAGTGGCGGGTTCACAGAACAGGTATGCAGTGGCGGGTTCACTGAACAGGTATGCAGTGGTGGGTTCACTGAACAGGTATGCAGTGGTGGGTTCACTGAACAGGTATGCAGTGGTGAGTTCACAGTACAGGTATGCAGTGGTGGGTTCACAGAACAGGTATGCAGTGGTGGGTTCACAGAACAGGTATGCAGTGGCAGGTTCACTGAACAGGTTCACTGAACAGGTATGCAGGTACTGAACAGAACAGGTATGCAGCCAGGAACAAGCTAAGCCTAACTAATCTTTCCCTATGAGAGACAGTCTGCAGCAGCTCGCCCTACTCTCACTAACGCAGGCACACGAGTGAGCGTAATGGCCGCCGCTGCCTGCCTTGTATTAGGGGGGGAGTGGCTCCAGGGGCTAGTGTAGCCTAATTGGCTACACTGGGCCTGCTGACTGTGATGTAGAGGGTCAAAGTTGACCCTCATGGTGCATTATGGGGCGAACCGAACTTCCGCAAAAGTTCGCCTGCGGGACGCGACCGCGAACCACTGAAGTTCGCATGGAACCGTTCGCAGGCGAACCGTTCGGCCCAACTCTACCTATCAATCCGATGGGAAATATAATCATGTATACTTAGCAGAACAGGGGCGTAACTTTGTTTTCCCCATGCAGATAAAAACAGCAGTGAAGCACTGCACGCATTTTCTCTATCAATTACATTAGCTTCTGTGATGAAACGTTTTCACACATAAAGACACGTGGTGTGCAAAAAATGCTTACAGAAAACTGACAGACAAATTTGATCCCAGCCTCAGCTTGTTACACTCACTCTGTCCACCTCTGATTGAGCAGAACTGGCTCTGCAGACTCTTTAAGCATCACTACTGTACACAGCACTAGGGGAGGGGGCAGGGCGTAGCTGTACACAAAAGCCTGCTGCACACTGAATAGAGCCTGTCTACAAATCTTTGTACAATTTCTTATCAGTGGCTGAGCAGATGCTGTCATTATAACAAATGTGCACAGATCAGAAAGGTTTTTCTCTCCACACCCTTAGTTGTCAATCTTTCAGAACAGGAAAAAGAAACTTCTTACCCCACAGGGCCCCCTGCGGCTTCTGGGCCCAACTGCAGCTGCATCCCTTGCAGGGTCTTTTGTTATGCTGCTGTAGCAGAAGGATCCTTTCACACTATGCAGGTTGCATTGTGATAAGATAGCAAAGCAACAGTGAGGAAAAGTCACATAGTGCGTTAGCTGTTGTCATGCAACCATACAGTACAATTAAAGTATGCTACACTGCCACTGTAAATGCACATGTTGTCTGGTCCTCCCTACAGGGCCTGCCACACCAAACTCAACATCCAAGCACCATAGGAATATCACTGCATTGGGTTGCAATGATATTTTCTATTGTTGTTCACATTGCTGCTGGGTAACTTCATACAACTCTTTCTGCAAAAAATAAATCAAACCACTCAGCTTTGCTTGATGGTCTGTGACTATCCATCTCCCTCTTGATGTCAAATCATAGGTTTTCAATAAGGTTCAAATTTGGAGACTGGGTAGGAAAAGACAGAACTCTCTTGATTTGGTTATCCTTCATCTACTATGGTGTCGAACTGCAGTCCTCATGTACCGAAGACAAACCAGAGTTTAGGATGGACTAAAAAAGGGAGAAATGTGTTTTAGTTGGTGAACCAAACCTTTTCAGATACTGTCCCATCAATTAATTTGAGGTGTGCCAAAAATGTCAGAGGACCTTGGCCCTTGAGGATTAGAGTTCGACATCCTTGATCTAGACCTTGATATTCCTGGTTGTATGGCATGGAGCTGTGATGATCCGCTCAGCTGGCTGCACAGGCAGACAGCTGTTTGTCCATTCCTCTAGTCTGTGGGCTGCAGGTCTCTGGAACAGAGACCTGTCTTTCCATTGCAAGTTTCTGGTCTGTTCTCTTGCTGGGGAATTTGCATGCATTCGTTATGCAAATCCCCTACCTGCCTTTTTTGATGACTGGCACTATAAGAGCTTTATGTTTCCCAGAAGGCTTTGCTGGTAATTTCCTTTCCATGGTCTGTTCCTGATGGACACTGCTGGAGTGTCAGCCATTGCTATCTAGTATAGTTAATTCCTGGGGGTTGCTTTAGGCTCCCCTTCTAGCCCAGTCAGGTTGTATTATCTGTATTGCCTGTTCTGTGTTGTCTTGCCTGTTGCCATTGTCCTGCCCCAAAGGTGGTCGACAGGAAATGGTTCTGATCTCTGTTCTTGGAGTATAGCTGGTGCAGCGGTTGCTACCAGCTATCTCTTCTGTTCTGTCTCCTGGGATCGCGCTAGCTACTTTTCGCTAGCGCTGGGGATCCTTCTGTTCTGTCTTCTGGGATCGCGCTAGCTACTTTTCGCTAGCGCTGGGGATCCTTCTGTTCTGCTACTCTGTACCTGGATCACACTGGCCACTTTTCGCTAGTGCTGTGGATCCTATCTCTCGTTTGTCCCTGTTTTCATGTGTCTGTCTTGTCCGCTACGCTTGCTGCAGGCTCGGTGAGGTAACCGTTAAGCAAGCGCTCGCGTCCTCTGTTTCATGTTTGTCTGTTAATGGTTAGTTAGGCGTGCTTGTCTCTATTGTGCTTATCACGTGGAGATCGCGCATAACCGCGTGCACTGTTGCGAATGAGTGCGGTGTTCGCGGTTAGCTAGCGTTTGTTATTTTCCGTATCTCCTTATTGTATTTGCTGTGCCTTTGCTACCCTCATATTCTATTCTGATCTGCCTTGTGTCACGTCTGGCGATCGCACCTCTCGCGTATTTCGTATCTGCTGTTGTGTGTGCGCGGTCGCGGGGTGGCGACTGGATTGGCGCACACACATACAACCTATCCCTTTGCTCAATCTCATTCGCAATTGCCTCTCTTGCGATTGCGTTCTGCGCTTCGCACAATTCCTGTCTGGCACTTGTGGAGCTACAGAGGATTGGTTCCTCTGCACTCCCCAGCGCCATCTGCCGACAGGAATTTCCCTCTACAGGTGCGTAGCACCTTTTGCTGGGTGCCTGCAAATATACGCTTGTGGAGGATTTCCGCCGTGTCAGCGCACGCGTTGTGTGCTGATCACGGAGAAAGTTCCACAATCGTTACAGGAGCATTGTCCTCCTACCAATTGCTTTGAGTTGGAACCAAAGTCTTAGCAGAAGTAAGAAAATGTTTTACTAGGATAACTTTGTATGTAGTTTTCTTCATGCATCCTTCACAAAGACACATCTGCCAGATTCCTGCCTTGCTGAATCACCCCAGATCTTTACTGACCCTCCTCCACATTTACAGTTAAGGTGCCCATACACTCAGACGATTTTGGGCTGATCGATCGAAATCGATCGATCGCAAATCGATTGCCCGATCGATTTGCGGCCGATCTTGATCGATTTCGATCGATTTCAATCGATCTGCATTGATGGAAAATCTAGGTCGATCTGAAGAGGTTGCTTATCAATTTGCATGGAACCGAATGGAAATCTGATGGCAAAAAATGCCATCAGATCGATTTTCAATCTATTGGAAATCTGTTCCTAGTAAAAAATGTTCCTAAACACATCAGATTGATCAGAAAATCTATCTGATGATCTATCTGCTGCTAATCTAACGAGTGTATGGCCACCTTTAGTGTGATACACTGCATGTTGAGCTTTACCAGGTTTCCATCTAACTATAGGATAATCAGGTGTTGGGCAAAGCTGAAAATGGGACTTATTAGAGAAGATAACCTTACTCCAATCTTATACAGAGCAATTCCTGAGGTGTTTAGCAAACCATAACCTGACTCTGCTTCTGATGAAGGGCTTTTTTTTGGCTTAGCATGACTTCAGCCCTGCCTGTAGTAGGAGCCTATTTCGAACTGTTCTTGCCATTCACTTCACCCCAGTCTCAGTTTCCCAATTAATTTGAAGGGCACTTGAGTATTTTTTTTTTTTTTTTTTTTTTTTAATATTAATAATCTATATAAAACAAAACACCGACCATACAAAACATACTCCCATACATTTCTAGGACCTAATACATCCAAAAGATTCCGTACACCCAACCATTCATCCTACTATTCATCCATACCTCTCCCCCCCCTCCCCCCCTTACAGATCGTGGGTCTACAGGGATATATCTTTATTTCTTCCATCTCTCATCAGTCGAGTCATATTTTAGGGTACCAATCCAGTGAAGTGAAGTGAAGTGAAGTACAAGACCAATAAGGGGAGATTGTCAGAAAGAGAAGACAGGTATTTCCCACGGTCTATTTAGTTAATATTTTCTCCCCGTTTATACAATAAATCCTCCCACATGTCTCTATAATCCTTTACTACCTGTGTTCCCTCTGTTGACCCGTCCTCATGTACTGTCAAAGTTTCACCCATATATCTGCACCACTCTTCTATAGTCGGGGTCATATTGCTTTTCCAGTATTTTATAATTAAAGCCTTAGCTACCAACGTTCCCATTTCTTTCAAAAGCTTCAACACTTTGTCATCGCCTTGATTTGAGGTACTGAATATCACTCCCTCAACCGTCAATCTTTCACCTTTCGTCACTTCTCCACCCACTACAAAAGCTTCCAGGTTACACCAAAATTCTTGAATTTTTGGGCATCCCCACCACATGTGTACTTCATCTCCCCTTCCTTTACTGCATTTAATACATTTATCACTATTTGTTCTAGAGATTTTATTAAGCCTCTTCGGTGTCATGTACCACCTTGCCAACACTTTATATTGCACTAACAGTAAACTAGTATCATGAATTGTACTTAACCTCTGCCATATATTATGCCATCTATCAGCTAAATTTCTATCTAAATCCTTCTCCCAGCCGTCACAATACGCTGGTGGCGTCACACTATACAAATCTGCAAAAAATATATAGTAGTAGGAGATTATTCCTTTCTGGCAACTCTTTGTATAGATATTTTTCTCAAATATATTTAATCTTTCCTTTATTCTTTTACCCGATGATCTTAGTTTGTTGATATAGCTACTGACTTGATTTACCCACCAAAACCCTTTCCCTCCATTTTTGTTTAGAAGACTATCAATTTTAAGTTCTTTATTGCCTATCAAATCAAGTATTCTAATGTCCGTTGCAATATTATTTCTTTCAAACCAGTTTAAGTTGCTGGCCGGTGGAAATCCCTTATTGTCTTTCAAGGTCATTAATGGGGAGATGCCCGTTTGTTTATCACTCATTTTTATTGTCTGTGATAGTATCCTTAAAGTTGGTTTAATCAATACATTTGCCGTAGTTTTACTTTGTAGCTGTATGTTCTCGGGGATCCATGAGAAGATCTTTGTAAAGTCTATTTCATTGTGTTCCAAAGCAGTCCAGATTGACCCAAAATCCTCTCTACTCTCTGCCCACCTCCACATGGTGACCCTTGCCAGATGTATGCTTTTATAATACCACATTAGATTCGGTGCCGCCAGGCCTCCGTTCTCCTTTCTTCTGCATATTATATTATATTTAATCCGCCTCTTGCTATTTGCCCAAATAAAGTCTTGGAAGATTTTATGCCAAGTTTTAAACCAGACTCCCGATATTTTTACTGGGACGCATTGCATTACGAACATGATTTTAGGCAATATCATCATTTTAATGATCGCAATGCGGCCTACTACATTAAACAGTGGCCTATCCCAGTTTTTCAACTTTCCTTTCAAATCTTTTATCAGCTTGTTGTAATTAGCAGCAAATAGACTATCTACCCTGCTACATATTTTTATCCCCAAGTATTTAATCTCGTTGCTCCATGCGAAGCTAATTTCTTGGTTGATCTTTTCTTTTATCCTTGTAGGACATCCCAGGTCAAGAATGCTGGTCTTTCTTTCATTGATTTTAAAATTTGAGCAGCTTCCAAATGCTTCCAGCACCTTCCCACATTTCCGCAAGGATTTAAGCGGATCACTGAGGACCAGTAGTACATCATCCGCATAGGCAAGTGTTTTAATGTGTAATTGGCCCGACTGAATACCCCGAATATCCTCATCTGCCTGAATTTTTGAAAGCAGAGCTTCCATACATAGGTTAAAGAGGATTGGTGACAGTGGACATCCTTGTCTTACGCCGTTACTAATCTTAAATCTTTTATCCAATATTCCATTTGTCATTGACTTCAGCCCTGCCTGTAGGAGCCTATTTCGAACTGTTCTTGCCATTCACTTCACCCCAGTCTCAGTTTCCCAATTAATTTGAAGGGCACTTGAGTATTTTTAAGCAACAACCATATTCTGTGGTCATCCCCCTCATTCAGTGGTGATTTGTTTTACCCTCTGCCAGGTTGTAGCTTTGTTGTCCCCACTGCCTGTTGCTTTACTTTGTTTTTGTGTACTGCACTCTTTGAATTTCTTTTCCAATCCTCACTCAAAACCTTCCTTTTCAGCTATGTTGGCATTGCCAATAGTCATCCTGAGTGATGATTATGACGAGGGGATGATTATAACAGTGTTTTCTTATACTTTCCCTGATTAAATAAAATTTGATTACGGGGATCACCGAGTCAGTACCTCAGAAGGCAGAAGTAGGTGTACTTGTGGAGGTATTTTACAAATGCAGATATGGTAGGGTTTCAACTCAGAAATACTGATTAAGAAATACATTTTAGAGGTCTTTTTTTTCTCAACACACGCACGCACGCACATATATAGAGCCACCACTATGCTTTACAGTTGGGAGGAACTACAGGTGTTGGACAAAATAATGGAAACACCTTGAAAATCAACAAAATATATTTTAATATGGTGTAGGTCCACCTTTTGCGGCATTTACAGCCTCAATTCTCTGAGGTATTGATTCATACAAATTGTGAATTGTTTCCAAGGGGATTTTAGCCCATTCTTCAGTTAAAACACCCTCCAGTTCTTTTAGAGATGATGGCGGCGGAAATCGACTTCTTACTTGAATCCCTAATAATGGCCATAAATGCTCAATAATGTTGAGGTCTGGGGATTGTGGTGGCCAAATGAGATGCTCAACTTCATTCGAATGTTCCTCGTGCCATTCTTTAACAATTCTAGCTGTATGGATTAGGGCATTATCATCTTGAAAGATGGCATTACCCTCCGGAAACAGTTCTTGAACCATAGGATGAACTTGGTCACCCAAAATTCCTAAATAGTGTCGGCTGTTAATTCTTCCATGAAGGGAAATCATTGGCCCAGTGAATTTCCAAGAAATAGCACCCCAGATCATCACAGAACCCCCGCCATGTTTTACGGTTGGGAGAAGGCAGTCTGGATGAAATGCTTCTTTTGGCTGGCTTCAAATGTACACTCGGCTGGAGGTCGTAAATAAGGTAAACGATGATTCTTCAGAGAAAATCAAATTTTTCTACTGCTCGAGAGACCAATTCTGGTGGTTTCTACACCACTCTAAACGCTTTGCAACATTTGTCTTTGAGAGCAGAGGTTTTCTAATTGCAGTTCTTCTGTGGAATCCAGATTTGTGCTACTCCCGATGAACAGTTTTTGAGGGAACTGGGTTCTGTAGGTGTTCATTCAGTTCTGCAGTGATTTTAGGAGCCGTAGTCTTGCGAGCCTTTCTAACAATTCGATTTAGAGTCCGACGGTCTCTCTCAGATAACTTCGACTTTTGGCCACAACTGTGCTTTGCTGAGGATGTTTTTCATTTTCTTCCAAAGGCAGTCATTACTTTTGAGACAGTACCTCTTGAGATGCCAAGCATTTGGGCAGTTTCTGTTAGAGTAGCACCTGCCATACGAGCACCAACAATCTGGTCTCTTTGAAAGTCTGAAAGATCTGCCATTTTTTATAAATTATAACCAACTTTTGTTTAAATATCTGTACAAAACAATTATTTTAATTAAACATATCAAATAACAAAAATAATAAACAAAAAAAATTAACATTTGTCAAGTTTTGATTGCTTAAAACATGTTCAAAGATTATGATAACAAAATGTTAGGTGTTTCCATTATTTTGTCCAACCCCTGTAGAATAAAGGGTCATTTTAGCTGACGAAAGATTGGCCAATTTCACCTCTTCCATGCAGTATGAGAGCTTACCTACACAATCTGTTCATAGTATTCAGAATCTGTTGGCTCGCATAATATATGAAGGTGGTAAAGTTGACCAGCTATTGCTGTTTGAATACGGTATAGTGCAGTGATCTGCAAACTTGGCTCTTTAGCTGTTGAGGTACTACAAGTCCCACAATACATTGCGGGAGTATGACAACCACAGTCATGATTCATAAAGGCAAATGCATCGTGGGACTTGTATTTCCTTAACAGCTGGAGAACCAAGTTTGCAGGTCACTGGTATAGTGAATTCAAACAATCGAATACTCCCGCCAGGCAGTGAAGTCCTCCTGACCCTGTCCTTTTGTTTTGGTCCTGAACAGAGGCGGTCAGGAGTGTTTGGGTGTTCTAATTCACTATACTGAATTCAAACACTAACATTAGTGTGCACCAGGCTTTAGGCATAGAAAGAAGTCTAGGGTCAGGTATAGGGCAGGGGGTGATGTAAAGAGTAAGCTAGGTGGGTGGTTTGAAGAATAGTTGGGAGTCACTGTCTCAATAGACCCCTAAAACCAGATATTGGCAGAAATCTCCTCTACAGACACCTGGTAGTCAAATGACTGGGTGCCAGTATCACATAGACCTTTTTGTTGGCCTCCCTCACTAGTCTCTTCTTGCATGTAACCCTTTGTTTCTGCACAGAACCTCAACTGAAACTCACATGAAGGCAACCGATGTGCGTAACACCTCCAAAAACAAAGATAGTTGGCTCAACATATCCACAAACACGTGGCCAAGCCCTTGAGCTACATCAAAGTCAGTCTCATTCAGGGGTCTCTACATTAGCGGTCGATACACACATATGGACAAATGATTGATCCACACCAGTTATTATTACAGTAATAATAATAATAATAATAATAATAATATTCACCCTACCAGGCAACCTTCCAACAGTGGTGCATGTTTGCAAAGATGAAACAGGGCAGCAATGTTGCTCGGATACCTTATTATCTTATTCGAGTTTGGTCGAATTCGGATAGTAAACTATCCAAATTCACTCGAAGTTCAATATTCGAGTTAATTGAATATCCGATTCGACCTCGGATATCCGACGTCACTATCCGAGTCTGTATTCGAGTAAAATATTCGAGCTGGCCTTAAATAGCTTTTAAAACTTGTATTGGAGGTAAATGATGCATGAAACCACCTTTTTTATGAAGAAAAACATCAAGTGATTATGTGGTGATGTAGTAGTTATAAAAAAGTATCAAAAATAGTAAATTAACTTCATGAAAAGTGTTTGCATGAGAAGGTGTGTCCAAAATGGCTGTTGGAAGTCTTCATTTATGTCGTTTTCATCTTCTTCTTCTATATCTTCTTCCTCTTCTTCTTCTAGATCTTCTACTCGAATATTCTTCATCTTCTACTTCTTGTATCTTCTTCAATTATCTTTTTCTTCTTCTTCCTCTTCTTCTTCCTCTTCTTCTATATCTTCTTCTTCTTCTATATCTTCTTCTTCTTCTATATCTTCTTCGTCTTCTTCTTCTATACCTTCTTCTTCTTCTATATCTTCTTCTTCTATATCTTCTTCGTCTTCTTCTTCTATACCTTCTTCTTCCTCTATATCTTCTTCTTCTTCTTCTTCTATACCTTCTTCTTCTTTTTCTTCTCTTTCTCCTTCTTCTATATATTCTTCTTCTAAATCTTTTTCTTCTTGTTATATATCTTCTTCTTCTTCTTATATATCTTCTTCTTCTTCTATATCTTCTTTATCTTCTTCTTCTTCTACATCTTCTTCATCTTCGTCTTCTATTTCTATATCTTCTTCATCTTCTTCTTCTATATCTTCTTCTTCTTCTATATATTCTTCATCTTCTTCTTCTAGATCTTCTTCTTCTATATCTTCTTCTTCCTCTTCTTCTCTATCATTATATTATGTGTCTTGGTTTTCCTTTCTTTTCTGATATTTTTTTTTTACTTCATTTGTCGAAATATGTTATTTTAATAACACCATAGTTATATATTTGTGTTGATGGCATAATAGGTAGGTAGTGGCACATTGCAAGCCACAGCCCCTTTTTCTGTGTACCCTGGCGGTGGTAAAACACAGACATCAGCAGGAGGAGGAAGTAGTTGCAGGCTTGCAGCTATTGTAGTGTGGTAATAGCTGCCGGTAGGAGAGTGGGTGGGCAGGTGGCAGCAGAAAATAGTTCTTCTTCTGTTCTCCCTGGCAGTGGTAGGAGCACACAGACAGCAGAAGCTCAATGCAGCTACAGGAGGAGGAGTAGTGTGTGTCAGACAGTGTGATGTGTGATGTGACTGACATAATAGGCCCTGGTTCCTAGCGGTGGTTCCAGGGCCGTAAATACACAGCATGAGGTTCCAGACAGCGGTCGTGAAGCCCACATTGTGTCCAATACACAATTGGGACAGCACAGTTTTCAACCTGGACACCTCTAAATTAATTACAATTTTTTTTTAATGGATGCAGCTATTTTTGAGCGTAATAGCTGTTGGCACATGGGCAGCAGCACCTTGTAATGTGTTCCCTGGCAGTGGAGACACAGACAGCAGGAGGAAATACAGCAGCAGGCAGCGCGAGGAGGTTGAGTGTGTGGCAGACTGGCAGCAGGCAGGAGGGCAGGCAGCGAGACATAATAGGCCCTGGTTCCTAGTGGTGGTTCCAGGGCCGTAAATACACAGCATGAGGTTCCAGACAGCGGTCGTGAAGCCCACATTGTGTCCAATACACAACTGGGACAGCATAGTTTTCAACCCGGCATCTCTAAAATAATTACAATTTTTTTTTATTTTTTTTTCAAATTAATGCAGGCAGCTATTTTTGAGCGTAATAGCTGTTGGCGCATGGGCAGCAGCACCTTGTAATGTGTTCCCTGGCAGTGGAGACACAGACAGCAGGAAGAAATACAGCAGCAGGCAGCGTGAGGAGGTTGAGTGTGTGGCAGACTGGTAGCAGGCAGGAGGGCAGGCATCGAGACATAATAGGCCCTGGTTCCTAGCGGTGGTTCCAGGGCCATAAATACACAGCATGAGGTTCCAGACAGCGGTCGTGAAGCCCACATTGTGTCCAATACACAGTTGGGACAGCACAGTTTTCAACCCGGACACCTCTAAAATAATTTAATTTTTTTTCCCAAAAATAAATAATGCAGGGCAGGCAGCTATTTTTGAGCGTAATAGCTGGTGGCGCATGGGCAGCAGCACCTTGTAATGTGTTCTCTGGCAGTGGAGACACAGACAGCAGGAGGAAATACAGCAGCAGGCAGCGTGAGGAGGTTGAGTTTGTGGCAGACTGGCAGCAGGCAGGAGGGCAGGCATCGAGACATAATAGGCCCTGGTTCCTAGCGGTGGTTCCAGGGCCATAAATACACAGCATTAGGTTCCAGACAGTGGTCGTGAAGCCCACATTGTGTCCAATACACAATTGGGACAGCACAGTTTTCAACCCGGACACCTCTAAAATAATTACAAATTTTATTTTTTTTTCAAATTAATGCAGGCAGCTATTTTTATAGCTGTTGGCGCATGGGCAGCAGCACCTTGTAATGTGTTCCCTGGCAGTGGAGACACAGACAGCAGGAGGAAATACAACAGCAGGCAGCGTGAGGAGGATGAGTGTGTGTGGCAGACTGGCATTTGGCAGCAGGCAGCAGGAGGGCAGGCAGCGGGACATAATAGGCCCTGGTTCCTAGCGGTGGTTCCAGGGCCGTAAATAAACAGCATGAGGTTCCAGACAGCGGTCGTGAAGCCCACATTGTGTCCAATACACAATTGGGACAGCACAGTTTTCAACCCGGACACCTCTAAAATAATTTAATTTTTTATTTTTTTCCAAAATAAATAATGCAGGGCAGGCAGCTATTTTTGAGCGTAATAGCTGGTGGCGCATGGGCAGCAGCACCTTGTAATGTGTTCCCTGGCATTGGAGACACAGGCAGCAGGAAGAAATACAGCAGCAGCAGGTGTAATGCGTGTCCCCCCCTCTCGCCGACAACAGGGGCCAGGAATTCACCTTCCACCCAAGCCTGGTTCATTTTGATAAACGTCAGTCTGTCCACAGACTTGTGAGACAGACGAGATCGCTTCTCAGTGACGACTCCACCGGCTGCACTGAAGCAACGCTCTGACAGTACACTGGAAGGGGGGCAGGAGAGCACTTCCAGAGCGTACTGCGCAAGCTCGCTCCAGATCGGCAGGTGCTTGACCCAATACTCCATGGGATCAACAGGGGCCACGCTGTCAAGCCCGCTGAAGGACCCCATGTAGTCAGCCACCATGCAGGTCAAGCGCTGCCTGTGACTGGAGAAGGATGCTGCTGCAGGCACCTCCTCTAGTCCTTGGCAGCTCTACACTCATGTAGAGCTCTTGGGTCAGAGACAGCAGGTCTGTGGTGCGCGTGCGCTTGCTGCTGGTGGATGCATGCTGCCTCTGTGCTGGCTGGACAGTGGGGGTGGATGTCTGAGGGAAGGCTTCCTCCAACAAGGGACAGCTGCAAATCCCTCATTTGTTGCGCACGGTCTCCTCCTGCAGGCAGGAACTGGCTGAGCTTCCCCTTCAGACGTGGGTTCAGCATCATGCAGATCCGGATGTCCTCCCTCTGCTTCATCTGGATCACCCTTGGGTCCTTGCGCAGGCACCTCAGCATGTGCGCTGCCTTTGGGAAGAGTCTGGCCACGTCTGTTGGCACATCATCGGCAGCCCCAGAGCCGACAGTGCTGTCCTCTTCCTCTGCATCCTCCACCTCATCCTCTCTCCACCCCCGCACCACTCCAGCTGCGCTCTGCTGCTCCCCCTCATCAGCAGCAAGGTCAGGGACCTCCACCAACTCCAAGCCCTCCTCCTCAGAGGTGGCCTGTGAAGCTTCCTGCAGCTCCTGCTGGTCCAAGGCTGCCGCTCCCTCTTCCAGCAGTGCATACAGGGCCCTGACCAGCACACACACCAAGGGTACCCACTCGCACACCATTGCATGGTCCCTGCTTACGATGTTGGTGGCCTGCAGGAAGGGTGCCAGGACTGAGCACACCTGCTGCATGTGCCCCCAGTCCTCCGTGGAGATGATGGACAGGAGGTTGGTGGCGGCACGCCCAGATGCAGTGATGTAGGCAACTGTTGCTCGTGCAAGGTACTGGCTGACAGCCTGCCTCTGTTCAACCAGATGCTCCAACATCGCCAGGGTGGAGTTCCAGCGAGTTGGAACATCGATCATGAGCCGGTGCTGTGGCAGGTGCAGCTCCTTCTGCACCTCTTCCAGGCTCGCTACGGCTGCAGGCGAGAGCCGGAAATGACGCACAACCTTCCTTGCCGCCTCAAGGAGTCGGTCCATCCCCTGGTAGGTCTGCAGGAACTTTTGGACTACCAGGTTCAGGACGTGCGCCAGGCAGGGGATGTGGGTCAGGTCTCCCCTGCTGATTGCAGCAACAAGGTTTGCCCCATTGTCAGACACCACCTCTCCGACTCTGAGGCCTCTGGGGGTCAGCCAATTCCTCTCCTGCTCTCGGAGTTTGGCCAGGACATGGTTCGCCGTCAGTTGGGTCTTCCCCAGGCTGACCAATTCCAGCAGCGCTTGGCAGTGGCGGGGCTTCACGCTGCTGCTGAGGCAGGGGGTTTGGACTGGTGTGCCGGAGGATGGAAGCGGATCAGAGGAACCTGCTGCAATTCCGCTGACCCTGCATGGTGGCACCACCCACTGCGTTGTTGGTGCTGCTGCTGCTCTGACGGTGCCCGATGCTGCTCCCCCATCCTCACCCCCTTCCACCAAGCTGACTCAATGCGCGGTGAAGGACAGATAGTGGCCTGTCCCAAACCGGCTGCTCCACGAGTCCATGGTGACATGGACCCGTTGACCCACCGCGTGCTCCAGCCCTCTCCCGACATTGGCCATTACAGAGCGGTGAAGTGCAGGGATGGCCGTGCGTGCGAAAAAATGTCGGCTGGGGATTGTCCAATCGGGGGCTGCACACATCAGGAGCGCACGCATGTCGCTCCCCTCCTGCACAAGGGAATAAGGCAGGAGTTGGGAGCACATGACCCGTGCCAGCAAGCCGTTCAGCTGACGCACGCGACGGCTGCTGGGAGGCAGAACCCTGACCACCCCCTGGAAGGTGTCGCTGAGCAAGGTCTGGCGACGCCTTTTGCTCTCCCACCTCCCGCCTAGTAGCGTCTCTCATTTACCGCCATTGGGAAGGTCATTTTTTGTGCATCTGGTGAGTTCAGACGCCTCCTGTAATTCGTTTTTTTGACTCCATTTGATTGTTCTGGTTGAGCCACACAGAGCTGGGTATCACAGCCTGATGAAGGGCGCTTACAATATTATATAAAAGCCCGAAACGAACATGTGTCGTTGCCTTGAGATAAAATACCCGTAAAGCCACAATTACTATCTTGGGATAAAATACCCGCAAAGCTACAACCACTTATTAAGCCTACTTGGTCAAGTGATGTTTTATTGATCATATGAAGATTTATTGTATGAAATTGAAGAACCGTATTTTTATACCATTTTTTATATACCTCTTTTTCTATATGTGTCTATAAAGTTTTTTCGAAAAGTTTGTGCCTGTTTGAGTTTGCATTATCCACATAAGTCCTTTTCTAAAGCAACAAAAGATGCCTTTTGCTGGCACGGGAATCACTGGAGGGAGCAGAGGAGGCCACTGAGGACTGGCTGCCAGAACAGGCCTCAGTGTCGGCGGCAGGAGTTGCAGAGGGAGGAGGAGCAGTGCGTTGCTGACGCACTCCTGCTGGTGCTGCTGGAGGAGGTGGAGGAGGGCGGGTGGCTGCTGCCGACGGCTTCGCAGTGGTGGCGGGTCTGCCACTGCCACTGCCACTGCCAGCTTCCTTCAACTTCACGAACTCCTCATGCTCATGAAAGTGTTTCCCTGCAAGATGGTTGACCAGAGAGGTGGTGCCAAACGCAGAGGGCTCCTTCCCTCTGCTGAGCTGCTTGCGGCACTGGTTGCAGGTGGCATACTTGCACTCCACATATGGCAGGGTGAAAAGATTCCATATTGGGGAGGTGAAGTTGCCCCTTCAGCTGGAAGGTGCTGCTGCCGCTGGTCTCCCTGCGGTGGTTGGGGGGTTCTTGGTGCGGCTGGTGGTGACACTGGCAGAACTCGTCTCCGGATCAGCACGCTGTGTGGCCTGCATACCACGCCCACTTGTGATCCTGCCCATGCCTGCGATGCTGATCCTTCTAGCAAGGCCCACAGACGCATCCTCCTCCTCAGAGCTGATGACATCCCCACTCCCAGGACCTGGCACCCAGTCTCTGTCCTTCACCCTGTCATCATCATCCTCCCCCTCCGCAAACATGTCCTGCTGGGATCCCACAAACTCCCCTTCTGCATGCATGGGCGGATGGACAGTCACCACTGTCTGACTGTCCAAAGCATCATCCCCCAAAGTGCCCATGAGCATTCCTTCCTCCTCCAATTCTGCCGCAACAGCATTCCATAACCCCACTGCGCTTGGGGATAAGAAGGTGCTGAGTGACAGGGTGCTGGTGTCGCCTGCTGGGGCTGGAGAACTGCACTCCTCCTCCTCTCCCCCAGGCAGTGCTGGTCGTCTGCTGCTGCTCTTGTGAACAGGAGTGGTGGCGGGGGTGGAGGACTCGGTTCCAGAGCTAATGGTGGCCTGCTCATCCACTATCAGTTCCACCACAGAGTCTGCGTCCTTCTCCTCAATAGGACGACTACGACCTGGTGGTGGGAGGAACATCTGCGCCACCCGCTGCTGCTGCTGTGTCTCTTCAGCGTGACTCCCAGCTGTTGGGCGGCCAAGGCGTCCATGGCCAGTGGCTAATGGCGGAATAGCCACTGGTGCAGACGCAGAACTGCGCATGGTGGTGGTGGCGCGGCTGCCACGCCCACGACCTCCTCTCTTGGCGATGCCCTTGCTGCCCCTGCCCAAACCGCGGCTGCCAGTGCCAGACATCGTATATTTTTAATATTATACAAATGAAAAAAACAAACTTATGTATGTAAAGGCGGGTGGGACAAGTGGGGTACGATTGATAAGTAACATTGGCTGTACATCGCTTCGTGTAGACGGAGCTTTAGGCAGCACAACAATATTGTGATATATTTAATCCACTGTAGCCCCAGTAACTTTCTGAGTGTAAAATCCTGCCCTGACGCCTACACTGAGGGGCTCAACATCACTGCCAGTGAAGAAATAGTGACTACAAATACTCTAGCAAGTCTTAATACAAGCTTTGCCTTCCACTATCTACTGAATTAGTACAGATATGGTACCTGGTGCAGCCCCAGATGAGCAGACTGATGGCTTTGACTCATATCACAACATGAGAAGTGTGTGAGCTAAGCACTTCTAGGTCACAGCCAGCAGTGCAAAGTCAAATCTGTATCACTGTGACCTGTTGAACCCATCTTGATTTGTAAGCAAGTCACCCATCAACATCTGCTCACTCATTTATCTGCCACAGACATGAGTGCCCCAGTTTTCCTCTCAGCTAGCATAGGTTATGGTAAGACACAGACCTGCAAGTTCAACAATAGCACAGTATGGGGGTTTCTCCTCTCACATATCAACACCCAGTTGTGAGGGAAATTCCACATATTTAACAAAATTAAAGAATAATATTAATAACCCCCACCTCTTGTCTCTCCCCCCCCCCCCTATTCCTTTAGATTGTAAGCTTGCAAGGGCAGGGCCCATGTTTGTTTCTCATTTTGTACAGCACCATGGAATATGTTGGCACTTTATAAATCAATAATAATAATAAATGGTTAGTACATCATAGATAACATACAGTTTGCCTGTCACTGACAAAACAAACACTGGTGTTTTCTTATTCCACTCAGATTGATTTTGGCACACACATCCAATTTTGATTGGCCAATGACTGGGCAATTTTACTACATCCATGTAGAATGAGGGTCAACATATTTTGAATAGTATGAACAGATTGTGTAGGCAAGTTCTCATACTGCATGGAAGTGGTAAAATTAGTCAATCGCCAATCAAAATTGGATGTGTGTACCCAGGGATGGACCGAGGCAGAGGCAAGAGAGGCTCCAGCCTCAGGGCGCAGTGTAAGAGGGGGCACACAACTCACTCAGCTATCATTCCCTATTGTGTATGAAAGAGAGAAATAAGAAAAGGGGATGCATGGCAGTGACTGCAAGCCAGATAACTAGAGATGAAGATGTTGGGGGGAGGGGGGGCCCTGGGGCGCCTCTTAGTCTAGTAGCAATCAGTGTGTGACAGCTGGGTGGGAGGGATGGAGGGGCACACTTTGGTGTCTCAGCATTGGGTGCTTGAGAACCTTGTCCCAGCTCTCTGTGTACCAGGCTTAAGATTGTAGAGATGTCGCGAACCTCCGATTTTCGGTTCGCGAACCGGGTTCGCGAAGTTCCGCGGAAGGTTCGGTTCGCATAAAAGTTCGCGAACCGCAATAGACTTCAATGGGGAGGTGAACTTTGAAAAATAGAAAAAATTATACTGGCTACAAAAGTGATGGAACAGATGTTTCAAGGGGTCTAACACCTGGAGGAGGGCATAGCGGAGTGGGATACATGCCCAAAGTCCCGGGGAAAAATCTAGATTTGACGCAAAGCAGCGTTTTAAGGGCAGAAATCACATTGAATGCTAAATTGCAGGCCTAAAGTGCTTTCAAACATCTAGCATGGGTATACATCAATTAGGGAGTGTAATTAGAGTTCTGCTTCACACTGACACACCAAGCTCACTGTGTAACGCACCGCAAACAGCTGTTTGTGTAGTGACGGCCGTGCTGGACTGGTGCGCACCGTGGCCAGAGTGTAGGCCGTGGTGTTTTTCAAGCCCATATGGTCGCCGGGCTGTGGTAGCTCAATGATAGAACAACAGTGACTGTCCAGCTGATCAAATTTGGTCTGACCACAATGAAGCAATGACCTTATTATCTTTTGTGTGCCACCCCCACCCGAGACACTCAAATAGCTGGCGGTCATTGCTTCATTGTGATGCGCAAGCCCCTTCACCGCGGCAAGGTAATGATCACGAAGGGGAATGGGCACATGTACATGCCTTTTGTTTTTTTGTTGCAGCCGCCCGCAGTGCAGCCAGAAAAAATAGGCAGGCATGTACACGCACCAGAAAAATTTGTGTAGCGGCCGCTGCTAGCAGCGGCCTTAAAAATTCAGGAATCCGCCTAGAGTCCTGGACCCTGTTGGTGGTGGCGGAGAAGGCAGTCAAGCGGCCTGCAGGCAGAGATGCTGTGTGTGGGGACTGACTTAGTCTTCGGTCGTGCAGTAGCCCTCCGTGATCCATTCCTCATTCATTTTGATAAAGGTCAGGTACTGAACACTGTCGTGACTTAGGCGACTTCTCTTCTCAGTAACTATGCCTCCAGCTGCACTGAAGGTCCTTTCTGACAGGACGCTTGCGGCAGGGCAAGAGAGAAGTTGTATGGCAAATTGGGACAGCTCTGGCCACAGGTCAAGCCTGTGCAACCAGTAGTCCAAGGGTTCATCGTCGCTTTTCGCAGAGTCTACATCCACACTCAAGGCCAGGTAGTCAGCTATCTGCCGGTCCAGGCGTTGGTGGAGGGTGGATCCGGAAGGACTATGGCGAGGAGTTGGACTAAAGAACGTCTGCATGTCCGACATCACCCTGAGATCGCTGGAGCGTCCTGTCCTTGCCTGCGTGGACTTGGGAGGAGGAGGGTTACTGCCAGTGGTACCTTGATTGCGTTGTGCAGCCACATCACCCTTAAACGCATTGTAAAGCATCATCGACAGCTTGTTCTGCAAGTGCTGCATCCTTTCCGCCTTGTGTTGACTTGGTAACAGGTCCGCCACTTTGTGCCTGTACCGAGGGTCTAGTAGCATGGCCACCCAGTACAGGTCATTCGTCTTGAGTTTTTTGATACGGGGGTCCCTCAACAGGCTGGACAACATGAAAGAGGACATCTGCACAAAGCTGGATGCAGACGTACTCTCCATCTCCTCTTGCTCTTCCTCAGTGACGGGATGCAACTCCTCTTCCTCCCCACAGCCACGAACAATACCACGGGAACGTGGAGCAGCAGAAGCCCCCTGTGATGGCTGCCGCGGTTGTTCTTCTTCCGCCGCCTCTTCCTCCTCCACAGAAACACCTTCCACATCATCACCATCATCAGAGTCTGACTCCTCTCCTTCCCCACACGACTCCTTTTCTTCCTCCTCCTCCTCCCCCCTCTGTGCTGCCGCAGGTGTTGTGGGAACATCGGGTTCGTGTGTAAATGGCTCCCACGACTCCTGCTGCCGTAACTCTTCTCGTTCACGCTCCTCCACAGCTGTATCCACCACTCTACGCACGGCACGCTCCAGGAAGTAGGCGTAGGGGATCAAGTCGCTGATGGTGCCCTCATCGCGACTCACTAGTTTGGTCACCTCCTCAAAGGGCTCCATGACCCTGCATGCATTTCGCATCAGTGTCCAGTTGTTGGGCCACAACATCCCCATCCTCCCAGATTGTGTCCTTGTACTGTAATGATACAGGTACTGGGTGACGGCTTTCTCCTGGTCTAGCAGGCGAGAGAACATCAGCAGGGTGGAATTCCAGCGAGTCGGGCTATCGCAAATCAGGCGTCTCACCGGCAAGTTGTTTCTAGGCTGAATGTCCGCAAAGCGTGCCATGGCCTTGTAAGAGCGCCTGAAATGCCCACACAACTTCCTGGCCTGCTTCAGGATGTCCTCTAAGCCTGGGTACTTGGACACAAATCTTTGCACGACCAGATTCAGCACATGTGCCATGCAGGGTATGTGTGTCAGCTTTCCCAAATTCAACGCAGCAATGAGATTGCTGCCGTTGTCACACACCACGTTGCCGATATCAAGCTTGTGCGGGGTCAGCCATTGCTCCACCTGCTTGTTAAGAGCAGCCAGGAGAGCTGCTCCAGTGTGACTCTCCGCTTTCAGGCAAGACATGTCTAACACTGCGTGACACCGTCGTACCTGGCATGCAGCATAGGCCCTGGGGTGCTGGGGCTGTGTAGCTGGAGAGGAGATCGTGACACCAGCCAAGGAGGAGGAGGAGGATGACGGCAGCGAAGCGGTGGTAGCAGGTGGAGAGGAGGTGGCTGGAGGCCTGCCTGCAAGCCGTGGAGGTGTGACAAGTCGGTCCGCTGTGCAGCCACGTACTCCCTGCTTGCTGCCATCGGTCACCAGGTTGACCCAATGGGCTGT
This sequence comes from Hyperolius riggenbachi, assembly GCF_040937935.1. Classification (NCBI taxonomy): domain Eukaryota; kingdom Metazoa; phylum Chordata; class Amphibia; order Anura; family Hyperoliidae; genus Hyperolius; species Hyperolius riggenbachi. Next base: position 114,667,607 of record NC_090651.1, on the reverse strand, counting down.
ATATGTAATGTAGTGGCCCTGCCCGTGCTTGGCAGACCAGGCATCCGTGGTCAGGTGGACCCTTGACCCAACGCTGTGTGCCAGAGATGACACCACTTGCCTCTCAACTGCACGGTACAGTTTGGGTATGGCCTTTTGTGAAAAATAATTGCGGCTTGGTATTTTCCACTGCGGTGTACCAATAGCCACAAACTTACGGAAAGCCTCCGACTCCACCAGCTTGTATGGTAATAGCTGGCGAGCTAATAGTTCCGCCACGCCAGCTGTCAGACGCCGGGAAAGAGGTGACTGGCAGACATTTGCTTCTTACGCTCAAATACTTCCTTCACGGACAGCTGGGTACTGCTGTGGGCAGAGGAGAAGGAACCGCTGAAGGGAAGAGGCGGTGTGGAGGAGGGTGGCTGTGAAGGTGCAAGGGAGAAAGTGGATGAAGACGATGCACCTGAAGGAGGAAGAGGAGAAGGAGGGTGGCTTGTCTTTTGAGGGGTGCTGCATTTCCTCAGGTGTTCTTGCCATAGCTGTTTGTGCCTTCTCTCCAGGTGCCTTCGTAAGGCACTTGTCCCTACGTGAGAGTTGGCCTTTCCACGGCTCAATTTTTGCTGGCGGAGACAGCAGATGGCTTTGCTCCGATCTGAGACACACACGTGAAAGAATTTCCAAACCGCTGAGCCCCCCTGGGGTGATGGCGCTACGGTGGCATCAGCAGCTGACGTTGAAGGGCATGTGTGCTGGCTGGCCATAGCTGGTGATACATGGCGCCGGACACTGCCCCCAGCTGTTTCTGAGGACGAGCTCCCTCTGCTTCTATCATGGAGTCGTCTCCTCCTACTCCTCTCTGACTCCTCCTCTGAACTGTCCCCCTGGTCATCTCCTCTACCGGGAACATATGTGGAATCCGTATAATCGTCATCATAATCCTCCTGGCCAGCTGCGCTTTCCTCAGACACCTCCTCAAGTGCACCAACTTCAGGTGGTCCACCATCATCCCCATCCACACACGTTACGTCCATACTATCGCCACCTAACTCAGACGTATGAGGTGGTGTACCTGCGCCTTCTTGTTGTTGTGACAGTAGTGGCTGGGAATCAGTGATTTCACCACCACCACCAAATAACTCCTGCGAAGTGTCAAATGCAGCGGATGTGGTGCTTGTTGTAGCGCTGGTGGCTGCGGGAGATGAGGTGTTCTGTGTTAAATACTCAAGCACCTCCTCACGATTTTGGGAAGTGATGGCACGTGCCTTCTTCTGAGCACTGTATTTTGGGGCAGGTCCGCACGAAATCAGAGCAACACCACCTCGCACAGACCTGCCGGTGCCTGGTGGCCTTCCTCTGGGTCTGCCTCTACCTCTTCCTCTACCTGGTTTGTCCATTTTGTCCATCTCGGGGGATGCTAGCTATATGCAGTGAGGTGGGTTCTCACTCAACACAACAGCTAGTTAGATGCAGTGAGCTGGGTTCACTCAACACAACGCTAGGTATATGCAGTGATGAGGTGGGTTAAGTATACACAACAGGTACTGGGTAGTTAGATGAAGTGAGCTGGGTTCACTGAACAGTAAAGGTACTTAAGATGCAGTGAGGTGGGTTCTCACTCAACACAACAGGTAGTTAGATGCAGTGAGGTGGCCAGGTGGGTTCTCACTCAACACAACAGCTAGTTAGATGCAGTGAGCTGGGTTCACTCAACACAACGCTAGGTATATGCAGTGATGAGGTGGGTTAAGGAAACACAACAGGTACTGGGTAGTTAGATGCAGTGAGCTGGGTTCACTGAACAGTAAAGGTACTTAAGATGCAGTGAAGTGGGTTCTCACTCAACACAACAGGTAGTTAGATGCAGTGAAGTGGCCAGGTGGGTTCTCACTCAACACAACAGCTAGTTAGATGCAGTGAGCTGGGTTCAGTCAACACAACGCTAGGTATATGCAGTGATGAGGTGGGTTAAGTATACACAACAGGTACTGGGTAGTTAGATGCAGTGAGCTGGGTTCACTGAACAGTAAAGGTACTTAAGATGCAGTGAGGTGGGTTCTCACTCAACACAACAGGTAGTTAGATGCAGTGAGGTGGCCAGGTGGGTTCTCACTCAACACAACAGCTAGTTAGATGCAGTGAGCTGGGTTCACTCAACACAATGCTAGGTATATGCAGTGATGAGGTGGGTTAAGTATACACAACAGGTACTGGGTAGTTAGATGCAGTGAGCTGGGTTCACTGAACAGTAAAGGTACTTAAGATGCAGTGAGGTGGGTTCTCACTCAACACAACAAGTAGTTAGATGCAGTCAGGGCTGGCCAGCCCATGAGGCGGGGTGAAACGTTTGTCTCAGGCGGCACTTCTCGGGGGGCGGCACCCGCCCGTCCGTGGTTGTGGAAGGTCGCCCGAGCTGGAGGGGATAGCGGGCAGGAAGAGGGTATTGGGTCTAGCGGCGGGGAGGGGGGTCGGAGCCCCCCCTCCCTCGCCTGGGTCCCCCGTCCTCCGCTCCCCTCCAGCTTGTTATGCGCGCTGGCTGCCTGCAGCTATAAGAGGCAACGGGCGGGGATCACTCACCTCTTCCTCGTTCCAGCGTGCGCTCCACTGACGTCACTTCCTGCGGCGTAGCAGGAAGTGACGTCAGTGGAGCGCAGGCTGAACCGCCGCTAGGCCCAATACCCCCTTCCTGCCCGCTATCCCCTCCAGCTCTGGCGGCCCCCCCCCACACCCACGGCTTGGGGGGGGGGGGCGCGGTGGCGATTTCTTTAAAGTTTACCTCAGGCGGCAAATGGTCTAGGGCCGGGCCTGGATGCAGTGAGGTGGCCAGGTGGGTTCTCACTCAACACAACAGCTAGTTAGATGCAGTGAGCTGGGTTCACTCAACACAACGCTAGGTATATGCAGTGATGAGGTGGGTTAAGTATACACAACAGGTACTGGGTAGTTAGATGCAGTGAGCTGGGTTCACTGAACAGTAAAGGTACTTAAGATTCAGTGAGGTGGGTTCTCACTCAACACAACAGGTAGTTAGATGCAGTGAGGTGGCCAGGTGGGTTCTCACTCAACACAACAGCTAGTTAGATGCAGTGAGCTGGGTTCACTCAACACAATGCTAGGTATATGCAGTGATGAGGTGGGTTAAGTATACACAACAGGTACTGGGTAGTTAGATGCAGTGAGCTGGGTTCACTGAACAGTAAAGGTACTTAAGATGCAGTGAGGTGGGTTCTCACTCAACACAACAAGTAGTTAGATGCAGTCAGGGCTGGCCAGCCCATGAGGCGGGGTGAAACGTTTGCCTCAGGCGGCACTTCTCGGGGGGCGGCACCCGCCCGTCCGTGGTTGTGGAAGGTCGCCCGAGCTGGAGGGGATAGCGGGCAGGAAGAGGGTATTGGGTCTAGCGGCGGGGAGGGGGGTCGGAGCCCCCCCTCCCTCGCCTGGGTCCCCCGTCCTCCGCTCCCCTCCAGCTTGTTATGCGCGCTGGCTGCCTGCAGCTATAAGAGGCAACGGGCGGGGATCACTCACCTCTTCCTCGTTCCAGCGTGCGCTCCACTGACGTCACTTCCTGCGGCGTAGCAGGAAGTGACGTCAGTGGAGCGCAGGCTGAACCGCCGCTAGGCCCAATACCCCCTTCCTGCCCGCTATCCCCTCCAGCTCTGGCGGCCCCCCCCCCCCACACCCACGGCTTGGGGTGGGGGGGGGGGCGCGGTGGCGATTTCTTTAAAGTTTACCTCAGGCGGCAAATGGTCTAGGGCCGGGCCTGGATGCAGTGAGGTGGCCAGGTGGGTTCTCACTCAACACAACAGCTAGTTAGATGCAGTGAGCTGGGTTCACTCAACACAACGCTAGGTATATGCAGTGATGAGGTGGGTTAAGTATACACAACAGGTACTGGGTAGTTAGATGCAGTGAGCTGGGTTCACTGAACAGTAAAGGTACTTAAGATGCAGTGAGGTGGGTTCTCACTCAACACAACAGCTAGTTAGATGCAGTGAGGTAGCCAGGTGGGTTCTCACTCAACACAACAGCTAGTTAGATGCAGTGAGCTGGGTTTACTCAACACAACGCTAGGTATATGCAGTGATGAGGTGGGTTAAGTAAACACAACAGGTACTGGGTTATGCAGTACTGGGTAGTACAATGTGCAGCACACACAGGTAGTCACTGAATGTGCTGGGCTGCTGGCAGTGGCACACACACTATCAATTAGCAATGCTGTGCATGCAACAAAAGTGTCAGTTTGACACACAGAAAAAAAAAAGTACAGGATGAGCTCTGACAAGAGCTATTGAGGGGTGCTATAAAAGCAATAACTATCAGCCAGGAGCAAGCTAAGCAGCCAAGAACCTAACTAATCTGTCCCTAGAAGAACAAGTCTGCAGCAGCTCTCCCTAGTCTGTCTAATAGCAGGCAGATGAATGACTGTAATGGCCGCCGAAGGCTGCCTTATATAAGGGGGGGTGGGGCTCCAGGGCTTAGTGTAGCCTGAATGGCTACAATGTGCCTGCTGACTGTGATGCAGAGGATCAAAGTTGACCCTCATAGTGCATTATAGGGCGAATCAAACTTCCGCAAAACCGGCGAACCGTTCGCTACACCTTTATAAGATTGTCCACTGGGGTTTTTGCTGTCATATTCATATACAAAAAAATAACTTTCCCTCTGAGGCTTCTAGTTTCAGTTCTTCACATGGGCGGTGGAGCTAGACAAATGTGAGTAGGACAGTAACGTGATAATAATTTAGAGGTGATGCAAATTTTGGGTCAATTTTATGCAAATGTTTGTAGCTTGAGACTGGACCAATCAAAATCAATCACAATTCACCGGTCTTTTCCAAGCTGCATAGATTTGAATAAAATAAGCTTAACATTTGCATCAACTTGGAATGATTGGTATCTCACTGAACATCTCTGGTTGGGAGTGATTATTACATTCATAACAAAAAGAAAGAGGTACTGCTTGCTGTAGACCTTGGTGTGACTTGGAAATCCCAACATGTGGCTACTGACTTGCACCGGGCTTGGTGCATTTAAATGTGACAAAGATTGTCGCTCGCACTAGCTTTATGGAGATGGAGGAGAGTAGAGGGGTTGATAATAAGAAAGTGTTATTCACTTGGAAATGCTAGAAAATCTCAGTGTGAGCAGTGGGGATCAGTGGACTTAAAGCCTTGTGCTGCATCAAGTGGTGCATCGCTTGCTGTTCAGATAAGGTTTGACAGAGTTCTTGTTACATCAGTTTGCAGTGTGGTTCAGGAATTGATCACTATCCAGTTTCTGATTGGAAAGGGATCCATTGGCTTGGCATATCAAGCTGTAATTGACCCACACATGCAAGGGTATAACTACAAATCATGGGGCCTCAAAGCAAAATTTTGAGTGGTCCCCCATCCCTTCTTTCCTTGATGACCCTCACAGCCTGGGAGCCCATCTTGCAAGAATCATAAAACATGTGGCCATCATAATCTTCACACCATGTCCAGTGTAGCCAACAACTCACCTGGCCTGAAGAATGGAGCCCTTTAGTAAAGAGAAACCATGACCAAGAACTGAACTTCATCCCAATCAATAGCTGATACCCCCTTTTACATGAGAAATATTTTCTTTTCTCAAACGGATCACCAGGGGGCTCTGTATGGCTGATATTGTGGTGAAACTCCTCCGACAGGAAACTGTGAAGACCATGGTCCTGGCAGTTTCCTGTCTGTGAACCTCATTGCATTGTGGGAAATAACAGCTGTTTTACTATGTACAGCTGTTTCCAACTGCCAAAAAAGCAAACAGTATCTTATTCAGGTGACATCAACTGCCAGCAGTAAAGATGTTGCCATGTGATAAATGTCAGAATGTAAATCAGGTAGAGGAAAGATTTTACAATGGGCAAACACTTACTAAAAAAAAAATGAAGCACTTTTTTTATTACATTATTTTCACTGGAGTTCCTCCAGGTTAACACTTGGGATGCCCTCACAGTTCTGGGCATCCCTGTAGTTATGCCCTGGCACACATGATGAGCTTGAGGTTATTCTGCTGTACCTGGAATCCCCTTTCCCTCTGTACAATGGCCCTGGCAGTCTATTCCTGGAGAGGGAATTACCCATATGCCATGTTAGTTCACTATAGGCTTTGCTGCCAGTAATTATGCCAATTTACTGAGTCTAAAAGTGATGTTCATAACTTCTATTTTATTGTAAAGCTTTTATTTGCTGACTCTGTAAATAAGCATAATTATGTGTTTGTGGTTTACAGCACTCTGCAGGTGAGAGAGATATAACTTTTACCTGCATGGCTATGCGGGACAAATACACTGATGGGAGTCTGGCTGCTACACCCCACCTGTTTGTGTTTTTATCCTTGAGATTAAACTTAACTGACTAGTGCAGCAGAACAACAAATCTGAGTCCAGCGATAACACTATTTACACAATCTCTATTCATGAACAAATCTCTCCACTGCAGATTTCCTGTCCCAGACCAGAAAAATATAGCCATACCGGGGAAAGGATTATTCACTGATGGCACCTGGAGGGGTGTTAGGTGGTGTTCTGTAGAGAACAAGGTTGGCACATATTATTATTTGCTTTATATAGCGCCAGCATCTTCTGCGGTGCTGTACAGTAGAATACAAAGTATAATAATATAAACAATACAACAGTTAACAATGAAAGACAATGGGGGATTCCAGCTGATGCAGTCAACAAATTAACTACAGATTTTACATAGGGAAGGAAGATACGTGTGCACATTACACAGCACTGAGAGACAAAGGGGAAAGAAAGCCCTAGCCAATCAGCCTTACATTCTGATGGGTTAAGGGATAGGATAATAGGGGAAGGAAAGCTGTGAATGAGATTGTAAAGTGGTGGAGTAGCCAAAGTGTCCTAGGTAAGATAGTATGCTTGCCTCAAGAGGTGATTTTTTTAGGTTGCTTCTTAAAAAGGGTACGTGTGAGTGAGTAGTGGATGTGTTGAGGGAGGGAGTTCCAGAGATGGGGAGAGGACCGAGAGAAGTCTTGAATCACAGGAGAATACTGTTAGTAGAACGGAGATTGCTTGTAGGACGGTAGGACTGAACCCTTTGTGTAACTGGGAGCCAGTGAAGTGACTGACAGAGGGAGATAGGGCTGGAGAAGCAGGAGAAGAGGTGGATGAGTTGTGCAGCACAGTTCATGATGGACTGTAGCATGTGCACTGCTTTTTCCACTTCTACAGGTTTCCTTTGTTTTGACAGGATTATGACAAGCTCCATCCTTCGGTGCTGCTTTCCACATTAGCTTTACCCACGCGGATACATGGCAGGCCACATGCAAGTTAACTGATGTCGAAAATTAGGCACCATTTCTATGTATGTCCTGAGGTTGGTAAAATGCATGCGTACTATTGGTAGTACTGGGTGGTTATTATTATGATTATTATTTAGTATTTATATAGAATTGACATCTCCTGCAGAGCTGTACAGAGTATATTGTCTTGTCACAAGACTGGGGGAGACATGGTTATCACATGACTGGGGGAGGGGGAAGCTCCTATTGATGATAAGGGGCTTTCCAGATGTTTGCTCCATCACAGGGAAATGTGTTAAAGGGGTAATTTTTAAACCTATAACTATTTATAATAAATATTTAATAAGAAGTTGGTGTCTGACATCTGTCATGTTGTAATACTGACAAGATAAGAAAGAAGAGAACAGAAGAGGAACAACAGAAAAGACAAAAGAATAGAAAAATAGAAGGACAAAGAAGAAGAAATAAGTATATAAAGGAAAATACCGCAAGGAGAAAGACATATACAAAAGATGATGACATCACAAGATAGAGGTATACATATCCGAAGAAAGACAAATACACATGTGAAGACAGAAATATACAGAATAAAGGAAGATACAGGTGAAAATAAAAAAGGGATTCTTTTTTCTATCATTATCTTTGGTAAAATATTAGGTGTCTTTATTTTATAAAGTTTTTATTATTAACACTTTGTTTTAAATAGGTATGGGTTAGAGCAGCCTTTCTCAACCTTTTTACCCTGGAGGAACCCTGTAAATAACTTTTGGATCTTCAGGAACCCCTGCAAACAATTTTGTAATCTCGAGGAACCCCTGCATTTATTTTTCTTGAGGCATGGTCTTTAAAAGTAGGTGAGGCTGTTAATTTCATTACCCCCTATTACACTGCCACTCATTATACTGTGCTCATTATTATTCTGACCCCCAACTTAGTGCTTCTTTTTACAGTACCACCTATTATAATGTTCTCTGTTATACTTCCCCCACGATGGGGGAAAATCCCAAGGAACCCCTGCAGAGTCCTCAAGGAACCCTGGGGTTCCAGGGAACCCTGGTTGAGAAAGCCTGGGTTAGAGTGACCCCTTTTCCCTCTATTTGGGAATTATTGTTAAAGTGACCTTCCAGATTCCGCCATAAGTCTCCCCAGGGAGTGGCATAGCTAAGGAGCTGTAAGCCCCAGTGCTAGAATTACATTGGGTCCCCTCAAGGCTCAAGCACTCTATACTTAAAGTGCACCCCATGCGCATGGATCGCGGTCGCAGGAGAGATACGTAATGCGCGCACTTGTATTGCTCAGACTGGCCGCGACTGGCACAACGTATGGGGCCCGGTAACGGTGCAGGAGAAGGTGGAGGCCAGCGGCGTGGGAACGATCCGTGCGGAGGGGGCTGGAGAAAGTCCCAGGTATGTATAAAACTTTTATTAAAGCTAATCTGGCAAGCTGTTGTATTGCCCTCTGATGTATTTATACATGTTATGTGGGTCACCCCTTAGGCCTCGTTCAGACTATACGCGCTGCCGTGCGCATTTTGGCAGCGCGTATAGTGTGCGACACGCAAGAACGGTAGAAGGGCATAGACAGCCCTTCTACCGTTCCCATCATATGCGCTGCGTGGCAGCGCGATTGCGCTATCGCGTGCTGCACGCATTTTTGGGAATCGCAGCGCAGATCCCATTCATTGTAATGAATGGGATCTGCAGCGCAGCGCATAGGAGCGCAGATGGCGTGCGATCGGACGCGTTGCGTTCCAATCGCACAGCCATCTGCGCTAAATGATGTGAACGAGGCCTAAGCCATCTTTTTTTCCAAGCTAATAGCTACATACAGTAGTTAGTTTGGTTGAAAAAAAACTTATTGATAGTCTAATATCGGTGCTCAGCCCATGGCTCTCATGTCCCAGCATTCTGTATGAACAGTTAGAAATAAGTACAGCATATATTATAAATGTATACTTCTGTTTTCCTCAGTCCTTCCACAAAATTCGGAACTTCTAGTATTTAATTAACCCAAAACTTTTGTAAGCAATCTCTATTTAACTTAATCTCAACTCTGTTTATTCCCAGCTGGAAATCTCCCTCCAGGCCTTTAATGTCAAGGTCAAATGCTGTGATATTTCTATCCGTTACTGTGAGAAATACCTCCCTCGCCCCACCTGGCTCGCTCTAGGACTGAGCAATAGCATATGGGAGACCTGACAGGAGCCTATACATTTCAAAGTAACTTCTCCTACAGGCCTCTGCCTATAGGAAGAACCTCTAACCACACAGCAGCACCATTGTTACCTGAAGTTATAGCGCTCTAATGACTTATTGATGAATTCTGAGCATGTGGCTGATGTCGGCATTTGAAGGAACTGGCTTTAAAATGTAGATTGCTGTTAATAATAAAATCAGATCAATAACAGACTAGAATCATGTAAACTATAATTTCCTCTTCACAGGCAAATCTGGACATGCATGGTACATAAAGATTAGTTGGATGCATAGAGGGAATATAAAGAGGAACTTTAACCCAAGAATGAGCTTGGAATAATCAGTAGCTGAGACCCCCTTTACCAATGAAAATCTTTATCTTTTCTCAAATAGATCACCAGAGACATCATTTTCTATGGCTGTTATTGTAGTAACACCCCTTCCACAGTGTGATGTCATGACCATGGTCCTGACAGTTCTTGTTGTCTGTGAACCTTATTGCATTGTGGGAAACAACAGCTGTATTCAACTGCCAAGCAATCAGTATCTCCCTCTGTGCATACAACTCTTAGTAAACAAACATCACCAGGACTAATGCTGGGAATACACGGCTCGATTCTGAGCCATTTAGATGGCTCGATAGATAATTTCTGGCACGTCCGATCTCCCACCCGATCCTTTCGCCGCTCGATTCTGCATTGTGGACAATGCAAAAAGGTAAGAAAAACGAGGCGACGATAAGAGAATAGCCTGCGGAATCGAGCAGGGAATCGATCGAGCGGCAAAATCGGGCCGTGTATGCCCAGCATTAAGATATTGCCACCTGTGATAAATTTCAGAATGTAAATCATGGAGAGGAAAGATTTTACAATGGGCAAACACTAACTAAATGATTCATAAATTAATATTGTAAAAAAAGAAAAAAAAAGAAATTGTATGTATTACCCTATGTTATTTTCACTACAGTTCCTCTTTAAGCATGCCATACACATATAGATTTTTGCCCAATGGTCCCAGATGATTGATTCCTCTCTGATTGAAATATATTTTTTATACCGTTCATCCACCACTCCTGCCCTGCCCCCGATCAACTTCCAGACAGATCAATACTTCCAATTGAATTTAGTTTTGGAAATTGAATGATCTGGCATTTTTGTGGCACTTGTTCCCAGCAGATTTCCCCCAGTGATTGAATCTGCTGAGGATCGAACGGGAAAATTGATGTGTGTATGGCCTGCTTTATTCAGACCTATATTGAATTTTTAATTCCCCTTATAAACATTACATGGATATCATCACCAGCACTACCAACCTTACACCAGATTCTATAGGCAGATCCCAGAGTGTCTCATTCTTATTCGGCACTCAGTAGCAGCACAGAGATGGTAGCTATGTGCAATTTATTACATGTTAAATATTTCATCTTACTAAAGCTCTAGTATATCAGTATTGTGACACTCTTTTCATCATATAATTTGGCGCTTGTCCCTCCTTGTTTGCCTAACCCTACCCTTCCACATGAGTAATCTTAACTTTCCCCCTATCCTATTCCCAAGCACTAACCCTCCTAATCTTGGCACCTCTCAGTAACCAATAACCCTAATGCAGAATTTCATCTACTTCAGTGTCCAGCATAAGCAAGTCCTGAGTAATACCCTTACCCCTCACCTCCTACTTAGGGCAGCCCAGAAGATGAAAAGCATCTTGTTCTTAACTCTGTACAGGGTTTTTTGTTTGTTTGTTTTTGAAAGGATGGGGAGGACTTTTTTGTACCCTTTCCACTTAACAAGCTACCCCAATGTTAAAAACAGAAGTGGTTTCCTCTGTTACTTGGGCAATGTTCGAGACACTGCTCAGGGTAAGAGCCCCATGCTCATGGTCTCAGCTCATTTTCTGGTCAATACAGCTCTGCATGAGGGTGATCTTTTGGAGATAAGCGATCTGCCCCCATGGCACTATCTGTCCCCATGGCACTATCAGTCCCTATGGCTTTGTCTGTCCCTATGGCTCGCTCAGTCCCTATGGGTCTATCATTCCCCATGGCATTATCTGTCCCTGTGGCTTTGTCTGTCCCTATGGTACTATCAGTCCCCATGGCATCATCTGTCCCTATGGCTCTGTCAGTCCCCATGGCTCTATCTGTCCCTATGGCACTATCAGTCCCTATGGCTCGCTTAGTCTCTATGGGTCTATAAGTCCCCATGGCACTATCAGTCCCTATGGCTCTGTTGGTCCCTATGGCTCTGTCAGTCCCCATGTCACTATCTGTCCTTATGGCACTATCAGTCCCTATGGCACTATCAGTCCCCATGGCTTTGTCAGTCCCTATGGCACTATCAGTCCCTATGGCTCGCTCAGTCCCTATGGGTCTATCATTCCCCATGGCATTATCTGTCCCTGTGGCTTTGTCTGTCCCTATGGTACTATCAGTCCCCATGGCATCATCTGTCCCTATCGCACTATCAGTCCCTACGGCTCTTTCAGTCCCCATGGCTCTATCTGTCCCTATGGCACTATCAGTCCCTATGGCTCGCTTAGTCTCTATGGGTCTATCAGTCCCCATGGCACTATCAGTCCCTATGGCTCTGTTGGTCCCTATGGCTCTGTCAGTCCCCATGTCACTATCTGTCCTTATGGCACTATCAGTCCCTATGGCACTATCAGTCCCCATGGCTTTGTCAGTCCCTATGGCACTATCAGTCCCTATGGCTTGCTCAGTCCCTATAGGTCTATCATTCCCCATGGCATTATATGTCCCTGTGGCTTTGTCTGTACCTATGGTACTATCAGTCCCCATGGCATTATCTGTCCTTATGGCACTTTCAGTCCCCATGGTTCTTTCAGTCCCCATGGCACTATCTGTCCCTATGGCACTATCTGTCCCTATGGCACTATCAGTCCCTATGGCTCACTCAGTCTCTATGGGTCTATCAGTCCCCATGGCGCTATCAATCCCTATGGCTCTGTCAGTCCCCATGGCTCACTCAGTCTCTATGGGTCTATCAGTCCCCATGGCACTATCAATCCCTATGGCTCTGTCAGTCTGCATGGCACTATCAGTCCCTTTGGCTCTGTCAGTTTCTATGGCTAATGCCCATACAACTAATTATTTTCTTTTCTGCCACCTCCGAATAAAGAGAATTACAATAAGAAAAACAACAATGATGAGATTATTACAAATATTAAGATTCCTCAATAGTGTACTGTACAATCAGGTCAATCTAATTAATGCCATTGAGTGAGAGACCAGACAGCTCAACTCGGAAATCACTAGGGCTCATTCACACCATGTGAGTTGCAGTGAGTTTTGACTTACTGCGCATAGTGTGAATTTTACAAGGGAACATGAAAGTCCATAGACTTTCATTTTATCATTCACACTACTGTGCATTTCAACTGTGCAGTGCATGTCAACTCGTTGGGAGTTAGAATGCATGGAAATGCACAAAAACTTACCAAACCATTCATGAGTTTTTATTCATGCATTTGAATGCATTTCAACTAACTAACTAGTGTGTGACTGAGCCCTAAATCTCTGGCTGACTATTGCATCAAAATTAACAAAAGCAAAGAGGAGTTATTTATAGAAACTAATTAGATTCCAAATACAGTCATTTAAACATATTTATTCTTTTTTTTTAATTGTGAATTAAAGTAAAAAAAATGTGGGTGGTGGCTATGGGCATCGTTTCTGCATTTTCTCTCAATTTTTTAATCTATCAGCCTCAAACCTAATCGTAGAATATAACCTATTATTGTCCATGCAGCCAAGCCAAGGATCACATGCAGGCATTCAGTTGCAGAGGTGCTACTTCAGTTCTGTACAGTAAATTATGTCAAGTTATGCCAGAGGTCCCAAAAGCATATCAGATCCAAGCACTCGAGTCATATCATATGTCTGCATACATTGTATCAGTGATTGCTGGACTGCTGTATGTTATAGCAAACAGCACAGCGACCTACATCTCTGGAGAGAGGGCTTCACAAGCCATCACCGTCTCTGAGTGCAAACTGTCTTCATATTATTATTATTATATTATTAACTTTGTTGGCTCAGTGCATGTCAACTATTGATCAGTCATTATAATGATTGTATAGGGGTGTGTGTGGCTAGCAGAACATAAAATGGCATCAATGTAAGTAAAAGAACATTATAAAGCTTACCTAGCACGTAGTGAGTGAAATCAGAGCAGTGCTGCTGCACATTGTGCTTAGCGGCTCGCACAGGTGCTTTGAAAAAAAGAACCTTAGTTTTAAAATGATGCTTTATTTTTTAGTTGTTTTCAGCCACCAAAAGCCACAGAATCCACTTCCTGAGCGCTAGTCTGGGCCAGTCTTCCCTTGTGTTCTCTTGCCTCACTGTGTCTGGAGTGCATAGACTTGCAAGCTGGCTGGACTCAGATCAACCTCTCAGAGACCTTTATCATTGCTGGAAACACAAACCGAGAGAACATCTCTGAATTCAACCTCCCCCCCCCCCCCTTCAGCTTCCGTAATGACAGTCACAGATTTAGAATACAGATTGACTGCAGTACCTCAGAGCTGGACTGACATGTATGATCTGATGACAGAACACAGAAGCATGAACTGGGTACATGTGTGAAATATTACATGTACTACCAAGGCTAATCCTTCCTGCAAAGCTCACAACTGTCCTTTTTTTTCGTAGGGACAATTTCTCTGTATGAATAAATGTGTTGTACCTACTAAAAGTGATCACATTGTACTAAATGTTATATCCGGTGTCTAAGAGACTGCCGTGCCTTGTTTATGTCTTACATGCTAATATAAAGAAATATTAGTTATAGATGAAAGGACCGGTGTGTTTTGAAAAATGAGAATATGTGTTTTGCTAATCAGTTTTTCATGTTATGCCTGACTGGAGGTGTGTGAAATGTATGGCTGGAGGGAGGAGTTATAATGGCCTGACTGGAGGTTTGTGGAATGTATGGCTGGAGGTGTGATAATGGCCTGGCTGGATATGTGTCGAATGTATGGCTGGAAACTTGGGGGCACCATTCCCCGCCATAGGCCATAATGTGAGTTACTGCTATAGCGGCGCTCAGACAATACCAGTAATTTGAGTGCCGACAAAAGACGGAGCCCAAATTACTTTAAAAACAGTGCAATTCGCCTGCCAATGATAGATGGCAGCTGAATTACATCTTTATCCGAGTCCATGGCAGCCTGGTGTGGGAATAGTAATCAACACCTCTGGGACTTTTGCAGGAGCAAGATGAGACCTTTTTTGACTTCACACTGCGCCCAAATTTCCCGTCACCGTTTTTTCATGTATGTGTGATGGAGGCCTGACTTCAAGTGTGTTGAAGGCTTGATTGGAAGAGTGAGGGATGCCTTACTGGAAATAAAGGCCTGATTAGAGGTGTGATAGAGCAGTGATGAAGGCCTGACTGGAGATGTACTGGAGTAGTGGTGAAGGCCTGACTGGAGATGTACTGGAGTAGTGATGAAGGCCTGACTGGAGATGTACTGGAGTAGTGATGAAGGCCTGACTGGAGATATACTGGAGTAGTGATGAAGGCCTGACTGGAGATGTACTGGAGGAGTGATGAAGGCCTGACTGGAGATGTACTGGAGTAGTGATGAAGGCCTGACTGGAGATGTACTGGACTAGTGATGAAGGCCTGACTGGAGATGTACTGGAGTAGTGATGAAGGCCTGACTGGAGATGTACTGGAGTAGTGATGAAGGCCTGACTGGAGATGTACTGGAGTAGTGATGAAGGCCTGACTGGAGATGTACTGGAGTAGTGATGAAGGCCTGACTGGAGATGTACTGGAGTAGTGATGAAGGCCTGACTGGAGATGTACTGGAGTAGTGATGAAGGCCTGACTGGAGATGTACTGGAGTAGTGATGAAGGCCTGACTGGAGATGTACTGGAGTAGTGATGAAGGCCTGATTGGAGATGTACTGGAGCAGTGATGAAGGCCTGACTGGAGATGTACTGGAGTAGTGATGAAGGCCTGACTGGAGATGTACTTGAGTAGTGATGAAGGCCTGACTGGAGATATACTGGAGTAGTGATGAAGGCCTGACTGGAGATGTACTGGAGTAGTGATGAAGGCCTGACTGGAGATTTACTGGAGCAGTGATGAAGGCCTGACTGGAGATGTACTGGAGTAGTGATGAAGGCCTGACTGGAGATGTACTGGAGTGGTGATGAAGGCCTGACTGGAGATGTACTGGAGTGGTGATGAAGGCCTGATTGGAGATGTACTGGAGTAGTGATGAAGGCCTGACTGGAGATGTACTGGAGTAGTGATGAAGGTCTGACTGGAGATGTACTGGAGTAGTGATGAAGGCCTGATTGGAGATGTACTGGAGTAGTGATAAAGGTCTGACTGGAGATGTACTGGAGTAGTGAGTAGTGAGAAAGGCCTGATTAAAGGAGTGATAAAGATATGAATGGAGATTGAAGGCCTGACAGATGAAAGCCTAATTCAATGTGTGATATAGGCCTGATTGGAGGTGTGATGTAGGACTCTCTGAAAGTGGACCCACGGCAGAGAGCTAATTGGTAAACACAGGAAGTTAACAATATGTTTGCTTCCATGAAAGCTGGAAGTAGGCGCTGCAAATTTATTGCAGGAGTTGTATCAGCTGCAACAAAGAAATGCTTTTCTTTAAAGAATATTATGCTGTTGCTGGCCTTTTACTTAAAGTGTACCGGAGGTGGTGCGGGGGGGGGGGGGGGACAGATGGTACACAGAGGCACGTTCCCTGCTGCAGGACATGTCTCTGTGTCCCCACCCCCATGCCACTCTCCCCCCCCCCCCCCCCCCCCCCACGCTATCATCTCCCGAAATGGGGGATTTTGTCTCCTATTTAGTAACAAACAAAAAAAAATATAAATTAGACATGTTATCACCGTGCATCAGTGGTGTTCAGCAAGATTTCGGATATACAAACTACCCAGATAATCCAAACTTTTTCCACTATCCGAACCTTGAATAGGAAGTCGGATATTTTTTAAAATCTGAATAGACTATCCGAGCAAACTCGGATTTCCCATCTGAAATCCGAGCGGATAGTTTCTTCAGATATCCGAGCAGAAGCCAAAATCACCTTGAATGGCACAAATCCCTTTCGAAGGGGGAGTGAGAGAGAGAGAGAGAGAGAGAGAGAGAGACCTCTGAAAGGGGTTTTTGCCATTTGAATAGACTTTTGGAAGCATTTTAAGCCATTTTCAGGTCACTTCCGGTTTTCTATCCGGATATCCAAATCCGTCCGGATATCTATGATATTGGGTTAGGATTAGTGTTGGGCGAACAGTGTTCGCCACTGTTCGGGTTCTGCAGAACATCACCCTGTTCGGGTGATGTTCGAGTTCGGCCGAACACCTGACGGTGCTCGGCCAAACCGTTCGGCCATATGGCCGAACTAAGAGCGCATGGCCGAACGTTCCCCGAACGTTCGGCTAGCGCTGTGATTGGCCGAACGGGTCACGTGGTTCGGACCCGAACGCGCTCTGATTGGCCGAACTGTCACGTGGTTCGGGTAAATAAATACCCGAACCACGTCATATCTCCGCCATTTGTCTGTGGGTTTAGCTTTGGGTAGGCAGGCAGGGTAGTTCGCGCTCCAGCCACGCTAGCCAGGGTCCCTCCCAGTCATTGTGTGTCACTGCTGGGAACAGTAGTACACCGCTCGTTCAGCCACACTATATAGCATTCTGTGTACTGTTCTGTGTCTGCTGGGAACAGTAGTACACCGCTCGTTCAGCCACACTATATAGCATTCTGTGTACTGTTCTGTGTCTGCTGGGAACAGTAGTACACCGCTCGTTCAGCCACACTATATAGCATTCTGTGTACTGTTCTGTGTCTGCTGGGAACAGTAGTACACCGCTCGTTCAGCCACACTATATAGCATTCTGTGTACTGTTCTGTGTCTGCTGGGAACAGTAGTACACCGCTCGTTCAGCCACACTATATAGCATTCTGTGTACTGTTCTGTGTCTGCTGGGAATAGTGGTACACCGCTCGTTCAGCCACACTATATAGCATTCTGTGTACTGTTCTGTGTCTGCTGGGAATAGTGGTACACCGCTCGTTCAGCCACACTATATAGCATTCTGTGTACTGTTCTGTGTCTGCTGGGAACAGTGGTACACCGCTCGTTCAGCCACACTATATAGCATTCTGTGTACTGTTCTGTGTCTGCTGGGAACAGTAGTACACCGCTCGTTCAGCCACACTATATAGCATTCTGTGTACTGTTCTGTGTCTGCTGGGAACAGTAGTACACCGCTCGTTCAGCCACACTATATAGCATTCTGTGTACTGTTCTGTGTCTGCTGGGAATAGTGGTACACCGCTCGTTCAGCCACACTATATAGCATTCTGTGTACTGTTCTGTGTCTGCTGGGAATAGTGGTACACCGCTCGTTCGCCACTGTATAGCATTGTGCTCTGTGTCGCTGCTGGGAATAGTGGTACACCGCTCACCCGTCACTGTATAGCATTGTGCTCTGTGTCACTGCTGGGAATAGTGGTACACCGCTCACCCGTCACTGTATAGCATTGTGCTCTGTGTCGCTGCTGGGAATAGTGGTACACCGCTCACCCGTCACTGTATAGCATTGTGCTCTGTGTCGCTGCTGGGAATAGTGGTACTGTATAGCATTTCTGTACTGCCACTGTACTGCTGCCAGTCAGCGTGTACTGTAAGGATAAGTGAAATGAGGAAGAAATCCGGTGAAAGAGGGAGGGGCAAGGGAAGAGGTGTTTCCCCTGACGGTTCACGTACAGGCCACAGGGGAGCACCCAAGAAAACCCACTCAATACCGCCCATGTTGTCCAGGACAACAACCCTCACAAATCCAAAAGAACAGGACCAGATAATTACTTGGATGACCTCTCAAGCGTCCAGCAGTGGGTTAAGCAGCACCAGCACATCACGCACGAGGTCCGAGTCCTCAGCCAGTTACAAGGAGCCAGTGGGCACAAAGCTGACACAACCGGCAGCGACACCACGCACACAACTGCCAGATAACCAGTCCGATGAATTACCTCAGGACACAATGGGGTATTCGCAGGAGCTATTCCCAGCCCAACAAACTTCCACCTTTCAAAGGTCAATGGAGGAACAGCCAGAAATGTTGTGCCTGGATTCACAACCGTTAACTGTGGGAAATGCACCGCGCACTGAAATACAAGGCGAGTCCGAAGAGGACTCGGAAACCCAAATCCCAGAGCAATTTGGGCAGGAGGGGTTGCAATTGCAGGAGGTCGGCCGACAAGATCTGGAAGACGACGTTGGAGTGTGCTGCGCAGAGGTTGTTGTGGGGAGCTCTACTCCACGGCGGTGGCCCACAATGACATATGACGAGTTTGAGGAAATGGAAGAGGAGGGTATGGACAATGTGGACAGAGACCCAGATTTTGTTTGTGAACGAGAACATCGCCGTCGTAGCAGCAGCACAGATGAGTCTGTTGAAGAACACACTGCTGCACGAGTTCGCCTTGTGCCACAAGGTAGGCGGCGCGCAATTTCAGGCACCACAAGCGTGGAAGTTCAAGTGAGAGGCAAAAGAGGAGCAAACAGAAATCGCCAGCAAGGAGGCAGGTGCTCCAAAGTCTGGGCTTTCTTTGAAGACTGCACTGAGGATGTTACCATGGCGATTTGCAAGGTGTGCAAGACCCGCCTGAGCAGGGGGAAAAATATTAACAACCTCTCCACCACCAGCATGAGCCGTCACATGCTATCCAAACATCCCACTCTTTGGGCAAACGCGTCAGGACAGGGTACCAGAAACAACACTGCCTCCCTTGGGTTCACCAGACCCGCCTCAGCAGCAGCAGTAGCCCAGCCATTGCGTGGTTCACAACATTCACAAACATCAGACGACGCTGACACTGTCACTTTCCGGAGTAGTGCTCTTGAGGTCTCCCAGTGTTCATCAAACACAACAACCAACAGCCCTTCCGTGTGCAGCGCTACGGTTCAGTTGTCTGTGTCGGAGATGTTTGAGCGCAAGAGGAAATTGCCAGCAAATGACCCCCGGGCCGTGGCAGTAACAGCCAGCATAGCCAAGCTTCTGGCCTGCGAAATGCTGCCATATCGATTGGTGGAGACAAACAGCTTCAAGGGCATGATGTCAGTGGCCATCCCACGTTACGTGGTTCCCAGCCGCTACCACTTTGCACGCTCTGCAGTGCCTGAGTTGCATGAGCACGTGGTCAGCAAAATAACCCGAAGCTTGAAGAATGCCGTTGCCTGCAAGGTTCACCTCACCACTGACACCTGGACGAGTGCGTTCGGCCAGGGTCGATACATCTCCCTTACCGCGCACTGGGTGAACCTTGTGGAGCCTGGCAGCGATTCCTCACCTGCTACGGCACGGGTGTTGCCCACGCCACAAACAGCTGCACCGCCGTCCCTCCCACTGGATAACAGCAGCACCTACCTCTCTGACTCCTTCTCCTCCAACGCATCTCAAAGCTGTACCTCATCCGGAAACGCTAACCCAGCAGCAGTAGGATCGTGGAAGCAGTGCAGCACAGCTGTTGGCATGCGTCAGCAAGCGTTGCTGAAGCTAATCTGCCTTGGGGATAAGCAGCACACAGGGGAGGAAATTTGGAGGGGAATAAAGGAACAGACGGATTTGTGGCTGGCACCGCTGGACCTGAAACCGGGCATGGTTGTGTGTGATAATGGGAGTAATCTCATTCGCGCTTTAAGGTTGGCTAAGCTGACACACATCCCTTGCCTGGCGCACGTGATGAACCTAGTAGTTCAGCGGTTCCTGAGGACATACCCAGGCGTGCCCGATCTGCTGTTGAAGGTGCGTCGAGTGTCCAAACATTGTAGAAATTCCAGTACTGCTTCGGGGGCACTCGCCAAGATGCAGGAGCGCTTCAATCTCCCCCACCATCGCTTGCTGTGTGATGTCCCTACGCGCTGGAATTCTACGCTGCACATGCTAGCCCGCTTTTGCGAGCAGAAGAGTGCAGTGGTCCAGTACATGACGGCGCAGTACCGAGGCGCATCCGGCCAGCTGCCAAGCTTCTGTGGATCCGATTGGGCCAACATGTTGGACCTCTGCCAAGTCCTCCAAAATTTTGAGCAATCCACGTTGCTTGTGAGCAGTGACAACTCTTCAGTCAGCATTACCATACCACTGCTGTGTTTACTGAAGAGGTCGATGTTAAAAATCAAGGAAACAGCTGTCATGATGCAACTGGGGGAATCTGAAGGAGAAAACGATCAGCGTGATGGTACCAACATCAGGCCATCCGCCTCAGGGAACGCTGGCCCCAGCAGCTATGACGAAGAAGAGGAGGAGGAACAGCTGGAGTTGGAGCAGGAATTTCATGCCACCACTGACGAGGGCCAGAGCGGTGCACGTTGGACTTCCACAATTCAACGCGAATGGTCAGCAGAAGCAGACCAGGAGGAAGGTGACGACTATGATGCATCACAACAACTATCACAACGCTCACAAGAGGATGATGAGGATTCTGGTAGGACTCTGGCACACATGGCTCAATTCATGCTAGACTGCATTGAACGTGACCCACGCATTGTGCGCATTCTGGACAACACCAATTACTGGGTTTATACCCTTCTGGATCCACGGTACAAACACAATGTTCCAAAACTGCTTGAAGAAAGAGTCAGACAGGTCAAAATGGAAGAATACCAGCAGGCCCTTGTGGAGACTTTAGAGAGGAGATTGACATCCTCCCCCTCCTCTAGCCAGTTGTACGCAGACAGACTGACTTCCGCAAACCCAGGACGACCAGGAGGGCAGCAAACAACGCAAGCCGCAGCTAGTACCCAAAAGGGAATGGTATCGGCAGTGTCCTTGGAGTGGGAAAATTTTCTGACACCCATGCAGCCGCAGCCCACTGAACAGCAAGCGTGCAGATCCACCTCCAACACCGATCGCCTGGAGAAGATGGTCAAGGACTACATGTCAGATGGCGTAGCTGTGTCGAACCATCCATCTGCACCCTTCAACTATTGGGTATCGAAGCTAGACACCTGGCACGAACTGGCAATGTACGCAATAGAGGTGCTGGCTTGCCCGGCAGCCAGCGTTATGTCGGAACGCTGTTTCAGTGCTGCCGGAGGCATCGTCACAGATCGGCGTATCCGCCTCTCTACAGAAAATGCAGACCGTCTGACTCAAATTAAAATGAATCAATCCTGGATTGGAAATGACTACGCAACACTCCAGGACCCTAACCAAGTAACATGACCAATGAACATCTGGGATGGTGTTGCGTTTCCGGGCCCTGTTTATTGAACCTCTCATCTGTATTACATTTATGACTGCATGGCGGCAAAAAGCATTGCTGCTATATCCGCACGCTTTTTGTCCACATGCAAGGCCTGGGTTGTTGTGTCTCACAAAGCGTGGCCTTCTCCTCCTGCGCCTGCTCCTGTTCCATCACGTCTGCTGCTGCTGGGTTAGCGTTGCCGCGTGGTCCCTGTTTATTGAACCACTTATCTTTATTACATTTATGACTGCATGGCGGTACAAAGCATGCTATCCGCACGCTTCTTGCCCTCATGCAAGGCCTGGGTTGTTGTGTCTCACAAAGCGTGGCCTTCTCCTCCTGCGCCTGCTCCTGTTCCATCACGTCTGCTGCTGCTGGGTTAGCGTTGCCGCGTGGTCCCTGTTTATTGAACCACTTATCTTTATTACATTTATGACTGCATGGCGGTACAAAGCATGCTATCCGCACGCTTCTTGCCCTCATGCAAGGCCGGGGTTGTTGTGTCTCACAAAGCGTGGCCTTCTTCTCCTCCTGCGCCACCCTCCTCCTGTTCCATCACGTGTGCTGCTGCTGGGTTAGCGTTACCGGTCCCTTTTCCTGGAACCTCTTATATGTATTACATTTATGACTGCATGCCGACAAAAAACATGTTACCTGTGCAAAGAAAACAGACATTTCCCGCATTTAAAAGACCCCTTTGAAACTTTAAAATCGATTTTCTCAAAAACTATAAGCTCTTTTTGCTAATTTTTTTTTCCTCTTGTACCCACTCCCAAGGTGCACATACCCTGTAAATTTGGGGTATGTAGCATGTAAGGAGGCTTTACAAACCACAAAAGTTCGGGTCCCCATTGACTTCCATTATGTTCGGAGTTCGGGTCGAACACCCGAACATCGCGGCCATGTTCGGCCTGTTCGGCCCGAACCCGAACATCTAGATGTTCGCCCAACACTAGTTAGGATATCTGCGTTTACTCGGATACCAAAAAGTTCGGATCCGGATATCCGATTCGGATATCTGGGTATTTTTGAAAAGGGGTATCCGAGCAGCACTGCTGTGCATGTCACTTTGTAATCAAATGCAACAAAATGTTGTCTTAGAAATTCAGTATGTAGCTGTTAGAACATTTTTTGTTTTAATAGGAAACTTGCTGGAAACCATGACAGCAATTACAGCTTATTGCAAATCTCCCCCTCCCCAGTTGTTTAAATATCTGCACAAAGCAGGATGCAAAACTTCTTGCAGCCCTGAACATCATGATGGTGAGTTTTCTGCAATAATTCATTTATTCCAGGTGGCGGAGAGATCATTAAACAGCAGAGGAAATCTGCTTTCACAGTGAAACATAAAGAGCTATTGGCAGACACTTGAGAAACCACTGGAACGTTTCTTCTTGTTAATCAGACCTTAGAAACCTATCCAGTATATTAGAAGTGGTCTTTGAAAAAGCATCTGAGACTATAATATTGCATGATATTAGTAAGGGGTGATATTTTGCCATGCCCTTCCAGGGATGGATATATTATCAATGAGTTGTGTAGCATCAGAGCTCAACTGGCAACAAGCATAAGTAAATTTGTGTATCTGCAGAAATCAGGTCAAAGATATGAATATTATACTTTTTAATTGCTATCAGCAAGATAATATTCTTCAAGATAAAAAAACAAAAACCCATGACCATGATTTAGGCGGCTGGATAACTGCCCTACAAGCTGGAGATGCAAATGCTGGCGCTAAATATAAGACTGTAAAAACACAGTTTAATCATCCCACTTTTGCCAGATAAACTAACCCAATTACAAAAATCAAATCAAAGACTTCATTCTTTAAGATTCAGAAAAAGCAGATTTAATGCTCCTTTCCTCGGTGCATAAGATGAGTAATGTGTGCTCAATCTCTCAAACAGAAATAACCTGTGACCAAGAAACCACACACAGGTCTGAAAATACTCCGACAGCCAGGAGATGACTGCTTATTTCCTCTGGATAAGGGCAACAGTTAAATCGGGTGCAGGTGGGCGAATGAGATGGCTTTCTGAAGAGGACCAAATCAGAACCTCTGCAGACAGACGCTCCATCCCAGACTGTTTTATTTAACCTATTCTATCAGGGAAGAGATTTAGGAGAAATATAATAAAAAAGTTCCTGTCAAATTTATCTTTCAAAATAAAACTCCACAAAAAAAATATCTACGATGATCATCTACAGTAGAACCCACTAATAGTGAGCTTCAAGGGACCTGGCCGAGTAGTTTACTATGTCAGGATTCATCATACATACATTGTATATTCATGCAGGCGCATGGCCAGGAACTGGGGACTGGGTTTACTATATCAGAGTTTACTAGAATGTACTGTACATACATTGCAAGGAATAGTAAACATTATTTTAGCTTGCTTACTTTATGCTGTGTTCACGCAGAACACAATTCCACAATGTTCCCAAATAGACATGTTTTGTGAAGTTTACAAAAAAAAATGTAGACAAATGTATATGGTCATTCATGACTCCCTTTATATGATAGAGGTGTGATTCATTTTTCATCCCCCCCCCCCCTTCCAAAAGGTCTATCTTTATACCTAAAAAATAATGTTATGTAGCATGATGCTTATAAATCAGCCATTTATTGTGTGCATATTGTTTTGTTTTAATGGTGAAATGTACTGGTATATTTAAAATGAACCTGGGATGAGACACGAATGGAGACTGTCATACATATTTGCTTTTAAACAATACCAGTTGCCTGGCAGTCCTGCTGATCTTCCTGGTCAGCAATGTCTGAATCACACACCTGACTTTTGGTCAGAAACATCTGCATGCTTGTTCAGGGTCTATGGCTAAAAGTATTAAAGGCAGAGGATCAACAGGACAGCCAGGCAACTGGTATTGTTTAAAAGGAAATAAATGTCAGCTTTCATATGTCTCTCACCTCGGGTTCCCATTTAATAATAGCTTTGAATTAATGTAAAAGTAAAATGACCTATTTCATTCGAGAAACTTCTTTTGACATATGCTAATACAGTATATGCTTGACCTTTTTATTCCCTAAAAGTCCCTGTCACCGAAACTACTTTAGAGATCTCAAGAAATTATACATACTGTATACAGAAACATTTAAAATCTGTTTGAAGAAACGACTTGTGTGGTTCATAAGGGGTGTAGATTAGAGGAGTTTCCTAAACCTAACTTTAAACTCTGCTTAACTCTAATGTCAGCCTAACAATCTCTGAGGAGTGGTGTAATAACAGCGCAGGAGATTTGGACGCAGCCGGCGCCACCATAGACCGTAATATGAATTACGGCTATAGTGGCACCAGTGGCGGACACAGCCAGCATTGGGCACATGTGCAAAATTGTAATTGTGGGGCCCCCTACGACCTGCGGCGCGCGTACCGCGCTGCGGCAAAATCTGGGCGTGGCCACAACCTGCGGCGCACATAGCGTGCCGCGGCAAAAAACAGGTGTGGATAGAACCTGCGGCGCAGCGCTGCGGCAAAAAATGGGCGTGGCAATGACCGGATGAGGGCGGAGCTAACCGGGGTGAGGGTTTATTTCCTTTTAAACAATACTAGTTGCCTGGCGGCCCTGCTGATCTATTTGGCTGCAGTAATAAACTGAATTACACCAGCAACAAGCATGCAGCTAATGTTCTCAGTTTTGACAATATTGTCAGAAACCCCTGACCTGCTGCATGCTTGTTCATGGTCTATGGTTGAAAGAATAAGAGGCAGAGGACCAGCACGGCAGCCAGGCAACTGGTATTGCTTAAAAGGAGAGAAATATGGCAGCCTCAAGATTATTCTCACCTTAGGTTCCCTTGAAAAGTGCAACGCAAAGACAGTGGGCCCAAGTTTTGGTGACCCTTTCCCCAGAAAATTCACATAATTGTGCAGGTTTTCTCAAGAAAATACACATCATGTCGGCAGATATGCCCAGAAAATACGTGCAATCATGTCGGCAGATATGCCCAGAAAATACGTGCAATCATGTCGGCAGATATGCCCAGAAAATACGTGCAATCATTTCGGCAGATATGCCCAGAAAATACGTGCAATCAAGTCGGCAGATATGCCCAGAAAATACGTGCAATTGAGTCGGCAGATATGCCCGAAAAATACGTGCAATCATGTCGGCAGATATGCCCAGAAAATTCGTGCAATCATGTCGGCAGATATGCCCAGAAAATACGTGCAATCATGTCGGCAGATATGCCCAGAAAATACGTGCAATCAAGTCGGCAGATATGCCCAGAAAATACGTGCAATCAAGTCAGCAGATATGCCCAGAAAATACGTGCAATCAAGTCGGCAGATATGCCCAGAAAATACGTGCAATCATGTCGGCAGATATGCCCAGAAAATACGTGCAATCATGTCGGCAGATATGTCCGGAAAATACGTGCAATCAAGTCGGCAGATATGCCCAGAAAATACATGCAATCATGTCGGCAGATTTGCGCAGAAAATACATGCAATCATGTGGCAGACCTGCCCAGAACATACACCTGCTAATATAAATAAAAAAACAAAAACATTTACTCACCTGCAGCAGCAGACCTCCTGTCCCAGCCTCTATCCGGCGCGCAGCTCCCATGGGTGGTTGGGTGGATAGGTAGCCTGGTGGGTGGGTGAGTGGGTGGGTGGGTTGGTAGCCTGGTGGGTGGGTGGGTAGGTAGCCTGGTGGGTAGGTTGGTAACTAGCCCGGTAGGTAGGTAGGTAGCCTGGTGGGTGGGTAGGTAGGTAGCCTGGTGGGTGGGTGGGTAGGTAGGTAGCCTGGTGGGTGGGCAGCCGGGTGGGTGGGTAGGTAGCCTGGTGGGTGGGTTGGTAACTAGCCCGGTAGGTAGCCGGGTGGGTGGTTAGGTAGGTAGCCGGGTGGGTAGGTAGGTAGCCGGGTGGGTGGTTAGGTAGGTAGCCGGGTGGGTAGGTAGCCGGGTGGGTAGGTCGGAAGCCTGGTGGGTGGGTAGGTAGCCGTGTGGGTAGGTGGTTAGGTAGCCGGGTGGGTAGGTAGGTAGGTAGCCGGGTGGGTAGGTAGCCTGGTGGGTAGGTAGGTAGCCGGGTGGGTAGGTAGCCTGGTGGGTGGTTAGGTAGTCGGGTGGGTGGTTAGGTAGGAAGCCTGGTTGGTGGGTATGTAGCCGGGTGGGTAGGTAGGAAGCCTGGTGGGTGGGTAGGTAGCTGGGTGGGTAGGTGGTTAGGTAGCCGGGTGGGTAGGTAGCCTGGTGGGTGGGTAGGTAGCCGGGTGGGTAGGTGGTTAGGTAGCCGGGTGGGTAGGTAGCCTGGTGGGTGGGTAGGTAGCTGGGTGGGTGGTTAGGTAGTCAGGTGGGTGGTTAGGTAGGAAGCCTGGTGGGTGGGTAGGTAGCTGGGTGGGTAGGTAGGAAGCCTGGTGGGTGCGTAGGTAGCCGGGTGGGTAGGTGGTTAGGTAGCCGGGTGGGTAGGTAGGTAGGTAGCCGGGTGGGTAGGTAGGTAGCCGGGTGGGTAGGTAGCCTGGTGGGTGGGTAGGTAGCCGGGTGGGTAGGTGGTTAGGTAACCGGGTGGGTAGGTAGCCTGGTGGGTGGGTAGGTAGCCGGGTGGGTGGTTAGGTAGTCGGGTGGGTGGGTGGTTAGGTAGGAAGCCTGGTGGGTAGGTAGGAAGCCTGGTGGGTGGGTAGGTAGCCGGGTGGGTAGGTGGTTAGGTAGCCGGGTGGGTAGGTAGGTAGGAAGCCTGGTGGGTGGGGTTAGGTAGTCGGGTGGGTAGGTAGGTAGGAAGCCTGGTGGGTGGGTAGGTGGTTAGGTAGCCGGGTGGGTAGGTAGGTAGGAAGCCTGGTGGGTGGTTAGGTAGTCGGGTGGGTAGGTAGGAAGCCTGGTGGGTGGGTAGGTAGCCGGGTGGGTAGGTGGTTAGGTAGCCGGGTGGGTAGGCAGGTAGCCCTTTGAGTAGCTATCCGGGTGGGGGGCCCGACTCCTATCCTCCCTCCCTTCCTCACCTCGGGGGGCCCCCCTCCCGATATGCGTGGCGGGAGAGCGAGCGGCAAATACAGGAAGTCTTCAGGGCTCTCCAGGCAGACGCTAGAGGCCCAGCCGCTTGGTCTCCAATATGTCTCCAACTCTGTCGACATATTGGAGACCAAGCGGGCTGAGCCCTCTAGCGCATGCCTGGAGACCCGGATTTGCCGCTCTCCCGCCGCGCATACTGGGAGGGGGGCCCCCGAGGTGAGGGAGGGAGGGAGGATAGGAGTCGGGGCCCGTCGGGGGAAAAAAATAATAAAAAAAATATATATTAAAAAAAAAAATACTTAATGGGCCCCTGAAGAAAACGGAACTTCAGGGGCCCTCGTGCGGTGGCACGGCCTGCACGGCCGTATGTCCGCCACTGAGTGGCACACAGTGAGTAACTTCGGCATCATCAGAAGATGTAGTGGAAGTTACTTCTGTAATTCGGCTTCCAGCAATAGCTGGAAACCGAATTCCATCATTCCCCATTATCCATGTTGACCTAGAGGGGAAATAGTATTTAACGCCGCCGGGAACTTGTGCAGCAGCAGGATCAGCCATATACCGGCTGTATCCTGCGCCCAAGTGTCCCAGCGGCTATTTCATAGGTATGCAGAGAAAGGGGACAGATAGGCAGAATTATTGTATTCAGACCGTAAGATGCATGGACCTTTTCTCTCCACTTTTGCTGGAGAAAAAGTGCATCTTGTTGTTCGAAAAATACAGTACTCTTTAACCCTCCTGGCGGTCTACTAAAAACTGCCAGGGGGCAGCGCAGTTTTTTTTCTCTGAAATCATGTAGCGAGCCTAGGGCTCGCTACATGATAGCCGCTGTGCAGCGTCATCCCCCCACCCTCTTCGATCGCCTCCGGCGATAAAGCCCGTCCGGAAATCCCGTTCTGAACAGGATTTCCATTTGGGGTTTCCCCCGGACGGGATGACGTCGTGACGTCAAAGGGAGTCCCGATCCACCCCTCAGCGCTGCCTGGCACTGATTGGCCAGGCAGTGCATGGGGTCTGGGGGGGTTGGGGGGCGCGGCGGGTAGCGGCGAATCGGTGCGGAGCAGCGGCGATCGGTGTGCACACGCAGCTAGCAAAGTGCTAGCTGCGTGTAGCAAAAAAAAAAATTATGCAAATCGGCCCAGCAGGGCCTGAGAAATTCTCCTGCGCGGCTTACCCCGAACTACGCCAGGAGGGTTA
The DNA here is from genome assembly GCF_040937935.1 of Hyperolius riggenbachi. NCBI lineage: Eukaryota > Metazoa > Chordata > Amphibia > Anura > Hyperoliidae > Hyperolius > Hyperolius riggenbachi. Next base: position 114,638,745 of record NC_090651.1, on the reverse strand, counting down.
ACAATTTATCAATATACAATGCCTTGCAAAAAGAATTCACTTGAATGGACAGGGCTTAAAGGACCACTACCGCGAATCATTTCATTTTTAATTATCCCACAGTAAATACATTAATCATACAGAAGCCTTACTGTGTCATTTTTTTTATTTTCTGACATGGCCCTTTAATGATACATATCTCAATGTAACCTGTTTCCGTCAGTCCTTGAACTAACGCTGACAGACTTTTGTATCTATAACTACATAGCAGGGGGAGCCTTGTTGTCAGGTATTGTAATAAAAAATCATTTAAGAAAAGAAGGAGCGCTCTAAGTACATTACCAGGTGGAGACTTTATTGCACATAAAAGAGTAAATACTCACAAAATGATGATTAAAATTCGCTTGTCAGCGGGAAGGCCACCCGCTACACCCCTCTGCGGCAAAGCTGCACGCGCTGTGGCCAGCAGCGCGGTGTCCGGTGTTCTCAGGAGGCTCGTCTTGCGGAGCGGTGGGCGGGGCCTATGGACGGCGTGCGCGTGAAGTCATTACGCGTTTCGGCGCTCTGCGCCTTCGTCAGATGACATCATGCGCATAAGGACGCGTATTTGTATAGTCTTGGGAGCCATAGTCATGGCAACCAATAGATGCGACTTGTAGTGATCTTTATTGTTTCTGACAAATTGTCAGTATGCATATTGCTGGCAGTGGCGTATCCGGGCGCACTTGGTCTATGTGCAGGCTGGCTCACACCGCATGCGCCCCTGTTAGAAATGCTAATTTAACTAACAATACTGCGATACTGTTAAAAAACATATTATATTATATGAAGACAAGCATAAAATATTAAAAGTGAAACAGCAATTCACAGGAATTAAAACCAAAATGGATGCTAGACATAGAAATAAAAGCGTGGGCATGCCGAGGGGATGTAGCAAATTGCCATCTCCTTCATAATCAATGTATTATAACTGGCACAAAAATGAAAAATTACATTCATATATAAGTATCCAGATTGGCATCTAATCAGTTCAAATATAATAAAACTTATAAAAAGACTTAAAATAAGACCTTCAAATAGAACCGACCCATTAAAAAACATAACCTTGTATACAATGCATGGATTTAATCCTTTATACTAGAAATCAATACCCATAATTGTTCGCAAAACAACAAACAGCAAAGACTGTGGTCCTCAAGTGGTTAAGCGCTGTCCATTCAAGTGAATAATTTTGCAAGGCACTGTATATTTAATAAATTGTTAAAGAGTACCATTTTTTTCGAACCACAAGATGCACTTTTTCTCCACCAAAAGTGAGGAGAAAACATCCCTGCATCTTATGCTCTGAATACAATAATTCTGCCAATCTGTCCCCTTTCTTGACAGACTTATGAAATAGCCGCCGGGAGACTTGGGCGCAGGATACAGCCAACAAACGGCTTACTATGCTCCTGCACAAATCCCGGTAGCGTTAATTAATATTCCCACTCCAGGTCCGCGTGGATGGTAGGGAATGATGTATTTCGGCTTCCAGCTATAACCGGCTGCCGAATTACAGTGTTTTTAAAGTAATTTGAGCGTAATCAGAGGACTGCAGCCTCTGGAGGAGCTCATTTAGGGTCCAATGCCTGGCTTTTTAGTTTATTGTTAATTGAGTGTTATATGTATTGTATGTTATTTATGCATTTTGTAGTTATTCAGGACTAAAATTTAAAGATTTTTACATGCACCCAAGAGTCAGCTTACCCTTTTGTACTCTTGTCATTATTGATCCTGACATGGTGCATGTGGAAACCTAATTCTTATATTTATCATTTATTCATTTGATTGGCCATTAGGCCTTATGATCCAGGTAGTGTTATTTCTGTCTCTGCCCCCTCCTAGAGTTTGTTGCACATATTCACAAGGTGCCCTTGCACCAGAGGCGTAGCTAGGGTTTTCAGCGCCCGGGGACAAAGACTATTAATGCGCCCCCCCCCCCCCCAAGGTGAAGGTTGCGGCGCGCCGCGCCAAGAGGGGGCGTGGTCACATAATTAATGTGGGTGTGGTTATGAGTGGGGCCGAATGTACATGGAGGTTAGCAGGCTCACGCTCACCCACCCTCCCTCAGTATGTACCTTCCAGCATGTTCCAAGACAAATTCAGCAATCATGAGCCCCCCCCCCCCCCCCATTAAGACAAATTCAGCAATCATGAACAAACATGAGGCCCTCAACATGACCAACTCAGCAATCATGAGGCCCCCAACAAGACAAATTCAGCAATCATAAGGCCCCAACGAGACAAATTTAGCAATCTTGAGGCCCCCAACAAATCATGAGGCCCACAACAAGACAAATTCAGTAACCATGAGGCCCCCAACAAGACAAATTCAGCAGTCATGAGGCACATACATAGACAGCATTTCACATAAATAGGCAGAATGCCCCCTTAATATGGTAGACACCTCTCACCTGGCAGCAGTTCCCCAAAATACACTCAATCTGACAGCAGTCTTTCCCCAAAAATAGGTAGCCCCAGGTCTATAGGTGTCCCCAGAATAGGTGGCCAGCAGTATAGATGTCCCCAGAACAGGTAGCCAGGGGTAGAGATGCCCACAGAACAGGTAGCCAGGGGTATATGTGCCCACAGAACAGGTAGCCAGGGGTATATGTGCCCAGTATATGTAGGCAGGGGTATATGTGCCCAGTATATGTAGGCAGGGGTATGTGTCCCCAGTATATGTAGCCAGAGGTATATGTGCCCAGTATAAGTAGCCAGGGGTATATGTGCCCAGTATATGTAGGCAGGGGTATATGTGCGCAGTATATGTAGGCAGGGGTATACATGCCCAGTATATGTAGGCAGGTGTATATGTTCTCAGTATATATAGCCAGGAGTATTTGTCCCCAGTATATGTAGTCAGGGGTATATATGCCTAGTATATGTAGCCAGGGGTATATATGCCCAGTATATGTAGCCAGGGGTATATATGCCCATTATATGTAGCCAGGGGTATATATGCCCAGTATATGTAGCCAGGGGTATATATGCCCAGTATATGTAGCCAGGGGTATATATGCCCAGTATAAGTTGCCAGGGGTATATATGCCCAGTATATGTAGCCAGGGGTATATATGCCCAGTATATGTAGCCAGGGGTATATATGCCCAGTATATGTAGCCAGGGGTATATATGCCCAGTATATATAGCCAGGGGTATATATGCCCAGTATAAGTTGCCAGGGGTATATATGCCCAGTATATGTAGGCAGGGGTATATATGTCCAGTATATGTAGGCAGGGGTATATATGCCCAGTATATGTAGCCAGGGGTATATTTGCCCAGTATATGTAGCCAGGGGTATATTTGCCCAGTATATGTAGCCAGGGTTATATGTGCCCAGTATATGTAGCCAGGGGTATATGTCCCCAGTATATGTAGCCAGGGGTATATATGCCCAGTATATGTAGTCAGGGGTATATATGCCCAGTATAAGTTGCCAGGGGTATATATGCCCAGTATATGTAGCCAGGGGTATATATGCCCAGTATATGTAGGCAGGGGTATATATGCCCAGTATATGTAGGCAGGGGTATATATGCCCAGTATATGTAGCCAGGGGTATATATGCCCAGTATATGTAGCCAGGGGTATATATGCCCCGTATATGTATCCAGGGGATATGTCTCCAGTATATGTAGCCAGGGGTATATATGCCCATTATATGTAGCCAGGGGTATATATGCCCAGTATATGTAGCCAGGGGTATATATGCCCAGTATATGTAGCCAGGGGTATATATGCCCAGTATAAGTTGCCAGGGGTATATATGCCCAGTATATGAAGCCAGGGGTATATATGCCCAGTATATGTAGCCAGGGGTATATATGCCCAGTATATGTAGCCAGGGGTATATATGCCCAGTATATATAGCCAGGGGTATATATGCCCAGTATAAGTTGCCAGGGGTATATATGCCCAGTATATGTAGGCAGGGGTATATATGTCCAGTATATGTAGGCAGGGGTATATATGCCCAGTATATGTAGCCAGGGGTATATTTGCCCAGTATATGTAGCCAGGGTTATATGTGCCCAGTATATGTAGCCAGGGGTATATGTCCCCAGTATATGTAGCCAGGGGTATATATGCCCAGTATATGTAGTCAGGGGTATATATGCCCAGTATAAGTTGCCAGGGGTATATATGCCCAGTATATGTAGCCAGGGGTATATATGCCCAGTATATGTAGGCAGGGGTATATATGCCCAGTATATGTAGGCAGGGGTATATATGCCCAGTATATGTAGCCAGGGGTATATATGCCCAGTATATGTAGCCAGGGGTATATATGCCCCGTATATGTATCCAGGGGAATATGTCTCCAGTATATGTAGCCAGGGGTATATATGCCCAGTATATGTAGCCAGGGGTATATATGCCCAGTATAAGTTGCCAGGGGTATATATGCCCAGTATATGTAGCCAGGGGTATATATGCCCAGTATATGTAGCCAGGAGTATATATGCCCAGTATAAGTTGCCAGGGGTATATATGCCCAGTATATGTAGCCAGGGGTATATATGCCCAGTATATGTAGCCAGGGGTATATATGCCCAGTATATGTAGCCAGGGGTATATATGCCCAGTATAAGTTGCCAGGGGTATATATGCCCAGTATATGTAGCCAGGGGTATATATGCCCAGTATAAGTTGCCAGGGGTATATATGCCCAGTATATGTAGCCAGGGGTATATATGCCCAGTATAAGTTGCCAGGGGTATATATGCCCAGTATATGTAGCCAGGGGTATATGTCCCCAGTATATGTAGCCAGGGGGTATATATGCCCAGTATATGTAGCCAGGGGTATATATGCCCAGTATATGTAGCCAGGAGTATATATGCCCAGTATAAGTTGCCAGGGGTATATATGCCCAGTATATGTAGCCAGGGGTATATATGCCCAGTATATGTAGCCAGGGGTATATATGCCCAGTATATGTAGCCAGGGGTATATATGCCCAGTATAAGTTGCCAGGGGTATATATGCCCAGTATATGTAGCCAGGGGTATATATGCCCAGTATAAGTTGCCAGGGGTATATATGCCCAGTATATGTAGCCAGGGGTATATATGCCCAGTATATGTAGCCAGGGGTATATATGCCCAGTATAAGTTGCCAGGGGTATATATGCCCAGTATATGTAGCCAGGGGTATATATGCCCAGTATATGTAGCCAGGGGTATATATGCCCAGTATAAGTTGCCAGGGGTATATATGCCCAGTATATGTAGCCAGGGGTATATATGCCCAGTATAAGTTGCCAGGGGTATATATGCCCAGTATATGTAGCCAGGGGTATATATGCCCAGTATAAGTTGCCAGGGGTATATATGCCCAGTATATGTAGCCAGGGGTATATGTCCCCAGTATATGTAGCCAGGGGGTATATATGCCCAGTATATGTAGCCAGGGGTATATATGCCCAGTATATGTAGCCAGGAGTATATATGCCCAGTATAAGTTGCCAGGGGTATATATGCCCAGTATATGTAGCCAGGGGTATATATGCCCAGTATATGTAGCCAGGGGTATATATGCCCAGTATATGTAGCCAGACACCCGGACATTAATGGAGGGGACAGCGAGGGAGAGCACCTAAGGTGAGAGAAGGGGGGGAGATGGCCCCCTTCTCCACCGTCCGCATAGCTCTCCCTCTTTTCTGCGCTGCTCCCCTCCCCAGAAAAAACAAAAACAAAAAAACAAAGCAGCTCAGCTGGGCGCCCTTAGGGACCCGGCGCCCGGGGGCACTTGACCTACCCCGACCCCCCCTAGCTCCGCGCCTGCCTTGCACCATGAACGCACCAGGTTTAGTATATTTTTTTCCTGGTTTTGTCCTCTAAACCTAGGTGCGTCTTATGGTCTGGAGCATCTTATGGTCCAAAAAATACGGTAATTGGTTGACCCTCACCTGCCTCTGCCCTGCCAAATCTTTCTGGTGACTTTTTAATTGATTTTAATTTGATAGTCTTTATTTTTTCTATAAAGATGATACTTGGTTTGGTGCTGTTTTGGAGCTAGCTTTTGCTCTATTGAAAAATGGTTGGCCTCGCCCTTAGCACACTCCAGTAATTATTGCTTTGTTTGAGGTGTGGTTATTGAGGTATGGTGCTTGTCCAATTGCTTTCTATACTATAGCTTTTTGTCAGAGAAACACTAAGCTCAGCAATAATAATAGTTTTCACAGCACTTTACTTATTTAGCAAAGACAAGTCATCATGCATATCACAGTTACGGTATATAAAGAAAAGATAAGAGCGCCAATCACCCACCTCTGAAAGTTAAACACATTTTGGGGGATGGAGGTGTTATTTCTTGTAACAGTCACTATACACTTTTCTCGCTCTCAGGAATGGAAAATATAAGAACTCTGAGTTCACTTTCAGTCTAAGCCTTTATCAACATGAACAGGCTGTAATATGTAGCAGCAGTGGCCTGCCAATGGCATTCAGAAAGCAGGATTGGGCTTTACCATCTTCTGTGCCAGTACAGACACAAGGGATGTTATGTACTAAACCTGTGCAGTTACTTTGTGGCAGATATTTTATCAGTGCCATCATCAGCTGATGTCAAGCAAAGCACTTTAAACAGGTAAATTAATTTTTCACAAGAAAATACAGAAACATTTTTACTTTAATTTTCCACAAGAATGTGCAAATACACTTAAAGGACCACTGTCGCAAAACATTTTCAGTTTAACCTCTTGAACACCACAGGCTTACAACCCCCCTAGTGACCAAGTTTTTGACCAGATAATTTTGTTTCCTTGCAACATCTTTTGAAGCCTAGCAATGTAGCCCAGATAAGTGGGTGTTTATTTAACTCCTAAATAGGCGATAAGGAGCAGTCTATATCTGAATTCATGGGTAACCAAGCTACGTCTTCCCCAAAGAACTGCCTTTCCAAGTGGACCCAATCTTTGCCTTGGCCATTGCAATGCCAATCTACAACTTTACCCATATAGACAGCTTGGTAGTATCTCCAAAAATCAGGAAGTCCAGCTCCCCCACTATCTTCAGAATAATTCAATTTAATTCAATTCAAGCGCTTTATTGTCATTGTGTAACACAACAAAATTACTTTTCATGACAACCCCACGGTGCATATAGGGAACATAGTGATAGTAACAAGGAAGAGAAGAAATTATACAAGTATGCCAGGTATTTAAACAATTTGTACAGATGTTTAAACAATTTGTACACAGTGTTAATTATTTCAGAGAGGATTCAGAGTTCATCAAGTTTATGGCGGATGGGAAAAAGCTGTTTTTCAGTCTGTGTGTGTGTGGATTGATCTAAAGCCAGATAAGCCAGAAGGTTTCTGCTGATTCGCGGGAATTTTTTCCCCCAGATACATTTTGGTAATAAAGCTTTGGAGAGCAGTAAACCATTTCTTAGGTAGGTATATCGGTAATGTGGAGAAGTAATATAGTATGCAGGGGAGAATTGTCATTTTGACACTGGCAATGCGGCAAAACTACGACAAAGGTTTCCCCACCCAATGTTCCAAAGTTCACTTTGTTGTTTGTAGTAGGGAGTCAAAGTTCAATTGGAAAATGTCCTTAACCACTTGCCGACCAGTGGATTTCTGAATGATCTGTGCTGCGTAGGCTCTACAGCCCGCAGCACAGATCAGGTTTTAGCCAGGGCGATCAGACTTACCCCCTTTTTTCCCCACTAGGGGGATGTCCTGCTGGGGGGGGGGGTCTGATCGCCGCCGGCTCTCTGCGCTTTGCGGGGGGGGCTCTTCAAAGCCCCCCTCCGCAGCGTTTTCGGCGCTCCGTCCCCCTCCCTCCCTCTCCGAGCTGCGCAGGACGGATTTCCGTCCTGCGCATTGTAGGATAGGCTTCAGCCTATCAAATGACGGCGATCCCCGGCCAATCAGAGGCCGGGGATCACCGATCTGCCTTACGGCGCTACTGCGCAGCAGCGCCGTATGATGTAAACAGCGGGGATTTCTTCCCCGCGTGTTTACATTTCGCCGGCGAGCCGCGATCGGCGGCTCTCCGGCTGTTCACGGAGACAGCCTCCGTGAACGGACATGGAAAGGCCGCTCGAACGAGCGGCCGTTTCCATGGAAACCCGCAGACGACCAGTTTACGCCAATCGGCGTTAGCTGGTCGTCAAGAGGTTAAGTTTGGCGGGTTTTTGTACGCCTAAATATGTTAAACTCTCAAGAGCCCACTTAAAGGAGAAATTAACCTTACATGGAGCGGAAGTATGTGGCAGCATGGATATATTGAGGCCAAATGACTTAGTAAAATTTATCTTTAGATTCGAGATATCAGCAAAGTAGGAAAACTCTGCCAATAGGTTAGGAATCGAGATCAGGGGCTGCGTCAGAAAAATATCATGTCATTGGCATAACCCGCTATCTTATACTCTTTGTCTCCAACTCTGACACCATGAATACTAGTGTTTGCATGTACGGCATAGGGTTCCATTGATATAATGAAGATCAGGGGAGACAATGGGCACCCTTGTCTTGTACCATTGTGAAGTTAAATTTTAACCTATTTTATTATTAACCCTCCAGCCTATGACAGCGGATCGCTCCCGTCTCCCCCAGTACAGCACTGCCTTAGATTGCAGCGCTATACAGTGTTATTAGACAGCGATCGCTGCTGGGAGACTGATGATGGAACGGAGCTCAATCATTCAAGCATAGATGCGTGCACGCTCAATCTCCTGTAAAACCCCGCCCCAGGACTTAACACCAATTGGCGTTAGACGGTCTTGGGGCTGCCACCGCGTTCACGTTCGTCGGCGTGACGTGGTCATATAGTAGTTAATATGCATGTAGATACATAAGTACATGTCTACAAGAGTAAAATGCACTATTAATTACTTTTCTCCTGTCACTTATACTGTATATAGTAAAAATCTGATTTTTTACTAGTCTACTTCCTTGTGGGGGATTCTCAGTATTCCCTTTATTCTCAAATACAATTTTACCTTCTTAAAACAGAAGATATTTGTGATAATTCAGTTTTAAAGTGTACCTGAGAAGAAACAACCAACCAAAAAAATTCATAGATACCCAGGGCTTCCTCCAACCCCCATTGGCCTGATGGCGCTTTATACAGAGCTGCGTAATATGTTGGCGCTTTATAAATACAACAAATAAATAAATAAATAAATTGCTCCCTCGTCGCCATCCTCCCCCTCCTGGATTTTCCATAAGGGCTCCTAGTAGTGGCTCATGAAGTGAGCAACGGTGGTTTCCCATGATGCATCACCCTTGAATATGAAAGCCAGGCTGCACATTCAGAACCGCTGGTGTACAGTGAGCCTGTAGCTGATACATTTCACAAAGCCAAATCAATCCAACATACATACAAACCTGTTTTGGACTTTTTGGTTCTCCTCAGTGCATGACATGGATTGATATGGCTCTATGGGATAGGTCTTGGTGCAATAGAGATGATTTGCATATTCAGGAATGATGCATCATTGGAAACCACAGTTGCTAACTTAAAACTAAAATAGCTTCTGTTTTAAGAACACAAATTTGCATTTAGCATTGCTTTGTAATATTTTTTTTTCCTTAAAGCCCTTCATACCTTCCTAGTTGTTCTGGGTCACCATGAACTGCCTTGGCATTCCTTTATTATTAACAAGAGTACTAACTAGAAAGGATCTATTTAAAGAGAGGAACAGATAGAAATATGTCAGATTTTTACTGCCTACTGTTACAGCATGTTCAGACTGTCTGCGTATGAAGCACGCGTATAAAATCAAAGAAACGCAAGTTGAAAAACGCATGCATTTTTCTTGCGTTCTAATGCGTTTTCTATTGCGTTTTGCACACACACGTGACCCAGGGGAAAAAAAAGAATTATGGGAACTGCAGAGGGAAACGTACGCTAAAAACGCAATAGTACGCGTTTTTGATACGCGTCCATAGACTTTCATTGCATCCGCTTCTATGCGTGACGCACAGAACTGCATGCAGCAATGCGGATAAGAAACGTATGCGTCTCATACGCATACATGTGAACTAGCCCATTCAAAAGCATTAGGAGCCGTTTCTATGCGTTTTTGGTACCTGTACATGTTCCCTGAAAACGGCTAGGAACGTGTATAGTCTGAACAGGCCCTGTGCATTTTACTCTGGAGCAAATGTATATTTTAGATGTATGCATTTATACGTATATTACAATATCCATTTAGTGGTTCTATAAAGACACAAGATACAGCAGGTATCAAGATGCACCAGGCCCAATATAACCAACCTTATCTGATAAATCGTACAGCTACACAGAGCTAAAAAACCACTGGGTCCCCCTGTGCTGGTCAGTCCCATAACACCTACACAACCTTTCATAGGTCTAGTCATGTCTTTGCCACAGTTACAAAATATGAAAACAATATTCCTGTAATTGGTGGAGCTGTGCTATTTAAAGAGCTGTATATTACAGGCTTGACAACACTCTACACTTGAAGAGTTACACTCTTTATACCAAAAAGCTGTGATTTCCTGTTTTGTATGGAAACAAAATGTGTCGATATTTACATAGATGATTTCTGTGTTTTCACAAATATTGATGTGTTTGCATATTACCAACTAATGCAACACTATACACCAAGCTGAGCTGGGGACACAAAGTTTAGCAGTAGTGATGGTCATGTCTAGAACTCATGGAGAAACAAGTGATTTATTTGATCAGCTGATAAATTTGCAAAACTTTAGCACATGATCAAGTCTAGCAAATCAGAGATTAAATATCTGTCACCGGACTGAACCGAGCACATGCTTCTCCTAGACATGGCCAATGCAGTGTGACCAGTATCTGCAGCTACTGCTAAAATCTGCCATACACTGCCAGACTTTCTCCTGACATGGCCAAAATATAGATCCCTCTCTAATCAACATCTGCTTAGACAGGGATCCATCACTCCACACACAGCATGAAATCTATCAAAAATCAGTTACCGCTGCTATTCCAGGGATTGCAGCTTTCCTTATGGCCCCATGCAAAGTATTAGCACAGCAAAGTGCTCTCACTCACAGCTGACACACACTTTCCTCTCTGCTGCGGTCACTTCCAAGTGCCCACAATGACCCCATGAACTGGCGTGTATGTATGTGAGTGCGTACATGCGGCCTGGTCACTATGGGGACCAGATGGAGAGGCGTGTGTCAGAGCATTTTGATGTGCTAATACTCTGCATAGGGCCGCAGGGAGAGCAGTATTAGGGGGCGTGTCCCCTGCTCTAGGCCCCTGCGCAGATATTGCTGCCCTCAATCGACCAGCAAAAATACATTTTGTCCGATAGGTAATGTTGATTGATTTCTGTTAGAAGCATGGGGAAAAATCTTTTCTCATAGTGTATGGGCACCTGCAGGAGAAAGCATTCAGAGTTCAGCTCCATTCATGCAACTCAGTTCATAGTTTAAAGAGAACCCGAGGTGGGATTTAATTATGTTACTGGGGCACAGAGGCTGGTTGTGCACACTAAGACCAGCCTCCGTTGCCCCATGGTGTGCCTCCATGTCCCCCCTGCGCGGCGCTATACCCCCCGCAGTGCTGGCGACACGCAGCGCGTCGCCAGCACAATGTTTACCTATGCGCTGTCAGTCAGCGCCGCTCCCCCGCCTCCTCCGCATCGGCGCTACCTGCCCGAGTCACTTCCCTCCTATCAGCGGGAGGGAAGGGACACGGGCGGGTAGCGCCGATACGGAGGAGCGGCGCTGACAGACAGCGCTTAGGTAAACATTGTGCTGGCGACACGCTGTGTGTCGCTAGCACTGCGGGGGGGGGGGGGGGATTTATGGTGGCACACAGGGGGGTCTTGGAGGCACACCATGGGGCAACAGAGGCTGGTGTTAGTGTGCACAACCAGCCTCTGTGCCCCAGTAACATAATTAAATCCCACCTCGGGTTCTCTTTAAAGAGACACTGAAGCGAAAAAAATAAAATATGATATAATGAATTGGTTGTGTGGTATGGATAATTACTAGAACATTATTAGAAAAGAAAATATTCTAATTTCTATTTTCAGATATACAGTGTTTTTTTATAACATTGCATCATTCTCTATAATTCGCAGTTTACACACTACTCAGCATAATAAATGATTTTACAGAGCAGGCCAGTGAACTGTTGAACTGTCCTCTGGAGAGAAAAAGAAAATACAGTGATTGACAGTTGAGTTAACAAGCTTCAGAAGACAGAGCTCTCTGCGACTTTGAAAGTCGTGGAGCTCATTGGCTCTTTTGCATAGATAACAACTGGAGTTTCTTAACTCTTCCTGTACTGAAAACAATATTAGACTCATGTTTCTGCTCCGAATGTTTTATTTCTTAGCTGTACTACACATACAAATCATCCTATTTTTTTTCGCTTCAGTGTCTCTTTAAAGTGTTCCTAAGTCGTCACAAAGTTAAAAACTAAAAACTTGCCCAAGAAAAGGAAATCTTTTGGATCCTAGAGGCTTCCCATCCTGTCCTCCGGTTCCACATTACTGCTAGCGGACGCACGGAAGATTATCCACAAGAGCTTGACGGTAATCACATCGGGGCCACACACCTCTTCAGATGCAAGCACGGCCGTACTATGCCTGCGCATGGCGGCACTCGTGCCAGGAGAGGAGCACAGCCTCAATGTTAAGGAAGATCCCGGCGAGTGGCTGGGGACCTGAGGACAGCAAAAACAAATTGCAACTGCCTTTACAGGTCTATGAAAACATTTCTGACTGGGGAGGAGCTTTAAGGCCTCAAATCACGTACACTTGAAGGGCAACTGAAGTGAGAAGAATATGGAGGCCGCCATATTTATTTTCTTTAAAAAAAAATACCAGTTACCTGGCAGTCCTGCTGGTCTATTTGATTGCAGTAGTGTCTGAATCACACAGAAACAAACATGCAGCTAATCTTGTCAGATCTGACAATGTCAGAAACACCTGATCTGCTGCATGCTTGTTCAGGGTCTATGGCTGAATGTATTAAAGGAAGAGGATCAGCAGGATAGCCAGGCAACTAGTATTGCTTAAAGTGTACCTGAGATGACAAGAAAGAAAAAATGTATACATACCTGGGGCTTCCACTCGCCCTCTTCGGCCTGATCGCTCCCACGCCGTCCTCTGCCTTCTCGATTCTCTGTAGGGGATCCTGTAAATTCGGCCAGTTGGGGGCAGTCAGTGCATGCACACTCTACTCCATAGGCTGGGAACATTCTGCGCTCCCAGCCACAAGAGCATGTGCAGCCGAGGCTACGCATGCGCAGAAAGCCCCGAATGGCTAAACTTATGGGATCCCTTACGGAGGATCAAGAAGGCAGAGGAAGAAGGCAAGGGTGGTCTCTGGTTCTTAAAGTCTACCAGAGATCTTAAAATAGGAAAAATCGATACATATCCGGGGCTTCCTCCAGCCCCATAAACACTGAAGTCCCTCAGCGTCCTCTTGCGGTCTGCCGTTCAGCCGCGATAAGCCCTGGTAATTGCTTCAGTCGGGTCCAGTAGTCTGGGTCTACTGCACATGTGCAGACTATCCAGACTGATGCAATTACCGGGGCTGATCACGACTGAATGGCAAACCGCCGAAGGACTCGCACGTGTTTATAGGACTGAAGGAAGCCCTGGGTAAGTCTCGATTTTTCCTATTTTAAGATCTCTGGTAGACTTTAAGAACCAGAGACCACTGGTACCAGAAACCGTTGCATCCTGACGAATCGCCGCACACCAATGAGATTGGAAAACATTGAAGACAGGGTCAAGAGCCAATAAAATAGTCTCCTGACAGGCTCACAGAGCTCTGCTGTCATACCGACAGCAGGGAGAGTGAGCTGCGGAGAGAGCGATGCGATCGGCGAGTGGAATCGATGCCTTGGCAGGGGTAACAGCCTCCACTGAGCTTCAGGCACAGCGGTCACTTCAGCTACTGCATCTGCTCGGGCAGCTTTGCTGAAGTGGTTGGTGGTGTGGATAGGGTTTCTTACTGGATCCTTTTTATATCCAAATTGGTGATCCAGAACAAATTGCAGCAAGCAGGAATCAGCCATGGATCCCCACAACTATATTAGCCCCTTAAAGTTATGCGCTTTACATACTAGTTCCATATACTAAATTGTGTAGTAGCCTCAATTTAATAAGCAGCAGACTCAGTGGTAAATTTTCAAGACTTGGAACCCATCATGTTCTTACATTCTCCTCTTCCCTCATGGTGACCCCCAGTCAGGGAACCCATGTGCCTGTCATGCAACTGCAGTGGCGCCATTATCCCCATCCACCCATAGTGTGGCCTAACTACTACCACCACCTCTGTAGGGAGTCCTGTAGCAATGGGAAGGAGGGCTAGAAAATGGAGACATTTAGAGACTGCTCCCCTAGTAGCTATACTTCGGAGTCGGCTCAATTTGTGATGATTTGCTTGACAAATTCCTTTTGGGCGACTTAAAAAAAAGAAAAGGAGACACTGATCTTCCATCCTGCTTCCCTCACAGTCTCTCCCTCTCGCTCCTCTTATTAACACCTCAGCAGTGTGTCAGCATTGCAGCACAGATATTGGCCTGATTGATAAGGGTTCCTGCTGATTTTACACACACAGTAGCAGAATAAGCACAGTAACCAGAACTGATAGCTTATTGCACACATACAAGTGAGGCAAAGCTATATCAAAGAGCATGTAGTTATCTACATACTGATATCTTGTCAGTCTGCTGTCTGAGAGATAATTCTATCACAAGAATCAATGTCCATATTGATGAGAGCTCTTCTGTATAAATGTCTACACTCTGTGGAAATACAGTGAGGTGTTAAGCTGATTATAGATTTAGGCATACACATATTCACAGCTGCCTAATCTGCCTCTTTTCAAGAAGTGTTTGCTGATTTCTGAACCAGGCCTGGTTCACACTGCAAGAGCTTTTTAACAGCCAGTGATTTGAAAAGCTTGTGCTAATACAATGCTATAGGGCAGTGTTTCTCAACATTTTATTGGTATGTACCCCTTTTAAAGCCCTGTACTCACCAAGTACCCCCTAGCATAGTAAACATGATCACAAGTACCCCTTGACAAATATATATTTAATCATAGTACATGATAATCGGTTCTAAACAATTTCCAAGCATTTGCCATTGCTTTCAATTAGCTAAAACACTAATTTGGTGCTGTTTAAATAAGATTTATCATTTTCTAAAACTCTAAATGTGTTATTCCTGGTTAAGTATATCAAGCCTGAGTACCCCTTGGAACCATCAGAAGTACCCCCTGGGGTACGCGTACCACACGTTGAGAACCTAGGCTATAGGGGATTTAAAAAACAAAAAAATACATCCCTTTAGTAGGATCATACCCATAGCATTACATTAGCAAGAGCGTTTCAAATCACAAGCGTTCAGAAAACCATGGCTAGTGGGTTCCAGGCATCACAATTGTTGCCACAGCAGTTACGGAGTTAGGCAGGAGGCAGCAATGGATTGCCTCAGGACAGTTTTTACCATGCAAAATCGCTGCATTTCCCCGCAGGCAAATTCAGACGAGGAAAGGCAGCAGTCCAATGCACACATGGGGGAAGAAAAAAAGGCAGCTTACAGAAGGGAAAAAAAAAAAAAAAAAAAAAGAATTGAGAATGCAAACAATTCCCGATAGCCATGCATGGCACAGCTGGAGGGATTTGGATAGGTCTCGCATGATAGCTGTGCCAGCATGGAGTCTTGCAAGACGCATGCAGTGCACAGTGGAAACACGTCTGAGGCTCTGTTCCCATCTAAAATCAAAATTGCTGACAGCAGCAATTTTTGATTTTTCGAACAATTTTTCCACCCCTCCCGGTGCTCCACTGTGCGCTGTGTGCAAAGTGCTTTTGTGAGCACTTTGCAGAGTGAAAAAAAAATTAATACAATGTATTTATTCTTAAAACTATGAACGAAATTGCCGCATAAAGCGATTTTGTGAGCGTTTGCATTTTTCCTATACCTTCCATTAGAGCAAAATCACCCCAAAAATGGTACAGGCACCGCTTTGCGGAGCGCAAAGCAGACGAAACGCACTGATATGAACCTTCTCATAGAGAATCATTGCACAATTGTTTTGTGGGCGATTTTGAAAATTGACTGCGCTTGAAAAAAGGTTGAAAACACCCTGGATGTGAACGAGCCCCTAAAGTCAGTGTAATGGTTAAGGGCTCTGCCATAGGAGACCTGGGGCCATATGCAATTTGCTATTTCACCTGAGGTTTCTCCTGTGAGGAAAATTTTTATCTTCGATTTTAAAATAACATTTTAGCACTTTGCAATGGAAAAAAAACTATCAAAAGGTAGGCAAAAAGTACTATCAAAATTATTTTGAGTACTTTTTTGCTTGCTGGTGGTTTAACCACTTTACCCCCCGCGGTACGGATTTCTCCTTCCCTTTTCCCCCCCTTAAAAAAATCAAGGGACTGAGAAGTCCGTACCTCCCGCGCTGCCGCCGCTGTCAGCGCTCCCGCTGCTCATGCACGCCGCCGCCCGCTCGCCCGGAGATCAATGAACGAGAAAATCCATTCCCGTTCGTTGATCTAAGCCCCCGCAATGATCTGCTGCTTCTATGAGAAACAGCGAGATCATTGTAATTTTCCCAGCCTCATAGCTCTTCCTATAAGCGTCCTTCCGGACGCTTACAGGTCGCATGAAAACAAATTCACTGCGGCCATCTTGTGGCCAAATAGTAAAACTACACCCTAAAGCATTTTACATATACAAATACATTCGTTTTACACAGTAAATTAACTAATTACCTCCCACATTCCCCAATTTTTTTTTTTGTAATTAAAAAAAAAATACAATAAAAAAAACAAAACAAATAGTTACCTTAGGGACTGAACTTTTTAAATATTTATGTCAAGAGTGTATAACACTGTTACTTTATAAACTACGGGCTTGTAATTAGGGATGGATGCAAAACTGAAAAAAATGCACCTTTATTTCCAAATAAAATATTGGCGCCAAACATTGTGATAGGGACATAATTTAAACGGTTTTATAACCGGGACAAAAGGGCAAATACATTTCATGGGATTTTATTTACAGTAGCATGCATTATTTAAAAACTATAATGGCCGAAAACTGAAAAATAATTTTTCCCCACATTTTTTCCTATTTTCCCATTAAAACACATTTAGAATAAAATAATTCTTGGCATAATGCCCCACCTAAAGAAAGCCTTATTGGTGGCGAAAAAAACAAGATATAGTTCATTTCATTGCGATAAGTAATAATAAAGTTATAGACGAATGAATGGAAGGAGCGCTGAAAAGTTAAAATTGCTCTGGTGTTCAAAGGGTAAAACCCCTCAGTGGTGAAGTAGTTAAAAGGCATTTGATTGACAAGTTTGAAAATATCACCTAGGAGAAAACTCAGGTGAAAAAGTGAATTGCATCTGGGCCCTGATGCAGTACGCTTCCGATGAAGTGGGCGCACGCCCACACATGGGCAGAAGACGCCGACCCATTCGGGGGTCACCTGATCTCCAGAGGCTGCCAGCAGGAGACTGAGGATTATCGGAGCAGCGGTGAGGGACACACGTGACTTGTAGGGGTTGGAAGAAGTCCCAGGAAATAAAACGTTTTTTTTTTTCATCTCACCTTGGGAGTCCTTTAACCATTTGAGGACCGCGGTGTTAAACCCACCTAGTGACCAGGCCATTTTTTACTAAATGTGCCACTGCAGCTTTAAGGCCTCGCTGCAGGGCCGCACAACTCAGCACACAAGTGAACCCCCTCTTTTCTCCCTATCAAAAGAGCTCTCTGTTGGCGGGGTCTGATCGCTCCCCCAATATTTGTTTTTTTTTTTAAATAAATTTTATTTTCTTTTTTTCCCCTCCCCCGTCAGCCTATCACAGCGGATCGCTCCAGGGAGACAGCCGTGTCACACGGAGGAAGAAGAGGGACACATCCATGCTTATGGGGCTGGAGGAAGCTCCAGGTAAGTAAAAATACAGCACTATATTATCTCCGGGTCTCTTTAAGGTGTCCACAAACTGTATAATTTTAGTGAACAATTGACCTTCGGATCGATAATTGTGAATGGAGAGAAACGATTGATGGGGCTCATTTTAACTAGTCCAATAATTTAAAATAGAATTGATCAAAAACATGGATCAATAATGGATAAATTGATATTTTGTTGTCAATTGGCACCAACCACATTATTCAATCTGATCGATCAAAAGGTTCACCCTTCACTAAATTGTATTGTTAATGGACACCTTTATCTTCCAAGTCAGTAAGAAGGCAATGACCCATCATTCTGTAACTAATATTATAACTGCTGCCGTTTCGATGTTATTATGAACAGATAGATTTCTGCACTCACAGGTCCCAGGGAGAACAATATTTAGCAAAAAGTGGATCATTTAAGGTGCTTATATATTTTGGACTTTCTCAGTCCTTGATCAGTCAGACAAGCAAACATGGAGCAGCTTCTGTGGCACCTAATCTGTTCAGCATTCTGCTATTACTTCCACGTAAGTTTGCTCTCGATTTATACCTTATACCTGTGTACAGCACAGCCATTGCTCTCACAGAGTAGATACTGCAGCATACAATTAAGGACTTCTGAGGTAAACAAAGTATAGGTAGCTTTACTTACCTGGGGCTTCTACACGTCTCTAGAAGTCTATGTGTCTGCCGCTGCAGCTTAGGTCTCCTCCCGGGCCCCGCGGTCAGCCCTGTAATGAATCAGCAATGGTCGGCTGCTTCTCCTCATGGAGGGGCCACTCGCCATACTGCTGCTGGGCGCATTCTGCACGCATATAGTGCTAATGCGTAACACACTTCCTGCAGCAGGAGCAAAACTGCGAGAGGGACTGACAGCAGGACCAGGAGAAGACCAAGCTGCAGCGAGGAAAACACAAACTTCTAGGGGCTGAAAGAAGCCCCAGGTAAGTAACACTACACATACTTTAGTTACCTCTGAAGTCCTTTAGTGCTCTTTTCCACTGAAAAACGAGCTGCAATGCGATAGTCTCCAATTTAACATGTGTGTTTTGAGCATTGATTTCAGCAGGTATTGAAAAATTATTGTACAACAGAAGGAGGCCAAATGCAGGCTGCCCCCGAATTGACCAGCTGCATAGATCTGCGCTGCCATCTCCTCCTGTTGTACAAAAATGTAAGTCTACGTATGGCTAGCTGCACACACGTGTATCGGTTTGCATTCAATTTTATCTAGTTTTAGAGTTTAGTGCATATGTTTTGAATTCAAGGTGTGTATAAGTCTCTGGGGGGTGTTGCACACCTCTGTTGGTAATCATTTCAGTTGCAGCCTGAACAGGAGCGCTGCCAATTCTTTCACCGAAAAATTATTACAGGCCAATCACAAACGGGCAAAAAATGCAGCATGCAGAGCGTTTGTGATTGACCAATATTCAAAGTGCACTGGTGGAAAAGGGGCACCACAATTCCTGCGTTAATCACTAAACCCTTGCAATTGGCAAATCGGAACGCAGCCTGTGGAGAAGAGCCCTTAAAGCGGATGCGAGATGAAAAACTAACTATAGCAAGGAATTTGTCTATCTAAAACTTATCTAAAGTTTAGATAGTTTACACAGCAAATCTATGTGCAAACAGCTTCAACAGTATATGATTACTTCTTCCTGTGGTACAATGAGGGCAGCCATGTTCTGTTTGTCACATTACACACAGGCAAGCTCCAGCCCCCAGCCTGTGACAAATTCACTTCGCTCATCTCCTCCCCTCTGCCTCTGAAATCTCTGGCTAGTAACCTTCTCCTGCACAGACCGAGCTCCCATAAGCCCTTGCTACTAAGGCTCAGAGTGCCAAGGCAGAGAAAAGCTATGGACAAGGCTTGTTTAGTTTAAAGGGAATTAGAGTATTAAAACAAAAAAATAAAAATTATTTGGCTTGATGAATGCCCTATAAACTATATGAAAGGAACACAATTATGCAATGAGTAAAAGTTTATCTCGGATCCACTGTAAGCACAACTGAACCCTAGAATTTTACTTCAGATTTGAATACAGCAGTAGAGGGCAGTGTTGCCAACTCATCCCTTTAATTACTGACACATCTAAGTTATACAGGTTCTGGGGCTACTTACACAAAATCATTGCCTTAACTGCATCTACCTAGCCACGAAACCTGTATCATTCATATGTGTCAGTAATTAAAGGGATGAGTTGGCAACACTGGTAGAGGGTTAATACACCTTTTCAGTCACACCTTGGGGGGGGGGGGGGGGGGGGGGGGGCAGGGGGGGGGGTGCGGAGGGAGGGTTGTTGTTGGGTTCCGTGCGCAGGAAATAGATCCCTCTGATCAAATTCGTTCAGAGAAGGATCTATACAATGGTCGATCTTGTAGCAGACCAAGAGGTATACGGGCACCTTAATTGTTCACCATCTTCCAAATTTACAAATATTCCAGCTGAAATTTAAATAGCAGCAGAACCACACAACGACTTAAATCATGAAAAAAATTTATTTTAGTTACATATACATATATTTATATAATGTTAAAAGATTTCCATCAATAGTGTTTTACCGAGCATTTGTTAAGAGATGACATTTTGGACGTGAAACTCAATGTAGGGTTTTCACCCACTCCACAAAGATATGGTTAGTGTTTCGCATCATCAGCGACAAATCTGAAACTATTTACAAAAGTAAAATCCTTTTCTCCCATTGTGATAAAGGAACCAATTACATTTCGACATTTACATTCTCTGTATAAAATGAGGATGCCTTTTGGGCACCGTCTGCATGAAATATATGTATATTTATGTACAAAATAAACAGAATATCTCACAGGTAACCTGAACTGACCTTTTAGGTAACAAGCATACTCAGAACACACAAAATAAAAAAAAACCACAAACAAAACAAAAGAGGTTTAAAAAATAAAAATCACTGAAATCATTTGGTCTCATTTGGCAGCCATAAACTGCTTGTCCGCCACTGCACAGTGATCTTTATAGACGTTTCTGAGCAAAGTTCAGAATTAAAAACAATCTGTAGTAGATTGTGGATCCATGCTATTATAAAAGGTGCATGGCTATTGCAGCAGCACAGGTTATACAAAAATCCCTTTATGTACAGAGAGAGAGAAGTAGAGCCAGCAAGAAGCACTGAGGGACGCTGCATTCCCCAGAATGAGCATGATGGTCAAATAGATGTCAATAGGCTTCATGTTCCTGCTCTATGTACAATGTGGAATGACTGGAACTAATAGCCACAAAGACAGTGTCAAATAGGACCTCAACGTTAAATGAACAACTGAGCCTGTTTAATACATACATCATTACTGCAACTGTGCCAAACTTAAAGGACAACTGAAGTGGGAGGGATATGGAGGCTGCCATATTTATTTCCTTTGAAACAATACCAGTTGCCTGGCTGTTCTGCTAATCATCTGCCATATGTAGAAAGGCAAGATTAGCTGCATGCTTGTTTCTGGTTTTATTCACTACTGCAGCCAAATAGATCAGCAGGGCTGCCAGGCAACTGGTATTGTTTAAAAGGCAATAAATATGGCAATCTCCATATTCTCCTCACTTCAGTTGTCCTTTAGGTTTGCAGTACAAGTATTGTGCCAAGTACCTTCTGGCTGGCAGTCACCAAAGACAGGGTGAAGCCAATTTGCCAAATGGTGTTTAGCAAAGGGGCTTGGAGGGCTGAACATTTATGTAAAGTCACCCGATGTTTCTGCCTGGACAATGATTCTCAACACAAGTGCATACCATGTGACCTATGCCAAGGCACTGATCATGTGACCGACTGCAGAATGTAGCTTAAGGAACCCAATTACATCGGCAAGGGGATTGTACTCTATTAAGACTGAACTTGTGATTTATTTATTCATATTTTAATAGCACTATTGCTGCAATACATTTAAGTAGCCTTATGTGTAAGTGGGCCCCTTTGACTGCAGCAGCATTTGTCATACCATGATCAGGAGGGGAGTTGCTGAAGAGTGACAGGCCCACTGAACTTTAAGACACAGAGATGCAATGGATAGTCAATGAGATGCAAATCATTTTAAGTTGATGCAAGTTTATGCAAATTGTGTATGCAGCCTGAAAATGGACCAATCAAATTTTACCTCAGCAGGATTTAATTGGTTTGTTTAGCTGCATACATTTGCTTAGAAAATTTGCATAATGCTGCATGAACTCAAAATTATTTTCATCTCATTGACCACCCCTAGTGTTTAGTAACCCCCATGCACAGGAGACAAGCAGAGCGTCTTCGAGCGGTTTGTTTTGCAGCGGGTTAGTTGGTATATGTTGCTATAGTGTTGTTTAATATGGCTTAGTGAACTCTTCTTCGCAGTACCCGCTATAACTCACTCAGCCCGAGGCCAACACAGTTATAATTAGAAGGTGTGCATAAGACGTCCAAGTCCCCATTTACTCTCACTTCAAGAATGTAGGCCCAGGTTTAGTATTTGGATAGTGTGGACTGCTTTGCTAAAGCACAATGAGCAGTCCGGACTACAAGACCCATCCAGCGGTTCCCACGCAAGCCCTAATCGCTTCTCTTAATATTATTGGAGTGTCTTTCATACTCAATCCATTTAGCGTTACTAAAGAAAGTTATAAAGAACACAGAAATACTTACATCTGAACAACTGATATGATGTCATAAAGCAACAGACCTTATATAGAAAAGAAAAAAAAAAAAAAAAGTAGAAAAAGTGGAGGTGATGTCTATAAAAAAAGAAAAAAAAATCCCCCCCCCCATTCTTGCTTTTTCTTTTTAATGCCAAAATGGAGGTCTAAAGGCTGGAACTGGGCTTCTTCCGGCCACACCCTGACATTTACATACAAGCTCTGCAGTTACTAAACTCCACCCCCCGTGCCGTTCATAAGGACCGCCGCACATGCGGGTTACACTGGGGTATGAAGACTGCAGCCACACACTGCATGTGATATGTCAAGATCAAAAAAATATAAATGTATAAAAAAAAAGCATAGATTTTGTTCAACAGGCATAAAATATTGCACAGGTTTCTCTTTGTAAAGAATGTTGGAATTAGCATTACCAGTGTGGTAAAGTGTGATAAATCATCTCCCTAGGATATGTGCTCAGCAAATTCATGTACGCATTGATCTAAAACTAGCAATATTCAAAGACAGACATCTGTTGTTAATACTGCTAAAAAACAAAAAGTGTCCAGTGAACATCTTTGTCTAGTGTATGGCAATAGTGACATTTGGCAAAGGATGAAGGCGAGTAGACTATCCGTACATGCTGGGTCAGTCAGGGCCGGTGATAGTCTAGGACATACTGTAACAGTAAGGATGGCTTTTCACATCCATTGACTGATAAAGTCACAGTGATGATCAGACCGTAGTGGAATAAGATTCTGTCCTTTTAGCCACTGACTTTGGGACCGATACGTTTGTGTCCGCCCTGATGACTAGTTCCTCGGTATCGCTCTCACTGCTGTCCAAGTCAGAAGCAACCATTATCTTCTCCCGGCTTTTGGCCAGTCCATAATGGACATCTCCTTGACCGATGGAGCCAGCTGCATAGTCTTCATCAGATGAATGGAATGACACGTCATCTCCCATCACGTGGTTGACAATATGGATACCGTCAAAAGTGCGTGGGTCTTGGAAGCCCTTCTGACTTTTTAGGCAATGAATCTAGAAAAACGAAGAAGATTAACGATATCAGTTCTTTAAGTTTGCAAATTTGATTATTTCTAAGCCACTGAATAATTGCAATAGTGTTTTACCTACTCGCATATCTAGTCCTGTCACACTATAATCTGGATGCTTAAAGGATAAGCGAGGTGATAAATTAAATTTAGCTTTACTTAACTGGGGCTTCTTCTAGCCCCTAGAAGTCATAGGTGTTCCCTTGCCGCAGCTCCAGTCTTCTCCAGGGTCTCGGTGGCAGCCTCTAAGGATAGTCGACCCCAGATGGGTCCGCGTCTTCTGCGCATGCGGTGTGACCAGGAGTGTACGCATGCAGAAGACACAGACCCATCCGGGGTCAGCAATCCTTAGGGACTGCAACCGGGACACTGGAGAAGGCCGGAGCTGCGGTGAGGGATACAAATGACTTCTAGGGGCTGGAAAAGCCCCAGGTAAGTAAATCTAGATTTAATTCCTCACCTCACAGTGACAATTCCCATTAACTAGGACTACACAAAGCCTTGCATATGTAAGGAATATTACTCCAGGGCACTACATGTGTGTTTTGCAAGAAACAATTCATATAAAGGACGTATCTGCCAGCGTTTTGGAGGATCACATTTTGTAAAAGAAAACATAAGCATAATTAGCTCCAACTCAGACATTTTGTCCGACAAGTTAAGCCATCGGTTTTGACATCAGTTGGTTAAAGTGAAATGGTGTCGAATTGTCTACACAGTGAGGCGGATTTGTACATTATACCTGGCTCCTCCCTCACTTAACCACTCCCACCCACCAAATGTCTCCAGAATGGTGCCTAGTATCACAGCCCTACAAATGGCGACAGTTGACCAGCAGATTCATGAGATGCAATGAATTCTAGCTTGCATGAAATTCAGCGAGAAGCTGAAATCCACCGGACAGGAAGATGGTGATAAACAATGCTGTATTACTATTGTTTAAATGTACAGGCATTAAATGTACAGGCATTTTATCATGATTTTTATTAAAGAGGTTTTACACGTTAGTCCTCTCTGAATTTACCTACAGAGCCTGATACAAAGAAGCCCTGGTGGCGGACATTAACTGATCCTTAAGAGCTTTATTTTAGTGAGCAGGGGAACGAGGGGGAAAGGGGGGGGGGGGGGGGTTATGCACTGAGCCTGCAGGTGGTGGACCTTCCCTACAATCTGCTGTTCCCTCACTTGAAACTTGTGTGTCACATAAGGGTGATACATATAGTCATTAAATCAGGCTGCATTATGTTTGCGCTTTTTTAGGTCTTACTTTAAGGGATAATCGTCCGATTCCATGTGTGAAGGATCATAAAGAGTTGGAAGGAGCGCTACTATATAAAAAGAAACTTTTGAAGAGACAGATTGGGGTAATCCAAGTACAGTGCGCTCCTCTGGTGGTAAACTGTTATAGAAGGAGCCTGTTAACTGATTTTAGGTTTAATCACAGCTGTACTCAGAGGACTGCTCTCTGTGAGTTTCATTGGATGTTGAAGAACAGTCACCTCAAACGATCACAAATGATCAGTTCAGGTTACAAATGTCTACAGTGTGAACCAGTGGCGTAGCTAAGGAGCTGTGGGCCCCGGTGCAAATTTTACATGGGGCCCACCAAGCACTCTATACATAATTGATACGGCGCACCAAAACCTGCCAAAGACAACCACAGTGTCAGAGATGCAAGAAGGGGATGGGAAACAGTTTGTTAATGATTACTACTATTTAAAGCATCTATAGAAATGATTATTACCAGCACAGGACCAAAAGAGAGCCAATATTGTGTTTGTGGGAGGGCACATCGGGGCCCCTCTGTCCCATGGGCCTGATGCGGTCGCAACCTCTGCAACCCCTATTGCTACGCCACTGGCGTGAACATAGCAGAAGGCCAAGTTGACCTTACAAAATTAGAAGTAAATGGGCTGATAGGAACAAAATCAACACACTTTAAAAAAGAAAACTCACAACATAATGGTGTCAATGTGAGGATAACAGAGTACAGAGACATGCACATACGTCAGTAAGCAACCACTCCAAACGCACAGCGAGGCTTTATCAGCGGAGGTCATATTTGCTAAAGCCCCCGTAAAGGACATGCACCCAGGACATTTGGTGAGGTTCCCAGCAACACAATGGCACACATCATGGACAGGTCTGCTATGAGGAGGAATGCAGGAAACTATGCAATAATACAGGGGGAGATGACGTGTACTGAGGAGAACACATGCTCAGCAGCAGCTCACTGCACAATTTATGGAAACACTGTGAGGAGTTATGTATTACCACAGGAATACATTACCCTTACCTGAAGCTGACTGTTCCCGTGAGCCCGGCTTGTGTGGAAAAGATTGTAGTTTAAATTCAAGTGTATGGCTTAAGATATCAGTGTACAAACCAGCATGTAACAACTTATATGACAATAAGGAAGAAGGGGATCATCAACAGAGGTGCTTGAAAAGTACCAACATATAAGACAAAAAAGGAGGGGGTACATATGCAAAGAAGGATTGACAAGTAGAGAGATAAAAACATTCAGCAATCAAAAATATGGGAACATCCTATGCAATGCAATAACCACTGCTCAAACATCCCTGTGCGCAGCAAACACAAGGTCCTGCTGGTGGCAGGCTGACAGTACTGAGAATACAATGCGAGTCAGCCGCTCACAAAACAGCAGCTTTAAGGAGTTCCGTAGAAAAGCATTCAGAGTGCTGGTAGGATTACAGAACCATGAAGTCTGAAATGCATTATCATTAGTATTATGCTGCCACACTGTCAGTTACTGATATGCAGCCAGCTCCTATTTGACAAGGGCAAGACTTCCCCCTATTGCTCCAGACCGCGCCCTTATTGGTTGCAGCTCTCAAGTGCTTGGAGTCAGACTGGAGAAAAGGATTATACAAATGTCAACTTCATTATTATTCAAATTTATTTTACTTATGTATTTATATAGCGCAGACATATTATGCAGCGCTGTACAGAGTATATTGTCTTGTCACTAACTGTCCCTCAGAGGGGGTCACAAACTAGTCCCTACCATAGTCATAGGTCTATGTATATATCGTGAGTGTATGTATCAGTCTAGGGCCAATTTAGGGGGAAGCCAATTAACTTATCTGTATGTTTTTTGGGTGTGGGAGGAAACCGGAATGCATAGAGGAAACCCACGCAGACAGGGAGAACATACAAACTCCTTGCAGATGTTGACCTGGCTGGGATTCGAACCAGGGTCCCAGCGCTGCAAGGCAAGAGCGCTAACCAGTACGCCTAGTGAGCGGAGATTGTACGTATGTTCCTATCCTAAATAGACCATTTACAGATGCAAGTGGATCAACTCACCTGACAACGGGCGATTCCTTTGATCATGCCCACTCCACATGACATACACGCCGCTCTATCGTCCACCCCCCCCCACATATAGCATGTTGTCTGCTACACAGCTGACTTTGCATCTGTACAGCCCGGCCCAGCACGGTTACCAAAGGGGATTGGGTACCGATCCCAGGCGGGAGACATCAATCACAGGTGTGTACGCACCTTAAAAGAAATTGGCAATCACGTTCTGCTTCACATTGCACACAACATATTTTTTATATCACCTTTACCTACCAATTTGGTGATATTAAGATCAGATAGCTCGATGTTGGCATAGGCCAAGCATCCATAGGGTGTACTTGAATGATGTAAGCATGGGTACTGGTTTATAAAAAAATGTAAAGCGTATGAATAAGTCAAGTAGACACCAACTCGTGGAAGGATTAACATGAAATGGGGCCCTAGCCAAGATATCAAGCTCCTTCTGCTGGCCAACTGGTTTCCTTGGTAAGGTAAGATGGGGAATGGGGGGGTCAGAAAAGGTGCTAGAAGGGCCCCTGGATGCCCACCAGGCCTTAGACATCTGCCCAAGTTGCCTTGTGGATTATCCGGCTCTGATTCCAACTGTTTTTTCTAAAAACTACAACCAATACCTCATTGCTTTACATACTCTGAACACTCTGATCTTCTAATCGGCCTCAGTATGGAGATCTTGCAGAAATATACTGTGAAGTGAGAAACTACACACAAACATTGAAAAATCAACATTTAGTTGCATTTGCAATATGCGAGTTGCAAAAACAAAACAAAAATCACTAAAAAAACATGGGATGAGTGTAAAGAAATCATTTGGACATAGAGCAGTCCTGTGAGGGGTATGTGCACAGCTCAGCTGTCACCCAACAAGCATAAAGCTGAGAATCCTATCTAATCATATCACAGGTTCCTCTGACTGACCACAACCACTTACAAATCTGACTCCGCCAACACACAGCAGTCTGACAAAAGCACGGAGGAAGGAGTGAAGCAAATCCACTAGATGGGGCAATGTCAAATCTGTCTATCACTCAATAACTGAATAGTAAAGGCAGGGTGTACTTCAAAGGAAAACCTTAGAGGGGTTCTTTCGCAAAAAAAGTAGGCAGTTAAAAAATGTGACAGATGACAGGTTTTGGGCCAGTCCATCTTTTTAAGGGGGATTCTCAGGGCTTTCTTTGTTTTCAACAGCATTTCCTGAACAGCAGTTTAACTGCCAAAATAGCAAGATACCAGCCGGCCTCCCTAATCACTTGCACACTATTATGTCAGTTAGATTTTGCAACTGTTGTTCAGGAGATGCTGTTGAAAACAAAGAAAGCCCTGAGAATCCCCCTTAAAAAGATGGACTGGCCCAAAATCTGTCATCTGTCATTTTTAACTGCCTACTTTTTTCGCGAAAGAACCCCTTTAAGTAATTTGTCACAGAGCTCAACAGAACCCATAGGGGAAGCAGTTTTTTCACCATTATATTGTTAACTAACTGAAACAGGTAGAACAGAAACAAGCCCCAATGAGCTCGAGAAAACAGCATTTTTGAATCCATTAAGAAAATGTTGTCTAGTCAAATCAAATATACCAAGTTGGAACATATTAAGATGGTATAACACCTGTTTGTTGCGGAACAGCACTCAGTGGCCAGGACCCACTTAAAGGGGTGACACGTGCTGCACCTTCCACCTGGGTACCACCAGGATCCACACAGCCAAAAGACTGCTTGAAGTCTGCACAGTCTCAAACAGCCATTAAAAGGGACACTGTAGGGGAGTCAGGGGAAAATGAGTTGAAGTTACCCGAGGCTTCTAATGGTCCCCAGCAGACATCCTGTGCCCGCGTAGCCACTCCCCAATGCTCCGGCCCCGCCTCCGGTTCACTTTTGGAATTTCAGACTTTAAAGTCTGAAAACCACTGCGCCTGCATTGCCGTGTCCTCACTCCCGCTGATGGCACCAGGAGTGTATTGTGCAGGCCCAGTATGGTCTGTGCCTGCGCCGTGCTCTTCTGGTGACATCAGGGGAAGCGAGGACACAGCAACGCAGGTGCAGTGGTTTTCAGACTTTAAAGTCTGAAATTCCAGAAGTGAACTGGAGGCGGGGCCGGAGCATCGGTGAATGACTGCGCGGGTACAGGATGTCTGTGGGGGACCATTAGAAGCCCCAGGTAACTTCAACTCATTTTCCCCTGACCCCACTACAGATTCCTTTTAAAGCTTTACTGGTCCAAAGATAAAACATTTT
Organism: Hyperolius riggenbachi; assembly: GCF_040937935.1. Lineage (NCBI taxonomy): Eukaryota > Metazoa > Chordata > Amphibia > Anura > Hyperoliidae > Hyperolius > Hyperolius riggenbachi. Next base: position 114,609,544 of record NC_090651.1, on the reverse strand, counting down.
GCTGTAAGGCAGCATCAGTCTGCTGTTTCGGGCTCATGACTTGTCCCAGCATCTGGGTGGCTCGAAAAAGGCAGGAGCCCGAAACAGCAGACTGCTGCTGCCTCACAGCAACATGTTTTAACTTTGTACTAATAAAGCTTTGATGACAGACTATGTGGACTTCAATCAATCTTTTGGAAGGTATAACACCCCTACAAGTAGTAGCTGGAGAGTGTAATGGTTAAGGGCTCTGCCTCTGACACAGGAGACCAGGGTTCGAACCTCGGCTCTGCCTGTTCAGTAAGCCAGCACCTATTCAGTAGGAGACCTTTGGCAAGTCTCCCTAACACTGCTACTGCCTATAGAGCGCGCCCTAGTGGCTGCAGCTCTGGCGCTTTGAGTCCGCCAGGAGAAAAGCGTGATATAAATGTTCTGTGTTTGTCTGTATTTGTACAATCACCTAGCTCAGGCATGGGCAAACTTGGCCCTCCAGCTGTTAAGGAACTACAAGTCCCACAATGCATTGCAGGAGTCTGAGAGCCACAGTCATGACTCATAAAGGCAAATGCATTGCGGGACTTGTAGTTCCGTAAAAGCTGGAGGGCCGAGTTTGCCCATGCCTGACCTAGCTGATTGCTTTAGATCGTTTAAGGATGTCCTAGTAGGAGTCAAGAGCACGTCTGTGTGAAATTCTCTTTATTACACACAAAAAGGAAATCCCATCTCTATTGCTACATGACAGTGCTGATCCTTGCCTCAGAAGAGAAAAGACGGCCACAGACTGCACCTGCCTGACTTCCTGCAGTCAAACATCCTGCCACCATCATTCTCAGGGAGACATCTACCATCTATGTCCAGCCACAGACATCTGATTGAACCACATGTCAGGTCTAGAGACAGCAGCAACCATTCCTGGAAGTAACTTATAACCTGCTAAGTCACTCTGCATAGTGACTTAGCAGGTTATAAATCCCAATCTGTCATGGTTTGACCCAACGTAAGGCGTACTGGGGTGCCTGGGCTGCACTTATAACTGTAACGTCAGATTAAAAGCTAGGGCAAATTAATGAGCACCTGCAACAACACATAGCAGAATATATTCAGGATACCCATTGTCCTGGTTTCAGCAGCAGAAACGCTTCTTAGAACTATATATTTCTGTAAAAAGAGTCCTGCCCCCCTAGTCAAGTTACAGGGCACCTGAAGCAGAAAAAAAAAATACAATATTTACCTCAGTAGTGGGAAGCCTCTGGATAGTCCAGAGGTTTCCCCATCCTCCTCAACCTCACTGTTCCAGTGCATTTAAGTGGTCTAACAGTCTTATGTCCCACAGGACTATGGGAGATCAGCTGATTTACTGCTCACTACACAGATGGGGAACAAAATCCTGCAATAATGCACCTTGCCAGCAGTAAAGATGCCGGCATCACTGATAATTTTGTAAATCTGGGTGAGTACAATTAGAAGTAGTGGTGGAACATTCCCATTTGTCTCAGGTTGATGTTACCTCAGTCGTTCCGGCAGCACTCCAGATCAATGATGTTTGTGTAGGTAAGGATTGGCACCATCAGATGAAGTGAACTACAAAAGCTCTTCAGGTAAGTGCAGCACCGATTAAAAAAAAGTGTTCCCTTACTCCAAAATGTTGCATTTTGAGCTGTACTATACTGAATATGCAATAAAAAAAAACCTTGTAATTTACTTTTATCTCTTGGTGATGGTCCTTACCTACACAAATACAAATCTGGGTGAAGTAAGATTTTACAATGGGCAAACATTGACCAAATAACTGAAGATTATAAAAAAAAAAAAAAGCAACCACTTAAAGGGACCGTGAATAGTGAAAAAAAACCCTCCAAATCTGGACTTACCTGGGGCTTCCTTCAGCCCCCCATAGCCTGTGAGGTCCTATGGCATCCTCTGGGTCCCCTCTGTGTCCCAGCTGGCGGCCCTGTTAGCCTGGAGACTTCAGGTGAAGTCTTGTGCAACTGTGCAGGTGCGGCTTGTCTGTGCACCCCCCTCGATCACCGTAAGACTCCTGCACATGCACAGTTCAGTCTTTCAAGAACAACGCATGCACAGGAGGCTTGTGGCGACACATGCGTGATCAAGTCAGGTGCTAGACGGACCGCACATACATAGTTGCGCATAAAGTCGCAGGCTAATGGGGAGCTGGAGGAAGCCCCTGGTAAGTCCAGATTGGTTTGTTTTTTATTTCACTGTTCAGGGTACCTTTAAATTATATTCAGTGACATTCCTCTTTAAAAAGGGGACTACGGTGAAAAACTGTAAACTGTAAAAAAAAAACCTCGTGTACACATGCATACAAAATGTACATTTGTCCTAGATAAAATGCACAATAAAGTTTTTTTCCTTTTTTGGAGCTGTCATTTACTGTAAGTATTATAATCTGCCTGAATGTTACTAACCTGTGATGTAAATAGTCACCTCCTAAACTGAATGATGCTGCCATTCAAACAATATGTAAATGGGCCAGGAGCCCAGGCACTGGCAGTCAGGAGCACAAGAACTTGTCCTCGTATGCCACTGTCCATTCCTGGCATCACAGCACTTGTGCACAGCGCACAACGGAGCAGCTTCAGGCAGCCAGGTAAGAAGACCAATATGTTCAGTGCAGAGTCTAGTACTGCAGATATTTTCGAAACACCTGGGCAGCTGCACACGATGCTACTGGGCGGATATATGAAAACTTGCCATGGGGGCAAAAAAAGAAAAAAAAAGCATGGCCAAAACATCACCATTTTAGAAAAATGATCAAAAATGCCATATCTTAGTTTTGTCCATATGAGATTTTATTGCATTATCTCATAGGAATCTGAAAATAGCTTTAGCCAATCGCAATCAGTAGAAATCATGTTTCATTGATTTGATTTCTCTAAAATGAAATCATTAATTTTGAGAAATGACCTATCCAATGTCTCCTATAAAATGTGTTGCAATAAGAATTTCAGAGGGGAAAAAAAGAGTAGGATTTGTGGAAGGGTAGAAAGCAAATTCCTAAGCTACCTTACGAGGTGCTACAATATAGGCTATTCATAATAAGAAGATGGGTTTGTAGTCACAAAGAAAACAACAAAGTCCTAAAATCCTGGTGAGACTTGCCCAAGCAGTTTTGTGGTCAGCCAGGATGCACATGGGCTGTGCTAGTCTCTTGTAATCTCTCACACCACTCCTGTAATCTAGGTAGAGCAGGACGCTCTTGCAACATCCAACAGGAAGCAGCGGCAGATGCTGAGCTACCACTGAGAAGTTTAAACACAAGACGAGACGCTTGCTGATAAATCATTGGATTTCAATGGTTTGCAGTGTGCAGCAATGCAGGATGGAAGCTGGAGATTTACTATGGTCTCAGAAATAGGCAACTTAATCACATAACCCAACAATAGTCCCTATGATTCTAGTTGTGGATGACGCAAAGGGACTGTTTTGTTTAGGGTAACTCTGCATATGCATTATGATTTTCTTTGCTAATCTGTATTAGGATACATGCAAAAAGTGTGCCCAGAAATAGCCAATACAGTAGTAGAATAATGGCCGGTTTATCGATATACCACTCTTTTCCAGTACAATTATGATGGTAAAACATTGGTTAATTATACCGGTTTTTTACCACAGCTAAACCTAATCCTATTCTCACACAGCACCCTCCCTCTACTTATGCCTAACCCTAACTACCACCCACCTCCAATGCCTAACCTTAACTCCCCCCGCACTGCAACAAAATAAAAATCTTCGGCATTGCCGTAAGCACCTATACAGATAGCAGTTATGGGCAGAAATTTAGGGGCCCGCAACGTCCCATAGTGGATTGCCAGGGCCACCTGGCGCCCAAATTTCCACCCATAGCTGCTATTTATATGGACAACTATGGCGGCGGCCAAACTTCCACGTCTTGCGTTTCCCTTTTCCAGTTTCCAGTTTCCCTGTATTATGCTGCATGTTCCATTCATAGTTCTAAGACAATAACATGCACACTACAAAGCAATGTACACACCTAAAATGCATACGTTTACCAAAAGCAATCGATTCCCATTGTTTCACATGACAGTTTAGGAACAATTGATGCCCTGACACTGCTCAGCTAACCCACCAAGCAGCCTGTTCTATTCAATGGAGAGGGAAGGGGAGATATGTGCCCACTCTAGATCCTAAGAAAACGTACTGAATGGGATTTCTACACTGTATTTAGCTTTACAGCTACATAGTAGGCAGCAATCGGCGTATATGTGTACAGGCTGGATTCCCATACCTAAAGGGAACATAGACACCACATCTATAACTACATCCCAAAACTAACTGACCCCAAAGCTGTGAAAAATGGGAAGTCGAATACCAGAGACCTGAAGACATGATTCATCTATTTACCTGCAGATTAGAGAAGATTCCTCACAGGTCTGTACTAAGCTGTTTCACATAAAATCAGCGTACATGAGTAAAAAAAGGCTCTGTTCCCACTTGAGCTGCGAACAGACATTTTTTTGTCCATTTTCCACTGATTGCTAAGCTGACAGTGGATGGCTCCTATTTTATAAACCGGAGACGTTCACACTTGTCACTCTGCAATGGACAGGTTGCAGTAAGCAGACCGCACTTCTGTGCAGTCCGCGATAAACCCGGGCAGGCGGAAGCGTTCACCATATAGCTTATGGTGGCAACGCATGTGCCCCAAACTCCAGATGGACCACAGTGGACCACCAGAGCAGACTGTCCACATGTGGTCTGGTTCAAGTGGGAACGGAGCATAAATCATTAGTTCCTCCAGGTTAAAGTGATGCATTTTAGAGGACATCTCACGGTTTTCTTGCAACCCTAACATTCTAATTCCTTTCAAAACTGTGGTACCTTTTGCTGCATAATTTTGCAGATAAGCAATCCACATTACATAGTCCCTTACCTTTATCAGGGTTAACAGTTTTAAAGATGCCATCAACTACCTACACTGAATATACTACAAAATATTTACTTTTTTTAATTAGAATTTACACATCCCCAATATGCTGTATTTTTTTTTTACTGAAATTGCATAATGGTAGCAGTGTTCTCTCCAGGCTCTTTTAGCCAGGTCCTCCACCCGACTAATTTTGGTGAGCACCGGGCTATCATTGGCTCACATCCTCATCCTCCTCGTATGCTGTAAGCAAAGTGGATCCAGCCCTGAGAGAAGAACAATGTGGTCGTGCAGGACTCAAGCTTCACGAATCGGTAAATATCTCGCATGCTGGACCTTTACCAGATGTCAGGCAGCCGCTGTACACACACTGGAGTCACTCTCAGTTCTCAGCCAAGGCGTTTTTTATCATCCACCATGGCCTAGTTAATTCCAGCATGGGTAAATAGCTTAAATAATACTGAGAATGCTTAATGAACCCCATTGTAATACACAGTTTGTGACTATATATTTATAGGCCAATCATGAGCTCAGGCTCTGATTTATCATTGTCTTCTGCTACCTCCCTAGGAGCCTGAGGGTTCATCTCATACAAGGCTCTCTGTGGGTCTTAATAAACCAACGTTCTCCTGATCTGCATAAAACATATACCTGTAAGTGGTCCTTCAAACTTGGCCTGGATCCTTCAAGTTAGGTCAGCTGCCTGAATTTTAATGCAGCAGGACAGACATGGAGAAAGGAACCATTCACATGTGTTTGTGGCACTGTCATCTGTTGCAGTATCCTGTGGAAACATTTGTCTGGTAGGACTTCTTTGGACAGCGGGCTCATTACCATTCGATGTATGGTGGTGTATGGTGCACTTCCGACAGGCTACGTTCACAGTGGTGCGTTGCAGCCCTACTAATGGCTGCATTGTAACGCTGCTTTCCACACTGCAGCATGCCACCTAAGCAACGTTCACAGTGCACCAGGTGTGGTGAGGTTAACAGCATGTGGCATCCCAACGCACTGCATGCAGTGAGTTACCACAAAACATGCAGAGTGACAGTGAAGCATACTTTTCATTTACTTCATTGTATGTGACGCAAAGCGCGGATAACATGAGGCGTCACTTTCCCATTCCGTTCCTTCTTTTACAGGGAGCGCAATGCCCACTGTGAATGTAGCCCACAGTACATCAATGGAGCACTGCAGCACATCCATACATTATGGTTGCAGTACTGCTCCAGCATAGTGAGAACATAGGCTAAAGGGGCCCATACACTCATCCGAGTAACGGCTGATCGATCGCAAATAGTTTGCTGATTCGATCGATTTGCGGCCGATTTCGATCGATTTCAATCAATCGGCCAGGGTGGAAAATCAAAATCGATCTGAAGAGATTGCTTATCAATTTGCATTGGCCCCAATGCAAATCTGATGGCAAAAAAATGCCATCAGATTGATTTTCAATAGCTTTCAAACTGAAATGTATTGGAAATCTGTTCCTAGTAAAAAATGTTCCTAAACACATCAGATAGATCAGAAATCTATCTGATGATCTATCTGCTGCTAATCTAACGAGTGTATGGCCACCTTTAAGCTGCGTACACACATACGACAACGATCGTTCATTGTGAACGACAAACAAACTTTTGACTGCCTATCAACAGTCCATGGAAAAGAGGCCTTAAAGGTGGCCATACACTTTAGTCACGGGTGATTTTAGTATGACTTCACTAACTGGAAAACCGATACAATACTGTATGAACAGCTAAATTGCTTTACTTTAGAGATGTTTCTCTGGGTCAGCTATTGTTATATGGCCATCCACAAGCTTGACTGGACAACAGTGCCACTTAGTGGACAATGTTATCATAGTCTTTAGACTAAATATAGTGTATAAACCAGTCTCAACATTACCTCAAGGACTTTTTTTTTCTCAACTAGACAGTAATTTACAGTCCCAAACTTCAGTGGTACAATCACACAAAGGTTCTGTACTGTAGTAAGATGCAACTCATGGTATTTATTTTAAAATAATAATCTGTTTAAATGTACATAAAAGAAGCTGTGACTAAACCCAGGCGTTAATGCTCTCTGCTGCTAAGTAAACTCAGAGGACTGATTTGCAGCACGATTGGCTGATGAGCGATGGCCAGCAGCTATATACAGCTCTGCATGGGAAATCCCCTCCCTCATGGCTTCTTCACAGCCCCATGTACAGAACAGTTTCCTCAGCAGTGGTTACAGCTGAATAAAGTTTTGTAGAACTGCAGAGTTCTTGGTTTTGGTTGAAAACTATTGCAGAGGAAGACCGTGTTCGCGTTAAACAAAGAGGTGTGATTTGTAAGAGAACTTGTCAACTCTGGTATATGCAGCAGCGAGAATACAGGCGTCAGCACACTTATCAGGCCTGTGATTGTGGAACAGAGGTACAGCGTTCTGCTGTGTAGTACACAGTGCTTGGATCTGACCCAATGGGAACATTAATAAGAGCTGGGATTTTATTTCCATATTGGTTTGCTTCCCTCTGTCTTCCCTGGAAGGGGACATCAGGTTGTTGGAAGTGGACTCGCGTGATTCACAGGCATTTTTCATAACATTGCAAAAACAGGGCTAGCATGGCCACGCCTGTGCTGTGCTGTAACACGGAGCCGCTCCTGCAGGGGAGTGTAGGTCACTCCTGCACCCCATGCCCTCCTCACTCATACCTGTGCTGTAACACGGAGCCGCTCCTGCAGGGGATTGTAGGTCAACTCCTGCACCGCATGCCCCATGCCCTCCCCACTCACGCCTGTGCTTTAACACGGAGCAGCTACTGCAGGGGAGTGCAGGTCACTCCTGCACCCCATGTCCACCTCACTCATGCCTGTGCTGTAGCACGGAGCTGATCCTGCAGGGGAGTGCAGGTCACTCCTGCACCGCATGCCCACCTCACTCACGCCTGTGCTGTCGCACGGAGCTGCTCCTGCAGGGGAGTGCAGGTCACTCCTGCACCGCATGCCCACCTCACTCACGCCTGTGCTGTTGCACAGTGCTGCTCCTGCAGGGGATGTAGGCAGGGGAGGACTGGGACCTTTTGTCCTGGAGGGAAAACACAAACTAGAGGCCCGGTTTCATGGCAGCCCCAGCCCAAATGACGTCACATGCGCCCCACGTGCTATATACTGGTAGTCACATGGTCATGCCAATGCAGAAATACAGCAAGGATACTAGAGGGACAGCATGACAGGTAACGTATAAATGCACAGGCACCGTGGAGTACATAATAGATTTTGAGGGAAAACGCCAGGGTTTCCATTGCGTACATAGTTTGTTATTATCGCACTTATGAATACATCGGCCCGAAATTTCCCACCATCTCAGATTGATAAATTCAACTACTTTCCACCCAAAATAAGTCAAATTCTTGATTGGGCATGCTTGTGGCGGCACAGATTTTCATCCGATTGGATAATTATCGAAGCAGTTGGTGGATCGGCCAGCCCTAAATCATTAAAGGAGAGGCAGCCTGGGGGGAAATCTCCCCCCTTCCCCCCTGGCCAGTCCTCCCCTGGATGTAGGTCACTCCTGCACCCCATGCCCTCTTCACTCACACCTATGCTGCAGCATGGAGCTGCTCCTGCAGGGGAGTGGAAGTCACTCCTGCACCCCAAGCAATCCTCACTCACGCCTGTGCTGTAGCATCGAGCCGCTCCTGCAGGGGAGTGTAGGTCACTCTTGCACCGCATGCCCACCTCACTCATGCCTGTGCTGTAGCACGGAGCTGCTCCTGCAGGTGAGTGTATGTCACTCCTACACCCCATGCCCTCCTCACTCACGCCTGTGCTGTAGCACGGAGCCGCTCCTGCAGGGGATTGTAGGTCACTCCTGCACCGCATGCCCCATGCCCTCCCCACTCACGCCTGTGCTGTAACACGGAGCAGCTACTGCAGGGGAGTGCAGGTCACTCCTGCACCCCATGCCCACCTCACTCATGCCTGTGCTGTAGCACGGAGCTGCTCCTGCAGGGGAGTGTAGGTCACTCCTGCACCCCATGCCCTCCTCACTCACACCTGTGCTGTAACACGGAGCTGCTTCTGCCGGGGAATGTAGGTCACTCCTGCACCCCATGCCCACCTCACTCACACCTGTGCTGTAACACGGAGCTGCTCCTGCCGGGGAGTGTAGGTCACTCCTGCACCCCATGCCCACCTCACTCACACCTGTGCTGTAACACTGAGCTACTCCTGCAGGGGAGTGCAGGTCACTCCTGCACCACAGGCCCTTCTCACTCCCTCATTGTAACAGAGCAGGTCACTAGCCTGCAGGCCCTGCACTGTCACCTGAGGGATTGGGGTACTGAGAGTGTAGTATCATGTGGTGTCTGTCCACCAGGGAGTACACATCTGAAGGGTTCAATAGGCTAAACACTATCAGTGAATTTATAGTAGCAAGTTTGTATATTAACAAAAAAAAAAAAAAGTGTAAAGCAACATATGTATAGGTGGTTCCCTACTTACATAGAAGTTCCGTTCCAGGTGGTTACTTGCAAGCCTAATTATGAATTGTACACACTGGCATGTGCAGATATATTTATATTTCATAACACTTTTTATACACCCACACATATCTGTTGGTCCCTCATACCTTACTGACAGTGTTTTATACCTCTTAAAAAGTAATTAAATGAAGGGCAATTACTGGTAAACCTTAAAGGATACCCGAAGTGACGTGTGACATTATGAGATAAACATGGGTATGTACAGTGCCAAGCACACTAATAACTATGCTGTGTTCCTTTTTTTCTTTTTCTGCCGGAAAGAGTAAAATATCAGGTATGTAAGTGGCTGACTCAGTCCTGACTCAGACAGGAAGTGACTACAGTGTGACCCTCACTGATAAGAAATTCCAACTATAAAACACTTTCCTAGCAGAAAATGGCTTCTGAGAGCAGTAAAGAGATAAAAAGGGTCAATAGTTCATAGATTTTTAGCTCTGGCATACTTCAATGAACGTGTCATTGAGCAAAAAACAATAAAAAAAAGTTAAAAAACTTAAAAAGTAGATTTAATTATAAAATCAAACTGTGGAATATCTTAAGTCATTTTAGGAGAAGGAAGATCGATACAATACAATTTCATTTGTTTATTTTCGCTTTGGGTGTCCTTTAAAAAAAAACCTGCGTGCAGGTGACCGAGTAGGGGGTTTGAATTTTTAACAGATGTGTTACTTACTATACAGTATATTGAATCTACTATATTCTGAAAGAGTAGATTTGTGCCTAAATGAATCCCATTAAGATGTTGACCCTTTTGTACTTTGTCCTACTTACATCAGGGTTACAGTCAGGTGCATTGATGACTGACAGCCTGTGTAACACACTATGTACTCATTCAGAAAGGCAGTGACTGTTATCAGCTAGGCTGTCTGTGTGTAAAGTAATGCTGTGCACGAGTGCAGCTGTGCTGTAATGAGGACAGGTTCTACCCTTTCACATGAACTCCATACCCTACATTGATCTGGCACAGAAGAAACCAGAAAGGAAACAGTTGTGATACAGCCATGGACAGATTTGTCAGTACCCCTAGGGCTGGTTTAATTTGAATCAGTTGCTGTCAATTATAATGAAATGAACAGCTGATTTACAGCTCAGGTGAAAGACATGTCCATGTTTCACTATGGGTCAGTTCACATCTACACATTTGGTGCAGAACAACTGATCAGTTATAAAGTATGAGTTTTTCTGTGTCCAGTGTAAGGCTTAGTTCACGTATAAATCTGTACATTTCTGGTCCAGTTCTGTCAGTTTTGCATCAGTTTTCTATCAGTTTTACCTGCCAGGATTGGAACTGTCCACCTTTTATGTGTGAACACACCCACCGAAAACTCATAAAACTGACAGGACTGGACCGGAAACGTACAGATTTGTGTGTGAATACAGCAATAGAAAAAACATACAAAACTGATGCAAAAACTAACAGGACTAGACACCTTTTATGTGTGAAACTAGCTTAATACTCGGTTCCCAGTTGTGTAGAAAATTTACCCGTTCAGTAGGTTTTCTACACCTCCGCTTAAAGGACATCTGAAGTGAAAATAAAACGGATGAGAAAAACAATTGCATCTATCCTTAGCCTGAGTCTTTTTTTAGCTATCCCACAGTTTTATTTTATATTTAAATTTAGTTTTTAAGTTTTTACTGTTGCATTGTCTCTGCTCAATGACACCTTCATTGAAGTATGCTAGAGCTCAAAAGAATGAACTATTAACCCCTTTTATCTCATTCCTGCTCTCAGAAGCCATTTACTGACAGGAAAGTGTTTTATGGCTGTAATTACTTATCAGTGAGGGTTATGCTATAGTCTGACCTAGTCCCAACCCAGGCAGAAACCGTCACTTGCATACCTTGCATTGTTTCACATTTTCAGGCAGAAAGAGAAAGAAAGGAACACAGCATAGTTATTTGTGTGCTTGGCACCATACATACACATGTCTATCTCCTCATGTCACCTCGGTTGTCTAACACAGGAAGTGGATCCTATAGTTAAGAATAGGAACAGCTTCCATTTGTTAAGAAAAATGAAACAAACTTCCAACCTGTTGTGTTTTTTTTTTAGGACAAGTGGATGTGTTGTCAATAGCCTTCTATGGTACAATTGCCCCCTGATGCAAACACTATGTGAAAACAGAGCGGACACTGAACTGGTGCACGCTGCTACGATCCAAAGGAAGCGCTGAAATGGGAACAGAGCCTAACCCAATGCTAACAGCTATTATTTTTTATTTATAGATCACCAACATCTTCCACAGCACTGTACATAGCAGAAAGACAAATCGTGGGGAGCACAGATACATGTGACATTCAAAAATTCTATACAATCAGGACATCAAGAAATACAAACATATGTATAGTTGACAAGTGGTTTGACACATCACCAATACTGCTACACGTTCATATAATAAATGAACAGCATGCACAAATACTCCAATAGATCTCGACCCTTCACAGATATTTATCCAACGTGTTTTTATTGCATTATTAGCGGTGATACAGCATAACAATCAGCACAACGTTTTGGGCCAATTCCCCTTTGTCAAGTGCTCAAACATCTGAATTCACAGTGAAACATATACAGACAATGGTAATCACGCCCCACCCGAACAATTGAGGGGGCGGGTACAATCTTAGGTGCAATGTTAACCCTTACCAGGGTATAGAGCAGCAACATTAATTACAGAAAGCATCGAGACTAAAGTCCTCACCAGGTGACTGAGTCCCCAACCTGTCCATCCAGTAGGCCTTACGTCTCAGGAAAGCATTTCTAAGAGACTTGCCATATAATAAATGAAAGATTAAGAAACTATTGGAGGAGGTCTCTGCCCTTGCAAGCTTACAATCTAGAGGGCAGTAGGTTGGAGACATTAGGGAAGGAGGAACAGGGGTTAGGGGATAAGGCAGTGAACCTCCAACGTGGCTTACCGTATTTTTCAAACTATAAGACGCTCCTGACCATAAGACGCACCTAGGTTTAGAGGACAAAAACTAGGGGAAAAAATATATACATACTAAACCCAGTGCATCCATGGTGAAGGGGCATCTTGTGGATTACATCCCCTTTGTACCTCATGCCCCTTGTACCTCGTGTCTCCCTGTGTCCGCCTCTGTCCTCCATGTGTCCTCGTCTATGCCCCTTTGTGTCCCGCTGTGTCCTCCGTTTTTCTCTCTGTGTCCTCCTCTGCATGGGCACAGTACAGGGAGTCCCCGACATTGTGGCGGGTTGGAGGTTGGCATTGGCAGCGTTCACAAGTCAGGAACTCCGTGCATTTGGACTATAAGACGCATTTACGTTTTTTTATCCACTTTTGGGGGAGAAAAAGCGAGTCTTATAGTCCAAAAAGTACAGTATATCAAATTATGGGCATTTCTGAACAGGTGTGTTTTAAAAGTACATTGAAGGTTTCCAGTTCATTGATAAAGTGTTTCATGTCTCCTGAAAATTGACCAAATGAAAAGTACCTTCATACAACTATAAGTGAAAAGACTAAAGCGACCATGAAAAGAGAAAGTATAGCTTACGGTACAAAATGATTTCAATTGTCTGGACTCAAAACTCATATTTTCAGTCAGAAACAAGTGGATTCGATTGCTTTTTGTAAGTAGAGGTTTTCTTTTTTAGTTTCACACATCTTCCACCATGCAATCGGTCATTCAGGCTATGTACATGAAGAAAAGTAGTCACTCTGCTCAGCTGTTTGGTGTTATATTGTGTCCCACACTGAACACAGACCAGAAGAAGCAAGAGAGACAGTTGTAGGAGATTCAGAAAGAAAATTACAGACAGGCATGTAAAAAGCAAAGGCAATAAGAACTTCTCTAAGAAGCTTGATGTTCCTGGGATGACAACTGCAAGAATCATCAAGAAGTTTAAGATTTTTGAGACTGAATCTGACCTTCCTGCACTGGGAAAACTGTCTCCAGGATCAGCAGGAGGATAATGGGAATGGTAAACAATGACAACTTCCCAGGAGATACAAGCCGACCTCCTAGGCCAGCCAGTGGGTATCGGGGGAAGAGTAGGTTAAGCTGAAGCTTGGAGGCTGGGCATTAGAACCATTTACCACCAAGTAGTCCATGATTCGCAAAACGCTAGTTACTTTGATACTAATGGAAACCGCACAGGGAAGTTTCCATTAGTGCGCTGCATTTGTGGCACAATTTCTTCTGATCACAATTGCTTGTCCTGCACCATTTTTCTTGCAATGTACTCCCTATTCAAAGTATAGTAGCACAAGAAAATCACACAGCGATCGTGGTGCTATGTAACTTTTTCCCCTCCGGTCGCAAATTGCAATCGCGCCGTACTCCTGTTGGATTGTGGCAGAATTGCAGAAGTGGAAAAGGAGCGCGAATGTGTTTTGTTTGTGGAAAAGAGCCCTTAGTGTATACTCCATGAAGAGATTATTACAGCAATGCTTATAATGAAACAGGTTTTCTGACAGCTTTTCAGTAACAGAGTTGCAGTGCTAAATAAAAAGATCTGAATGCCGCCATTCAAATCAGCAAGTGGGACTGAAAAGCCATGAAAAGTGAAAATGGAGAGTAATACCAAAAGCTACTAAGTGTAGTATTTGGTAAATATTGGAAAAAAGATTTAAGGTGAGGGATCTCACAGGCAACTACTGCATTTGCAGATGGAGTAATTTCCTCCCTCCTCCTGGGTGAATGGGCCAGCCTGCATATCCGAGATGCTCACACTCTACGCAGTTATGGGAAAATGAATCAGAATTACAACTTGTGTAGAAGGAGTTAAGAGTCACGGATCCAAGTGCAGAAAAGTGGCCTCTGGGAATGTGCTAGTTTCAGCAGGGAGTTCACAATATGAAAAAAAGGGCTCGTCACATACACACACACATCCAAACTTGAAAAACTCCAACCAATCTTGATCCTTCTGAATTAATTTCTAATTTTACTGTTGCATTCTCAGTGGTTACATTGCAAACTATAAGAACTACATGACGCTTTCGGCTACATACTGGTTGTTTGCTATGCAACAATAAAATTGGAAATTCATGCATAAAGGTAGAGTTTGCTTGGAGCTGCTTTTTCGAGATTGATAGTCAGGTCTCCCATATCCCCCCCCCCCCCCACTCCCCTCAAAAAAAAAAAAAAAAAAAAAAAAAAAAAAAAAGAGCAGGAAAAATAAAAATGGAGTGCAAGCATAATATTTACCTCATGGAAACAACAGTGATGGAACCAGGGGCGTATCTGGGTAATATGGCGCCTAAGGCAAACACTGAAAGTGCGCCCCCCACGCCTTTTTTCCCTTGAAGGGTGGCTAGGTTAGGGTGCAGGGTGGGTGGCTATATGAAGGGTGGCTGGGTCCGACTGCAAGGTGGGTGCAGGGTAGCTGGGACAGGGTGGCTGGGTCTGGGTGAAGGGTGGCTGGGTCAGGGTGCAGGGTGACTTGGACCGACTGCAGGGTGAGTGTGGGTGCAGGGTGGCTGGGTCAGGGTGCAGGGTGACTGGTACCGGCTGCAGGGTGAGTCTGGATGCAGAGTGGCTTGGGCAGGTTGAAGGGTGGCTGGGTTAGGGTGCAGGGTGGCTAGGTCAGGGTGAGTTTAGGTGCAAGGTGGCTGGGTCAGGGTGAGTCTAGGTGCAGAGTGGCTGGGTCAGGGTGCAGGGTGGCTGGGTCAGGGTGCAGAGTGGCTGGGACAGGGTTGGTGGGTCAGGGTGAGTATGGGTGCAGAGTGGCTGGGTCAGGGCGAGTCTGGGTGCAGGGTGGCTGGGTCAGGGTGCAGGGTGGCTGGGTGAGGGTGAGTCAGAGTGGCTGAGACAGGGTTGGCGGGTCAGGGTGAGTCTGGGTGCAGAGTGGCTGGGACAGAGTGGCTGGGTCAGGGTGAGTCTGGGTGCAGGGTGGCTGGGTCAGGGTGCAGGGTGGCTGAGTCAGGGTACAGGGTGGCTGGGTCAGGGTGCAGGGTGGCTGGGTCAGGGTGCAGGGTGGCTGGGTCAGGGTGCAGGGTGGCTGGGTCAGGGTGCAGGCTGACTAGGTGCAGGGTGCCTAGGGCAGGTTGAATGGTGGCTGGGTTAGGGTGCAGGGTGGCTGGGTAGATGAAGGGTGGCTGAGTCTAGGTGAAGGGTGGCTGCCTGGGTGCAGAGCAGGATGGCTGGGCAGGGTGAATGGTCGCTGGGTGCAGGCTGCGTGCTGTACCTGTATCCTGGTGCAAACCGCTTCCCCACCGCTGCTGTTGTTGCTTCCCCATCTGTGTAACTTACTTTCACCTGCAGCCAGACCCAGTTGATCTCTCTCTGCTGCCTGTGCTTCCCACCAGCTGCTTCACAGACAGTCACTCTATGTGCACTGTCACCTTACCGCCTGTAGCTACACACTGTTTCTTCTCCCACCACCATCAGCCCCAGCGGCACGGAGGCAGCCAATCAGGAAGGGGGATCGCCGGGAATGAGAGGCAACAAAGGCCGCCGTTGCTATGGCGACTACAGACGCTGGGACCGGGGCAGCGCAGAGGGGAGGAAGACAGTCTGGACCGGTGCCCGGCGGAGAAGCAAGCCCGGCTGATCAGGAGGAGCATGCGAGCGAGTCAGCAAGAGGAGCCTGGAGGCGAGTCGCCGACATAGTTATGGTGACCAGACGCAGGGGCAGAGCAGCGGGAAGCAATGTCTGGACCCGTGGACCGGCGGTGCAGTAAGCCGATCAGGAGGAGAGGAGAATCGCCGGGGATGGAAGGCCGCAAGTGGAGGCGCGAGGCAGAAACGAGTCACCGATGTTGCTATGGCGACCACAGAAGTGGGGGCAGAGCAGCGGGGAGGAGTGGAAGTGAATAGGCGGACACACACACACACACACACACACACACACACACACACACACACACACACACACTTAACGGACCTAAAGGGGTGATTTATTGCTTACAGGGGGATGCGCCCCCCCCCTGGTTAGTGACAAGGGGCGCCCATGGCAGGTGCCCTACGTGCACCCCTATAGATACGCCTCTGGATGGAACACATACTTCTTACTCACCCTCATAATGCTTTTCTCCTGATGAGGTGGTAAGGACAACGAAATGCATAGTGCTACAATAAAATTCTGATTCAGACTTGATGATCCTTTTCATGTGGAAAATACAAGGCTTACTCCCCTTTTTATAAGTTAACCACTTCCCAACTGAGGGGTTTTACCCCTTGACCACCAGAGCACTTTTCACCTTTCAGCGCTCTTTCCATTCATTCGTCTATAACTTTATCATTACTTATCACAATGAAATAAACTATATCTTGTTTTTTTCGATACCAATTAGGCTTTCTTTAGGTGGGACATTATGCCAAGAATTCTTTTATTCTAAATGTGCTTTAATGGGAAAATAGGAAAAAATGTGGGAATTTTTATTTTATTATTTTTCAGTTTTCGGCCTTTATAGTTTTTAAATAAGGCGTGCTACTGTAATTAAAACCCATGAAATTTATTTGCCCATTTGTCCCAGTTATAAAACCGGTTTAAATTATGTCCCTATCACAATGTTTGGCACCAATATTTTATTTGGAAATAAAGGTGCATTTTTTTCAGTTTTGCGTCCATCCCTAATTACAAGCCCATAGTTTATAAAGTAACAGTGTTATACCCTCTGGACATAAATATTTAAAAAGTTCAGTCCCTAAGGTAACTATTTATGTATTTTTTTTAATTGTAATTTTTTTTTTATTACAAAAAAATAAATAAAAATTGGGGAGTGTGGGAGGTAAGGAGTTAATTTTTTTGTGTAAAACGAATGTATTTGTATGTGAAAAATGCTTTAGGGTGTAGTTTTACTATTTGGCCACAAGATGGCAACAGTAACTTTTTGTTTAATGCGACCTGCAAGCGTCCTTCCGGACGCTTGCAGAAAGTACTAGGAGGCTGGGAATTTTTTTTCTTTTCACAATGATCGTGCTGCTTATCGGAGAAGCAGCGGATCATTGCGGGGCTTAGATCAACAAACGGGAATGGATTTTCCCGTTCATTGATCTCCAGGCAGGCGGCCGGCGGGGTGTTTACGAGCGGGAGTGCGCGCTAAAATGAGCGGGAGCGCGGGCAGCGGCGGGATCGTGGAAAGTACGGATTTCTCCGTCCCTGGTGGTGAAAGGATGGAAAAAGGGACAGAGAAATCCGTACGCGTGGGGGTAAAGTGGTTAGTTCTTTTCCCCTGGGGGTCTCCTAACTCTCATACAATGGAATGCTTCATTTTGGAATAAGGTGCTGTGGCATGATGAAACTAAAATTGATTCATTTGGGCATAACAAGGGGCGTTATGCATGGAGGAAAAATAACAGCATTCCAAGAAAAACACCTGCTACCTACAGTGAAATATGGTGGTGGTTCCATCATGCTGTGGGGCTGTGTGGCCAGTGCAGGGACTGGGAATATTATCAAAGTTGAGGGACGCATGGATTCCACTCAGTATCAGCAGATTCCAGAGACCAATGTCCAGAAATCAGTGACAAAGCTGAAGCTGCGCCAGGGCTGGATCTTCCAACAAGACAATGACCCTAAATACTGCTCAAAATCCACTAAGGCATTCATGCAGAGGAACAAATACAACGTTCTGGAATGGCCATCTACATCCCCAGACCTGAATATAAGTGAAAATCTGTGGTGCGAGTTAAAAAAAGAGAGCTGTCTGTGCTCGGAAGCCATCAAACCTGAATGAACTAGAGGTGTTTTGTAAGAGGAATGGTCCAAAATACCTTCAACCAGAATCCAGACTCTCATTGGAACAGAATATCTACAGAAGTTTATTTCGCATAGTTCATGTTTATTTAGAGTCCAAAAATACACACAGAAGTACGCTTTGCAACACCAGACTCGCTGCCCAAGTAACGCTGGCTTAGATCACTTGTGGAAGGACATTCATGTATAATTCATGCATGGCTTAGGTTTCTTTATCTGGGGTGAGGACATATCTTCTTACTGTCAACTACACACACTTCTCGCACTATCAAATCAGGAAGGAAACAAAATAATTTGGTAATTTAAGATTTTATTATTTTAAGTTTTCATTTGTTTGCTGGAGACTGACAACATTACATTTGTAAAGATGAGGTATTGGAGTGGTTAAGGCAATAATCTGAGAGCAGCTTAGATCGCTTCAGACCTTTCTTTACACAGCAGTACAGTTTTGAACAATGGAAGCATGACAGACTTGAAAGGTTTGCAATTCTGTCTAGCTAGTCCTATTATTCTGATGGCTCCAGATACTACAGCGACAAAGCACAGGCCAGCTATGTGACTTCGCTCTTCTATGCTGCACTCTACCAAATGCAAATATGTGAATATAGGCTAACTGGACTAATTATTAAATTTAAGACGTTCGGAGGCCAGCAACCAAAGCTAACCAACCAGCCAAACCGTTATCGGAAGAGAAGGGCCAGGGTGAGACAAGTGCAGAGATAGAAAAAAACCTGAACCACCACCATTGCAACACTGTACCAACCCAGGCTTACTGGCAGAATAACCAGGAGGAAGCCTCTAATCAGCAAGATGCACACAAAAACTTGCTCCAAGTTTGTGAAAAGGCACGTAAAGATCTGTGGGACAAGAATTTCTGGTCTGATGAAACTAACACTAAATTACAGGAACTCAAATAGAGTTACGTCTGGAGCAAACCAGACACCTCAAGATCTGTGCAACACCATTCCAATGGTGGCATATGGTGATGGATAATCTTGTGGTAGGGTTGTCTATCAGCAACAGGGATCAGGAGCCAAAGAAAAATATTCATAATGAAAACTTGCTTCAGAACATCGGGCTTAAGGTTCACCTTCAAACAGGTTAAGAACTATGCACAAAGAGAGGACAAGAGTGATTTATGGACAACACTATACACATGGGCGTCCGCAGAAAATTTTCCGGGGGGGGGCAAAAAGTGGGGAGCAAAAAGCGGGGCCACGCCGCAAATCCGGGTTGGTGTTGAAAATGGAGCTACGTGCGCCGCACCAAAAAATGGGTGTGGTCATGAACCAGAATGTGGGTGTGGTCGTGGGTAGAGACAAGTTTACATGAACTAAGCAATGGTGGGACATTAGATTAGGACAGTGGTGGCGAACCTTTTGGAGGTCGAGTGTCCAAACTGCAAAGTCACTTTACTATCACAAAGTGCCAACAGCAATTTAAACTAAATACAAACGTTTTAACTCATACATGAACATTATGGAAAATTAAGTTGAAAATAAACTGTGAAGATAAACAATTTCATCCATCGTACTCCTGAAAAAATTATTCATTTTTTTAGAACCTCCCAATTTCATTTTCGGTTTTAAAAAGCGGAAAAAGTAGGTTTAATGCTATTGTCTCATATGATGATGATTCAGCTTTTTCCATAGTTTCGCAGTTAGCAATCATGTGACCCCCAACAAGACAAATTCAGCAATCATGAGGCCCCCAACATGACCAACTCAGCAATCATGAGGCCCCCAACAAGACAAATTCAGCAATCTTGAGGCCCCCAACAAATCATGAGGCCCCCAACAAGACAAAGTCAGTAACCATGAGGCCCGCAACAAGACAAATTCAGCAGTCATGAGGCACATAAATAGACAGCTTTTCACATAAATAGGCAGAATGCCCCCTTAATATGTAGACACCTCTCACCTGGCAGCAGTTCCCCAAAATACACTCAATCTGACAGCAGTGGTTCACCAAAAATAGGTAGCCCCAGGTCTATAGGTGTCCCCAGAATAGGTGGCCAGCGGTATAGATGCCCCAGAACTGGTAGCCAGGGGTAGAGATGTCCCCAGAACAGGTAGCCAGGGGTATATGTGCCCAGTATATGTAGGCAGGGGTATATGTGCCCAGTATATGTAGGCAGGGGTATATGTCCCCAGTATATGTAGGCGGGGGTATATGTCCCCAGTATATGTAGGCGGGGGTATATGTCCCAGTATATGTAGGCAGGGGAATATGTCCCAGTATATGTAGGCAGGGGGTATATGTCCCAGTATATGTAGCCAGGGGGTATATGTCCCAGTATATGTAGCCAGGGGGATATGTCCCATTATATGTAGCCAGGGGGATATGTCCCAGTATATGTAGGCAGGGGTATATGTCCAAGTATATGTAGGCAGGGGTATATGTCCCCAGAAGAAGTAGCCAGGGGGATATGTCCCAGTATATGTAGGCAGGGGTATATGTCCCAGTATATGTAGGCAGGGGTATATGTCCCAGTATATGTAGCCAGGGGGATATGTCCCAGTATATGTAGGCAGGGGGTATATGTCCCAGTATATGTAGGCAGGGGGTATATGTCCCAGTATATGTAGGCAGGGGTATATGTCCCCAGAAAAAGTAGCCAGGGGGATATGTCCCAGTATATGTAGGCAGGGGTATATGTCCCAGTATATGTAGGCAGGGGTATATGTCCCAGTATATGTAGGCAGGGGGTATATGTCCCAGTATATGTAGCCAGGGGGATATGTCCTAGTATATGTAGGCAGGGGTATATGTCCCCAGAAGAAGTAGCCAGGGGGATATGTCCCAGTATATGTAGGCAGGGGTATATGTCCCAGTATATGTAGGCAGGGGTATATGTCCCAGTATATGTAGGCAGGGGGTATATGTCCCAGTATATGTAGCCAGGGGGATATGTCCTAGTATATGTAGGCAGGGGTATATGTCCCCAGAAAAAGTAGCCAGGGGGATATGTCCCAGTATATGTAGGCAGGGGTATATGTCCCAGTATATGTAGGCAGGGGGTATATGTCCCAGTATATGTAGGCAGGGGGATATGTCCCAGTATATGTAGGCAGGGGTATATGTCCCCAGAAAAAGTAGCCAGGGGGATATGTCCCAGTATATGTAGGCAGGGGGTATATGTCCCAGTATATGTAGCCAGGGGGATATGTCCCAGTATATGTAGCCAGGGGGATATGTCCCAGTATATGTAGGCAGGGGGTATATGTCCCAGTATATGTAGGCAGGGGGTATATGTCCCAGTATATGTAGCCAGGGGTATATGTCCCCAGAAAAAGTAGCCAGGGGGATATGTCCCCAGAAAAAGTAGCCAGGGGGATATGTCCCAGTATATGTAGGCAGGGGTATATGTCCCAGTATATGTAGGCAGGGGTATATGTCCCAGTATATGTAGGCAGGGGGTATATGTCCCAGTATATGTAGCCAGGGGGATATGTCCCAGTATATGTAGCCAGGGGGATATGTCCTAGTATATGTAGGCAGGGGTATATGTCCCCAGAAAAAGTAGCCAGGGGGATATGTCCCAGTATATGTAGGCAGGGGTATATGTCCCAGTATATGTAGGCAGGGGGTATATGTCCCAGTATATGTAGCCAGGGGGATATGTCCCAGTATATGTAGGCAGGGGTATATGTCCCAGTATATGTAGGCAGGGGTATATGTCCCAGTATATGTAGGCAGGGGTATATGTCCCAGTATATGTAGGCAGGGGGTATATGTCCCAGTATATGTAGCCAGGGGGATATGTCCCAGTATATGTAGCCAGGGGGATATGTCCCAGTATATGTAGCCAGGGGGATATGTCTCAGTATATGTAGGCAGGGGTATATGTCCAAGTATATGTAGGCAGGGGGTATATGTCCCAGTATATGTAGCCAGGGGGATATGTCCCAGTATATGTAGCCAGGGGGATATGTCCCCAGAAAAAGTGGCCATGTGTGCCCCAGCAGGAAGGGAGCAGCGCAGAGAAGAGGGAGAGCTATGGCCACTCACCTTAGGGGGCTCTCCCTCCCTCTCTCGCTCTCCCCTCCGGAGTCCGGAATGAAGTGTGCAGCGGCTGGGCAGCGGGCGGAACTTACCTCCTCCCGTCGCACGCGCCGGATGGATTAGCCGCCAGAGTGCGGCACCAGAACTTCCGGCGCAGAAGCGAGACGAGGTAAGTTCCGCCCGCTGCACACTTCATTCCGGACTCCGGAGGGGAGAGCGAGGGAGAGAGAGCCCCCTAAGGTGAGGGAAGGGGGGGGGGGGGGAGACGTCCGCCCTTCCCCACTGTGCCCATAGCTCTCTCTCTTCTTTGCGCTGCTCCCCTCCTTCTGGCTGCACGGGCACGCGGCCAGGGGGGGGGGGCAGCGGGCGGCCAGGCTCGGGCAGATGCCCGGTTTTGCCGTATGTGCGGACGCCCATGACTATACAGTAAATATAATTAAGGGTCAGAGCCTGACCTTAAACCCATTCAAACAACTCCAGGAAGAGAGAAATAGCAGTCCACCAAAGGTCCTAAAGATCCTTTCTCTTAAGTTGGCCAAACACAAACATTTCCACCCAATGCTCCAAAATGATAGATTTGTTTCTGAAAAGAATAGATTCGGAGAGAATCAACATCTACCATGTACTGCACATCAATTTCCAATAGATTCTACTCAGGGAATCGATCAAACTGCAGAGTTGCACTGTTCACTGCAGTGCAAAGCTATATAGGCCATCGATCTGCCAATGCTTTTGCCCCGAACCAAATTTTTTTAAATTTTCCACAATGCCCGATTTTTATTTATTTTTTTAGACAAAAATTGATAAATCTCATAAAATCAATTGCCAGCAGCTGAATCGAATTTGCAAGGGATCGAATGGGAAAATTAGTGTATGGCCACCTTAAAGTGTACCTGAGACGAGTAAAAAAAAAATAAAACAAAACATTTAATTTATACTTACTTGGGGCTTCCTGCAGGCCCCTTCAGGCTGATCGGTCCCTTGCCGTTCTCCTCCGCCACTTGGATCCTTCGCTAGGGGTAACTTCGCAAGTCGGCACAGGCCGGGAGCGTTCTGTGCCTGCACTGTAGTACTGCATATAACTCTACCGATGGTGGGAGTGTGATGGGGGGTGCATGGCCGGAACATGCATGCACAGTACATCCCAACTTGCGAAGTTACCAGGCCGCCTAGTGGTATATCCAGGTGGAGGAGGATGGCGAGGGACCGATCAGCATAAAGGAAGCCCCAGGTATGTATAAAACTTTTTTTTTTTACTTGTCTCAGGTTTTCTTTAAGAGGGATTTCCTTCTGTGCAAATGTATGTAGTGTACAGAGTTTCTGTGAAATGTCCTCATTACAGCACAGGTGCGCTTGCACGCAGCATTAGTGTAGACACTGACAACCTTGTGCTGATAACACACTGATAAAATGACAAACTACTACTCAGACACGTAAGCAGGGTCTACCCTCCTGAACGAGTACATAATGTTACCCTGCCTGTCACAGTCATCAGCGCACCTGACAATTTAACCCCGCCAGCGTAAGTAGGCCAACACTCAAAAGGGTTAACGTTAAACTGGGATTCATTTCTGCTCCAATCTGCCTTTTACTTCGGTTTTCATGTAGCAACTGACATTAAGCAAGTATCCTTTTTTGCAATCTCGGCCCTACCGACAAACAGGCATATACTTTCCCCACAACGGTAAGCGACCACAAATCAGCACATGTGCTTCAGGCAAAAAAACAGCACGCTAGTTTCACATGAAACCTCAACCAGTTACAAACACTGGGATTGAAGGTACAGGTTATTACTTCAAGAAAAAAGCTCTTTCTGCAATGTCTGTGCATAAGAAATCCAGCCAAGATGTAATATCCATGGGGGATTGCTTCTTGCCAAGCGGTGCATGGTAAACGGGAGCCCTGCTCTTATATTACAGTGTATTACCGATTTAGAAATACAACCAGTAGGAGTATCAGCTAAAATTATATAGGTGGCATTTATAAACATATCCGCACACTTACAGGAGTGGCAGTACGGCTGAGTTATCACAACGTTTATGAGGCATTGTCACTTTGCAATCCTAATGGTGCCCATACATGGTACAATTTTTTTCATCCAATCTTACCATTTCTATGTAGTATAAGGGTAAATTAAGTGAATATACTGAAAGGATAATTTAGGCAGTTCCCTTGTATTACATAGAAATGGTAAGATTGGATGAAAAAAATTGTACCATGTATGGGCACCATTAGAATGCCTGTTTCATAACATGGTGATTGATCTAATCCCTAATTTATAGATCACCAAAAGGTGTTTCCCAATTTTCAAGAACACCTGAAGTGACAGGTATATGGAGGCTGCCATATATACTTCCTTTTAACCACTTAATGGCATGGGGACTTCTAAAAACGTCCTGCTAGAGCCTCTTAATGGCTCCAGGATATTTTTATAAGTCAGACAGTGCTGCTGCCGCTGTGCGCGTGCACGCTCCCGCGGGTTCACGTGCTTCCCCGTGCATGTGCAAATTGTGGACAAAAAAAAAACCACCCCCCAAAAAATACATCTTTATTTCCAAACGACATATTGTCACCATACTTTATACTAGGGACAGAATTAAAATCTTGTGATATTTGCTTGCATTTCCCTTTAAAATGCATAGAAAAAGTAATTACTGAAAACAAATATCAACCCCAAAAAGCCCAATTTGTGGAGAAAAAAAACCAAGATATACAGGATCTTCTCAAAAAATTAACATATTGTGATAAAGTTCATTATTTTCTGTTATGTACTGATAAACATTAGACTTTCATATATTTTAGATTCAAATACACACAACTGAAGTAGTTCAAGCCTTTTATTGTTTTAATATTGATGATTTTGGCATACAGCTCATGAAAACCCAAATTTCCTATCTCAAAAAATTAGCATATTTCATCCGACCAATAAAAGAAAAGTGTTTTCAAAACAAAAAAAAGTCAACCGTCAAATAATTATGTTCAGTTATGCACTCAATACTTGGTCAGGAATCCTTTTGCAGAAATGACTGCTTCAATGCGGCGTGGCATGGAGGCAATCAGCCTGTGGCACTGCTCAGGTGTTATGGAGGCCCAGGATGCTTCGATAGCGGCCTTAAGCTCATCCAGCCACAGGCTGATTGCCTCCATGCCACGCCGCATTGAAGCAGTCATTTCTGCAGAAGGATTCCCGACCAAGTATTGAGTGCATAACTAAACATAATTATTTGAAGGTTGACTTTTTTTTGTTTTTCTTTTATTGGTCGGATGAAATATGCTAATTTTTTGAGATAGGAAATTTGGGTTTTCATGAGCTGTATGCCAAAATCATCAATATTAAAACAATAAAAGGCTTGAACTACTTCAGTTGTGTGTATTTGAATCTAAAATATATGAAAGTCTAATGTTTATCAGTACATTACAGAAAATAATGAACTTTAGCACAATATGCTAATTTTTTGAGAAGATCCTGTAGATCTTTTCATTGTGATTAGTAGTGATTAAGCTATTGGCAAATGAAAGGGATGAGCACTGAAAGGTGAAAATCGCTCTTGTCTGTTAGGGTAAAAACCGCCTTGGGGTGAAGTGGTTAGACAATACCAGTTGCCTGGCTGCCCTGCTGATCCTCTGCCTGTAATACATTTAGCTATAGACCCTGAACAAGCATGCAGATCAGGTGTTTCTGACGAACGTTTGACTGGATTAGCTACATGCTTGTTTCATGTGTGTGATTTAGACTCTACTGCAGCCAAATAGATGAGCAGGACTGCCAGGAAACTGGTATTATTTAAAAGGAAACAAATATGGCAGCCTCCATATGCTTCTCACTTCAAGTGTGTTTCAAAGTAGAGAATGTTATTGGCTTTAACATAGTGGAGTGGAGAACAGCTCCACTTTTGGTGCAGATTGCCACTTTAAGGCTGGTTTCACAGTGGGACGTTAAAGTCCCATGTTACAGCAGCCAGTAACGCAGCCTAACTCACAGCACTGTAAAATCAATGTGATGTTCACAATGCACACGTTGCGTTACATTGTAACGCTACACGTTTAAACAAAGTGCTGCATGCTGTATGCTATACTGGGCTAAGCCACGTTAGACTATTTGCACATGCTCTGTAATGTTGGAGGAGGAGGTCTCCCCTCCTCCTCTGCAGCCAGCCACATGGCTAATTAATATTCACTGCACTGTGATGACTCGTGGTGGGACTGTAATGTTGTCCGGATCATGAACGAATCGTTCATTTGATCTGGATCTTTTTTGTGAGTCGAATCATCCGGATCATCACAATGAAAGATTCGGTTCACAGTGGATGTCTGTCTGGAAGAAACAGGAACATACACAATGTACAGTGCAGGGAAAGTCCTGTCCTGCTAGTCATTTCACCCAGTCTGCTTCCCTAGTAAAATGATTCAAATGATTCGGTTCAAAGATCCGGATTTTTTAATGATCCGATTCAAATGATCTGAATCCTTAAAAAGATCCGGACTTCCTATCACTAACCTGGAGCGGCTGCTTTGAGAGCCGCATAACGCAGCTCAATCTGACGTCCAACTTCAACACCACCATGAGTTGCGTTAGGGGCACGTTATGCGACCATAACGTCCCCTAAAACGCAACGTCTTGGTGGGAAAGTAGCCTAAAGAGTGGCAATGCACAACCACAATAGAAGTAAAGGATGTCAATTGCAACTCAAGACTATGCTCAACTGATCTAAGCACCACGGTAAGTAATCAAACATAAAATAAATTTCCACTGTTGCACTACGTTTTCACATCATGATTTTTCTGAAAATGAAAAAAAAAACAACCACCACCAAAAAAACTGCATGGTATTTACATGCGTTTTTGGCAAATTTTTGGCAAAGGCCCTATTTGCCTGGTATGATGATTTCCTTTTTCCTGTAAGAAAATGGACACGAAAATTCACATTTAATGCGATTTTCCCCATTACATATGAAAAATCGCCAGGTTGTCATACAAAATTTTGTGAAATGGAAACTAACATTGATAATCAATGGTTTTAATACAAATGCAAATAGGTGGAAACCTAGCCTAAAGGGATGTCTAATTTTTCAAACAGGTAAATAAAGAAGATCTTGTTTACAGATTGCCACTTATTTATAAACATGTTCCTAAGGCACACACTGCATTGCATTACTTATGGCTTTTTAGCAATAAAAATAAATAAATAAATCAAATGTAAAAACGAGGCACTATTGAGTTAGCCTATTACGCCATAAAGTGCATGTGCATTAGCAACATAACTAAGAAAGCAATATTTGCAAAGTGAAGTTCCTTATCCTCATCAGGGGTACTGGGTTCGGAAGGGTGGCCCTGGGCACCCAGGGTGCACAGCCTGACGACATGCACATATGGCCTCAGAAGAAGTTTAGCCTATGTGATACGGTTGTCGCACCGTGCATCCTTGGTGCCCATTGCCACACTTCCAAACCCAGTACAACCAACAACGATAAGTAACTTCACTTTGCAAATATTGCTTGCTTACTTATGCTGCTAATGCACATGCACTTTATGGCCAGATTTTTTTCTTATATTTCCTTAATTTGCTCTTGCATACTATTGCTTTATCTTGAGCACATTGAGTACAACTGGGGCTGTTACTAAGCATAGCCCATTGTCTGCCTAACACTGCTTTATAACCCAATTCCGATCTGTGTGCCTGCCAGTCCATTTCTTTGCAAATCGTGAATAGAGTCGCTAGCAATGGCACATTTTCCACACTTGTTGCTGGTGGGTGACAGTCTGTTGCATGTAAAGGAGCAACACTGTTTCATCTCTAGATACTTGCCACTATAAAGCAGTGTTCTGGCTCAGAACTTTTTCCCAGCCGGGTGGCAGGAAAAAGTAGCCGCGTGGGTAGAGATGAACGAATGCAGGGCCGGAGCTTCTCTGCACAACTCTGCTTACAGCAGAGGTGAGCCGATGACAGCCGGGCGCTCACCAAAACTGGCTGGGTGGAGCACCCGGCTAAAAGAGCCTGGGGAGAACGTTGAAGAGAAACCGTAAGGAGACTCCCTGCTAGCTATAACATGTAAGTACCTGAGTCTCTTCACAAGCCACCTAAAGAATGGCGTCATACCTACAAACTACCATGGTCACGAACGATTAATGTTGAAAACCGTGAATACACACAGAATCTCTCAGAATAAAGCAACTTTTTTTAAAGATTACTGTGGTCAAAGTCTGGACATCTGTTACATGTGTGTATGGAAAGCATCTGTGGTAAGTCATCAGTGTCTGCCACTATAAACATACTGCATGTAAAGCTTCTTAAAGCAGACATGAAAACAGAGAATATATATATATATATATATATATATATATATATATATGCAAAGCAAGCTGCCACTAAAAGGCCTAGTGATTAGCTGAGCATCATGGCAGGAGGCAGGACCGGTTGTCCGGTACAACCAGGTATTGGTAAGGCCCGGTTTGTGAAAGGGAACATTAACATAAGGAAATGGCACAGTCTTTCAGGTCTGTCATAACTAAGGTCACCTGATATTGTGGTTCACATGGGTGTTAAAGAGTATGTCATTCAAGCACCATCCATTCAAAATGAATGGAAACATTTTTAAAGGTCATTCGTGTAAACACCGTGCTAGATCCCCTCATCTCGGCTAAGTTCAGCACCACCTCAGGGGCTCAAGATGCGACAATTGAACAATAAGAACCAATGCCAAATGCTTTCTTGCAAGGTTGAAGAAAAGCATTAAGTATTGGCCAAAATGAGACGTCCCCGAACACTTGCGTGAACTGGCCCTTAGGCCCGGTTCACACTGGCGGTAAAAACACTGCCCGTTCGTGGATTGGAACGCATCCTAACGGATGCGATTGGAACTAATGTTAACCTATGGATCCGTTCACATCCGACCATTCAAACGGATCCGTTCCGCACGATCAGCTGAACGGACCACAACTTTGGTTCTAAAGCAATTTTCCTGGACCACTGGGCCCAGCGGAACGGAAAAAAGAAGCTGAAGCGCTGCAGTGGGGGCAATGAGAAAATGGAAAGTTTCTTCACACTAGTGAAGAAACGGACCTTTCTAAATAGAAAAATACACTTTGGGGGTGGCGGTCTGGGGGGGATGTGGGGGATGTGGGGAAACTGAACATAATGAAAACTGATCCGATCGACCAGTGTTATGATCAGTTTTCACGGATCCATTTGCCACTTCAACGCAAGTGTAAACCAGCCTTATTTTTAAGTTTGTGTCAGCTTGCCTACTTTAACTGGATCATCCATTTCCACAAGCATAGGGAAAAATCAATGAGCTCCGAGCTTCCACAGCAGCAGCAGATCAGAAAAAAAAACAGACATTGAATTAAAATGTTATTCAACGTTACATGAAGAATGTACGTTGGTATAGATTTTATATTGGTGGCACTACGCTGAATGTTATTTTCCTCTTTCCAGTAGGTGTATTTATTTCCTGGCAGGAAGCTATTTGCATCAGAAAGAAAAAGGAAGCTATAAAACTAATGCTTCTTTATAACAGAGAAACAAAGACAACGAATAAGTGCTGTAAAGTATAAAACACAAATCTGAATCTAAAAAAACTAATTTCACTCAAGTCCTGGAGAAGCACAGTATTTATGGGGATGTCATAAATAACAGTGGTGTCTACTGCACATCACACTTACCTCGTGTTTCAGTTCTGCAATTTGATCTTTTAATTCACGAATATACTGGCTGCAGTCAGAATTGTTGAGCTGTCCTTGTATTTTCCCTTCTTCTTTCTATATAAAGAAAACAATTAGACCCATCCAAACAGGAAAAAGATGGCCAAGTGCTCTATAAATCATATTCACCACTAAATAAACCAAATCAGTATTACTGTCTCAGGCCCAAATATAATAGAAGAGTCACAATTAGAACCACCCATACGGAGGAAGTAAGTTATGCTACTCACCCCAACCCCCGCCTCCCCAATGGCAAAAGATCCCTTGAGTTGAACCAAACCTCAGATTTAGCACAATGGTAGCACACTAGCACATTAAAAATGCCAATAATGTGGCTCATTTTTACATTTCAAAGTTTAGCAGAGGCTTTTTACCCTATTTCTGAGGCCTGCCCAAACACAAATAAAATTCAGGCAGACAAGGACTGATATAATTATTTTACCACACACATTAGCAGAGAGAGCGAACAAAAGCTTTCATCAGCAGGGGGGTTGGGGAGATAGGACACTGTTCTTCCAAGAGTTTAGAGAAGTCACAGGTGCTTTCTTCACACCTTCCCCTGAATAAATAATGGGCCCCTAGAAGGGGAGGGGGGGGAACATGGCAGCTCCTATAGCTATTACAAACCAGGAAAAAAAAGTGGCACTTGGTTCCCTTTAAGGGATGGTTCGTTTTTAAAAAAAATGTTCTCCCCGGTACTCCATTGCTTTTAAAATCACAATACCTGATCTATGAGATAGATCGGGGTTCAGTATATAAACGTGTATCATCAGAGGAACAGCATTGCGTTCAAGCAGAATACTGTATAAGGAGATCAGCATATTCTTTTTCTAACATATTTCCTTCAAAGCGCATAATGTGGGCTAACAGACAAAAGTGAGACGACCTGTCACAAAACCAGCTGTACGTGTTAAGAGAAGCTTACAGTCAGCACCATACACACATTGGCCTGACTAGGGGGCTAGACTGCGTGTGAAAAAAGATTTAATAAAGCTAATGTGCTATTTATAATTGCCCAAAATTTTTGTGGGAAGTGTCAGCCACATGTGTGTTTTCCAAGAACCTGCGTACAAGTGGGGCTTATCAGGGCCTGTCAGTTAACAGACTTCCTTCACAAAGGCAAACAGGTGCAGGAAAGGAAGGCAACAGCAATCTAGTAGGTAAGGGAGACCTTTCACTACAAAAGAATCCTATTAATGTGGCACACTCACCACAAGAGGCAAGAGAAAGAGCTCTGACAAGTTCAGCACATTTAAAGTATAGATATTTAAAGGATAAACACAAAATACTGGAGGCTACTAAGGATGAGCGAGAACGATTTTGCAAACGGCAAAATCAACCTGTAGGTGCGTGTGTTTGGGGGGGGGGGGGGGGGGGGGCGGAGGGGGGGAGGGAGCAGTCTGTGTATGTGGGAGTTAACACACCTAAGCCGCCACCCTTTTGATACGCTCCGTCTTCTTACGCTTTTGCCTTCTGAACCGGTTTAGAAGGCGGCAGTGTAAGAACATTGAATGTAACTTGGAGTCAAACTGATCCACCAGCTCCCACCTTCTTATGTATACATGATTGAAATTTGTTGAGGGTCTATTTATTGATCAGAAATAATACCCTTTTACCCTTTGCAAGAGTGTCTTCCAGGCAAAATATTTTGAATAGAACCCGAGGTGGGTTTGTCAAATCATATTAGGACACAGAGGCATGTTCTGTATACAATGACCTGCCTCTGTGTCCTTGCATTGCGCCTCCAGCCACCCCCCCCCCCCCGCCTCTGCTGTCCCCCATTAAAAAAAACAAAACGCCAGGCTAGCGACACGCAGATTGTCGCTAGCCTGCTATTTACCTTAGCCTGTCAGTCACCTCCGCTCCCCCCCCCCCACCTGTATAGCGTGGCACCCCGCCTGTGACCCTTCCCTCCCCGCCTCCGTAAGCTTCCTCCAATCAGTTTACGGAGGTGGGGAGGGAAGGGACACAGACGGGGAGCTGCACTACACAGGAGGTGGGGGACCGGCAGTGACTGAAAGGCTAAGGTAAATAGCAGGCTAGCGACAATGATGATTTGAAAAACCCACCTTGGGCGCTCTGTAAACCGTAGCTGGGAACTAGGGATTTTTAAGGTAAACCATTAGCCAGTGCCTCAACTGTAGGTACTTTTCCCCGTCAATGATATTGTGCCATTCCCATAGTTGGTCCCAGTTAATAAAGGCTCATGCAGACGTACCAACAATCTGTCCAATTATCTTCAAAACTTGTCTGTTGGAAGCTAAGTTGTGTATGGCCAAGTGTACGGCTGGCAAACAACCAGATGACCAACTGATAACAGGTTGTTAGCCAGATCCAACCAGTGTATAAAACAGAAAACCGAGAGCCCAATATAGTGTAGTATGTATTGGAAAGGAGGAGAATATATGAATCATAAGCATTTATACTTACAAACCCGGGTTACAGCTAAGGCAACCACTGTAGAGGTAGGTAAGTAGTTTAAGCCTGTCCCCACTAAGGGCTAAGATGTCGCTCTCTGTGTATAGGAGAAAAAGAGGGTGTAACACCCCTCCACCAGGGGTGGATATCTTAATTTGTAGAGATGTACAGAGGCGCCAAAACTATAAAATTCGCAAAAATTTTTTAAAACGTTCGGGAGGCGGTGGTGGACCAGCCAACCCAAAACAGACACGATGCTGTTAAGTAAACTGGCAACGCGTTTCGCAGGTATAACCCCGCTTCTTCAGGCAATAGACAACAGGAGTATCACACAGCCAGGGGTCCAATATAAGCTTGGCACCCCTGATTGGACCCCTGGCTGTGTGATACTCCTGTTGTCTATTGCCTGAAGAAGCGGGGTTATGCCTGCAAAACGCGTTGCCAGTTTCTAGGAGTATGTGAATAAATTGTTACTACCTCAATTAACAGTATCGAGTCGGTTTTGGGTAGGCTGGTCCACCACTGCCCTCCGAACGGTTGAAATGTTTTTAGCGAATTTCATCCTTTTGGCGCCTCTGCACATCTCTACAAATTAAGATCCAACCAGTGGATCAATCTGCCCAACTATCAGGCAGGTTGGAATGTGTGTACAAGACTTTTGAACAACTGTTTTTGAATGCGGACATGTTATGCAGTTTGTCATTTAGCCTGGAGTGCTTCATGGAATCCCACACTGACAAGGTTTGAAAATGACTCCTAGGTTGTGGGTCTGAGGAGTTGAGGAAGCTACGGTATTTTTCAGAAATATTGTTATTTTTACTAAGTATGCTGTCTAACCAGGAGAAGACAGTCTAACCAGTCTGCAAGTAATTAAGATAATTTGCTTTCTAGGGAATTGCAGACAATCAGTTATCTAAGTGTAGAGAAGTAAGCAGCATCACATAAAGCATTTCATCTTATAGTACAGGACAACATACAGAATGTCTCGAATCTAGGTCAAGAAAAAAAACATTCTCACGGTGGTATCATGCAGTGTTGGCAGAAATGACTCAACTGGCTACTGGTGAAGGGCAACCACACTGTTACAGCAGCCCAGACGCTTGCAATCACTCCTGGGAGATAATGTGGTGCATGTACTAATCACCCACTCCATTTGTTAAAGCAGACATGAACTCAGAACTTCCCCTCTGCTCTAAAAGATAAGCAACAGCATAATAACCTTTAAAGAAAAACATTTCTTTGTTATAGCTTACAGAACTGCAATGTGTCTAGTTGTCTACTTCCTGCTTTCATGGAAGAAGAGAAGGGGTAAGGGCCTATTTCCACTGCACACAGACTGGATGCAGAAAAACTGACTCCGCGATTTTTCTGATGCAGATTTTCCCATAGGCATTCATTGGGAGTCAGTTTTTCTGCATCCATTCTGCATCAATTCTGCATCCAATCTGCGTGTAGTAGAAATAAGCCCTTAAAGGAAACCTAAACTGAGAGGGATATGGATGTTTCCTTTTAAACAATACCAGTTGCTTGTCAGTCCTGCTGATCTATTTGCTGCAGTAGTATCTGTATCTCACACCTGAAACAAGCATGCAGCTAATCCAGTCCGACTCCAGTCAGAGCACCTGATCTGCATGCTTGTTCAGGTGCTGTGG
The DNA here is from genome assembly GCF_040937935.1 of Hyperolius riggenbachi. Classification (NCBI taxonomy): domain Eukaryota; kingdom Metazoa; phylum Chordata; class Amphibia; order Anura; family Hyperoliidae; genus Hyperolius; species Hyperolius riggenbachi. The sequence continues at coordinate 114,575,690 of NC_090651.1, read as the reverse complement.
CTAAAAGTATTACAGACACAGGATCAGCATGAGAGTCTGGCAACTGGTATTATTTTAAAAGGAAAAATCCATATCCTTTTCAGTGTAAGTTCCCTTTAACATCCTGTGTTTACATATTAGTTGTGTGTGTCAAGACTGACATTTCTGCACTGACACAGCTGAGAGACCAAATTACACTTGTGATTCCTTGTGGATGAGGGGGAATTGGGCTGTTTTCTCTAAAAACACATAGGGTGTATTTTTTTCCCTTGAGTCTTGTGCAAGAGTTCGGTCCACTTTAATAAGGAACATGTCAAGCTGTCAGGGAGTGGTGCCACATACACCCAAAAGCATACATGTAAAAACAGCGCTGGCAAATTGGGGCGCAAGGATGAAGTCGATAAATGGCTCACCCTGCTGCTGGCAAAAGTCCTGGTGGTGTTAATTACTATTCCCTGCACATGCCACCATGGACACCTGGGGAAGTCGTAATTGGGCTGTTAGCTGGCGGACAAATTACCCTGTTTTTAAGTAATTTGGGCTCCGTATTTCTTCGGCGCCCAAATTCGCTTCTGAGCGCTGCCATAGCCATAATTCACATTACGGCCTAGGACGGCGCATGGGGCGCCCAAATTTGCCGGCGACTATTTGTTCTGCTTTGACCCAAAAGACCCAGGTAGGCCAGTATAGAGGAACGTTTGAGGGTTGGATGTACATTATTGGGTTAGGCAGAGGGCTTGGAGAGAGAGAAAAAAAATCCTGGAATTGAGCTGAATATTTATGAAGAACTGGCCCAAATACAATCATCACAAATCCTGCTCTTAAGTCCCACCAACAGCTCATACAACACTATTGTATTTACAGTATAAAGTGCCAACATATCACTATGTGTGGTATGGTGATCCAACACATGCACCTATATACATAGGTGTGGTAATCAGACTTCAGCCAACTACCTGTGTGTGGATGTTCACCAATCAGGAATGGACAGTACATCGCCTTGGTTATATGCATAAAAACCATAAAAACAAGGCTTGTTGTGCAAATGGACTTTTAAATAGAAAAAATGCCCACTCACCAATGATATGTGCGCACACTGCTATTACTTGAGCTGTAAAAAGCAAGTGCCGGGGAGATGGCCGCGCTCCTAACAGGTTCCATTACTGTCCTGAGGACATCCAACCATGTCAGAGGAACCCTAAGTGTCACAGAGGACGGAAACAAGGGAGATCTCCCCACCAGGGAAATAAGAAACAATTGTCATTTAAACCCTTTGCCACTTTTCTAGCTAAATGTAATTTTGCCTTCTTAAACCAGAATGCAAAATTACATTTAGCTTTGTTTTTTTAATAGAGGGCTTTTTGGCCTCTTTTAGTCCTTAAAACATCCCTGGTGGTTCTGGGTCACCATGAGCTGTCTGGGCATTCCCTACTACTTTTCTAGCTAATGGTTATTGCGGGTGTCTATCGGTGACCGCAGTGGCTATTCACATATAAGCATGCATGCATGCAAGCATGCAGAATGAATGAGTATATGCACAGTGATGCTTGAACAGGCACATGTCTACTTCCTGCTGGAAATGCATTGGTTACCTCAATGGTAATTAAATCTCCCCAGTGCAACAGACCCTTGCTGATAATCTATCAGCTTGTGATGACCAGAGAATTGGACTTTCTTTCCTGCCTAGCCTGACATGGTTAATGACCAGTCTTTGTCTACAGCTTGACTGGCCAACCTAGTCTGCTGCTTACAACCTCTCCCAACTATGGACTCACCTACTCCTAGTTACCTCTGTAGTTCCTAGGGAACGTGTCCTGGTGGTACCTACCTAATTCACAAGGATTGAGGGGTCCACCGGTGAAGACCTGGGTTCCCAGATGACTCTGTGCCTTTGAAGAGGCCACGTCAGCCCCAGGTAGTGATCCTTGTAACACTAGTTTTGTCTAGGCACTCATACTGTCGGTGTCTGTTTTTTATCTGTACTGAAGACCCTTGATTAACAGTTGTCAAATAGGTCAGCTTTAAGAAACTTTGTCAGGGCCCTCCCTCTTGCAACACACACTTCTATTACAGCAAATCGCATAATGGCACTGCCCATGCAGCCTCCTATTAATGCCGCCTTTAGCTCAGCTGCTTCAAGTCATGTGACCAAGTTTTAATAGCGAAGACTAGTTACAGTAGCTACAAAAGCCTCACTTGATGCACAGTTTTGGGCTGTGACTAGTTGCTAGTGACCTCGCTGCCCAGCCATCAAATAGCTAAGTTATACACTGACTAACATCTCTGTCCTCATGCCAGCTGTTACATTCACAGACTAGTGCTTCTCCCACTGAAATATGGTAGTGAAGGCAAAGATTCTTTTCACAAGGGCTAGTTCACAGTGCTCAGTTGCACTGCATAATTTTGCATGTCAACTCACTGCCCATACAATTCTCTGGCCTGTTCACAGTAATGCATTGTAACAGATTGCATTAGTCTAATGGTGGCCACTAATGATCCAATCTTTTTCATCCAATTTTACGATTTCTATGTAATATAAGGGAACTGCCTAAAGTATCCATTCAATATATTCACTAATTTACCCTTATACTACATAGATTTGGTAAAATTGGATGAAAAAGATTGGATCATTAGTGGCCACCATAACTCAGTGCTTGGGGGATTTGAATTACATTCTTGTGCCAGTCTCCAATGCAGTTCACACTCATTGTAAGACATTGGTTATGCAACTGGCCGCTGTGAATCCAGACTTACACAGCGATTTTCTTTTGAAGTCCGTGCATGAAACCCCATTGCTTTACTTCATGGATTTCCCAACTAACGGACAGGTCTGTATCACTACATCAGTGTAAGCAATGCTAGAAACAGATACAGGCAAAACAGTGTTGAGCTTTAGAGCTGAAAGTTTGAGCAATGACAGAGGACCGCGTGACATTATGTAATTCTACAAACAGTCAGTGAGCACGATGTGGTAAAAATCTTGCATGCAGCCAAGCTAAAGAGCTATAGAGATTTCTTAAGAGGCTTCCTAGCTGTGCGCCTGTCTGTACTGGCAGCACATGAAAGCAGCCGGATCCCACTGCTCAGTGCTGCCGGCATTACAGGTGTTTGGGGGTCTGCAGCCACAATGCGAATACCAGCTTTAGAAGGCAGACTACGATTCCTAGAACAGCTGCACGCAAGACTATACAGCCCTAAAAGCGCGGCATCCTCACTGCGGTCATAGCGGGCCCTTTGTACATGTTAGGGGGGAAAAATACAACATGATGCCATGCACAAGAACATCACAGCTCTATTTCATAAGTAGTAGTATGGCATTAGCATGTTTTTTTGTACTTTTAGACTACTAGTTACCGCCTTATTCTCCTAGTCACTAACCTTTAGTTTCCTGGCCCTCACACTGATCTTGTGGCTTCAGAATCAATAGGCAATCCACAACAATCATGTAGTCCATGAGGTAGTCAGTAGAGCAGCTAATTTGTTTACTTGCTCTGAGTACAGCCACATACTCCTACTAGATGGAACTCTGCTAAGGCGGCCTGCTGGGACAATCTGAACCAAGAATGTAGTGTTTAAAGTGGATCCGAGATGAACTTTTACTCATTGCATAACTGTGTTCCTTTCCTATTGTTTATAGGATATTCCTCAAGCCAAATACTGTTTTGGTGTTTATACTCTAATTCCCTATACAAACCTTGCCCACAGCTTTTCAGAGAGCCTTGGCATTTTCAGACAGTAGCAAGGGCTCGTGGGAGCTCAGTCTGGGCAGGAGGAGGGGGAGGTATTACTAGTCAGATATTTCAGAGGCAGAGGGAGGAGGAGGGGGGGATTAGGTTTTTTTTCACAGGCTGAGTGCTGAAGATGCAGATAAGCTTGCCTGTGTGTAATGTTTACAAACATGGCTGCTGTCATTGTATCACAGGAAGAAATAATCAAGTTACTCGTTATAGTTAGTTTTTCATCTCTGATCCGCTTTAAACAGCTTCCTGCCCCCCCCCCCCCCCCCCCCCTCGAAGTGATACAAGCAACAATACAAATCTGATCTTTTTTAACCCGCACTCACTGAGCCATGAAATGACTACGATTAAGGACCTGGAGTCCGAAACATGTCAGTCAAGTGCTATCACCTGTAACTGGATACGTCCTGAATAAAGTTATTGGATGTGGAGACATTGGTGCGGACCTTCCTTTTCTACGTCTGTTTACTGGGCTTGGCTGCTCGTGTTCCTGCACTGTCCCACCCAGTACAGTGAAGCGGTACCTTCTGCCTTTTTCTTTACAAATCTGATGGCTTGTAATTTAATCCCTTTGCCACTTTTCTAGCTAACTAAATGTAATTTTGCCTTCTTAGAGAAGTAGGCAAAATTATCGTACATATAGTTTTGCTTTTTATTAGAGGGCTTTTTGGTTTACTTTAGCCGTTTATACATTCCTGGTGGTTCTGGGCCACCTTGCAGTTCAGCTTACTCACTGAATGGGCAGCGTTCCCATCTGACTTGCATTAAGGGAACCGCCATATCCCGCACTAGTGGAAACGAGGCCTAAAGCAGCTTTCACATCTATCCCTGCAATTTCTGACTGCATTTTTTGTATTTACGATTCTGGATTTTGCGATTTTTAAGTTCAAAATCTTGTTTTGTTTTTGTTTTTTTAATGCAATTTTTTTCATTCATACCACTGCAATTAATTTACATGAAAATACACCTAATTCATTTCGAATTCACATGCGTTTTTCACATTGCTAATGTGAAAATCTGCCGTTCATCATATAGGCACGTAGGCAGAAAATCTGCAACGGAAAAATCCCACAAGGCAATGCCAGACTTGCATCAGATGTGTGACTAACAATTTGCAAAACCGCAAATCTCTCATGAATTTCGTTATACGTGAAAGGGGCCTTAAGGTGAAATTTCTCCATGTTTTGTTTTTTTTAATTCAAATCGATTTTTTTATTGATTATATAGTTTATAAACAGAAGCAATACACCATACATTATAAATTTCTAAAAATCGTTCAGAATTTTCCAGCACATCTGATAATTATCAAAACATAGAAATTTGATTGATTTACCTTAAAAAAATAAATAAATGAAAAATACAATTGTTTTTAGTGAAAACAAAACAAAACAGTAAAATCAATTTTTTGTTTGAAACCTGTGCAGCCTCTTTTAGGCTCAGGACACCCTGTACCAGATGCTCAACCGTGCGTTTAAAGCATAGACGTTCAGGATATGGTATGGTCCATCTCATGTCCACATGCCTCATTCACATTACCGGCTGTTGTACGTCCGGTCCACTCGTATCGCAACCCCTCCAGTTCACCTACCCCCAGTTCCACCGCCGCTGCCAGCACTGCTGCTCATTCCCACTGCAGGGGAGAAGTGCCAGTATACATATGTATACAGATCAGAGCCCCGGCAAGCATATGGGTCTCCTCATTGGATTGTAACAAAACAAATTGGAATACTCTTCTTCTGCATGATATTTGCGGATACATATCGTTGGCCGGGACTTTGCATTGTGGTAAGTGGATCAGAATGAATGTATCTATCAAAGTAATGAAATGTAAATGATTCCCATCCTTAACATACAGAATACCCAAGCAGCTCGGGGTGACCTAAAACCACTATCTGCTTGGGTATTCTGTTCCAGTCCAAGTTCCTATCCCATAGAGCCATATCAATCCCTGCCATGCGCTGAGGAGGACCAACAGTCCGAAACAGGCTGTCTGCATGTTGGGTTTGTGTGGCTCTGTAAAATTTATAAGCTACAGGTTTGCTATACACTAGCAGTTCTGGATGTAAGCTTGGATTCAGGGGCATAAAGGGATAATTTGCATATTCAGCAGTGGCGCATTGTGGGTTACACACAAACCTGAATTGTTCGCTTGTCCGTTCCTCCTTTTCTCTCTAGTGTGGATTGAACCATAAACAGATCATGTGACTAGAGACAAAAACAGCACTTCCCTGCCAGGACCTCACTGCCAAGGCATGGCCAAGCCTCTGAAAGGCAAACCTCTCCTACCCCTCCCTGAAATATTAGTATATAATAGAATGACCTGTAGGGCATGTTTGTATGTTCCCTGTACAGATATTTGCACTATATGTTCTATTAAATAAAAGCAGTTAACCTGGGGTCTAGAATTTTAATAGAAGTTCACACGAACTGCTGCAGTCACCAGTTCGCCACATTCTACCAGCAAGTGCCGACCACACAGAGTCACCTCTCACTAATACTCGTCTGAACTTTGCTCTGTGGTCTGATGTGATAGAGGCCATTTTTTTCACTTCACTGCAGTAAGAAGGGTACAAAAAGTGCGGTGAGGCGTCCTTTCAGTGACACTGTGGTGACTCATTTAAGAGTTAAGTTCTAACAATGCTCTGGGGTTGATTAAAAAAAAGAAAAGCTAAACCGTGTTTCCTGTAAACCAGAAGATGGAAAATAAAGCTTGAGGTCTGCCTCTTCTAAAGATCACAGTGCAATGAAGAGAAACAACTAATTAAGGGCACTGATTTAGGTGAAAGAGAATTGATATTTTAATTTTGTAGCAATTAAAAATATTAAACTACGAAGGAGAGAGAAAAAAAAAACCCAAAGAAAATTACTAAAAATTAAATACTACATGCTAAGAGACAAAAAAAAAAAAAAAAACACCCTACATTTTGCTACACAGGTCCGACCTATAAGGGCCAGAAAATGGGAATAAATAAAAACATTTTTTTTCCCCCAAAGACTGTAGTTTTTGAGAAAATGGATCTAAACGTAGTAAGAAAAAGTGGTATTCAAAGAGACACTGAAGCGAAAAAAAAAATTATGATATTATGATTTGTATGTGTAGAACAGCTAAGAAATATAACATTAAGATCAGATACATCAGTCTAATTGTTTCCAGTACAGGAAGAGTTAAGAAACTCCAGTTGTTATCTCTATGCAAAAAAGCCATTAAGCTCTACAACTTTCAAAGTGGTGGAGAGGGCTGTTATCTGACTTATTATCTCAACTGTTTTCTTTTTCTCTGCCAGAGGAGAGGTCATTAGTTCACAGACTGCTCTGAAAGAATCATTTTGAATGCTGAGTGTTGTGTAATCTGCACATATTAGAGAATGATGCAATGTTAGAAAAACACTATATACCTGAAAATAAAAATATGAGAATATTTTCTTTGCTGCTAATCTTCTAGTAATTATTCATAGTACACAACCAATTCACTATATCATTTTTTTTTTCGCGTCAGTGTCTCTTTAAACTTGGTAAAATGACATTATGCTGTGGTACACTATCTTCCTTGAAATAGAACTTGCATGATTTTTCTGCACCCGCCTTGCCCTCACAGCTGTAAGAGAGTGCCAACAGGCGTTTTCTACTGCTGTGCTAACAAAGATGAGCAAATTCTTCATGAGGGGGGAGAAATATATGGTATTTAATTCCAAGTTCAATAATAGTGTGTGTAAGTCTCTTTTAAAGGAAGTGTTTAAAGCACACCTCAATTGAGAATATGTGACATGAGGAGAAAACCATAGAAAACATATAGTAACTACCCTACTAAGTATTATATATCCCTTTTTGATTTCCTGTATAGCAAGTGTTAAACTAAAAGTTGTCATGTATGAAAATAAGCCTGTCAAAAAAGTTGGTCAAATTCAGTCCTGTTCCTGAAAAGTAAATAGAAGCTAAAAGAGGTATCAAAGTGAAAAAAGGTTTTCTGGTAAGGTTTTTGTGCTGGAAAGTTCAAAGGGCCATTACTTCTGTTTGCAATTCATCTCTGCAAGGGAGATTTGTTAGAGCTGCCGTTTAGAAATCACGGTTAAAATGAAAAAAAAAATATGAGACTTCGCTCTATTTTATATTTACCTTTTAGTGAAACATGTACAGGTAGTCCTCTGTTAACGAACGAGATAGGGACTGTAGGTTTGTTCTTCACCTGAATCTGTTCTTAAGTCAGAATACTGTGCTATTTCTGTCCCCTGTACCTCCTCTGTGCCTTCAGTGTCCCCCTCTGTGTCACCTCTGCCCTCTGTGCCTGCTTATACAAGTTTAAAAGCCATTTTTTCTTTGACTTTTTTTAAAAATAAATTTTCTCAAAAACTACAAGTCCAATTTGAAAAATGTTTTTGAGCGTGTTCCCATGGAAACACTGAATCCATGCCGTTCGTATTGGCAGGTCGTTCGTTAGTTGGAGACTACCTGTACAATTAATCGTCATTTTTATTTTTGCTTTAAAGACAGGAGATTCAGTCTAATCTAACTTGGAAAAAAATAGCTCACAGACCATCATATTTGACTTTATTTTAGAGAAAAGTCTGTATAGCTGGAGGAGAGACATACAGACTGACATATGCAAACCAGGGTCCCACTTTCAAAGCAGGCAGACAACAGTTTTCTTGTGTTTTTCTAATAATCCCATAAACCAGTTCTAGGGACAAAAAAACCTTAAAAAGCAGATGATTTACTAAAACTGCTGCAAAGAAAACTGGAGAAAAACCAAAGCAACCCCCAAGGCATCCTTGTTTTATTTAATAGCTGAAACCTGCCTGGTTGCTCATGGAAACAGCTCCAGTTTTCTTAGCATTAGGCTTTGTATTTCAGCCCTGTGTGGTACACAAACTGCACACAATCGCGTGATAGAAAAAAATCTAAGCTGGTAAGGGTAGACTTAGGAAACTTCCTCCACTTCTCTTCTGCTACCCAATGACATTTAAACTGTTATCTTGTGAGTTCTTTTAAAACTTGGGGTTTGTTCTTCCTCAAAAGTGATTTCTGCAGTAAATGGAGGCGTGGTACTTCCAGTGACAGATAGGGGAAAGCAAGCTAGCACAATGAGTCACAGAAACATAACACCCATATAACTGGCCCTCTGCCATGCACTACTATGAGATTTGGTAAATAACATCAATCAGATCACACTGTGGTGGAAGATTACGTGCACTGGTTGCTCTTGTGGCTTTACAGCTTTGAGGGAAAAAAATCCTATTATAGAAAGTTTATTGCTGCTACAATTTAATACTGCTTTTGAGGCTACAAGATTATTAGGCCTCTGTTGAGCAATCAATAAAGCTCTAGCATCCAAAGTATGGATATGGAATGTGTTGGGGGCGCACCGTTTATTGTATGAAGGCAGCTGTAAAGCGAGTGGGATAAGCACAGAAGGGGAGAGGAGAAACTCTACTAGGCTGAAGGAGGATGTGATGTCTTTGATGTTACTCCACCACAGCACAAATACAATTAGCAAAATGCTGTGGTTTTGTCACATCTCAACCTCACAGCACAATTGAATATGTATGACAGGTCATGAAGCATTTATAGTTAATGCACTAGTTCACCCTTCCAGGCTTCTTTATAGTTAAGTAAAGTCAGTAAAATGTATTAGCTGTAAGTTCACAAGACCAGACTGGACACAACATTTATACTGCGCTTTTCTCCTGGAGGACTCAAAGCACTTCAGGGCTGCAGACAGGGCGCTTCACAGGCGACCTGGATCTTTAAGGAGCCTTGTCTACTAACTATGTTTTACATATTGGCTTGAGCCGAGGTTCAAACTCAAATCCTACAAAGGCAATAGGCCTTAACCAGTACGTTATCCAGCTTTGTGCAATCCACATTGTTCTGGATGTGTGCATTTGTCAAGCAGTGGCAGGTAAAGCAAATACAGTTCTGGGATGTATGAAACTGGAAATAAAACAAGATGCTTGTATACTACTCCGTCTGTAAAAACAACATGTAAGGCCACATCTGCAGTATGGTATACAGGTTTGGACAACACAATATAGGAAGAATATTGACATACAACAACCGGTACCAAGATAACCTATTTAATACATGTGTTACAGGCAAAGTACGAAATCAGGCATTCTATAGAATGCCTGAAGCGATTAGGCAAAGTACGAAATGTCTGTTTCGTTACGTACTTTGCATAGGCATTCTATAGAATGCCTGAAGTCGTTCAGGCAAAGTGTAGAATACCCGGTTCTCTATAGAATGCCTGTTTTTCCCCTCACACTTTGACTATAACAGCTGCATACCTATGCTGTCAGTGAGGCTAGTGATGATGATGATGGGTGCATGCATGCTGATATTTCACTGTTTGTGGAAAGTGCTGCTGTGAAGAAGGAGCCTTCAGGTGCTGCCACCAAGGGGGAGCCCATGAGCAGGCGGTTGGTAGTACATTCACTGTATAGAGGTTACAGGCAAAGTACAAAATTCAGGCATTCTATGAATGCCTAGGCAACGTACGTAACAAAAAACAGACATTTCGTACTTTGCCTAAAATGGTCAGGCATTCTATAGAATGCCTGAATTTCGTACTTTGCCTGTAACACATATACGGTAAATACATCAGAGAGCAATACAAAAGCTTGGCTGAAGAGCTTTTTCCCTGTGCTTGTACAAACAGACATATTCTGCATATAAAGGAAAAAGGGTTTTGCCGTCTATTTATGAAGGGGTTCTTTACAGTTAAGGGTCCCATACACTGGGCCAATTAGCGGCTGATCGATGGAAATCAATCGAATGCAAATCGATTGACCAAGCACGATTTCTTCAGACAAGTATAGATTGTTTTGTGATTACGCATAGCATAGTTTAACAAAAAATTGTTAAATGATGTTTAACAATGGCAGATTACCCACAATAATTGTTCATTTTTTAGGAGCATCATGTCAGATCCACGTTGCAGTTTGCCACAAACCATGTGGGGGACACAGCAAACATGTGGAAGAAGGTGCTCTGGTCAGATGAGACCAAAATGGAACTTTTTGGCCAAAATGCAAAACGCTATGTGTGGCAGAAAACTAACACTGCACATCACTCTGAACACACCATGCCCACTGTCAAATATGGTGGTGGCAGCATCATGCTCTGGGGGTGCTTCTCTTCAGCAGGGACAGGGAAGCTGATCAGAGTTGATGGGAAGATGGATGGAGCCAAATACAGGGCAATCTTGGAAGAAAACTTCTTGGAGTTTGCAAAAGACTTGAGAGTGGGGCGGAGGTTTATCTTCCAGCAGGACAACGACCCTAAACATAAAGCCAGGGCAACAATGGAATGGTTTAAAACCAAACATATCCATGTGTTAGAATGGCCTAATCAAAGTCCAGATCTAAATCCAATCGAGAATCTGTGGCAAGATCTGAAAACTGCTGTTCACAAACGCTGTCCATCGAATCTGACTGAGCTGGAGCCGTTTTGCAAAGAAGAATGGGCAAAGATTTCAGTCTCTAGATGAGCAAAGCTGGTAGAGACATACCCTAAAAGACTGGCAGCTGTAATTGCAGCAAAAGGTGGTTCTACAAAGTATTGACTCAGGGGGCTGAATAATTATGCACACCCCACTTTGCAGTTTTTTATTTTTTTTTTTAAGGCTGCTTTCACAGCAAGACGTTACAGGCGCACGTTAGTGCAGCCTGTAACGCAGCCCAATGCACAGTAATGTAAAATCAATGGGCTGTTCACAGTGCCCACGTTGCGTTACAGGTTAACGCTGCACGTTCTGGGAAAGTGCAGCATGCAGTACGTTAGCTGCGTTAAACTGTGTGCACATGCTCAGTAATTTTTTTTAATATATGCTGCCGGAGAGGAGGTGGGGAGAGTCCGCTAATGTAGCCAGGCACATGGCTACTTAATATTCACTGCACTTGCAGTGTTGTCTTCCTGGAGCGGCCGCTGATTGGCTGGCGGGACCATCACGTGGTCCCGCCAGCCAATCCAGCCAATCAGCTCCACGGAGACCATGTGATCGGAAAGATCACGTGGTCTCCGCAGTCTGTACTGCGCAGTGCGCACAAAGCTGCATAACGCAGCTCACTCTGGCGTCCTCCTCCAACACCACCAGGCGTTGCGTTAGGGGCACGTTATGCGACCATAACGTCCCCTAAAACGCAACGTCTTGGTGGGAAAGAGGCTTTAATGTTTGGAATCACGTATGATTTTCGTTGTACTTCTCACGTGTACACCACTTTGTGTTGGTCTTTCACGTGGAATTGCAATAATATTGATTCAAGTTTGTGGCAGTAATATGACAAAATGTGGAAAACTTCAAGGGGGCCGAATACTTTTGCAAGCCACTGTATATCTACAGTCGATTACAAAAGTATTCGGCCCCCTTGAAGTTTTCAAAATTTTGACATATTACTGCCACAAACATGAATCAATCTTATTGGAATTCCATGTGAAAGACAAATACAAAGTTGTGTACACGTGATAAGTGGAACGAAAATCATACAAGACTCCAAACATTAAAAAAAAACTGCGAAGTGGGGTGTGCGTTATTATTCAGCCCCGAATCAATACTTTGCAGAACCACCTTTCCCTGTAATTACAGCTGCCAGTCTTTTAGGGCAGTGGTCCCCAACCGTTTTTGACCCAAGGGCCACTTCAGCATCAGGCAATTTTTCCAAGGACCGGCGGATGCGGGGGATGGGGGTGTTATTGCGCGGGGGGGGGGGGGGGGAGGGCTTGTTTTACAGGCAGGGTCATTACATAAAGAAGTCCTGGCAACACCAGCCCTACCTAACCACTATCTTCATCACCCTCAGCACTTCTCAGATGCTTCTGCACTGCACTGGGGCTGCTGCATAAGCTACCAGCACAAGGTACAATTGGTGTGTCAGGTGGTGTGAAGGGGGGTGCTGCCTGGGCTTCCTTATCTCCTGGCACAGTCCTTTCCTACACTCATCTGCCTCCCCTTACTTTTACCCTTCCCTCCACCCCACAGCCCCTTTACCCTCCTCCCCACACTCACTTCACCCATTCCTCCTCTCTACACCCACTTCACACTTCCCTCCTCCCCACACCCACTTCACACTTCCCTCCTCCCCACACTCACTTCACACTTCCCTCCTCCCCACACTCACTTCACACTTCCCTCCTCCCCACACTCACTTCACACTTCCCTCCTCCCCACACTCACTTCACACTTCCCTCCTCCCCACACTCACTTCACACTTCACTCCTCCCCACACTTACTTCACACTTCCCTCCTCCCCACACTCACTTCACACTTCCCTCCTCCCCACACTCACTTCACACTTCCCTCCTCCCCACACTCACTTCACACTTCCCTCCTCCCCACACTCACTTCACACTTCCATTCTTCTTGCCACACTAGCTTCCAGCACCAGCTGCTCACCCCTGTGCAGCCTAAACTCTGTGGCTGGCAAGAGACCGGAGCGTCCCATCCTCACTGCTGCCACCTGTTGTCCATACAGACAGAAAGCATGCTGCATTACAAATAACAGACACTAGGTGGCAGCAGTAACAGTGGCTGCAGACGGCTCTTCTCTATAGCTTCCGGCAAACTTCAGTGACACACCTCTCTGCACTGTAATGAGTCATAAACGGCATGGCCCAGCTCAGAGCAGCCTGCAGCCCACTAGTGGGCCGCGGCCCAGGGGTTGGGGACCCCTGTTTTAGGGTATGTCTCTACCAGTTTTGCACGTCTAGAGACTGAAATCTTTGCCCATTCTTTGCAAAACAGCTCCAGCTCAGTCAGATTAGATGGACAGTGTTTGTTAACAGCAGTTTTCAGATCTTGCCACAGATTCTCGATTGGATTTAGATCTGGACTTTGACTGGGCCATTCTAACACATGGATATGTTTTATTTTGAACCCTTCCATTGCTGCCCTGGCTTTATGTGTAGGGTGGTTGTCTTGCTGGAAGGTGAACCTCCGCCCCAGTCTCAAGTCTTTTGCAGACTGCAAGAGGTTTTCTTCCAAGATAGCCCTGTATTTGGCTCCATCCAACTTCCCATCAACTCTGACCAGCTTCCCTGCTGAAGAGAAGCACCCCCGGAGCATGATGCTGCCACCACTATATTTGACAGTGGGGATGGTGTGTTCAGAATGATGTGCAGTGTTAGTTTTCCACAACACATAACATTTTGCATTTTGGCCAAAAAGTTCAATTTTGGTCTCATCTGACCAGAGCACCTTTTTCCACGTTTGCTGTGTCCCCCACATGGCTTGTGGCAAACTGCAAACGGGACTTCTTATGCTTTTCTGTTAACAATGGCTTTCTTCTTGCCACTCTTCCACAAATGCCAAGTTTGTGCAGTGCACGACTAAGTTGTCCTATGGACAGATTCCCCCACTGGAGCTGTAGATCTCTGCAGTTCGTCCAGAGTCACCATGGGCCTCTTGACTGCATTTCTGATCAGCGCTCTCCTTGTTCGGCCTGTGAGTTTAGGTGGATGGCCTTGTCTTGGTAGGTTTACAGTTGTGCCATACTTCTTCCATTTCTGAATGATCGCTTGAACAGTGCTCCGTGGGATGTTCAAGGCTTTGGAAATCTTTTTGTAGCTTTAGTCTGCTCAAAATTTCTCAATAACTTTATCCCTGACCTGTCTGGTGTGTTCTTTGGACTTCATGATGTTGTTGCTCCCAATATTCTCTTAGGCTGCTTTCACAGTGGGACGTTACAGGCGCAGGTTAGAGCAGCCTGTAACGCAGCCCAACTCACAGTAATGAAAAATCAATGGGCTGTTCACAGTGCCCACGTTGCGTTACAGTGTAACGCTGGACGTTCAAAGAAAGTGCAGCATGCTGTGCGTTATAGGTGGTTTTAGCTGCGTTAGACTGTTTGCACATGCTCAGTAAGGGGAGAGTCAGCTATTGTTCCTAGCCACATGGGTAATTAATATTCACTGCACTGTAGTGTTGTCCAGATCAAGAACGATCCGGATCTTTGATCCGGATCATTTTTATGAGTCGAATCATCCGGATCATCACAATGAAGGATTCGGTTCACAGTGGATGTCTAGAACAGGAACTGCAGCTTCTGTGCACAAGCACGATCTTCCTGCTGCATCTCTTCCTTCCCCATTAGCCCCCTCAATGTGCCTTCATTCTCCTGCACCTTTCACTTTGCTGCACCCCTGCTTCCTGCTTCCCTAGTAAAATGATTCAAAGATTCGGTTCAAAGATCCGGATCTTTTCAATGATCCGATTCGAATCATCCGAATCATTGAAAAGATCCGGACTTCCCAGGATAGCACCAAGAGCCTCATAACTCGGCTCAATCTGACGTCCAACTTCAACCCCACCATGCGTTGCGTTAGGGGCGCGTTATGCGTCCTTAACGTCCCCTAAAACGCAACGTCTTGGTGTGAAAGAGGCCTTAGGGCTGGTGCACACCAAAGCGGTTCTTGAGCGTTTTTTAAACCGCTTGCAGGGGGAAAACCGCTTGGCTAATGAAAGTGAATGGGATGGTGCACACAAACTTGGGGGCTGCAGCATTTTTTAGATTTTTGAGGCATTTCTGCCTCAATGTTAAAGTATAGGAAAGTGGAGAACTGCTCTGAGAAACGCTAGATCAGAGCAGTTTTCCAAGCGGTTTTGTTACAGAAGCTGTTCAGTAAAAGCTTTTACTGTAACAATATTTGTAATCTGCTACACAAAAAAGCTCCAAAAACCTAGAATCCCTCTGAAATCTGCTTCAAAAACCTCTAGTGTTTTGCAGATCTGCTAGAGGTTTTTGGTGTGCACTGGGCCTTAGACAACCTCTGAGGCCGTCACAGAGCAGCTGTATTTGTACAGACATTAGATTACACACAGGTGCACTCTATTTAGTCATTAGCACTCATCAGGCAATGTCTATGGGCAACTGACTGCACTCAGACCAAAGAAGGCTGAATAATTACGCACTCCCTACTTTGCAGTTATTTATTTGTAAAAGAAAAAGGTTTGTAATCATGTATGATTTTCGTTCCACTTCTCATGTGTACACCACTTTGTATTGGTTTTTCACGTGGAATTCCAATAAAATTGATTCATGTTTGTGGCAGTAATATGACAAAATGTGGAAAACTTCAAGGGGGCCGAATACTTTTGCAAACCACTGTATCTATCCATCCATCCACATCCATCAATGTGTATACTGAGTGGACTTTACACTTCATTGAAGCTTTGAGTAACATTGAGATTCTGACAGGAAGGGTTTTTGGCTGTGATGGATCTTGCCCAGAGACCTTCCCATACTCATAGTTGAACCACCCATCGACTGATCATGTGCTGAGTAATGAGAGGGAGGTCTTGTCCAATGAGGGTGTGGTGCACATTGGATAACTTCTATATATAGGTGTTTTTGAGCCATTATCAGGTTGGCTCTTACTTGGGCTATATCTCAAAATGCACTTTTGAGCACAGCCCCTTATATTCCTGACGAAGCTTAATGTATTTATAAGCGAAACTTGTTGATTTATACGGGTGTTTAAATGTTAGTTGGGGGGGGGGGGGGGATTATTAGTTATCCGAACTTTTCAATCCAGGGATCGCACTGGAGTTCTGAGGCTGCACTAACCCTCTTTGCCAGTGGTGCTGCAACAACCTGGAAAATTTGATTGGCAGATTACGGCCATTATTAGGTTGGGGTTTTGCAGTGGGAGATATTAATCTCATAAACTGCATGTACATGTATGCTGTGGGCTGTTTTACGCAGGTGGAGTTGGCCATGAATGACCTCACCAGGGCCTACTATCCACTCTGTATATGACAAGACAATTTGGTAGAATACCTACCCTACAGATATTTGCATATTAAATTGTTCCCCTCCCCCGTATAGGGTCTTTGGGGATTGTAAAATCCTAGTGTTTGTTTATTCATCCACTCCAAGACAGATATATTCCTACTTGCTATCTAAAACACAAAGACCTAATTTTCAAATATATTTTAGGATGCCCAAATGACTCAAATACCAATGTTTGTAAAATGTTCAGCTAGAAAAGGTGGCTGATCGTAGAGTTTGGGGATATTTATAGGCTACCTTGAAATATATTAGACTTGCCGAGGTTCTTTTCAAGAGAAAGTTGTAAGATGCCTTTTATTTTATTTTTTTTGCAAAAATCAGATATAGGAGTTCACAAAAGTGAATTTCAAGAGAAGTTTATTAGCTGTAAAAAAAAGCAGAACACATATCTGTGATTTCATGGTCTTTCTTTTGTAGCAGGAAATAAAAAAACACTCATGTGGGTAGAGATGGTGAAAAGATAAGTTTCTTAAAAATATCAGAGTGTAATATCTCACCTCTGAAAAAGGCAAGTAAAAATAACACAAAACCCGGCTTAAAGACTGAAGTGTCAACTTAGAGGAAAAAGTCAGCAGACAGCAAAATTGTAGCAATTAGCCCAATGATAGACGAGGGTAGGTGTATGCATGCTTGAGACTATGGTAGGGACATTAGACTAGGATTACATTTGAGATAATAGACTATTGGGGCCTCTGAGGGATTATTAGTGATATTGTTCATAGCGCTCTGGAAAAGTGCTGCAGAAAATGCTGATAATGACAAAATGTTATCTCTAACGTGGCAAAAAAAGGCTTCTGTTGTCCATTATGTTTTTAAATTATACCAAAAGTGACATGTGACATGTTGAGATAGACATGTGTATGTACAGTGCCTTGCACACAAATAACTATGCTGTGTTCCTTTTTTTCTTTCTCTGCCTGAAAGAGTTAAATATCAGGTATGTAAGTGGCTGACTCAGTCCTGACTCAGACAGGAAGTGACTACAGTGTGACCCTCACTGATAAGAAATTCCCCTTTTTATCCCTTTCTTGCTCTCAGAAGCCATTTTCTGCTAGAAAAGCGTTTTATAGTTGGAATTTCTTATCAGTGAGGGTCACACTGTAGTCACTTCCTGTCTGAGTCAGGACTGAGTCAGCCACTTACATACCTGATATTTAACTGTTTCAGACCGAGAAAGATACAAAGGAACACAGCATAGTTATTTGTGTGACAGGCACTGTACATACACATGTATATCTCATGTCACGTCACTTCGGGTAGCCTTTAAATCTGGTCACAATCAGTCCTGATGAAGCCGAGCTGTAAATGTAACATAGGTTCCAGCACCAACCCCCATATGTATGTGTAAAACTCTTATGCAATTGCTTGTACATGTTGTCAGGAACCGGCCCGCGGCACGCCTGCGTATACGGTTCCCGACTGCGGGTTTGACCAGATTGAGAGGGGAAGCAGCCTTAGTCAAGCTAAAACAAGGCTGGGACCCCTCAGAACACCTCTCACTGCCACCACTAGCGGTTTGCTAGACACTTCCACTCTGCTGTCGAGTCCTCAGCGCGCACTCCGCGTTTTCGTATTTGGGTCAGCTTTGCGCTTAGGCCAAATACGGGAACGCCACGCACCCACACACAAACACAGTTGCAATCTTACACTGTCGTGAAGCAAAGACCCACTAACAGTCGTTCCGAACGATACTGTTAGCCACTCTGCTGTCGCTACTCGCACTGGCGTTGTTCGTACGTTGGGTCAGCTGCGCGCTTAGGCCAACGTATGACAAACGCCCCCACACACAATGCAATTACAATTTCATACGGTAGTGTTGCTCAAGCGTACAATTAGGCATGAACTTATACACGGTTACACTTCAGTCTCTTCTAGGCTATGAGTGTTAGTTTAGTACGGCAGAAGTCAAACTTATTAAATAATAATTTAATATTCTAGAAAAACATAGAACAATGCAGAACTTAATATATACAACAAGATTACAAAAAACAAAGTAAAAATAGTTACAAGATAAAAGTTACAAAGATAACACACACGGATATTTGCGTAAAATAAAAATGGGGATTAAAAAAACGTTACCAACTTGAAGGTCTCAAAGTTGTCGGCAGGAGCATGCCGCTTGTTCGACCGGAAGTCGAGATCGACTCTAGCTATGCGCTAACTCCCAGAGCAGATGGTCACTAGGCATTTGCCTCTGCTTTTTATACTCTGAGCTACGCCTGGAGGCTGCAACTTACTTGGGGAGGGGAGGAACTAGGTTTTAATTAAATCTCAGACATATTCCATTTCCAGGTAAAAGTCTACTATACATCAAAGATTGTGAAGTTAGGCTTTCAACTCCAGGTGAAAACTTGATTAAGGCGTTTTCCTGTCTCCGTTCTCAGACATAAATGGGATTTCCAGAGATCCACATACATGAAAAGGGTACTATAGCACACACACAAAACAAAAGACTTCCTTCACTTCCAATCTCCCCAGGTTACAGGTGACAATTGATTAAGGCTTTCACATTGCAGCAGGATGTCCTGTGTGATAGGTGACAATTGCTCCCAAACATAATACACCTCGGAGACATTATTCAGACAACATGGTCTGACCACCTGTATAGGCTTCACAGCAACTAATTAAGGGTTTCCTAATTAGAAGCAGACAATGATAGGTAATTTTCACTTTATACGGAATTCCAGGAAGACTGGCTAACAGACGATCCCATATGATAGTCAAAAAAAATGAAGGAAATATGTTCCTGTTATCCTTAATATCAGCACCTCAATATATCTCCACACCTCCGCCGTTAACTTGGTGCAAGGCAGATGATCTTCCCAGATCATCCTGCCTGCACCTACACTGTTGGTTCTGCTTGACGGGACAGCCCATCAGCATTCCCATGATTGCTCCCCTTCCTATGTTGAATGGTGAAGCTATATTGTTGGAGAACTAAGCTCCATCTCAGCAGTTTTCCATTGTCCCCGGAAACCTGACGTAACCAACTAAGAGGGTTGTGGTCGGTTACGACGGTGAATACACGACCGTAGAGATAGTGCTGCAGCTTTTGTAGGGCCCATACAATTGCCAAGCACTCCTTCTCTATGGTGGCGTAAGCTACCTCCCGGGGTAGCAGCTTCCGACTTAAGTACAGAATCGGATGTTCTTCCCCAGTTTGGTTTACCTGGCTTAATACAGCACCTAGGCCAAAGGCTGAGGCGTCCGTCTGGACTACAAACCGTCGGCTGAAGTCTGGCGCTTGCAACACGGGAGGGCTGGCTAGGGCCCTCTTCAGAGCTGTGAATGACTGTTCACATTCTGGTGTCCAGAGAATCTGCTTGGGCAGCTTCTTTTTTGTGAGGTCTGTCAATGGCTTGGCGAGGGCACTGTAGTTGGGGACAAACTTTCTATAGTACCCCGCAGTCCCTAAGAAGGACTGAATCTGTTTCTTCGTCTGGGGGGTGGGCCAGGACACAATGGCATCTACCTTCCCCGTATCTGGACGAAGCTCTCCCCCCCCCACCACATGTCCCAGGTACTGTACCTGTTTCATGCCGATCTGACACTTGCTAGGCTTGACTGTTAGTCCTGCTGCAGTGATGCGCCCCAAAACCTGTGACAGCTGCGCTAAGTGGTCGTTCCAGTTGGCGCTAAACACGGCGATGTCATCCAGGTAGGCGACAGCGCAGTGTTCCAAACCTTCCAGGAGACCATTTACAACCCGTTGGAAGGTGGCCGGGGCGTTTTTCATTCCAAAAGGCATTACATTAAATTCAAACAGACCTGAGGGGGTGATAAAGGCAGACCTCTCCCGTGCCTCAGCTGTTAGAGGGACCTGCCAGTATCCCCGACTCAAATCCACGATTGTTAGATATTGCGCGCCAGCTAGCTTATCTAACAATTCGTCGACCCTCGGCATTGGGTAAGCATCTGACGCAGTTATCAAATTTAGTTTTCGATAATCTACACAGAACCGAGTGGTCTGGTCCCGTTTGGGTACTAGCACTACAGGTGATGCCCATGCGCTGTGCGACCGTTGGATCACCCCTAGTGACAGCATTTCCTCAATCTCCTTGCTGATGTGGGCCTGAACCTCAGGGGAGACTCTATAGGCTGACTGTCTAACCGGCTTGTTATTTCCAGTGTCAACATGGTGTACAGCCAGGCTGGTCAGACCAGGGCGGGCTGTAAAGGTACCACGGTAAAGGGTCAGCACATCAGATAGCCCAGCCTGCTGCTCTGCTGTCAACTCCGGATTGATCTGCACCTCGGCAACAGAGTCGGTTTCCTGGGTGGATGCCAGGATGTCAACCAGGGCCTCTGCTTCACCGTCCGGTAGCAAACTGCAGACAGGGAGAGCGCAAGCGGTTCTAGCATGATGTTCCTTTAACATATTTACATGGTATGTTTTCAGCTGCTTACCTCGGTCATCCAGCGCGACCACATAGGTCACATCACTAATCTTCCTATGTATGGTATAGGGCCCATCCCAAGCGGCCTGCAGCTTATTCTGTCGCATCGGGTTTAGGACCCATACCTTGCGACCTACCTCATAAACTCTCTCCCTAGCCCCGTGGTCATACCACTGCTTCTGGGTGGCCTGGGCTTGAGTCAGATTCTCTCGCACTAACCCCACCAGGGTGTCCATCTTTTCCCGGAACTTTAGAACGTATTCCACTATGGAGACCCCGGGACCCATGTCCTGCCCCTCCCAGACCTCTCGAATGAGATCGAGGGGTCCGCGTACCCTCCTCCCATATAATAGCTCAAAGGGCGAGAACCCGGTGGATGCCTGGGGCACCTCACGATAAGCAAACAGTAAGTGGGGCAGGTATCGCTCCCAGTCTCTCCCTTGCGATTCAACAAACACCCTTAGCATCTGTTTCAGAGTACCATTGAACCGCTCACATAACCCATTTGTCTGGGGGTGGTAAGGGCTGGCCATGATGTGTTCTACCTGCATTTGTTTACAGAGGCATTCCATTAGGCGCGACATGAATTGCGGGCCGTGATCGGTGAGCATTTCACGGGGAAAACCGACCCGTGAGAAAATGCGCACCAATGCGTCCGCAACCTTGTCTGCCCGTATGGAGCTCAGGGCTACAGCTTCAGGGTAGCGAGTGGCATAATCTACCACCGTAAGAATGAAACGTTTCCCTGTGCTGCTGGGTATCGCTAGAGGCCCAATTATGTCAACAGCAACCCTTTGGAAGGGCTCCTCTATCATGGGTAAGGGCCTTAGTGGGGCTTTGTCGGTGTCACCTGCTTTGCCGACCCGCTGACAGGCGACACAAGACCGGCAAAAATCAGCAATATCTGTCCCCATGTGGGGCCAATAAAAATTGTGGGCAAGCCGGGATTTGGTCTTGCGGATCCCCAAGTGACCAGCCAGGGGCACCTCATGTGCTATTCTTAATAGCTGCTCCCTGTACCTGTGGGGAACAATCAACTGCCGGTCGGCCTCCTCCACTTCAGACGGCTCAGAGGGAATAACCTCTCTGTACAGTCTGCCGTGTTCCCAGTACACCCTCACCTTGTCGCCCTCCACCGGTGCCCTGTCCGCCAGACTCCTGAGCTCTTCCAGGCTGCTATCAAGTCGCACAGCCTCGGAGAACTCAGCGCTGTCGGCCACAGGCACCAGGGAGGTGGCAAACTGAGAGGCCTCTGGGTCCTCAGAGCCAGGCTCTGAGGTGGAAGAGCCCGACCCAGTGACATCAGCCCCTTCAGTGGACAATTCGTCTGCTGCAGCCCGGTGAGCACTGCGGGTCACCACTGCAGCTGACGGAGCATTCACTGTACACATGTCATCATGCAACACATCACATATTACATCAACATTATCTGCATTCATGGTAACAACGTGTCCTCCTCCAGGCCTGGGCACTGGAGACTCACTAGGGCTGGCTCCTAGTACACAGTCCGTAGCCCCTGGGGCCTCACCAGCACTCCCCGCTTGCACAGCATTATCACACCGTACCTTGCAAGAGTCCTGAACTTCTGCGGGGGATGCAGGCTCCATGGGGTGTGGAGTAGGCTCATACCGGGCCACTAACCGTCCCAGGTCAGTACCCAACAAAACGTTCGTGGGGATGGCATCCGTTACCCCCACTTCTTTCATTCCGCTGCCGGCCCCCCAATCCAGGTGGACCAAGGCGGTGGGTATGGCGGGGGTGACGCCCCCAACTCCTTTGACAGCCATAGTCTTGCCAGGAATGTACTCCTCAGGGTTCACAAGCTGGGGGTGCACTAGAGTCACCTCTGCTCCAGTGTCTCTTAGACCGGTGGTAACTGTATCCCCAACCGTGACAGGTTGCAGATTCTCTGCATAGCTACCTGCATTCCTGGTGGCACACAACGCATTCCGGGCCCCGCCAGAGTTTGGGGCTTCCTTCTTCTTTTCTGGGCACGTAGCACTGATGTGACCCGGTTTGTTACAGGCAAAACATCTCCGAGTGTCAACGGTGGCTGTTCTACCTCCAGGCGGCTGCGGGACTTGGCTTCGCTGGGTGCTCAGAGGAGAAGGTCTCGCAGGCTTTTCTCCCTTCCAGCTGGGCGCCGTAGTCCTCCGAAAATCAGATGCTCGATTGGACGTGTAGGCATCAGCAACTTTCGCGGCCTCATCCACGGTCTTTGGCTCTCGGTCCCGTACAAACTGCCGGACCTCAACAGGGCAAGTGTGGAGGAACTGGTCTTTTATTATCAGTTCCTGCAAGGCATCAAAGGTTTCAACAGCCAGTCCTTTTACCCACTGCTGGAAGGCAGTGCTCAGGTTGCACGCATGATCCAGGTAACTGTCATTAGGACCTCGCTGCACTGTCCTGAAACGTTTGCGATACACCTCTGGCGTAAGGTGGTATCGTGCAATGATGGCTTTCTTAATTGCCTCAAAGTCTGTTTCTTCCTCCTGGGGGAGACTCACAAACGCCTCCAGGGCCTTGCCTCTCAGCCCTGGTGTGAGGTATCTTGCCCACTGCTCACGGGGCACCCCATACTGCCGACAAGTCCTTTCAAACCCCTGTAGGAAAGTGTCTATGTCAGAGTCCTTGTCCATAGCGGGGAACTTATCCAGGGGGATTCTGTGGACTCGCTCACCTTCGCGTTCTGCGGGTCCAGCAGACCGGTTCTGCTGCTGAAGTTTAGCCAGCTCCAGCTGATGTTGCCGTTCAGCTCTTTCCCTCTCGGCCTGGAGTCGCTGTGCAGCTTGTTCCCGCTCGGCTTGGTGTCGCCGTTCAGCACTTTCCCTCTCGGCCTGGTGTCTTTCACTCTCGGCCTGGCGTCGCCGTTCAGCTCTCCCCTCCTCTGCCTGTCGGTGCAGTAGGATCAGCTTTAGGCGCAGTTCCGGATCAGCCGAGTTCAGTAGCTGTAGATCAGCTTCCAGAGATGTCATCTCCGTGTTCGGTGGATCATCCAGGACATCGTCTCCACTCGCATGCTGTGGCGGGAGCGATTCCTCCTCTGGCGTGTCGTGAGCTGCATCCGCTGACGTTGAAGCACGGGCTCGCTCTGCCTCATCATACTCCTCGAGCGCACGAACTAACTGCTCCTTAGTCTGGCCGCTCACCGTCGATGCCTTTGTGCTCACACAGGTTGAGTAGTATCTCTTTGTTTTGCCTTGCATAGCTGGATGCTTTCTGAGCCATCGTGTTGCAAAAAATAAAAAGAAAAAAGGGGGGAAGGGAAAGCAAAACACCAAGTGTGTATCTTTGAACAAAAAAAAAACGTATATAGTTTCTGCACTGAGTAGACTTCTGTAGGCTAGTTGCTTCTAGCAAGCTTCCAGCCTTTAGTACTCAGAATAGCGAGCTAAACTGCGTACTAATGTACTAAACGATGCCACCACTGCCAGCCAATTATGTCAGGAACCGGCCCGTGGCACGCCTGCGTATACGGTTCCCGACTGCGGGTTTGACCAGATTGAGAGGGGAAGCAGCCTTAGTCAAGCTAAAACAAGGCTGGGACCCCTCAGAACACCTCTCACTGCCACCACTAGCGGTTTGCTAGACACTTCCACTCTGCTGTCGAGTCCTCAGCGCGCACTCCGCGTTTTCGTATTTGGGTCAGCTTTGCGCTTAGGCCAAATACGGGAACGCCACGCACCCACACACAAACACAGTTGCAATCTTACACTGTCGTGAAGCAAAGACCCACTAACAGTCGTTCCGAACGATACTGTTAGCCACTCTGCTGTCGCTACTCGCACTGGCGTTGTTCGTACGTTGGGTCAGCTGCGCGCTTAGGCCAACGTATGACAAACGCCCCCACACACAATGCAATTACAATTTCATACGGTAGTGTTGCTCAAGCGTACAATTAGGCATGAACTTATACACGGTTACACTTCAGTCTCTTCTAGGCTATGAGTGTTAGTTTAGTACGGCAGAAGTCAAACTTATTAAATAATAATTTAATATTCTAGAAAAACATAGAACAATGCAGAACTTAATATATACAACAAGATTACAAAAAACTAAGTAAAAATAGTTACAAGATAAAAGTTACAAAGATAACACACACGGATATTTGCGTAAAATAAAAATGGGGATTAAAAAAACGTTACCAACTTGAAGGTCTCAAAGTTGTCGGCAGGAGCATGCCGCTTGTTCGACCGGAAGTCGAGATAGACTCTAGCTATGCGCTAACTCCCAGAGCAGATGGTCACTAGGCATTTGCCTCTGCTTTTTATACTCTGAGCTACGCCTGGAGGCTGCAACTTACTTGGGGAGGGGAGGAACTAGGTTTTAATTAAATCTCAGATATATTCCATTTCCAGGTAAAAGTCTACTATACATCAAAGATTGTGAAGTTAGGCTTTCAACTCCAGGTGAAAACTTGATTAAGGCGTTTTCCTGTCTCCGTTCTCAGACATAAATGGGATTTCCAGAGATCCACATACATGAAAAGGGTACTATAGCACACACACAAAACAAAAGACTTCCTTCACTTCCAATCTCCCCAGGTTACAGGTGACAATTGATTAAGGCTTTCACATTGCAGCAGGATGTCCTGTGTGATAGGTGACAATTGCTCCCAAACATAATACACCTCGGAGACATTATTCAGACAACATGGTCTGACCACCTGTATAGGCTTCACAGCAACTAATTAAGGGTTTCCTAATTAGAAGCAGACAATGATAGGTAATTTTCACTTTATACGGAATTCCAGGAAGACTGGCTAACAGACGATCCCATATGATAGTCAAAAAAAATGAAGGAAATATGTTCCTGTTATCCTTAATATCAGCACCTCAATATATCTCCACACATGTCACTAATGCGGTCAACAGCTGCAGACAAATTGGCTATGTTCACAGTGGAATCTTTTCTCGAATAGATCATCGGGGGAAGGGGGGGCTGTATGGCTGATATTATGGTGAAACCCCTCCCACGTGAGGTCAGAACCTAGGTCCTGACAGTTTCCTGTCTGTCAAGCTTGTTGCAATGTGAGAAATGACAGCGGTTTCCATCTGCTAAGCAACCAGTATCTCCCTTAGTATCTATAAAAAATGATAACCTTTTAGCCTATCGCGTTTGTGGGAATGGTTATAAACAATAGCTAGTTGGTGCGATCTAGTTTTTCTTGTCTGCAAGTAGTAAAGATGATTATGTGCAGGCTGACTGTGGATCAGACAACATGAACAAATGACATTGCGAATATCAATCATTTCTTGACCTCTCTTCTGTTTTATAACTTCTCACTTTGCAATGCATGGATTTATTTTTTTTCTCCTTTTCGCTAAATTTCCTCTTTGGTTTTTGGGTTTGTACACATACCAGATGGTTCTGGGCTGAAGTGGCCTGTTGGTGCCACCTCTGCCAATAATCCAAGTATGTGTAGGGCAGACCTGACGCATTGGCAAGAGATCGAGGCTGCCAGATCATCTTGTTCAACAGGCCGAGGCAACTGTTCTCCTTACCCAGTCTGCTTAATCTGGTGCAGCACCATCGTCTTTCCACCATAGCAACAATAAGTGACACTGGATACTAGTAAAGGTAATATATCTGTACAGCACTCGGCCCTGGACTGTCGCCTGAGGGATCGAGTACTGATCCCTGTTGGCAACAGTCCTCATATAGATCTCCCCAGCAGCTTAACACAGTCTGAACAGAGTTACAGCCACAGGCTATTATACTGGATATGAAAGGTATGGATGAAGTTACTATTCTGCTTTCTGAATTTACCCTCCTTACCGTTGAGGCCACTCCATGATACGACATGCCATGGTCCCTTCTCCCTTATCCACAGAGACAGTGCACCTCAATTATGTCTAAATATCTAAGCTTTCAACCTAGCAATCAGGGTGTGGTCCCTACAGGCATCAGAAATTGAAACTGTGTATGCAACTTTAGATTAACAAGTAAGTAGAAAGCAGCCGAGCCTGATTAGTTCACTGTGATCAAAATGGGAGGAGGTACCCCAATGTAGTATGCAATGGGTAAATGAAGGTAATGAAACAGAGGTTTAAGGATAATAATTTCATTGGACACAGGAAAGGACGACGCGTTTCGAATTTTATCAACCGGACACCATCAGATCACTGTAATGGCCACCCTTCTAATAGGCAAAGGCCTTCTGTGCAGGCAATTACATGATGCTCCATAAATGCCTAATCTGAGATGTCACAGTAAACCAAAATTAAACAAACATGTTTAGGATCCCCCCAAAAAATCAGGCACCAGGAGAAGAGCTTACAGGTCTATTGGGCCAATAAAGAAGTTGAAGACAAAACAATTGAAGACAAAACAATTGAAGATTTTTCTCAACCTATTGCTTTGGGTTAGCAGTCAAGAACAGTGTTCTCCCCAGGGCCAATCAGGGGGGCGGGCCGCCCGGCTGTTTTTAAACCCCGCCCGCCTGTTGTCATTGGCCCACCTAGCTAGGAAAAAAAACAGCCAAAGCAGAAGCGTCCGACCGCGCTACACTACATCATGCCGACAGCTGCAGTCTGCATGCACGCCTTCTGCCCTCCTAGTCAGTCCTCTGGCTCCCCTCATCTCTACCTCTGTCTGTAGCCTGCATTATTATGCAGATAGGCAGCAGTGGGTGTGGCCGCGGGCAGGCTGCAGGGGCTCGCCTATCACGGATTCTGTCTGGCATTCTTTCTCTAGGCTCCGGTGAAACTTTTAGAGCTGCCAGGCTTCCTTACGTTGAAAACAGGCCTGTGTAACAGCTCAGCCAATCGCTGCGCTCTTAGCATGGCTTGGGGAGTAGCTTATGCAGTGCTGTGCTGTGACACACGTGGAGGCAGCTGGCGGCAAATGATAGATCAAGGAGGGAGCCGGGGCACCGCGCACGGAACAGCCAGGCAGAGAGAAGCAGCTACAAATACAGGTTAGCTTAATGTGAAGTCTGCCTGGCTGGAATGTTAGGAATTTCTTTTCACTTACTGAGTGGTTGCGCTGGCAGTGTGGATTCACACCCCTTCCCCCTCCCTCCCCCTTACTCCTCAAGATGACCCGGTGTGTGTGGATTGCAGATCTCGGAGTCTCCCAGACAGGACACTGGCCAGCTGCATACCGAGGGGACTCTGCTTGTCCTGTCACAAGGCTTTGTTACATAGCCTGATAGCAGTGTGCAGGTGATCATCTGAGATAACATACGTGGTGGCTGTCACCTGTGTGTTTTTTTATTAATCCAGCTTTTTGCTGCCTATTTTGGATCAATATCTATGATCATTTATGATAATTGAATTACCCCTGCCATCAGGTAACTGACTATCCACAGAAGAGCTTACAATCTAATTCATGCCTTTATGCCACTTACTCTCCAGGAAGGATCTTACCATCTAGTCCCTGCTGTTCTGTCACTAACTATCCACAGAGGATCTTACCATCTAATCCCTGCTGTGATGACACTAACTATCCACAAACTATTTTACAATCTAATCGCTGCCGTTGTGTCCCTAATGGTTGGTACACACAATGAGATTTTCTGGCAGATTTACTGCCAGATCGATAATTTCCAGCATGTTCTATCTGATTTCCAATCGATTTTTCATTCAATCCTAGGGAAAATTGGGCATGTTGGAAATAATTGATCTGGCAGTAAATCTGCCAGAACATCGCATGGTGTGTACCAGGCATAACTATCCACAGAGGAGTTTACAATCTGATCCCAGCCATTATGTCACTAACTACAAACAGAGAAGCTTACAATCTAATCCCTGCTGTGATGTCACTAACTATCCATAGAGCACCTTACAATCTAATCCCTGCTGTGATGTCACTAACTATCCACAGAGGAGTTTGCAATCTAAACCCTACCGTAATGTTACTAACTGTACTCAGAAGATCTTACAATCTAATCTTTACCGTCAATCATGTTGCTGGGGGAACCTGAGCACCATCATCTGAAACAATTTCTCCCTAATGCCTGGTACACATGATGCAATTTTCTGACAGATTTACCATCAGATCGACTATTTCCAACACGTCCAATCTGATTTCTGATCAAATTTCTGCTCTGTTTCTCATAGAAGTGAACGGAAAATCGATTGAAAATCAGATTTAACAAGTTGCAAATAATCGATCTGACAGTAAATCTGTCAGAAAATTGCATTGTGTGTACCTAGCAGGTACATCGGCTTGTCTCCTCCTCCACCTATGCTGTAAGCAGAGTTGCACTGGTCCGGCATTCCCCTGTCACACCCCACCCGGCTACTTTTTCATGCCACCCGGCTGGAAAAAATTCCTGGGGAGAACACTGAAGAAGCTATAAGCAACAGAATCACTCAAAACACAAAACTGACCATGATGACAAGAGAATGAAAAAGCCTGTCACGAAATGGTTAAACAATGATTTTTATTTTCTTCTGCTTAGAGTCAACCTTTAAGGCAACATGAAATAAAGCCACAGTGAAGTCATATGAGAAAATGTGATGATTTTGTGGTCATATTCAAGCAAGCACACCTGAATCTATGAATAGATTAGTGGTCAAAGAAAACTGCACTCCCAACCCGTTTCAGAAAAGGTCTGGCCTTTACAAGAAAAGCTCAATGCGCTGAAAGCACAAGAAGTGCACCAAAAGTATAAAAAGCAGTGCGAGAAATCCCACAGTCAGGCCTGCAATGAAAATATCTTATGAAAAGAAACATGCAAAAGTTTGACGAGCTCAGTTCAGTCTCATAAAGTCAAGCTTAAAGATAAAGTGCTTTACTCAGTGTAGGGCCCTCTGTCCTTGTGTACCTAGCTTGACTGTGCACTCTACCCAGAATAATGTGAACTTGTATTATTGGAACTACTACTCCAGTGTATGAGCTGGCATTATCTATAAAAAGATACCAGTGCGCACTCCACAGTGATCAATATCTGAAAAGAAATCTTATAGCTCCCATAGTGTAATACTGTAACTGTAAAAGGTCAGCAGCAACAGTGACCATAACATCAGAATCCTCAATAAACCACACAGGGGCTCACTAGATAGTTGCCACCTCATACACCAGGTGGATCTAGCGCTTAGACCGTCATCCAGCCAGTAAGTATAACCCAGGAACGATTCCACCGATAAAAGTTTATTCCAGCAAGCATCCACAAGGATTCATACAAAGTAAGGTGCACAGCACGTTAGATCTACGGGGCACTGTAAGTTTAAACAACGCGGCGTGAACATTACTAGGAGCATACAAGCTACACGAGCGCTCTATTCCTCGAGTGTAATGACGTAAGCGCGCACTGGCTCCCTGGTTTGCATGATCTGGCATTGTGTCTCTTATTACCTGTATTGTGTTGTTGGTCATCCCTGTTATTGTCTGTAATTTTACAGCACTGCATAATTTGTTGGCGCTATATAAATCCAATAAATACTAGTAATAATATGGTCCTAACACAGGATGAAGGTAAAGGCATGCATAACCTCACAACCATCCCTGTCCTTACAGGCACTTAACCTTTCAGCAGTTTTAAATTAGATAATTTGAAAACGGCTCTGCATTTGACCTCTACCAGCTACTGTCATTTGACATGTCATCTTCTTCAGGAGATGGTGTCAGCGTTACAGCGCCACTCGGTGGTGGAAGAGGGGTGGTGAAAGAGCTGTAACCTTGACAATGTCCCCTGAATGCCAATCCCATGATATATCATGTGATCGAATGTGAGCGGAATCTAGAAGACATGTTGGGGTTACATTGCTGCCGTGGTGGAGGAGAGAAGCTGATCCAGCCATCTGACCAGGTAATTCTAAAAGCTCCCTGCCACCCACTCTGCATAGCCTACCAGGCTGGATAGGGCATAATTCCCCAGCAGCAGGAAAAATTCGGCCCTGCAGTCAAAAAAAGTTTTACTTTACTTGGCTACTAAAAGGTGAAAGACTGTTTTTGGCATGCTACTCACAGTATCTAAACAGTAGCCATTTATAACAGAGCCTAGCAGGTCCAGTATCTTTACACTGTAAGAGAAATGTTGGGGCACTTCCCAAGCTAACTGCATAAGAAAATATTCATTCAGTTCTTTAGCAGGACTGTAGTCTTTAAAGGCCATCTAAAGGAAAAGAGAGTGACATGTCCCCATGCATTTTTGTCAGGCATAAATCCTGATGCTTAGGTTTACACTATGCTTTCAAATCATGTAACAATTACTAGTTCGTGGCAGTTAAACATTAATTATATTTCCCATAATTCCTATTGTTTTTACAAAACTTAAGTATAATTAACCGCTTCCAGACCAGCGTGGTTGAAATCTACATCCTGCTTGTGGCTGCGCGGCTCTAACAGGACGTAGATTTGAAGAACGTCGTCGCGCAGTCCTGCCGCTCGCGCAGCTTTATCCCTGCCGCATCTCACTTGTTCTGCCAACAATATGACGGCAGAACTTTATGAGCCTGTTAGAAGTCAATTTCATTGGCTCTTGACCGCGTGATCACTGTGAGCCAATCGAGTTGGATTACATTAATTGAAAGGGTCAGGAGCCAATGAAAGCGGCTCCTGACTGGGGCAAAGAGCTCTGCTGTCATAGCGACGCCAGAGAGAGAGGCCTGTGGGGATGGAGGAGCGGTATAACCGGCGGGAATATGTGCGGCAATACGTTTTGAGGTCATGCAGACGCGCTTTAAGGCTCTTTACGACGGGGAATGCGGAAGAAGAGCCAATGAAATTGACTTCTGACAGGTATATAACTTACAACAGCGCATAATACTGTAGCCCTAATTAATAGAAACTTACGGGGGCCACCTCTAATCAGGCTCTTTAAAGGGGAACTGAAGTAAGAGGTATACGGAGGCTGCCATATTTATTTCAATTTAATCAATACCAGTTGCCTGGCGGCCCTGCTGGTCTTTTTCTCTGCAGTAGTATCTGAATAACACCAGAAACAAGCATGCAGCTAGTCTTGTCAGATCTGACTTTAAAGTCTGAAACACCTGATCTGCTGCATGCTTGTTCAGGGGCTATGGCTAATAGTATTAGAGGCAGAGGATCAGCAGGGCTGCCAGGCAACTGGTATTGCTTAAAAGGAAATAAACATGGCAGCCTCCATATATCTCTCTCTTCAGTTGTCCTTTAAGTGAAGGTGTGAAATGAAATTACACAGAAGGGCAGAATCATATTCTCATGGTCCCTAATGCTGGGAATACACCATGAGTTTTTTTGGGCACATAGATGGCTCGATAATTTTCCAACAGGTCCTATCTGATTTTGATCGTTTTTCTCATAGACGTGAATAGAAATCGATCGGAAAAACAATCTGAAAATCGGCCAGTAAATGCTGTTTTGGTAATTTCTTTTGACTCTGGCCTCAGGCACATAGCAACTGCAGTTCCCTAATTAATATGAAGATACTTCCTCATATACCATTCATTCATAAGGAGTTTTCTTTGATTCTAGCTCCACCACTGACCTGATATACGATAGTCTGACCATTAAAACAAATTATTCCTGTGCCCTGCATTAGGTGTAAGTTCAGCACGTTCCTTGAAAGCTCAAATACATATATCCACTTCACAAATGAACCACACTAACCCTACATTGCACTTTTGCTCCCACTACCAGCTCATAACTGAGGCTTTACTAATGAATGTATCAGGATAGAACAGGATGGTTAGAGTCTCAGCTGGTTATTGTATGTTACCCACACTGCTGCCATCTACTCTCCATTGTACCCAGATTTCCGTAAACCTTGTTATTTATTCATAATACCTTGGCCCTGATTTCACTTCACTTTTCTCCTGAGTTTTCTCACTGGAGAGGTTTTCACACTTTATAAAATACTATTTCAGCCACAGAAAAACAAAAAAAGTTATCAGAATAGATTGCCCCAAATTTTCTTGAGGTTACATTTAGTAAATACTGTTAAAGGGATACTGTAGGGGGGTCAGGGGGAAATGAGTTGAACTTACCCGGGGCTTCTAACGGTCCCCCGCAGACATCCTGTGTTGGCGCAGCCACTCACCAATGCTACGGCCCCGCCTCCGGTTCACTTCTGGAATTTCAGACTTTAAAGTCTGAAAACCACTGCGCCTGCGTTGCCGTGTCCTCGATCCCGCTGATGTCATCAAGAGTGCACATCGCAGGCCCAGTATGGTCTGTGTCTGCGCAGTACACTCCTGGTGACATCAGCGGGAGCGAGGACACGGGCGTGCAGGCGCAGTGGTTTTCTGACTTTAAAGTCAGAAATTCCAGAAGTGAATTGGAGGCGGGGCCGGAGCATCGGTGAGTGGCTGCGCCAACACAGGATGTCTGCGGGGGACCATTAGAAGCCCCGGGTAAGTTCTACTCATTTTCCCCCGACCCCCCTACAGTATCACTTTAAGTACTTTTTACTTTCAAGGAGTTGAAAACATACTGTGTAATTAAAATGTGAAAACACTTCCTGTGAGAAAAATGTAACAATCAGGGCACTAAAGCATTATCCTCTATAATATCATGGAAAATATGAAGGGCATAATTGGTAGCTAAAACATCTACAGTAAGGATTTCCTATCCAACATTGCTGAGGGACAGCTCCTCCTGCCCACTGGACATATACCATACATCGACATATATTTTGGTTGGCACCAGGATTTGGCTGTGGAGTGGTTGGAGCTGCCTGAAGTTGTGTCAACTTAACCAGCTCAATCGATTCTCCTGCAGGTCAAATGCTGATGTTCTCAAGCTGCCACACAGTAGACTGCTCCAGCACCCACTGCAGTTTCTTTTTTTCCAGCGGTACCCCAATGGATTCCCACTGTAATCTAATACACGCTGCACGCTGGCACGCTGAAATGGATGTATACCAGAGTCAGTTCTCCTGCATGGCACTCTATCACTGAGGAAGGTACATAGGCATTCCAGACACAAATCCTTAACCATTCTAAGCACGGAAAGAGTGCACATATGTTCTCACATTTGGGAAGTGCTTTGAAAATAAAAAACACTTTGAATCCCCCATAAAGAAATGAACTAGTCCAAAACTTGTCTGTAAGAGGTCAGAGCCATCTAATTTATAACACTTACTATAAATGACAGCTAGATAGAAAGTTGTTTACAGCACATTTCACTCTGCAGACAAACTGATTCCATGTTTGTGTACACTTTTTTTTTTCTTCATTTTATAGTTTTTTTGTTTTGTTTTTTTTATCTTAGTGCACTTTTAAATCCCAGTTCCAGGAAACCTAATTTAAAAAAAATCCCTTCCCCCCAGCTAAACTAAGTAAGAACACCGCCTACCATCTAAAGCCTCCCTCACATTCACCTATGGAGGCCCTCATCTTAGGGAGTCATGTGCAGAGTCGGGACAAGGTCCTCCAGCACCCAAGGCTGAGACACCAAAGTGCGCCCCTCCATCCCTCCCACACTGATTGCTATTAGACTAAAAGGCGCCCCAGGGCCCCCAACACCTAAGGCCCAGTTTTTAAAACCGCTTATCACATGGTTTGCTATGGCAGTGTTCTCACTGCCGCAATCGCGGGCGTTTTGCAATTAGCGATAAGGGCCTTAATCTCTAGTTACCTGGCTTGCAGTCACTGCCATGTATCCACTTTTCTTATTTATCTCTGCTTCAAACACAATAGGGGAATAATAGCTGAGTGAGTTGTGCGCCCCCTTCCTACACTGCCTCCTGAGGCTGGAGCCTCACTCACCTCTGCCTCGACCCTGTGACTCCATCCTGCAAAGAGGCTGCCTCAATGGAGCAGTCACAAAATCTCTGGGCTATATCTCTGTCAGAAAAATGGAAGGGAAGAGGAATGACAGCTGTCCATTTCTCTCCACACAAATCCAAGCGTGAAAGAAAAAAAGTTCAGCACCATCATATCAAAGTAATTGCCCTTTTATTCCATGTCAAGCATGACAATATCATTTCAGAGCAGCTTGCCACTTTATCATGTTGTACTCCATGACATATGACATTGAGCAGAACTTGATAAAGTGGTGAGCTGCTCCGAAACGTCTGCGTCACATTTGACATAGAAAAAACAAGCAATTACTTTGATCTGATGGTGCTGACCTTTTTCCTTTACACAATAATGATCATTTGAAGTGCTGCCAGATGGGTCTGAGCATATCAGCCATACCTAGGAGTGCATTCTTCTCTAGTACATCTCCACAAATCCTTACCACACCTTACAAACCTCTCTGTTAATTCCACCACCAGGTCATCTCATTGTATCCACAAACTCAACAAGACTGAGGGAGAAGATTAGTGAAAATAGGGCATGCCCGACTCAAACAGGAGTTGAAGGGAAGTCCACGCCCTCCCCAGGGGCGACTGTGGAAGGCCACGCCATTGCTAGGATGCGGTGGCCTTTTTCCTTGCAGTGGCCTTTCTCCGGTAGATAACACAAGACCCAGAGAGAAGTCTTTATCGTAGCTTCCAGGGTAACTTCTAAATATATATATGAACCCTAATTGAGTAGGAAAGAGGGGGGATCCTAGATAGCTTTTAGTTCCAGAGTAGGTTTGTGAAGAAGACAAATATACACACATCCACCTTACCTGGATCTCTAGCTCTGCTATATGCTGCTGGAGCTCAGCTACAACCGCGATACTGTCTGCTTCTCGAAGTCTCACCGCCATAACTTCTTCTTTGTTCTGCAAAGTAAGTATGCCTGTCATCAGAAAAAATCATGCCATACTTTTCTTTTATAAAGGAAGTTGCCAGTGTGGGAAGAGCAGTAAAACTTGTGACTTTTCAGCCTTAAAGTGGAACTAAACCCAGAACTTCTCTCTGCTCTAAAAGATTAGCCATAGCATGATAACCTTTATGGGATAAGAAAATCATCACAATTTATGGAAATCATAAAAGTTTTAACTTGGTTTCACTTTCCTGGGTTAAGCTTCAGTATTAACTGTACGAGGAAACAGAATGTCTATTCACATCTGCTAATAAGAACTAATAAGACTTTCTGATGTGGCTAAACAAATACAAAACACAGAGCAATGAAGTTCTTCAGCAACTGTACCTTCCAACTAAGTAATACAAAACATAAAAAAACACACACCACCCAAATTAGTTAGTTCAGAAAAGCATTATTACAGTTTCAAAAACTGGTAGCATAAGTAGTTGTATCTTCATTATCATCAGCTCCTTGCAATCTTTTGCACATGATAATTCTGGATAAAAGAGGGAGGACCTGTACTGTAAACCATTAGGTTGCATTCAACAATGCTGTGAATCAAATGCTTAAAAAAAAAAAAAAAAGTTTTACTAACCTGGGGTTTCTACCACCCCCCTGCAGCTGTCCCATGCCCACGCAGTCTCACTCGGATCCTCCTGTTCCCGCCGGCAGCTACTTCTGTTTTTGGCGACAGGCCTGGGACCGCGAGTGATTCTTCGTGTTCCTGGTGGCAATCGTGGCCTCTATACTGCTATTGCGGCCTGGAATGTGAAGAATCACTCGCATTCCCAGGCCTCTTGGGAAGTAGCTGCTGGCTGGGACAGGAGGGCACAGGACAGCTGCAGGGGGCTGGTAGAAGCCCCAGGTGAGTAAAATTCTTTTTTTTTAACACAGTGAACCTTTAAGTTTACATACCCTGGCAGAATTTATGATTTCTTAACCATTTTTCAGAGAATACGAATGATAAAAACTTTTCTTTCACTCATGGTTAGTGGTTGGCTGAAGCCATTTATTGTCGAACAGGGTTTACTCTTTAAATCATTATCACTACACAACTTACCCCAATGACCCTGATCAAAAGTATACATACCATGGTGATTTTTCCTAGTAACAGACAACTTGACAAAAATGGGATTTAATGGCTTTTAAAAGTAAACATCTTCCCCTGTGATCTGCTTGTAATTAGTGTGTGTGTATAAAATGTCAATGAGTTTCTGGACTCCATCTTTCATCCAATGCTGGACTGCTGTTTTGGGGATTCTAAGTCATGGGGAAAGTAAAGCGAATGTCAAAGGATCTGCGGAAAAAAGTAAGAAGTTTTCGGCTATGAAGCCTTCGTCGGACCGTTTCCTGTCAGAAGGCTCCATAGCCAAAAGCTTACTGCTTTTCTTCTAAGTTAGCCAATAAATGGTATCATCCTGATTGAAAACGTCTTGCTTTTACTGATAGCTAACACGGTACAACACTTTACTGCTTCTATAAAACAGGAAAGGGATATGAGAAAATATCCAAGGAACTGAGAATGCCAACCAGCAGTGTTCAAATTAATTAAGAAGTGGATGTGGATGGAAGGAGACATCTCACCGGAGGGAGCTGGGCGCACGAGTCGTCTGACGTCATTACGCGTTTCGGCATTGTCCATGCCTTCGTCACCAGAAGGCACGGACAACGCCGAAACCCGTAGAGACGTCAGACGATTCCGTGCACCCAGCTCCAGCCGGTGAGACGTCTCTCTTGCACATCCCATCGTACTGCCAGCCCTGGCCAGTCTACAAGCAGCTTGAGAGGACCCGCTGGCGGCCGCTCGATAAGCGCCCATCTACACGTCTATTTACTGTAAGTGTAAATCTTATTGCGTTTAATTTATTGAAAAAGTTAATGCACTATTGGAGCGCTCCCCTCCCCTCTTGTGTTTTTACTAGTATCAGATGATTGGAGATTTAAAACTGATAAATGGGAGCAGCTTATTGAGGAAGGAAGGATCACACACAAATAACATCTCCCTTCCTATCACATCTTATACGACTCTTGCTGAAGTCTCACTGCATAACACATTTGGAGTTCACTTTTAGGTAGCTCCCATTGTTAAGCTTTATTCCAAATAAAGGCCTACATGCTGGTATTCTGGCTACAGCAGGCAGATTCCTACTTGTAACAAGCTTGCAGCCAATTCAGGCTCAAGGGAGTCAGAAAACATAATCTGCCTACACATCCTGGGCCAGAGTATTCGGTAAGTATGAAGAGCAAAATATCACCATGACAGCCAGGCATCAGCATTTTTTAAAAATTATATTAGCAATGGCTTTAAAACACATTCTCAACCAGCACGTTCCCCCCCCCCCCCCCCCCCTATCTTTTGTGTGCTTTTTCTCCACATCAATATAAGGCATATAACCTGGAGGGAGAGAATCCAGGAGAAACTGCTCACACGCACAGCAATTCCATCAAAAGTGATGGGAAGATCCAGTCTCTGTGCGGCTACTGACACAGTGAGCGCGGTCTGTTCTAATCCTTCCTTAAAGCGGATCCGAGATGAAAAACTAATTATAACAAGTAACTTGTCTATATGTTATCTAAAGTTTAGATAACATAGTTTAGTTTACACAGCAAATCTATCTGCAAACAGCTTCAACAGTGTATGAATATTTATTTTTGTGATACAATGAGGGCAGCCATGTTCTGTTAGTCACATTGTCACAGGCTGAGAGCTGGAGATGCTATCAGCTAACCTGTAAGTAAATTCAGTCCCCTCTCCTCCTGCCTCTGAAATCAATGGCTAGTAACACCTCCCCCTGCCTAGACTGAGCTCCTATAAGCTCTTGCTACTGTCTGAAAATGCCAAGGCACTCTGAAAAGCTGTGGGCAAGGCTTGTTTAGTCTAAAGGGAATTAGAGTATTAAAACAAAACAAAAAAAAGTATTTGGCTTGAGGAATGCCCTATAAACTATATGAAAGAAACACAATTCTGCAATGAGCAAAAGTTTATCTCGGATCAGCTGTGCAAATGTAGCTGAAGCTAAAAAGCATTACACATGTTAATAATAGGTTGGTATTTTGGAACAATATGGTGTTCTCAGATTTAGTTTTTTTTTTAAAGCACCAGTTAGCCATTCACAGCTTTCACGCAAAAGTCCCAATAAGGCGATTATTTCTTTGGTGAAGGGGGAAGGCGGAGCAATTAATTTACAGACAAGGTTGTTTAAAAAGCAACGGCTTTGTTCGGTATCACTACAAAAAAAACAAGAACCTCCACCTTAAAGATAAGAATTGATGCCTAGTTACAGTCAGCTAGATTAGCATCCCACGGTGAATCATATCGGTCCTTCCACTTTTATGCTTTTGCTTTCATTTTATCACTTCCTTACCGCAATGTTGACAGAAGAGGTTCGATATTCTACAAGTGAGAAAACTGCTTCTTCAGTCACTAGGCTGGACTATAGAAGTTTAGTACATACCAATATAATGAAAAGGTTTTCTTAAAGTTTATAATGTAAACAAGTAACTAATACATTTCTGTGAAATGTCTGATCTGTGAAAAGATGGGCGAATTTGTCTGGCCAGTCAAATGGCTCCTGGGTTCTCAACATGCGGTACGCGTACCCCAGGGGGTACTTCTGATGGTTCCAGGGGGTACTCTGGCTTGATATACTTCACCAAGAATAACAAATTTAGAAAGTGATAAATCTTATTTAGACAACACAAATTTGGTATTTTAGATAATAAAAAGCAATAGTAAATGCTTGGAAATTGTTTATAACCAATTATCATGCACTACGATTAAATATATTTGTAAAGGGGTACTTGTGATGTTTACTATGCTAGGGGGGTACTTGGTGAGTTCAGGGTTTTAAAAGGGGTACATACCAATAAAATGTTGAGAAACCCTGAAATAGCTGAAATGGCTTTTGTCCCAACTAGCTCCCAATCCAAAAGGCCTCAGCTTAGCTTTGGATATGTCCAGCCTGCTGATCAGACAGTAATAAACAACCAGCACACAGTACAGGGCGCCATAGTGGTCTCTACACCATCCAGAGCAGCATGTGTAATGTAGCTGTGCCTATACACAGTGCTGCTGTACATGGGAATACAAGAGGATACAAGTGAAGGTGGCTCTAGCGAGTTATTACCCACTTGAGGACAGCAGTGTTAAACCCACCTAAAGACCAGCCTGTTTTTTCCCTAATTGGCCACTGCAGCTTTAAGGCCAAGCTGCAGGGCTGCACAATACAGCACACGAGTGATCCCCCCCTTTTCTCCCCACCAACAGCGCTCTCTGTTGGTGGGGTCTGATCGCTCTAAAGTTGTTTATTTTTTTAATATAAATATTTATTTCATTTGTTTTTTTAATAAAAATAGCTTTTTTTAAATTTGTATCCCCCCTGCTCCCTCCCTCCGCCAGCCAATCAGGGTGATCAGCTGTCATAGGCCTCAGCCAATCACTGTCCTGCCTATGGAGGGGACAGCCTTGTCACACGACTGTCCCCAGTACAGCGCTGCTGCCGATCGCAGCGCTGTACATGTAAATAGACAGCGATTATGCTCGGAGACTGAAGGCGGGGCGATCTCCTTCAGTAGTCGGCTCCAGGACCTGACGCCAGTTGGAGTTAGGCGGTCCTGGGGCTGCTGCCGCGTCCACGCCCATTGGCGTGGGGCGGTCTTTAGGTAGTTAAAGAACACCTAACCCCAACAAGGCTACCTAAGTAGAGCACAGAGGTATGTTCATGCTGGATCCACATATCTCTGTACATTG
Organism: Hyperolius riggenbachi; assembly: GCF_040937935.1. Taxonomy (NCBI): domain Eukaryota; kingdom Metazoa; phylum Chordata; class Amphibia; order Anura; family Hyperoliidae; genus Hyperolius; species Hyperolius riggenbachi. The sequence goes on along the minus strand of NC_090651.1, from coordinate 114,535,436 downwards.
TGCGTTCCTCTCCTCGTTCAATCCAGTCACTGTAATTAATCCTTGAAAAATGTGACTTTGCTAAAGTCAAATTTTTCAGACAGGAAGAGTCAGGCTTGCAGTGATGTCTCCTGCTATCACCCTCCCATTAAACCCCTCCCCCCACCACCATAATTGGAGTAAATGGGGCAGGGAAGAGTAATAGAAGGAAACATTGCCCCAAGTCTGATTCACTCTGTTTAAAATTTGACATTAGCCAAAAGTGACATTTTTTTTAGAGGAAGGATTACAGGGACCAGGAGGAACTAGGAGAGGCACTGACAACACACAGGTATGTGGCTCCATTACTCTGTGCTCACCTTAGGTAGTTTTGACAGGGGTCAGTTGACCTTTAATACAACAATGAAACATTTGTAAAGCGCTTTTAATTTGTAGAATCCAATGCGTATAAGATTGTCTCAGATTAGTACACGGGGAAAAGTTATGGGATCATAAACGCCAGACTAAACCGGTGGCTTTTCAGTTTTGATTTATACGTTTGTCCAGGGTTGGAGCTCTCTTAATTGGGTGTAGCAAGGCATTCCAAAGGATGGGGGCAGCATGAAAGAAAGCACTGGCACCAAAGATTTTTAGTTGGACTCTGGAGGTGGTCAAGTTATTAGATCCTTGTGATCTGAGGTTGTGGGAGGTGTGATGCATTTTTTTTTACAAATCATTTAGGTAATCTGCGGCCTAGGATGTGTAGGGATTTGAATGTTAGCATGCCAATTTGGAAAAGGAGTCTCCATTTTATGTGTTGCTGCAAAGGATTGGCATTATGTGGCAATGGAGGGGTTGGCTTGTAAGCCTTATGGCAGCATTCTGTACTAGTTTCAGGCAGTGTAGTTCTTTAGTTGGAAGGCCTGCATAGAGGGCATTGCAATAGTCCAACTGTGATGTGATGTAGGCGTGAACTAGGGTTGGAAGATCCTCTGGAAAAATGAGGTGCTTAATTTTTGCAATATTTCTTAGGTGAAAAAAACAAAACAGTTTCACAACAGCTAAAATTTGATTCCAGAAGTTTAACTCTCCAACAATCAATAAACCCAAGCTGCTCACCGTGTTAGTAAAGACTGAGTTCCCTAACCTCAGTGGTGTTGACAGGGCCGATTCTAGACTTTTTGCCACCTGAGGCAAACTTGTGAGGATGCCGCCTCCCCCAATGGGTAGCCTCCCCCCCCCCCCCCCCCAATAGGTAGCCTGGATGGTGTAGCAGCCAGAAAGGGGGAGCAGTTGGCACTGTGGTGGGGAGGGTGGGGTCACGCCCCCTGACGCTCACCTGGGACTCCCCAGTCAGTGTTCCCCCTCCAGATCCGATCGCTAAATTTAGAGCTGGCAGCGAGCGCGGAAGCAATTATTCGCGTACTTCCTTCTGTTCCACCGCTCGCTGCAGTGGGCATCATCGCAGGAAGTGACACGGCGAGCGGTGCAACTCAAGGAAGTAAGCGAGTAATTGCTTCCCCGCTGCTGGCTCTAAAATTAGCAATCATAGCTGGAGGGGGAGAGAGGATGGGGGAGCCCCAGGTGAGGGAGGGGGGAGGTCTGACCCTCCCCTTCCCCACCACTGTGCCCGCTGCTCCCCTTCCTGGCTGCTACCCCCTCCAGCTCAGCGCCCCTCCCTTCCACAGCCAGGCGGGTGCCCCCCTCCTCCCACTTCTGCTGCCTGAGGAACCCGTCTCACCCCGCCTCATGGGCGGCCCGGGGCTGGGTGTTGACTGACTTGCTTTACAGCTAGGCGCTGACTTCCGATGACAAGTACCTTAGTTTTGTCAGCATTACTTTAAGCCAGTTGTCATTTATTCACTCCTGACGCTCAGCTAAGCATTTGCTTATTTTTGAATAACTATTATAGTTGGTCATCAGCATAGCAATGATAGGTCAGGACATGTTTTTGGTTGATTTTTTGGAGTGGCAGGATGTATATGGTGAACAACAAAGGGGATATTATTGAGTCCTGGGGCATGCCATATTTTGGTGGTACAGGTTAATGCTGTATTTAAACAAACATCTACATTGGATGTATAAATGCGATAAATAGAATTTTATTTTGCCAGCAGTCAGGCTTTCGTCCATTATGCTGTTCGCAGTGATTAATCAGGGCTGTGGAGTCGGAGTTGGAGTCAAGGAATCGGAGCAATTTTGGGTACCCGGAGTTGGTGATTTCATAAACTGAGGAGTCGGAGTCGGGTGAATTTTGTACAAAAGCCACAGCCCTGGTAAGTATTAGACTAAGGAGTCGAAGTCGAGGAGTCAGAGCCATTTTGAGTACATGGAGTCGGAGTTGGAAGATTTTTGTACAGACTCCACAGTCCTGTGATTAATAGATAATACAACCAGTATTTTAAAGTAAATCTAAGGTATACAGTCACAGAAAGGAACAGAATGTTTATTGCTAAATGGTTCAATTTATTGATGAGCCTGCCCAATGCAAGACATCTTTTCCCTCCCCTTGCCATCCTCATCAGAAGTTTTCGGCAGGCTCCGCAGAGAGTTGAAGATTTCTCTAGTGGATTTTTAAATACCTGGGTGTGGCATTTAAAAAAAAAATAATTAGGAACAAAATAGGATCTGAAATGGTTACTTTGCTTACTTTCACTGTCCCTTATGCTGGGTACACACTATGAGATTTTCTGGTCGATTTACTGTCAGATTGATTATTTCCAACATGTTCGATTTTCTTTCCGATCGTTTTCCGATCGATTTCCTATTGAAGTGCACAGAAATGGATCGGAAAATGCTCAGAAATCGATCGAAAAGCAAATCGGACATGTTGGAAATAATCGAACTGACAGTAAATCGACCAGAAAATCTCATAGTGTGTACCCAGCATTAGAGCCATCTCATGTGACTAATGCACAGAGAGTTTTTAGCCTATAGTTTTACTGACTGTAAGCTACAGAATGTTTCTCTTTTGACATGTACTTCTCCCTCTGAATAGTAGACGACATAACTATGCATAATGGCGGCTTCCAGCACTGTGACATGAAGGAGAATTGTGATTATTTTCCCCAAGATAACATTACTTTAAGACAAAAGCATACATTTGAAAAACCCGACCAATGTATCACATACGTGTCCATGTTTTTTTTTTTTTTTTACTTATTATGAAAACAAATGAAAACACTGGGTCTATAAATCAAGAAATTGACAATCTATCCTTCACTATTCAATTTTCAACATTAAATTTTCATAAAAATTAAAGCGGAACTGAAGAGCATTTTAAACCAAACAGTTTCACTTACCTGGGGCGTTCGCAACCCACAGCAGTCGTCCTCCATTCTCCCGCCGCCAGCTCCTTTCGGTTTTCGCCGCCGGGCCACTGCACCTGCGCGGCCCTGGCCACGCTTATCCTTCGCGTTCCAGTCTGCAATAGCGCTACAGCAGACGGGAATGCGTAGAAAGGATACGCTTGGCAGGGCTGCGCAGACCTGGACTTACAAGTGGAGAAATGAAACGGAGCGGTTGCGGACCAGCACGGGACAGGACGGCTGCTGGGGGCTTGCAGAAGCCCCAGGTAAGTGAAACGGTTTTAAAATGATCTTCAGTTCCACTTTAAGCAGCACAGCACGCATACACGGACCTACAGGAATCCAAGTGATTTACTTCCTGCCCAGCAGCGAGTACGTAACTGAACGGAGAGCCGGCCTATGTATATCAACCCTGTCGCCGCACCATGGCACAGGGTCATATAAAGGAGGATTTTTGCGGTGCGGTGATGCAGGGTGCGGTGACCCTCAAGCTGAATGGTAGCTTTTAATATAATGAAATCACAGAATGGTTTGTGTAGCAGTGATGTATGTCCGATTAGGTATTTTTTTCACTAAGAAAAGTGAAGCAACACTTTAAATATAATATAAATCTGTAAATGGATGCACTTCAAAATTTAAGTTAAATTAGCCAGAAAAGATGTGATCTCTAGATGACAGATATGTTGGCAGCTGCTGCACACAGGAAGGGCAGAGCAGGACATCACCATAAATGTTGTTACAAAAATATTTTGTGTCAAAACAAATCTAGACTACACAATCTCACTGGGTGTGAACATAAAGCAATCTGATGCAGCATGAAAATGAAAGATGTAGGACACAACTACAAGGCAGCAAACGGAACCTAAGCTTGAGGAGACACAATATTTAAATAATGAAGTTTTCCCATTGCCAATTACATAACCCTACGTTTGTCTTGGGTCACGTTCGCAGTGGCTGTTGTCCCGATCCGTTGCGTTCCTGCTGTCAGAGGGAAAGCTACGCAAAGGATCATGACAGCAGTGCCGCGCCTTATGCACGTATTGCGGCAGGTACAATAAAGCATACAGCCAATGAAAAGTATGCTTCACTTTTACTGTTAATGCACATGTTTAGCAGTAACGCACTGTATGCATGCAATGCGTTACGATGACGCAACCTTTTATATCGCAACACTCCCCTTACACTGTGAACGTCAGCAGTAAGCTCTGTTACACCGCAACATACCACTGTAAAATGTGGCCTTACTATATTCTGCACCAGTAACAACCCCAATTCTTTTAAGGGATCGTCCACCCCTCCCGGTATGCTGCAAACTCCACAGAGTACACTCATGTCTTCTCCCTTCTTTCCCTGCCACAAGCAGTCATTACAGTGGAAGTTGTAATACGCATGCGCGGCTCTGGTTCCACGTCATATTACAACTCCTTATTAGGATCTAAGATGAGGCTGCAAAGATTATTCAAGAGGCTTGCAAAGCTAGTACTGCCTTCTACTCAGAGTCTCTGAGTACTAGTCAAGCAAGACACTACCATCCATCCATGCCATTAAACACAAAATTCCACTTTCATTTTAAATTGTCAATCATTAACAGGTGTTGCACCGACCTTTTTGCTGTTTACTATTATTATTAAAACTAGTAGACCCAAGCCCGTTTAAAACGGGCTCTAGGTCTTTTTTCTACAGCCACCACCAGTGCGCATGCGCGCGCACCCACCCGCCTCGCTCCCTGGTCCCGTTCAGCTGTCCGTATTGCGCACATGCGCAGTAGCAAATAACAGGGACAGCTGGATGCAGCAACACAGGGAAATTATAATAGAGGATGATCTTTCCATTCAATTTGCAGTCAGTTGAGAATTTCCAATATTTCCTGCAAGCTTGAATTGCTCTTCTTTGCAAATATACTATTAAGTTCAGACTGTCCAGGAATAAATTATGTAGAGCAAAAGCATTTTTTTTATTGATTTCAACACCTTAACTAATCCAGAGTTTGTCAGCAAATTTCAATGCTGCTTTTTTAAATCTCCACTCAAAAACAAACAAACAAAAAAAAAAAACGCACTCACATAAGGTGGCCATACACAGATTTTTGTAATTCGATTCCTTGCAGACTTAAAGAGGAACTCCAGTGAAAATAATGTAGTAAAAAAAGTGCTTCATTTTTTACCATAATTATGTATAAATGATTTAGTCAGTGTTTGCTCATTGTAAAATCTTTCCTCTCCCAGATTCACATTCTGACATGTATTACATGGTGACATTGTTACTGTGGGCAGGTTATGTAGCTGATTCTAGCTGTTCTGGCTGTTAGACAGCTGTAAACAGCCATTTCCTGTCTGTGAACATTGTTACATTGTGGCAGTTTGCCCAGAGTACCGCGGTACTCAGAGCTTCTTGTGGGAGGGGTTTCAGCACAAAATCAGTCATACAGCGCCCCCTGATGGTCTGTTTGTGAAAATCATTATATTTCTCATGTAAAAGGGGGTATCAGCTACTGATTGGGATAAAGTTCAATTTTAGTTTGGAGTTTCTCTTTAATTCATCTACTGGGAACAGGTTCACCAAAACGCCAGATCGATCGATTTTTGATAGATTTGACTAAAAATTGATTGATAGTATCGATCAGACAGGATGGAAAATTTAACACAATTGGGGACGGGGCAAGCGCATTTACAGATCGATGGCCTATAGCTTTGCACCGCATTGAACAATGCAACTCTGCAGTTCAATCAATTTTCAATAGATTCCCTGCTGGAATCTATTGGAAATTGATGTGCAGTGTATGGTAGGAGTTGATCCTTTTCACAAAGAAATCTATCGTTTTGGAACATTGGTTGGAAATCTATAAATGTATGGCCAGTATATCAGTACCTTGCATGCCTGCTTTAATATATCAAAGTGCCTCTTCACAGTGTACCTGACCCGAGACAAAGCTACCTGAAGTAAGCATTAGGCAAGAAAGGTGAAGGAATGGGAGAGTGATAGGAGGGGACTTTGCAGCTAGCCACTACAGACATGCTACTCAAGCGCTCCAAAACTGCCATCTGTAAAGATTATTTTGTTTAAAGGACTTACGAGGCGAAATTGCTAAAAAAAAGTAAATTACCTGCCTCATCTTTTATGGCACGGATGACTCCGCCCGAGCCGATCCGCCGGGTCCCCCCGCTCATTAGCCCCCTGGGCCGGCTGCCGACCCCACGGCCCGGGCTCTCCTGCCTCTCGCAACATGGCCGCTTCCTCTGGCCGCGGCTGCGCAGTACGCCTGGCCGCGAGTGCGGCTGCGCAGCTCTAGGGCCAACCCCCCCGATCCACCCTACATAGCGTCCTCCGTGCCATAAAAGATGAGGCAGGTATTTTACTTTTTTTTAGCAATTTCGCCTCGTAAGTCCTTTAACAAATATTGAAAATGTGTATAGCCCTTAACTGACCAACCCTGAATAACCACATTAGTGAGTAAGTACAAAAGAGGGTGTGCATTGTCACATTACACAACAGAGGTTAGTGGAGATGTGGAGCTTACTTGCCCCGGCCCTACTACAAGACCGTATCCCTAGAACCAGCCACTGCTAGTGATTTTTCACAAATATGCACGACTTACAATCATAAGGAGGGAAGAGAGCATATGCATAAAGATGGTGTACCTTGCACTCAATCTCCGCTTGCTTGCGCTTGGCTTCACTCAGCTGACTTTGCAAAGTCTTGTTTTGCGTTGTCAGATATTGCACCTTGGCCTGTAAACTCTTAGCATCCTGCTCGGCCCTTCGCAGATGGTTGCTGTTGATCTGATTCTGTGGTGAGAGAAAACAAAAAAATATAAAGGTGTAGAGATAGCAAAGTGTCATGGTAGATGCATACAATTTACAGATAACATGGCAACTGCAAGAGGGGATTTATAGCTTTGTCACCAAATTATATTTTATAATGAACAATACACAAAGCAATGGGCTGAAGTTAAAATACAAACTAAACAAAAACATTAACATAGTACCTTCAAAAATCAATGAGTCCAGAGACCCTCCATGGCATAAAGCCAGAAATTCCATATTAAAGCCACATGTATGTGGAGTAGAGGGGGCAATGGCCGTATAAGGCTTGGGATTTCTGATTTTATGACAGCCTAACAGCTAAAGCATGAGGGATATGAGGCCTGTCATATTTATTTCCTGATTGTCTGGCTGTCCTGCTGATCCTCGGCCTGTCATACTTTTAGCCATAGACCCTGAACAAGCATGCAGATCAGATGTTTCTGACTGGAGTCTGACTGCATTAGCCACAGGCTTGTTATACTACTGATGAAAGTAGAGATAGGATGACAAATCCTCTGCATCCTAAAATCCCTGGGATGTTTACAAAGACACAGGAGTCAAAAATAGAAATCCTACCCTCCATTTCCACATTTCACAGACTATGAGTTCCGTAATGCAGAAGTGAAGACGGTTGACCTCTGACTAGTTCAAAGAGTGGTGTACCCCTCCCCATGTTTTCTTCTGTGAGACACTGGCATGTTACTGAACTGTTACCAAGAGACCAAATCAGTACAGAGATATTCCACAAGATGCCATCTTTAAATCATTAAACAACTTGTCCAAATGTTTGTAGCCCCTTACTCAACTCTTTGAAACAGGTTGCTGGTTTCAAATTCAAAATGAATATATATTTTCTATAAAGCAAGAACATTTCTTAGTTTTATGTTGACTTCGTATTATTTCAATTTTAGAAGTTTTAAATGATTTCCAAATGATTGCACTTTGTTTGAATTACATTTTCCAAGGTCCTATTTTTTTGGGATAATGGGGCTATGAATGTTACTATGGTTGCATGAATATTGTAGTATTGTTATTCGCTAGGTGGAAACACTGATGTGCATAATTTTAATCATCTCTGTAACCTAGCATGAAAAAAGGTAGCATTACCTAGGTGATGAATAATTTTGAGTATTTATTATTTGAAGTCTACATAGATATATTTGTATTTGAGTAAGAACAGCACTTTAGAAATACGCAGAAAAAAAAGCATATGCAAACAGTGCCTCCTGGTGGTCAAATTAGATAACTACAACTCTAATCTTTCAAATAACCAAGAAAAAAAAAAAGTATGGTGTAAGCTTATGGGAGTATGATTATCATTTAGTATTTATATTGCCCCGACATCATCTGCAGCACTGTACAGAGTATGTAGTCTTGTCGCTTAAAGAGAAACCGTAACCAAGAACTGAACTTCATCCCAATCAGTAGCTGATACCCCCTTTCCCATGAGAAATCTTTTCCTTTTCACAAACGGATCATCAGGGGGCTCTGTATGGATGATATTGTGGTGAAACCCCTTCCACAGTGTGATGTCAGGACCATGGTTCTGACATCACACTGTGGGAGCCTTGTTGCATTGTGGGAAATGTTTCCAACTGCCAAAAAAAGCAAGCAGCATCTCCTTCCAATGACCAGGGCTGGTGCTGCCATAGAGGCAAAGGTGCAATTGCCCTGGGGCCCGTGCACCACCGACCCTGCTACATGCTGCCTGCTCCCCGGGGCCCTGCAAGTATATTAGCAGCAATAATTACCTATCAGTCCCGGCGGGTGAGCAGGCGGGCAACGGCTGCACTTTGAGACACGCTGTCTCCCTCGTGTAAACACACGCTGGGTCAAAGAGTGGGAGGGAGACAGCGTGCCTCAAAGTGCAGTCGCTGCCCGTCTGCCAGGACTGATGGGTAGTTATTGCTGCAGTTTCACTTACAGGGCCCCGGGGAGCAGAGGGGTAATGGCAGGGGGGGTCTTTGCGCAAGAGGGCCCCCAATGCTACAGTTTGCCAGGGCTCCTTAAACAGACCCTGCCAATGACATCACCTGCCAGTAGTAAAAATGTCACCATGTGATAAATGTCAGAATGTGTATCAGGAAGAGGAAAGATTTTACAATGAGCAAACGCTGACTAAATAATTTATACATAATTATTGTAAAAATGAAGCAATTTTTTTTTATTACATTATTTTCACTGGAGTTCCTCTGTCACTCAGAGGAGCTCAAAATCTAACCACTACCATAGTCACATGTCTATGTATGAATCGTGCAGTACAGTGTATGTGTTGTAGTCTAGGGCCAATTTAGGAGGAAGCCAATGTGTGAGGAAACCGGAGTCCGTGAGAAAACCCGTGCAGATAGTGCCCTGGCTGGGATTTGTACCGGGCAGCACTGCAGGGAAAGATTGACAACGACTACACAACTGTGTTCCCATAAATCTGGCCAAGCACTTACCTCTGCTAACTCCAGCCCCATCCTGCTGTGCTGTCACTGAACTCTGCTGCCTTATATACCATCCTTCTTGGCTGTTACCAGTCTCTGTTACTGCCTATCCCATCTATCTTCTCTGATCTCTTACCTCCTGCCAGCCCTCTCTGCTGTCGCTTATCTCTGCTGATTCATATCCCATTCCACTTCCCCGTCACTTATCTGCTGCCTCCTGTCCCATCCTTCTCTGCTGTCACATATTGCCTTCTCCTGTCCCAACTCAACATCAGTTTCACAGATCTTTGCTTCCTTTAAAGCTACATACTCTCCACCCAATGGGTCCAGCGACGGTCGTTAACGGACACCTCTTCCTGCTTGTGACATCATGCAACAACATGAAGGGCACGCGAACGAGAAGTAAGAGAAAGCGGTACTTTGCGTGGAGTCATCGGGGATCTTAACGATTCGAACTGTGTTCGTCGATCAACGATGAGTGATCTCCGCGGGGGCAGCATTTAACATGCTTATGTTAATGTTGCTCGACGTCGGGTAACACTGCCGCAAGTGTCGCCAGGTGGGTAAGAAGCACAACCCTTTTCTTCTGTTACTAATTTCTATTACACCCCCCCTTCCACCTGTCCCAAAATTACTAAACTGCAGAGCTTACCCTCACCAATACTGAATATTGATATAACCGAGTTCGTCCTGTACCACCCTTTTTTTGCTAACCTATACTCAAAAATGTAAATAGAAAACTACAGCCACAGTGAAGCGAATGGGATTACTTACAGTTGGCATCCTAGGTAAACAGAGGCTAAAACTTGCATACTCCATCACAATGTGCATTTATGCTATGGCACTTTAAAGAAAAGCTATACTGTAAAATTGCTGGTTATTTTCTTGGCCTAGACTTTACCCAGACTAAACCTGTCCATTAACCCCTTTTTTAATACTGCCTTAAAGAGAAATTCCACTCAACCCTTCTACATCATATAACCTATAGAACTGTCAAAGTGCCAAGGTCATCAAGAATACTACTTCAGTCACCTGTACTATGCTCCTAGTTTCCCAATTCCCTTGATACCTTGTGGCATTAGTCTGGTCTCTACAACTGCAGTGGGCAGAACTACCTTTTGATTATAATTCAGTTTTGGACAGTTTATCTGTCAGCCATGTTAGGGCAGTAGATAACCGAAGTACAAAGTACCGAAGTAGAAAGGAGAGGTGGCACAACACTGGCTGCAACAGATGCTTGTATTTGCAGAACAGAAACACTACATGGTACAGCCTCGCAGGTCCTTCATCAGGTGCATAACAATTATGCATCTGATGAAGGACCGGCGAGTCCGTAACATGTAGTGCTTCTGTTCCACAAATACAAGCATCTGTTGCAGCCAGTGGTGTGTCGCCTCTCCTTTGCACTTTGTTTGTTTGTTTGTGCAATCCGATTAAGGCTTGGCACAGGCATAATCCCAGGTATGGCATACCTGGTGAGCTATTTCTGTGGAATTGTACAAGTTTAGGGCAGTAGATCCCTGGCAGATTCTAACAAAGTTACTGAACCAGACAGAACACTGTATAGCGTATGAGCAACCTTACAGCTGCAAGAAGTGAGAAATATACCCATACCTGCGTGTCCATCTCCATCATCCGCTGCTTCATTTCCCGCAGATCCGCCTGCCTCTCTGCTTCTCTGAGGCGTACGCTCATCAGTTCATCCTGCAGCTCATTGATTGTGTTCTTTCTGGGAGGCTCTTTCCACCGACCAGCGGTGCGTGCTAAATGTCTCTACAATTAAAATGACATAACTGGGTGAACAGAAATGCTGATTACAGTCATTACAATAAATGAGAAATGCAATGCTATACTAATCAGCTCCATACACTAATGGCTTCAGCACACGTTATTTCAAATGCTTATTTTCTTACATAGTGCTGCTTTGTACAACTAACAGCAGCTATTGCAGTGACATCCTAACACAAGTGATCAACTTGATATGACTTACCGTATTTTCCGCACCATAAGACGCACTTTCTCCCCCAAAATTAGCAGGCACCGTGACAGCTGGGGTCTCATCTCTGATAGCGCAGCCTTCTCTGAGTCTGCGCAGGTGCCTGCTAATTGCGCTGAAAGGCTAAAGCGTGCACATCCAGTAAGCGGGAGGGGGAAAAACAATCGAAAAACCGGGAAGCTGCGCTTTATATATGATCGTGTTTGCCTGCAGGACTGACAATAATCGCGGCTTGTAAACTGCCTGCTAAGGTCTGGCAGCGAGTTATAATCCATGTATTTATCGGCTAACCCATAATTGTGACAGACACATATTCGCCGCTATTGATAGCCGGCCTTTAATATGTTCCGAGTCTGATTGGCTGAGGCACGAGTCATCCACTGCGGCAGCCAATCAGCGCTCAGCTTTTCAGATCACCACAGAGATGTTTGACGCTGAGACACTGAGTGGCCGCGATACCTTTTCGGGCGGGCTATAGTGCAATCCCCAGCGATCAACAAGAAGTCCTCAGCCAATCATTGCCAGCAGATCTCTCTGGGACTGCACTGTCATCAGGGCCACAAACTGCCGGGGAAAGACAGGAAGCTACAAGCTGTAACTCGCAGTATCTGCACCACCATCAACACCATTTCTCAGGAGGACATTCGCAGGTCAGAGAGCTAGCAGCATGGGGAGCAAAGTGAAAGAGACCTGGAGATGAGGAGATGGCAGCATCGCTTCGGCACAGCTGGAGGGGATCTGGGGTGCTGGTATATATGGTTTGTTTGTTGGGAAGGGGATACTGGGGTGTTGGTTGTATGAGGAATTGTGTGGAGGAGGGGGTAATGTCATATGTAGGGGTCTGAATCAGAGTGTGTGGCAGAGGGGGGTGCTGCTTAGGAGAGCGATCAGAAAGATACTGAAGGAGTGAATGTTTGAGATTATGGTACCAGGTATGTGGAGGGAATGCTTGTCTATTGGAGGCATGAGTGTATGGGAAAATAAGACTGGCAGATGTAGGGCGAGTGGTAAGGGTGGCGATGAATGGGAAGGAGGGGGTGGTGGTGTAGCTGGGAGGCAGCAGGGTTACTATAGCTGGCAGGGGCTGCAGGGGTTACTTTAGCTAGGAAGTGTATCTTAGGAGATAGAGATAGCTTGGGGGAGGTGACGCTTCACAAAACGCTCCTGCATCCTAGATGCACCAGGCTTAGAATATTTTTTTCCCTGGTTTTTGGCCTCTAAACCTTGGTGCGTCTTATGGTCCGGAGCGCCTTATGGTCCGAAAAATACGGTACTCAGTCTCAGGGTTGTGTAATAATGGACTAACAGAACTTGACCTCCGCTAGTTTAAGGATCATGCCTGTGGATGCTAAAATTTTACTTTTGCACAGTGAAACACACTGTTCATGCATAAAGATGGGAATTCTAGGCATTCTGTTCAAACATAGAACTGAGCTGCTGCCATCGCTAATTGTGTACCTATAGATGCAATACAAAACAGTGTAGCCATTTGTTTACCAGCTGCTCCCTCCCATGTCCACGACATAGAAATAACTGCCTGTCCTGATTACTGTATTTTAGAGACTATAAGACTAACTTTTTCTCCCCAAAAAGTGGAGGAAAAACGTCACTGCGTCTTATAGTCCAAATGCAGAGAGTTACTGACTTGTGAACGCCTGCCAATACGAACCTCCATCCCGCCGCAATGTCGGGGACTCCCTGTACTGCGCCCATGCAGAGGAGGACACAGGGACAAACGGAGGACACAAAGGGGCATAGAGGACACAAGGGGGACAGAGGTGGAAACAGGGAGACAAGAGGTACAAGAGGGGGCATGAGATACAAAGGGGAAATAATCCACAAGATGCCCCTTCACCATAGATGCATCAGGTTTAGTATATATTTTTTCCCCCTGGTTTTTGTCCTCTAAACCTAGGTACCTCTTATGGTCAGGAGCGTCTTATAGTCTGAAAAATACAGTAAGTTTCAACCAATTTTTCAATCAAATTGAACAACTAATGTCTGAGTTTTTCACTGATCTTTGATTGGATGGGTTTATCAAACCATCTAATTAATTTACAAAAAAAAAAAAAATCATGTTAGCTTTAGGTTTATATGGGTAAGGTTAAAAACCAAGGGGAGTTGGTTTGGGTTAAGCCACAGGGGAAGGTACCAAACTTTTACTGCGGGGAAGGAAATTAACTTGTTGGCTTCTGTTGGCATTCACCTTCTGCACAGCCTGGTGCCTCAGTGAACTCTGGAGCTCTCAGCTCTGGGATGGTGCACATTGTGTGCGGAGCATTTTCATGAACAATATCTGAGACCATAGTACAGTTGAGTGCTCAGCTCTGGGATGGCACATATTGTGTGTGGAGCATTTTCATGGACTACAAACAGTATCTGGGATCATTATGGTACCTTGCTACCACCTGACTCACATGAATTTCAGAATAGGTACCATGAAGATTGAATGATTCACCTACCAAAGAACAAACTACACTTCTGAGCACCCTACTGGGACATGACCTCACAGGTCCCTACAGTGCGGAGTACACACCTGCCAGTGATCCTCCAGATCTCTTATCTGCTGCTTCTGCTCTTTTAGAGCCATGACAGCTTCTGCCTCTCTTAACTTTACTGCAATGAGCTCTTCCTGAAGCCTTGCCACATTGTTTTCATCTGGTAGAGAATTGTTCCTCTGTGTCAAGAAAGTGTAAAGAAATATAAAGAATTAGTTAATTAAAGAGTAACTGTCAGGCTGCAGAAGCTAATTTAAACCTCTATTCTCCTGTGTTAAACAGTTTAGAAGGAAGCTCAAAAGCCATTAGTGAAGATAAACATTTCAGTTACCTTTGATGTGTGCTTATCTTAACCTCTGTTATAGACCCATAAAGACGCAAGCCGCAGCTAAACTGCAAAGCATTCTGGGGCCCTCCCCTCGGCTGCTAATGAGACGGTACAGGAGCTTCTAATCAGTCCAGCGCGCGAAGCACTGATAAATCTCGGGCAGACTACACTGCAGGAGTCAGCTATTGTTCCTAGCCACATGGCTCATTAATATTCACTGCACACCGTGTTGTTCAAGAACGAGTGTATCTGTGATCAGAAGCAGGCAGGACATGACGACACATTTGGCTTCACAAACATGGAGCCTGCCATGAGCTGTCAGGAGCATCTATCTCTGCATATACTATATACAAATTCTGTGAAATCCAAACGTGGACAGTGAAATGCATATGTAATGTAAGTACAGCCAATCTTTAGCTACTGATATATGTGTTTATTTTCTCTGAGACCCTATACCTAACAGCTCCTCTTTAACACATTTCATAATACTATCCCAAAAAAGAGAGATTAAGGATTATGCAGTAGAGCCAGCGAGGACGGAAAATATTATACACGTCAGAAAACGAGTTACATAGTTACATAGTTATTTTGGTTGAAAAAAGACATACGTCCATCGAGTTCAACCAGTATAAAGTACAACACCAGCCTGCTCCCTCACATATCCCTGTTGATCCAGAGGAAGGCGAAAAAACCCTTACAAGGCATGGTCCAATTAGCCCCTAAAGGGAAAAATTCCTTCCCGACTCCAGATGGCAATCAGATAAAATCCCTGGATCAACATCATTAGGCATTACCTAGTAATTGTAGCCATGGATGTCTTTCAACGCAAGGAAAGCATCTAAGCCCCCTTTAAATGCAGGTATAGAGTTTGCCATAACAACTTCCTGTGGCAATGCATTCCACATCTTAATCACTCTTACTGTAAAGAACCCTTTCCTAAATAAATGGTTAAAACTTTTTTCCTCCATGCGCAGATCATGTCCTCTAGTCCTCTGAGAAGGCCTAGGGACAAAAAGCTCATCCGCCAAGGTATTATATTGCCCTCTGATGTATTTATACATGTTAATTAGATCCCCTCTAAGGCGTCTTTTCTCTAGACTAAATAAACCCAGTTTATCTAACCTTTCTCGATAAGTGAGACCTTCCATCCCACGCATCAATTTTGTTGCTCGTCTCTGCACCTGCTCTAAAACTGCAATATCTTTTTTGTAATGTGGTGCCCAGAATTGAATTCCATATTCCAGATGTGGCCTTACTAGAGAGTTAAACAGGGGCAATATTATGCTAGCATCTCGAGTTTTTATTTCCCTTTTAATGCATCCCAAAATTTTGTTAGCTTTAGCTGCAGCTGCTTGGCATTGAGTACGATTATTTAACTTGTTGTCAATGAGTACTCCTAAGTCCTTCTCCAAGTTTGATGTCCCCAACTGTATCCCATTTATTTTGTATGGTGCTAGACCATTAGTACGTCCAAAATGCATGACCTTACATTTGTCAACATTGAATTTCATCTGCCATGTATGTGCCCATATAGCCATCCTATCCAGATCCTGTTGCAATATGACACTATCTTCCTGAGAGTTGATGATTCTGCACAATTTTGTATCATCTGCAAAAATAGCAACATTGCTCACTACTGCATCTACTAGGTCATTAATAAATAAATTGAAGAGCACTGGACCCAGAACAGACCCCTGTGGGACCCCACTGCTAACAGTCTCCCATTTTGAGTACGATCCATTGACCACAACTCTTTGTTTTCTGTCCATTAGCCAGTTCCCTATCCATGAACACAAACTCTTCCCCAGTCCTTGCATCCTCAACTTTTGCACCAGACTTTTGTGGGGAAAAGTGTCGAAGGCCTTTGCAAAGTCCAAGTATATCACATCTACAGCATTCCCAATATCCATATTAGCATTCACTACCTCATAAAAGCTGAGCATGTTAGTCAAACAGGACCTGTCTTTAGTAAACCCATGTTGATGCTGAGAAATAAGATTATTTTCTACTATGAAGTCATGTATAGTATCTCTTAGTAACCCCTCAAATAGTTTGCATACAACTGATGTTAAACTTACAGGTCTATAATTTCCTGGATCAGATTTTTTGCCCTTCTTAAATAATGGGAAAACGTGGGCTGTACGCCAATCCACTCGGACTCTGCCAGTTGCAAGAGAGTCACAAAAGATAAGATAAAGGGGTTTATCTATAACTGAACTTAATTCCCTTAGGACCCGAGGATGCATGCCATCCGGGCCAGGTGCCTTGTCTATTTTTAATTTATTTAGTCTTGCCTTCACTTCTTCCTGCGTTAAGTATTTAATATTACAGTTAGAAGATTGAGACTCTTCTGCCTCTGTAGTTTGCAACAGTGCTGTTTCTTTTGTGAAGACAGAAGCAAAGAAAGCATTTAATAACTCTGCCTTACCTTGGTCATCCACCATTGAGTTCCCATCCTCATCCTTTAGGAGTCCTATACAGTCAACCTTTCTTTTTTTAGAGTTAATGTACTTGTAAAACTTTTTTGGGTTAAATTTGATATCCTTAGCGATTTGTTTTTCAGCTTCAATCTTTGCCTGCCTAATTTCTTTTTTACAATTTTTATTGCACTCCTTATAATTGCTTAGTGCAGCCTCGGTCCCCTCCTGTTTTAAGACCTTATAGGCATTCTTTTTCCTCTTCATTTTATCTTTAACCTTTCTATTCATCCATAGAGGCCTTTTTTTATTCCTAGACATTTTGTTTTCATATGGGATATACATACTACAGTATTGATTGAGTATAAGTTTAAAAGCTTGCCATTTCCCTTCAGTGTCTTCCCCTTGTAGTACATTATCCCAGTTCACCAAACTTAGTGCCTGCCTAATTTGAGTGAACTTTGCTTTTCTAAAATTCATAGTTTTAGTGGTCCCGCTGCCCCGTGGCCTATCAGTCACCAGATCAAACGTCATCATGTTGTGATCACTATTTCCCAAATGTTCTTGAACCTGCACATTTGATACATTATCTGGTCTATTAGAAATGATCAGATCCAGTAACGCATGCCCCCTAGTTGGTTCAGTTACCATTTGAGTCAAGTAATTGTCCTGTAGTGCTGCCAGAAATCTGCTGCTTTTACCAGAATGGGTAGCCTCAATACTCCAGTCAATGGAGTTATGAGCAGTTTACCACCTAAGTTCCTATAACATGTTTTTGTATTAAACTTTATAGACCTGTTTATACAGCACAAGTCAATACCACCAAGAAACTGACAGGCTCCTAACAGTAATTTTGGTGGAATTCTCATTTGCCATGTAAAACACACTCAGGTTCCCTGCACACTGCAAATCTGATTTCCGATTCCGCTTTTCAAAATCCGATTCCGATCTTCCCTGAATGCTATGAACAGAAAAACGCAGAAAAAACACAGCAAGCAGTAACGATTAAAAATCGGAAACCGGAATCCCATGTAAAAAAACAATTAAAAATCAGAATCGGAATTGCATGCAGTGTGCAGGAAGCCTCAAACATGTGGTGGAAATTTAACCAATTATTTACAGTTCAGTTCAACTGAATGAACTCAGTAAGGCTGTGTTCATACTATGACAGGTTTGTGCCTTTGACTTTTACATCATATCTGGCGTTAATGTACAGAGCCCAATAGCCTTGCTCCTAGTAGTTCCGTTACAACTGACATGTCAGATAGCATGCCATCTATGACATGACATGACTATGACAAAAATAGTATTATGAGGATAATTGCAATATAATAAAAAGGGAGGTCTCTTACCTCCAATGAAGACTCCTTTTTTTTACACTGCAATTATCCTCATAATACTATTTTTGGACACCTCCCCAAACATGTTTTACCCTGTGTATCCCCACATCTCCAGTTGAGGTGTAATCTCTAATACTAGTTGACTTCGTCCACGAATAGACAGGACCGTAGGAGAGCGACCACCCAGTTCCAGAAGGTTCCAGGACACAGAGCGGAAACGGTTTCTTTCCGCATGCACTTACGGTGGTTGCAGGACTGCAACCCATATTTGTGAGTATAAATTACCCATCGCATTCTGTCATCATATTGATCTTAACGATACTGCACCATAAGGGCTCCCGGTCTCCCTTTCTCCATAGGCCAAAGGCGATCCACTCCTATAGTGAAGGGATCCCCTGCAACCTGCACACATACACCTGCACACCTATAGCTGGCTAATTGCTTGGCTACCTATATCGGGGGCACTCAATCGCCAATGGTGCGTTGATCCATCGTCTAACAAAAATTGTGATTCGAATTGAAATCGCAATTTCTGACTGAGAAACGGCAATTCAATCTTTTCATAAAACCATTCAGCCCTACGATTTAGCGGACCGTGATGGAACTGACCCGAACAAAGATAAACTGCCTATGTTAATCAACAGAATCAAATCACATTGCCAAAAGGACCACAGGGTTTGGGTCCGCAGAGATTTTTACGGACCGACTGATGTGTCGCCACGACTGTGTGCTAACAGAACAGAGGGTCATGAATGGAAAACTGATTCCTTTAAAAACCTATTACACTGATCATTTTTCCATCCATGCCAGTGTGAACAAAGCCTAAAGGTGGCACAAACCATACATTGTTTTAAAAATATTTTTTCAATTCAAGAAGTGAAATCAAATTTTCTGACTGATTGCAACATTTCAAAAATCTGATCAACGTCACACACACACACACACACACACACACACACACACACACACACACACACACACACACACACACACACACACACACACACACACACACACACACACACACACACACACACACACACACACACACACACACACACACACACACACACACACACGTTCCATCTTTCCCCAATTATGAAAAAAAGATTGAAAACTCACAAAGCGTTGCTTAGGTCTGTACATGAAGTACCGTATATACTCGCAAGCAAGCCGACCCGCATGCAAGCCGACCCCCCCACTTTTACCCCAAAAAACAGGAAAAAATGATTGACCCTCATGTAAGCCGGGGGTAGGAAACGCTGGCCGCGTGATCCCCCCAGTATGTCCCAGTATAGCTAGTATAGTGCCCAGTATAGGTAGGTAGTGCTCAGTATAGCTAGTAAAATGCCCCAGTATAGCTAGTATAGTGCTCATTATAGCTAGTATAGTGCTCAGTATAGCTAGTATAGTGCTCAGTATAGCTAGTATAGTGCTCAGTATAGCTAGTATAGTGCTCAGTATAGCTAGTATAGTGCTCAGTATAGCTAGTATAGTGCTCAGTATAGCTAGTATAGTGCTCAGTATAGCTAGTATAGTGCTCAGTATAGCTAGTATAGTGCTCAGTATAGCCAGTATAGTGCCCAGTATAGCCAGTATAGTGCCCAGTATAGCGCTCAGTATAGCTAGTATAGTGCTCAGTATAGCTAGTATAGTGCTCAGTATAGCTAGTATAGTGCTCAGTATAGCTAGTATAGTGCTCAGTATAGCTAGTGAAGTGCCCCAGTTTAGCTAGTATAGTGCTCAGTATAGCTAGTATAGTGCCCCATTATAGCTAGTATAGTGCCCCATTATAGCTTGTATAGTGCCCCATTATAGCTTGTATAGTGCCCCAGTATAGCTAGCATAGTGCCCCATATAGCTAGCATAGTGCCCCAGTATGGGTGGGGTAGGTGCTGTCCCTTCCCGCTCCCCCGCGGCTGCCGCTGCTATTACCTTAGGCGGCGCCGCTTCCTCTATCCCCGTCCTCCTCCGGTAACTCATTCACAGCAGCGCGCCTCTCGCTGCTGTGATGACGAGGAAACCATAGAGAGCGGCTTCCTGTAGCGCGATGCCGTTACTATGGGAACCGCTCTCTATGGTTTCCTGCGTGAGTTACCGGAGGAGGACGGGGATAGAGGAAGCGGCGCCGCCTAAGGTAATAGCAGCGGCGGCCGCGGGGAGGGACAGCACCTATACACCCACCCATGACTCGCAAGCAAGCCGACCCCCTAACTTTTGGCCCACTTTTGGGGGGTCAAAAATTCGGCTTGCTTGCGAGTATATACGGTAATTGACAATCTACCCTACACCATTCAATTCTCATAAAAATTGATCAGAAAAATCCAACACTCCTGATCTTTTATCGAATGAAAACAGGAAACGCTATCAGATTTGTCAAACTAATGAAAAAAGAAAAATTTTGATTTTTCAGGACAGCTGATCATTTTTATGTAATGTCGTAAAATTGGATCATTTTATTGTATGGTGTGTGGCCACCTTGAGTCCATCTCCTCTTGTGGGAGAAAAAATAAATAAATAAATAAAAAAAATGTATAATGCATTTTGGCTCTGGGATAAAAATACACCTTAACCTCCCTGGTGGTAAGCCCGCAGGAGGATTTCTCAGGCCCTGCTGGGCCGATTTGCATCATTTTTTTTTGTACACGCAGCTAGCACTTTGCTAGCTGCGCGTCTTTCCCGATCGCCGCCGCTCCGCGCCGATTCCCCGCTATCCGCCGCACCACACGGCCCCCCCTAGCGCAGCCTGGCCTATCAGCACCAGGCAGCGCTGAGGGGTGGATCGGGACTCCCGATGACGTCACGACGTCCATGACGACCGTTGCCATGGGGACCGGGGAAGCCCAGCAGGAAATCCCGTTCTGAACAGGATTTCCTGCTTCCGCTGATCGCCGGAGGCAATCAGAGAGGGAGGGGGGATGCTGCTGCTCAGCGGCTATCATGTAGCTAGCGCTAGGCTAGCTACATGATTTAAAAAAAAAAAAAAAAAATAGTGCTGCGCCAGGGCAGGGAGGTTAAATGTATGTGTTTACTACAGGCTATTAAAGGACCACTGTCATGAAAAAGTGTAAATGTAAAGTACATCTAAAATGACAGTGGACTTAGGACACCAATCTAGCAAAAGGACAGCTGACGTATGGATATGAAGGCTGCCATATTTATTAAGTTTTAAACAATTCAAATTGCATGGCATCCTGCTGATATTTCTGGCCTCAGGAGTGTCTGAATCACATACCTGAAACAAGCATGCAGCAAATCCAGCCAGACTTACATAGTTACATAGTCACTTGGGCCGAATAAAGACATACGTCCAGAGAGTTCAACCAGAGAACAAAGCATAACACCAGCCTGCTCCCTCACATATCCCTGTTGATCCAGAGGTAGGCAAAAACCCTTACAAGGCATGGTCTAATTAGCCCCAAAAGGGAAAAAATTCCTTCCCGACTCCAGATGGCAATCAGATAAAATCCCTGGATCAACACTGGGCATTACCTAGTAATTGTAGCCATGGATGTCTTTCAACACAAGGAAAGCATCTTCAATCAGAGCACCTGATCTGCTTGCTTGTTCAGGGTCTATGGCTAAAAGTATTGGAGGCAGAGGATCAGCAGGACAGCCAAGTAATTTGCATTGTATAAAAATAAATAAATATGGCAGCCGTGTGCTTTAATAGCAGCTGTGCATTTCTGAATTGTATTTGCTCAAGAAAAATAAGTGCAAGAAGTTCGTCTGTCAGCGCCGTGTCAATCTACATTCACCAGGACATCAATCAAGTATTTCAGAAAATATGAACAAGAATGACAAGCAAAGTCATTGATAAAATATAAATAAAAGGAAGGCCACCAATGGCACCCCCTATATTCTTCTCATTACAGTTCCCTTTAACTGGACAACTGTAGTGAGAGGTATAAGGGGGCTGCCATATTCATTTGCTTTTCAGCAATACCAGTTGCCTGGCAGCACTGCTGATCTATTTGGCTGCAGAAGTGTCTGGATAACACCAGAAACAAGTATACAGCTAATCTTGTCAGATTTGACATTAATGTCAGAAACACCTGATTTGCATGCTTGTTCAGGGTCTATGGCTGGAAGTATTAGAGGAAGAGAATCAGCATGGCTGCCAGGCAACTGGTATTGCTTTAAAGGAAATATATATGGCAGCCTCCCAATACCTCTCACTACAGCTCTCCTTTAAAAAAAACAAAAAAAACAAAGTTAGGAAGAGGTTAACATTTCAATGTGTTTCAGATCTATCCTATTATTGCTAGATTTGAATCTTCCGTTTGTCCTTATTTTGGTGTTATATCGCTTATTCACTCATACTTTGTCATGATAAGCTACTCCTTCCTGCCGGAACCAGCTCAATCTGGTGTCTGTGAAGCTCTCAGCCAAAACTGCATCTATTAACTTTACTGAGTTGTCAAATGAAATAAACTATGCATGCTATTTTTAGGTCATGCTCAGCACAGTGAAATTTCACAAAATTCCTAAATGTTCCTTCTTTTTTTAGTATATTCTTGCCTGTTCTCTTACTCAACTGTATTATATTATAGGGAGAGGATTGAGTGTTTTTCATCTGATCTTTTCTACCACACATCACCCACTCTGGTATGAGTAGCAACCGATTCTTTATACCTGTAACTTTATTTTTAAACACACTTCTCTGTTTTTCCATCTACAGAGTTATATGCTGTGATTTCAGTAATTGCATATTTCACCAAAGCCAGCCTTAGGAAACTTTGGCTCTGCCAATTACTAAAATAACATGACAGCACTTAAAGAGAAACCATGACCAAGAATTGAACTTCATCCCAATCAGTAGCAGATACCCCCTTTCCCATGAGAAATCTATTCCTTTTCACAAACTGATCATCAGGGGGCTCTGTATGGCTGATATGTGGTGAAACCCCTCCCACAGTGGGATGTCAGGACCATGGCGACTAGCCTAGTGAAAATGGACAGTGTCCGTTCTCATAGGCTTGCACTGGACACGTTTTCCTGTCCAGTCCAGGAAAAAAAGTGTCAAATCCGAACTCTCCGTACGATCCGTGTTTCTGCACGAGTGGAAGCGGGTCCTATTTTTAACATAGGAGCCGCTTCCTGCGTTTCTGCAGAGCTTTATAAACATATCCCATGGATATGTTTTTAAAACAAGTGTGAACCAGCCCCGTAAAGAGACTCTGTAACAAAATGTTGAGCCTTATTTTGTCTATCCTATAAATTCCTATGCCTGATCTAATGTGGTCTGTCTTACTGCAGCCTTTCCTACTTGCACTGTTGCTGTAATAAATCTTATCACCTTTCCTCTGTCGTGTCTGTCAGGCTGAGGCTGGAATGTGTGGAATGTGCAGCACTGCTTGTTATTGGCAGAAGCTTTACACGCCCCCTCCAAGCTCTGCATGAGTCACACAGTAAGCTAGTTCTCAGCCTATGATACTCTGGTTAGAAGCCAGTCTTGTTTGTAAACACTGCCTAAAACTTAATTATAAACCAGGATTGCAGCAGGGAGTGGCAGAAACAGCACAGAGGGGCACAGGAGAACATAAGGAATAGAATGGTATGCTTTTTATGGTAAGAATATTAGAGTACAGATTCTCTTTAAATGCATTTTTCACATGCAGAAAAATAATTGAGAGCAATGCAGCACTGTCAGAAAACTCATGCAGAAAAAGTGACGAGTGGAGAAAGGCCCGTATGGAGTACAGACTGCTGGTGGAGTAGAACCGTTTGTAATAAAAAAGGCAGCCAGGAGGTCCAGAAGGACACAATACAGGATGAATAACAATTGATTGGAGACAGCTTAACCTCCCTGGCGGTCTATTAAAACCGCCAGGGTGGCGGCGCAGCACTTATTTTTTATTTTTAAATCATGTAGCTAGCCTAGCGCTAGCTACATCATATCCGCTGTGCAGCCGCCTCCCCCCACCTCTTCCTATCGCCTCCGGCGATCAGAGCAAATAGGAAATCCCGTTCAGAACTTTTTGGCTTCCCCCATCGCCATGGGCGACGATCAGGATGACGTCATGGCGTCTGGGGGAGTCCCGATCCACCCCTTAGCGCAGTCTGCCGGTGATTGGCCAGGCTGCGCAAGAGGTCTGGGGGGGCGCCCTCTAACGCGGCGGGTAGCGGCAAATCGGCGCAATCGACTTGTATATGCAGCTAGCAAAGTGCTAGCTGCGTGTAACAAAGCAAAAAGTGTGCAAATTGGCCCACCAGGGGCTGAGAAATCCTCCGCGGCGGCTTACCCCGAGCTCAGCTCGGGATTACAGCTAAGGAGGTAAAAGGATACCTGATCTGAGAAAGGCTACCTAAGATGAGTACTCAAGTATGTTCATGCTGGATCAACATAACACTTTGCGTTATCAATTTCTCTCCTCGGTCCCCTCAATCACTCCTTGAAAAGTTTGACTTTTAGCTAAAGTCAAATTTTCAGACATTGAGAGTCTTCTGTGATGTTCCTTCCCATCACCCTACCATTCCTTTCTCTTAAAGTAAATGTGGAGTTATATATATTAAAAAAAATGCTGGTATTTACCTATGGACAAGGAAGAGTCTGGATCCCATAGAGCCTTCCCTGTCCTCTCTTGCTCCCCTCATTCCAGTGGTGTCACCCCTGTTGTGTATTTTTGAACAAGTGGTCAAATTCATATCTGAGTCCTTGTGAAACTTCAGAAGCACTTGTGTAACAGAGTGCTTCCAAAAACAGGCAGCTCCATATTGCGCATGCGTGAGTGTGCATCGCTGCATGCGAACATTGTGAGTTACAGACAACTCACAGAGATATGTGGATCCGATATGAACATACCTCTGTCGTTACCTTAGGTAGCTTTGCCTCGGGTCATGTATCCTTTAAAGGGACTCAGAGCACCTCTCATGGGCATGCCTTTAAAGAGACTCTGAAGCCAGATTAAAAATGGCTTTTAAGCTTATATTTAAAATGCCCCTATCCCGCGGCATAACGAGGGGTCTTTACTCCCCAATTCCCCCCTGCAAAATCCACGACCAACTTGGTTGTGGATTTTGCTGCCCCCGTGCGCTTCCGTGTGAGGCAGGGCTGCAGCTCATAGCTCTGCCTCACACACTATTGTCTGTCAGCGGCGGATCTCCGCCTCTCCCCCGGCCCTCTCAGCGAAGGAAGACTGAGGGGCGGGGAGAGGCGGAGATCTGCCGCTGATAGACGCGTGTGAGGCAGGGCTGCAGTTCATAGCCCTGCCTCACACTGAAGAGCTCCCCGGAGGTAGCAGGGGAGATTTGGGGGGTAAAGACCCCTAGTTATGCCGCGGGATAGCGGCGTTTTAGCAGGGGCAAACATGTCCCTGCTGAATATAAACTTAAAGGCCATTTTTAATTTGGCTTCAGACTCTCTTTAAGCCAGAAGACTACCAATAAAGTCGTGCTATGACCCCTCTGGAGGAGCTTCTTGCAATGGCCATGCCTGTCACTTCCTCTTCCTGCTTCATTCAGTGATGCACTTCTCTAACAGAGAAGACAGGGGTGACCAGGAAATTTTAACATAGCCAAGATGGCAGCCACGATTTTTAAATTGAAATCTAACGAAAATTATTTGGTGTAGACGACAGCGATTCAGGCATCAAATAAAAGAGGAGAGCACAAGCTACAGAAAGGTATGCATCTTTAAATACTTTGCAGTACTGGTCGAAGTCTTAAAGGCGTACCCATGAGAGGTGCTCGGTGTCCCTTTAAGGTTGATTTAAATATACTTTCCTCATGTAGCAAGTTTACAGCAGGTCCTAGGGATTACACAGAGAATAGAAGAACAAGCAGCACCTTTTCTATCTCCAGAATTTTGTCCTGTATTTCTTTCATTGCACATTGCGATTCGGCTTCTTTTAATCTTGCCTGAACCAGCTCCTTCTCCAGCTGTAGTACAAATTCTTCACTGTAGCGAGAAGTGCCTTTTTGCTAAATAAACAAAAGAAAAAAAAAATCACCTAATTAATTTATGAGTCGGGTGAAGACATTTAATTTGTGTTACATGACATAAAATGGTTGATCATCTGCATACATGTAATTAAGGTTTCCTGGAAATTTGAGTTCAGGGCAAAACCGACTCACCCAGCTCCTGCAAAAGTGCCAGCGGCGTTAATTACTATTCCCTATCCAGGCCATTGTGGACTAAGCAGTAAGACGTAATTCAGCTGCCAGCTATTGCTGGGGGCTGAATTACGCTGTTTTTGTAGTAATTTGGGCTCTGTCTTTTGTCAGCACCAAAAATTACTGTCACTACACTACACTACAGTCTAAGGCGGCACCCAAACTTCCTGCACCATTTTTGCCAGTCTCGTGATCATCTACCATATTATATTTTTTTTATACCCCTGAAGAGTTTTTTAACTTGCTGTAAATGCTGCAATTAAAAGATAATCCATGTAACTGCATGCATATTTTTGCTGACACAAAAGGAATGATTTATCAAGACCAGTGCAATGAAGATTGCAGCAAAAGTGTTGCCCAGAACAGACGATCACAATCCTTGTTTGTTATGCCAGAGTTTCATATATGCTCATATAGCTCTATCAGGCTGTTTCGATTTAACGTGGAACTAAAAAGACTAAAGACTAGTTCACACCAGGGCCATGGAGTTGGTACAAAAATCATCCAACTCAGTTTCTGAAATCTCCAACTCAAGATACCCCAAAATTGCTCCCACTCCCCAGCCCTGGTTCACACCTCAAGCACTTTTCTCAGCACCAGTGATTTAAAAAGCTCTTGCTAATGTAATGCTAGGTGTGTGTTCTCACTTGAGGGATGTGATTTTTAAAAATTCCCCATCGCATTGCATTAGCAAGAGCTTTTCAAATCACTGGTGCATAAAAGCACTGGTAGTTTGAACTAGCGCCTAAAGTACATCTCCAAACTGGACTGATAGACTATTCAGTTGATTCTCCCATTCAGCAGAGTCTGCCATAGTTGGGAAGAATAATTTTAGTTAAAGCGGAACATAACCCTGCATTTCAACTTTGCTCTAAAACATTATTTACAGTATATTATATGCAACCAGCATTTTTTTTTTTACTAGACCAGCATTGGAAGGGCTACACAGGGCTTTAAAGTTCCTGGAGATTTCTGCAAACGCATCACAAGCTGAAATAGATACATTTTGTTTACATAAATGTATCTAAGTGTTGAATGTGACTCATCTCTGACTGAGAAGGAGCTTGGACAGCCAAAGAGTGTGTAACATTTATCAATAGATACATATAACTAAATAGAATGTAACAATCTGAACTTCTGCACATCTCTCCACGGAACTTTAAACCTCTGTGTTTAACCCTTCCAATGCTGGTCTAGTAAAAAAAAAAATATGCTTTTTGCATATAATATGCTGTAAATAATATTTTAGAGCAAAGTTGAAATGCAGGGTTATATTCCGCTTTAAATAGGATTATCTGCTTAACGCCCTGGTGAAAGTTTAATTTTTATTTGCAAAATCTATAAATAAACTGTTAAAATACATTACACATTTATGGAGAAAAACAGGTGTAAAGACATTCTCCAGACAGCTTTGGTAAGCATGTTAGTAAAATAATTACCATACGACAACCAACATTTGGCATTAGCGAAAGCATAGGATTTCACAAAAATAAATGGAACTAAAATGGAAACAAAGACTATTCGTAGGAGTACAATAAACAAAACGTATGAGGATATGATGTTTAGATGTATTTAGCTTCACAAATTGGTCTAAATCTACATAGTCAGCACATGGCTGTCATTAAAGAATTCAAATGGATTGATATTATACATGCAGGAAAATACACTCATCTATTGTCTTCTGTTATTAAGCACCTGACCTTCACTGCTAGAGACTATAAGCTCAAATGAGGAAACAATAGCCTACACCTGGGAAGAGCAGACCAGCTTTAAGGTGTCCATTGACTATACAATCTTCACTGTACAACCCTTGTCCAATCATACCAAATCTATGGGTAAAATGACTGAATACACGTTGAATTAGGTACCATAGGTAAGAAATACATGATAGGAAGGTAAAAAAAAATTAAAGAAAAAATGGAGGGAGGTATGTACCAATATAAACAGTCTACACATAAAATAAGGAAAAATCGTAATACTTTAAGTATTTGTTTTAACAAAGACTAAGACTAGGTACCATACGTAGCATAGGTAGACCCTCAAAGTACACAGATGTGGTAACATTGGACAATCAAGGTAGTGTGTTTGGTGGCCAGCTTTAGACTAAAGCAATGGCAATACAGTCAGTGACTGGGGTGACCAAAATTACTATAAGGCAACATTGCCATAGAAATACTAAGCTTACATGGCCTCATCCAATAAAGAGCTTTATTGGAGCAAACAGTCAGCTGAAACTGCTAGCAATTATTATTATTCCTGCCAATTAAAATATGGTCTATGGGTACTTTAAGCTGCAAAATGAGTCAATGTGTGATTATCCATATCATCACCACTCAATACAAATCCTGTTTTACAAGACTAAAAAAAAAAAAAAAAAATAATTGTAGAATAGGTTTCCACACATTTTATTGAATGTGTAATTTTCTTAAGTAAGATCACATGTGTAAAGGTTTGCATCTTGGGAAATCTAGAATGGAAGTCCAAGGACATTCTATATTAAGTGCAGTGGAAATCAACCAATGAAAGCCAAAATTAGCTTAATCAGAGATTTATTTATTGCTGTTTAGCTTAGCATGACTCAAATTCCAAGCAAAGAGTAATGGAACGCATCTAAGCAAAATTTAACAGAACATTAACAAATGTAGAAAAGAAGCCATGTGTGGCCCATTTCCATTCCCTTGTGGGGTTCTATTAAGAACAGGTTAAACAAGGGGTGATAAGTGTTTCTAAATGTTTGCAATGGCCGGACTCTTACAAAGGGTTTTTTTTGTGCTAGAAAATAAAATTTTTGGTCCAGGAGTTGATTGGTCTTTAATTAGGGATGTCAAACCGGTCCTTCAAGGGCTAAGGTCCTCACACATTTTTGTCACGGCTCAAATTAATTGATGGGTCTGAACCAGGAAAGGTGTTGTCCATCAGGTAGGACACATTCCTCTATTTCTCAGTCCATCCTAAACACTGGCATGGATCTGGCCTTCCAGGCCTAGAGTTCGCTACCTGTGAATTAAGGGGATAGAAGGAAATGTCCCCATTGTACAAATGTTTTCACATGACGCATATCCGATTGGCAACTGGAAAGGTAGTGTATTGTATTGTATAGTGCATTGTGTTTATGGTTCTGAAGTGTTAAAGGCATGTTCCGAAGCACTCCCAAGCCAAGAGAGCCACACCAAACTCTCTAGAAGTCAAGCAAAGTGAATACAATGGGAGCTCACTGAACTACTGCTGGAATAGCCCTTTAATGCTGATTTTGCAAAACAAAATACTGTATAGTGTGACACACAAAGAGACCATAGATCACAATGAGAAAGTCATGTTTACATTTAGGGTTTCTCCCTTCATCTGGTGACCCATTCACAGTATTGTCAGGCTTCCAAGGGTTATAATGTATTGGCAAATAATTGTAACTAATGCACAAAGTGAATATCCTCCATTAGTGCTCCTGAATACAAATTGCTTTCTACTTAACACCATTTCCACTGGCCCACTTATGAAGTGCTATGCACAAATACTGCGGGGGAGGGGGAGGGGGGGCTGCTTACATGCAATGCAAGCAAGAGATTTCATTATCTAAAACTACAGTTAACCAATGAGTTCGTATGGAATAATGGATATAATTGGGATGCAATACTATTCTGTGCTAGAGTTTTTTCTACTACATCGGAGCAGACAGGAACATTGCTAACGTAATCCAATACGCATAAATCATTTGAGCAGTTCTCACGCACTTCCTGATCCATGTCATGTAACAGAGTCTGGCCTATGTATAATTGATGATAATCTTGCATTACACATCATTAGAATACATTGTGTTTCGCATCCTCCTTCCCAACTCATCTTTTTCTGGTTCATTTTCCTAGCTGTGATGACTACAGAACATGTAATATGTAATAACTAGTGGATTTCAGGACAATGCTAATTACTAGGTAGGTTTTTTTCCCCCAGGAAAACAATGTTGAGGTAAAGCATTTCCCTTTTACATACAGGGGATTTCTAAAAACTGCTCCCCCAAGTAGCCCAATCAGCTTGTCAGCACCTCTGCTCTGATAGGAAGACCTGCCTGAAGCAGCAAGAGCCATTCACAAGAAACAATATACGGCTCCAGTGCATCAATACCGCAGCTAGACTGCCCTACAGCATTCGGTCAGTTGGCTCTAGGGAGAATGACGCTGGAATACAGCTTGTCCCCATCAGATAATGTTTAAGAAAAAATTAGGAATGAACCAATACATTTTTGCCAAATGTAGTTCTCATAAACATTGGCACAATTACTAAACCACAGTTAAAAGCGGTATTAGCCTCCCTGGCGGTATGATTCCTTCAGATTTTAGGGTCTAAAAGCAGTACAATTTTTTCATGTGCTTTTAGACCCTAAGGCTACTTACACACCAAGACGTTGCGTTTTAGGGGACGTTATGGTCGCATAATGTGCCCCTAACGCAACGTATGGTGGTGTTGAAGTTGGACGTCAGATTGAGCTGCGTTATGCAGCTCTCAAAGCAGCCGCTCCAGGTTAGTCATAGGAAGTCCGGATCTTTTTAAGGATTCGGATCATTTGAATCGGATCATTGAAAAGATCCAGATCTTTGAACCAAATCATTTGAATTATTTTACTAGGGAAGCAGACTGGGTGAAATGATTAGCAGGACAGGACTTTCCCTGCACTGTACATTCTGTATGTTCCTGTTTCTTCCAGACAGACATCCACTGTGAACCGAATCTTTCATTCTGATGATCCGGATGATTCGACTCACAAAAATGATCCGGACAACACTACAGTTCCACCACGAGTCTCTGCAGTGCAGTGAATATTAATTAGCCATGTGGCTGGCCGCAGAGGAGGAGAGGACTCCTCCTCGAACATTACTGAGCATGTGCAAACAGTCTAACCTGGCTTAGCCCAGTATAACATACAGCATGCAGCACTTTGTTTTTAACGTGCTGCGTTACAATGTAACGCAAAGTGTTACTGTGAACAGCAACATTGATTTTACAGTGCTGCGAGTTAGGCTGCGTTACTGGCTGCTGTAACGTGGGACTTTAACGTCCCACTGTGAAACCAGCCTAAAAGCGTGAAAACAATCATACCACGAGAGAGTCTGCAGCAGCCCCAGTACTTACCTCCCTGGGCTCCAGAGCTGCAGTTTTCCCTCTGTCCTCTGGGTGGCGCTTTAACCCTATAGTGAGATTGCTGGCTGTCGTCATGACAGACTGATCTCACCATGGGGAAGCAGAGTCTTGAAGGAGAGGAAGAAGTATGGCGGCCAACGCCAGGAGGCGAGTTGAAATGTCCACTGTACGCATTGCTCTGCATAGAACCTCCGGCGGCTACCCCGAGTGTAGGTCGGGGTTACCGCTTTGAGCTGCACTGTGTTTATCAACGTAATATCTATAAAACCCTACCATCCATTTTTTATCTGTTCAAGTGTAACACACACACACACACACACACACACACACACACACACACACACACACACACACACACACACACACACACACACACACACACACACACACACACACACACACACACACACACACACACACACACTTCTCTTTAAAAAAAAAATTGATTGTTTGGACATTTTTGGGAATGGATTCCCAGCAGATGAAGTGAATCGCAGGGAATAGAATAGGAAAATCGAATGTATGGGCACCTTAAGTATGTTCCTTGTGATGATCGACTCTTGATTGCAAAATAAACCAGATTTGTTAAGCTTAAAAAATAAAACTGAAGTGCTGGCTAACAGCCAACGCGCTGTCCCAACCAGATATTCATTAAAACGTTTTCATTTACGCGCTAAAAAAAAAAAAGTGTTTTCTAGGTATCATTCAGGTCAGGAAGAGTGCACATAAATCCCATTAGTGCTTTGACAAAAATCCTTTTGGCAAATAAAAGGTTGTGATCTCTGAGGTAAACAAAGTTTTTTTTAACCGATTTTAAATATTCTCTTTGTTATTGAGCGTGTCCTTAATTTATACAAATATATGGCAGCACCTCTGTTGGGAGTTGATAGTTATTTTACATATGTCACTTTTGCATAGGAGTGTGACTGCAGGATTGGTATAGAAGAAGCCCACACACCTGAGTGACCACAGTTCCACATCTAACTGGACAGTCATGGATTACAAAGAATGGTCAACCAGATGCATATATATGCAGCTTGAAGACAAACTAATGGAAGTATGTCAAGCTGCATAAATTTGCCTGTACTTGCATAACCTTGCATCAATTCGTAATTACGGTAGTCTCTACAGATTATGTGTTAATCCTGGTTTGTGAGAACCTTTGTGGCTGTGGTGTCCCTTTTTGCTTGGCAAGTTCCTTAAAGAGGAACTTTAAACAAACATACTATCATTAAATTACATTAGTTATGTTAATTAAAATAGATAGGCAATATAATTTCTTACCCACCCTATTTTAAAACAGGTAAAGGTTTGTGATTTCATGGGGGCAGCCATCTTTTTGGTTGAAAGGAGGTGACAGGGAGCATGAGACACAGTTTCAACTGTCCTGTGCCCTGATCACTCCTTCCAGTTGCTAAGCAACGAGAACATCATCAGGAATTCTACCATGCTTTGCACAGCATCTATAGAAAAATGCCCAGGCAGTTTTATTTGATGGGGCGGAGCTTCGCTTCTGTGCAGCAAAAAATGAGGCTTTGGTAAGAAAAATAAAGTTCTGATGCTGTGAAACTGATAAAGAAACACCAAGCCTTTTCAGTGCTGCTGAGTAGATTTTTAGTCTGGAGGTTCACTTTAACTTATTTCTCAATGCCATACCTTTTAAAGTCAACTTCAGCTTGACAAGAAGCAATCACCTTGTGTGAAAGCCCCGTATATTCTGTCAACATTTCTTATGTCGTGGATAAGTGCTTCATGGCTCCTAGATCAATGGAACTGACTTCAGAATTCTACTCTACAATGTCCTCCCTGACCAAGTAACAGGTTTGTTACCATATTTCACACATAGGTTATGGAAAAATAATGGCTTGCGACTTTGCCAAATTCAGTTTCACTACTCCTGAATCATTTCCCTGCAGGTGCAACTTTCTGAACCTGTTCATAAATGAGGAGTGAAATGGTGGTACTACAGGGTGGTAGAGCAGTACAAGACAGTGATAAGAACAGTAGTCATAACATAAAAAAACAATCATTTTCCAAACACCACATAACATTGAGTCACTGCTGAGGGCTGTAGAAAGAACACAGTATAAATCACAGGTCAGATAAGTGCAGCCAGGCTTCTTACCAATTGCTGTTGTTGCAGCAGCTCGCTGATGGTATGCTGAGCCTGTTCCAGCTTACTGCTGGACTCATCATTCTGTTGTTTCATGGTGGCCAGCTCCCGTTTTATGAGGTAGTTTTCCTCAGCCTCCTGGGCCCTTGTCACTTGTCCCTTGGGACATAATTTTAAGGTTCTTGAGCAATCCAGATGCAATTAAAGAAAGCGTTCTGAGGCCACATGTGAATGTTCACCACACACCAAAGCATACACTTAAAGCGTATTTGTCACCACATATGGTGCGACAGCCATTTTGTAAGGTGAATGTTAATGAGAACATGGTTCATTTTCAAGTGCTTCAAGGCTAGGCATATTTTGTGCTTCAAAAATTGTGAAGCACCACAAAACTGCTATAATCTCGTCCTGCAAGTATTCATTTTTCTTTAGATGATTTTTCAGTGCTATCAGTCCACACATTCCTATCAGATCTTCTCTCTTTTTTAAGCAGTGGCTGGTCATGACATTGTATTT
The DNA here is from genome assembly GCF_040937935.1 of Hyperolius riggenbachi. NCBI lineage: Eukaryota > Metazoa > Chordata > Amphibia > Anura > Hyperoliidae > Hyperolius > Hyperolius riggenbachi. The sequence continues at coordinate 114,501,485 of NC_090651.1, read as the reverse complement.
TAGTCTGCAAGTCGCAGGCCAGGAAACACCTACAGCCAGACTAGCTCAAAGACATCACAGTTTCTCCATTCACCACCGGATGACTACTATAAAAAAAAAAAAAGTGAGGAATGGTGGCGTAGCACACTTTCTTTGCAGTGCTAGGTCTCTGGTTCAAATCTCAACTAGGGTACTATCTGCATGGTATTTGTAAGTACTCCCCATGTCTGGGCGGGTTTGCTCCAGGCACTCAGGTGTTCCTACCACATCCCAAAAACAAGTTTATTGGCTTCTCCCTAAAATTGGCCTTAGATTACACTGAGCCTATGACTATAGTAGGGATAAGGAAAATAGGAATGGTGATCTCTCCTGGGGAATAGCTAGTGATAAGACTATATACTCTGTAAAGCAATGTGGCAGATGTCAGGGCTGAACAAAATGTTAAATTGTAATACAAATGTGACCATCTCCCTACTAAATTTAAAACGGCTTCCATAAACTCCCACTCTTCCTATTTATTCCTCTCTATCGTATGTATTTCCCTATGAGCCAGCAAAGGTTATTTGTTGAAAGGGACTCCAATCAAAGACAAAAAAAAAAGCCCCAGGTAAAAATAAAATTACTACACCCCAGTGCCAGTATTCTAAAAGATTAGAGTTGGGCTGCACAATATAAAGGCATCTTGAATGGATGTATACCTTTGCATGTTTGAAAACCTGTGCAATCCAAAAAGTTGGTCTTGATTATTTATCGCAAATAGGTACTCTTTTCTGTCTAAGGTCTGAGAAAAAGTGGAATTTTTATTTTGAACTAGAAACCCATTTGAACCACCCCTGAATTTGTTTAGCAGACTACAAAATGAGCAGCTGCCCGTGTGGATTAGCAATGAGCTGGGAAACTACTAGGTGAACACCTAATTTTATTTTAGGCTAAATATGTTCTTTAGTTGACACAACACACACTTCAGAACATTGAGGTTTCTGAAGCAAACGTGCACATCGATTTTTGGGATGTGAAAAATGAATTATTTGCAGGACGGATTATCTCATTCCTAACAAGCTCAAGGTTGCTTTAGTAGCCTCCTCTAGATAACTGTTCTGGTGATGCAGTTATTTTACCAGTTCTCGGTATAAATATACAGTATTGGATCACCGTACCAAATGGCGGCCCCACTGTGAGCAAGAAATCGCTGTACGCCATTCTCCTCAGAAGCTTTAACATTTTACGATACAAATGTTAATTCTGGACTGCCTTATTAGAGGTTGTCCAATTACTAAAATGGTTCAAGCAAAATGAAGATGAGCTCGGTCATTCCAATTAGGTTTTAGTTCATGCAAAATGATCAAGCTTGGATCATGCAATGCAGTTAGTTTATACGGTCATTTAAGAGAAATGTTAATTATTGAAAAAATCTATTTTATTATTTGGATAGGTTAGGAACTCTGGATTAGGGCAGCGTGCAGTTCACCATGATTTAGTAGTATCGGATTAACACATACGCTAGTTTACAATTAAACAGAAGGGGATCTTCACTTTGATGCATGTAATTATAAAACATGCATCACCCCAGGCAAAAAATTATCAACTGGGGATTGGGTATTATAAGCATAAAATGTAATGACAATACCTGGATCAATCTATCTGCCAAGGATGCACTTTCCTATGAAAAGGAAAAATTCAGAAAGGAATTTCAGAAAGACAGATGGAAAAAGTGACGAGAAACAAAATCAAGTTGTGTAGTGTCAGCAGGTAAAGCTACCTCCTTTGAACAGGCTTCCATACAGGATTATTCAGATTTCACATTTAAATATACAAACGTGTATATATTCAGTGAACGCATGATGCAGAACATTATACTCGTAATTTTTTTTGTCTTTTCTTTCAATTTGTAATGGATTTACCTTCATTTATTTAGACACAATTGCTCTTTGTTATCGGTCTTTATAACTGCAAACTTATTTAGAGGCTTGCAAGTGCTCCAGGCCAATTTATTTTAGCACATTTTTTATTTCTTACTTGTTATATTTCCTTGCTTCTAATTAGTACTGTTGTAATGTGTAATTTCTAGTCACCTGTCACTAGGGGGCAGTGTGAGACAGAGGACTTTCTATATTTTCTGCTAGCAGAGAGAGAGCAAAGCATTCCAAGAATGTACAGCATAGCAAGTTCTTCCGACTGAGGTCAAAAGCAATGCACTTATCTCAAACGTGATGACTCTATTGAAGCTGCTAATGGGTTAAACATGAACCAATCAAAAGAGTAAAATAAGGTCAAAAGCAGTGCACTTATCTCAAATGAGATGACTATTGAAGCTTGCAATGTGTTAACATAAACCTCTCAAAAGACTAAAACACTATGTTGGTGAATATTTATTGGGATCTAGTTCTTTTATAAAAGCAGTTGAGGACTCACCCCAAATCCCATCATTGTTTGCTATATCACTTCTACCCTCCAAAGTTCTCCAACTCAGGAAAACAGTTCTAATCCAACCCCAATATCTTCAACTACTGGGAAAGCACAGAGACCCAAGCAAACAACAATAATGCCCCCCCCCCCCCCCCCCCCTGCAGCAGACAGCCCACCCCTTCCCCCAGGAGCCCACTCCTCTTCCCTTCCCTCTTGAAAAGCGCAGCAGAGCTGTGTAAATACATGTACCTGCTCTGGTCACATCCGGCCTCCTCTTCCTCCCGAGAGCCACTCATTCTGCTGCATGCCTGTCTCCCGATGCATGTAATGCAATTAGGGGCCAGAGGGGGTAGCATAGAGCAAGCTACTCCCAGGAGAAAGAGTAGACCAAACGTGACAAGAGCGTGTTAATATATTTACATAGCTTCACTGCACTCTACAAGAGGGAAATGAGGAGGAGAGGGCCCCCTTAAGCCTATGGGCACCCTCACGTCAGTTGCAGGGGCTAATGCTACGCACCTGGGAAAACTGTACACTATCCTGATCCCTATGAGAAGCAATTATGGAAAACGTATAAAAAGGTTTCTTTCAATGCACAGCTTTACATTCACCAAACCATACCAAAGTCATTTTAGGACCAAAAAGCAGGTCTCCAAAGCCAATTTAAGCTTGCTGAATCAAAGGAGGTAGATTTCTATTTTCTTTTTAATTTGCAAGTGCAAATAATCTGTGTCGTGCAAAAGCCAAGATTTCATAGTAAGAAGTGCAAGATCATTCATGACATGTGCAGAATGGAATAGAAAGCATGGAATCAAATGCATTTTGGAAACCTCTGAACATAATTTCTACACAGAAGGACAGCAAGGGTTTCACCCAAAACTGAATGCAGATCAATAAAACAGTACAGAGAATAGACATTTAATGCAAAGCTCAACATTCACTTGTAATATGTAAGGTAACCTAGATTAAGTTTGCTTTAAATCTGTAGCATATAAACAAATACAATCTATTACCATTTCTGTTTATGAAATCCTTTGAAAGCTGTACTAAGTAGTTCAAGATTTTTTGGTTTACATTTTAAAGATATTTTAAAAAAAGTTATTTGTGTGAGGTTCAGACAAGTAAAGATAAAGCATTTTTCATCATTTGTATTATTGTAATATAGAGTAGTTTTGGTTTCTATAACTGTGCTTCTTGACAATGATCAGATAGATGAAACCGTGAAATGTGGTGATGGAGGACATGGGTGCTGTTCTGAAATGGCCACCCATATCTTTTGATGCCATAAAATAGAGAGTAATCTGAGGTTAATAAGGTACCGATTAAGCAACATCAGTGCGAACCTTTCCAGGAGAAAGGTCAGGGTTAGGCTTGGTTCTATCAGGGTTAGGTGCAAAAATCAGGGGACCGGTGTTGGGGTTCTATATACTAAGGGGGATCAGGATAGTTTAAGAGACACAAAACACCATAAAATGAATGAGGGTGCAAAAGTAGTATTGCATAAATATAATGTTTTGGAATAAATAAAAAGAAAAAAATCGGTTAATCCACATCTGCAGTTTTCCATTACTTGCAGATAGAGGGTAACTTACTCAAAATGCTTTTATTTTAGGTATGAGGATTTTGAAACAGCCACTAGCTTCCAGCATCTTTCAGCGAGAACACTCAAGCCTGGTGAAAGCATTCCATTTTAACTGGCCAAATGTACTACCTCCATGTATTGGGGGGGGGGGGGGGGGGGGCACTAAGGGCTCTCCCTCAACCACAGTATTAGCTCTTCAATGATCTATGTACGCTTTGATTAGTGGTAATCATTAACTGTTCAGCTCCTCTGCTTACACCTCCCATACCGTGGATGTCCTTGGCAGGTTTTGTTGCGCCATATGAATGGTTATGTATAGAATGCATTGGGGACCAAATCTCCTTAGCTATGTCACTGGCTTCTGGAAATGAGAAAGATCAACCTCAAGAAGAAAGCCTATGGAAAATCAATGAATCTGCACCTTTAAAAGAAACCTGAAGTGAGAGGGCTATGGAGGCTGCCATCTTTCAGTAGCAATCAAAAGTATGTGAACCCTTTGGAATTATACGGATTTCTGCACAAATTGATCGTAAAATGTGATCTGATCTTCATCTAAGTCACAACAATACACAATCACAATACCACACAAATAATTAAATGTTTCCATGTTTTTATTGAACACACTATGTAAACATTCACAGCGCAGGTGGAAAAAGTATGTGAACCCCTAGACGAATGACATCTCCAAGAGCTCATTGAAGTGAGGTGTAAGCCAGCTGGAGTCCAATCAATGAGGAGATTGGAGGTGTTGGTTACAGCTGCCCTATTAAAAAAAAAAAACAGTTTTGGGTTTGCTTCTCTCAAGAAGCATTGCCTGATGTGAATGATGTCTCGCACAAATGTTATCAGAAGACCTACAATTAAGAATTGTTGACTTGCATAAAGCTAGAAAGGGTTATAAAAGTATCTCTTGCTGTTCGTCAGTCCAGGGTAAGACAAATTGTCTATAAATGGAGAAAGTTCAACACTGCGGCTACTCTCTCCCCAGGAGTGGCTATCCTGTAAATATGACTGCAAGAGCACAGTGCAGAATGCTCAATGAGGTGACGAAGAATCCTAGCTAAAGACTAACAAAAGTCTCTATCATATGCTAACATCCCTGTTAGCGAATCTATGATAAGTAAAACACTAAACAAGAATGGAGATCATGAGAGGATATCACAGAGGAAGCCATTGCTGTCCGACCCCCCCCCCCCCCTCCCCCAAGGAAAAAAAAAATTGCTGCATGTTTAAAGTTTGCAAAAGAGCACCTGGATGTTCCACAGCAATACTGGCAAAATATTCTATGGACAGTTGAAACCAAAGTTGAGTTGTTTGGAAGAAACACACAACACTATGTGCAGAGAAAAAGAGGCACAGCACACAAACATCAAAATCTCATCCCAACTGTGAAGTATGGTGGTGTGGACATCATAGTTTGGGGCTGCTTTGCTGCGTCAGGGCCTGGACAGATTGCCATCATCGAAGTAAAAGTGAATTCCCAAGTTTATCAAGACATTTTTCAGGAGAACTTAACACCATCCATCACCAGCTGAAGCTCAGCAGAAGATGGGTGTTGCAACAGGACAAAGACCTAAAGCATAGAAGTCTATCAACAACAGAATGGCTTAAACAGAAGAAAATACACCTTCTGGAGTGGCCGATTTAGATGCTGTGGCATGACCTCAAGAAAGTCAGTTCAGCAATATTCTTGGGCTATCTGGTGTAAATCAAACAGTTCTGTAAAGAGGAATGGTCAAATCTCACTCCTGACCGTTGTGCACATCGGATCTGCAACTACAGGCAACGTTTGGTTGAAGTTATTGCTGCCAAAGGAGGTTCCACCAGTTATTAAATCCAAGGGTTCACATACTTTTCCCACCTGCACTGTGAATGTTTACATGGTGTGTTCAATAACATGGAAACATTTAATTATTTGTGTGGTATTAGTTTAAAGTGTATCCGAGGTGACATATGACATGAGCGAAACGTGAATGTACAGTACAAAGCATACTAATAACCAGGCTGTTTTATTTGTTTTATTTTTCTGCCTGAAAGATAATTTTTAGACATGAAAGTGACAGCTTCTGTCTTGTCAGCAACACAGTAAACATCACTGACATGCAAATTACAGTCATAGAAGTTTTTTTCTGGCAGAATACAACTTCTGAGCTAAGGGGAGAGATATAAAAAGGTCAATAGTTCATGTATTAAATGTTTGGGACACTTAATAGACTGTCACTAATTACAGACATTAAAACTTTCAACCTACTTTGTAGTTGTTTAAATATAAAAAGAAAACCCGGGATACTTCGTCATTTTTAGGAGTAGGAGGCTAAATATAATTGATTAGCTCATCAGTTTATTGTCCCCTCGGGTTCACTTTAAGCAGACTGATTGTCTATTGTTGTGACTTAGATGAAGATCAGATCACATTTTATGACCAATTTGTTCAGAAATCCATATAATTCCAAAGGGTTCACATACTTTGGATTGCTACTGTGATTACTTTCAGACAATACTAATTGCCTGATATTTCAAGCATCAGTAGTGTCTGAATCAGACACCTGAAGCAAGCAATTCCAGTCAAACATCTGATCTACATGCTTGTCCAGGATCTATAACTACAGAATTAGAGTGTATACACATGTCCAACTGATATACCCCATCAGGGATCAGGAGCTGTGTTCCCCTGGAGAGGGGAGAGAGGGAAGAGGCAGAGGCCCTGCAGCTTCAGGGGCATACAGACTGTTCTCATATCACCCCACAGCTGCAGGGCCTCTGCCTCTCTTCCCTCTCCAGAGGTCACAGGCTCATTTGGTTTAGTCCCCATGCCTGCTCATACTTAGCATGGCATGCCGGTTGTCAGATGGGTACCGAGCTTGGCCAATAACCATCTTTACCAGCTTTTACATTATTCTGCTGGTCTGTGAATTCATACATCCTAGTAAGTAACCACTGCGAGGTAGCAGAGGTACGCTCACTACATCAGATTCTACAAATTGCAGATACTTGTATTTGCAATGCATTCATCAATGTGCAATTTGACTTTATTATAGATGTATTTAGTTCACTGCACATATAGTATACATACATGAACTATGCTGAAATTTTCCCTGAAAACATTTCAAAAGCATTTATTTTCTATCACCAGCCTATAACTTTTTTTTGACAGATTTCCTACTTGCTTACTGCCAATAGCAGATCAACCATGGGTTACCATACACCTTTTCCTCCACCATCGCCATCCTGGAAAGACCAGCTTCACGTGTACATCATTTATGAGAGTGTCTCTTACCCATTATTAAGGCCCGTACTCACGGGCTGCAAATGTTGCCTGTCGCCAGCACACGTGAACGTGTGGGCGACAGGCCGGCGACAGCTTCTCGCCAGGTCCCACCGCGTACACACGCGGAAGAGGGACCAACGGCGAGGCGGAAGCTGTCGCCGACGTTCCTCCTCCCCCCGCCGGAAGCTCCATTTGATACAATGGAGGTTGCTGTCGCTAGTCCGCGTACTCACGCGGACTAGCGACAGTTGCGGGGGAGGTGCGGCGGCGACTGTCGCCATGCGATTGAAACTTTCAATCGCATGGCGACATGAGCGGCGGGCGACAGTTCGGGGTGCGCGCGCGTGCGACGGCCCATACTCACGGGCGACCTGTCGCCGCAACACGCGCGCGCCGCGTGTTGAGGCGACAAAAGTCCCTCGTGAGTATGGGCCATTACAGATGCTACACAATGGTGAGCAACCAGCAGGAGAACAATGACAGCTGCAATCTAAATGGTTAATATGAGCATTACACATGCATGGACACTTTCCATCTCTGAGCAGGAAACTCATTATTCCTGAGAATAGGCCCATGCCTGTTAACGTCAGTGATGATTCCCTGAGAGACCAGCACACTGCAGACACATTATTACAGCTGTAGTTCTAATATGCTGACTGGATGACTGCTACAACTTACCGTACACACAAAACAATCACTACAAAGCTTTGCAGCTGTAATGTAGTCATTCTCTAAAAACATTAAATGACCACGATCACAAAAAATGTAAAATGTAATATGCATGTGTATACAGTAGACTCCCTTTATAGGTTTAGGACAAGTCCATCTCCACATAGGTGATTCTCAGGGATTAATACATCTTCAAAAGCACTTACTGAATAGCAGTTGATCTATCCAACTGCCAAAATAGCAGGCAAGCAAGCAGGCAGGCTGGTCAGCATCTTTGTATCGATCCTTTTAATAGAGACATTTTTTTTTGTAAACAATAAAGGTTATACTGATATTCCCCCACGAGGACATGAGCTAGCTGAAAACCTGTCAGATCTGTCACATTTTTACTGCCTTTTGTAAGCAACAGCAACATAAGAGAAAAGTGATTTATAGTGCATTTTACTCAGGGAGAAATATACTTCCCATAAGTATGTATACACATGTTCCATATATTATCGAGAGGAAGTCGAGAAATGTAGGACTGACTCACACTATAAAAGCATAGGGGTTACCTTATATTCAATTCAGTCTTGATTTCTCCACTTATACTGTAGTTTAGCCGCCTCTCTCCTCCCTGTAGCGCCAAAGCTGTAGCATGCATTGACCAATCCCTCCTTCCCACCCACCACCTAAATCTACCCCCCCCCCCCCCCCCATGTAAGGCCCCGTTCCGGTGCGGTTTTTACTAAACCGCAAGTGTGATGTCCGGACTGCACCGTATCCGGACCGGACCTGATCCGTACGGTTCCTATCCGGATCCGGTCCGGATCCGGCCCGTTTGCATCCGGTTTCCGTGCGGTGTGAACACGGTTGCGGTCCGGATCCGGTTTCTTAAGGAGATAACATCCTGTAAATACCTGGGGTCTGGGAGGTCAGCAGAAGGGTCTGGGGTCATTGTTGGAGACAGGTGGACGTGTGGAGACCATCCGTGGATACAGAGACTGCAGTTGGGACCATGGATCCAGGCATTTTTTACTCGTAAACCTGGGAATGCTCTCCTTCCTGTTGTTCGCCTTCTTGTCAGACATATCAGACATGTTGCTGCCAAAAAGAGCTCCAGCATGAAATCGCTGCTGCCCCACTCTTTGAACGCTGGGCCCATGTGGTCCCCATCCAAAATGCATAGGAAGTGGGGTAGAACGTCCGGTTTTTGTAGCCAGTGTGTTGTGCGCTCTCCGGCTCTCATTGCTTTGTATTGGCCGGATGGTGCAGTCCGGCTCCGCTCCGGATACGGCTGCCGGAGGAGCCGGACCAAAAAATAGCGCATGTTGGAACGGACGCCGGAGTCCGGATCCGGTCCGGCTCCGGTCCGGCAGAACGGACGCATGTGAACGGACGCATAGGCTTTCATTGCTATGCCGTGCGTCCGTTCCGTCCGTTCTGCAAGCGGTCCGGCTCCGGCACGGCGATTCCGGACGGCCACCGCTAATGTGAACCGGGCCTAACACAATACAGCAGCGCAGAGGAAGCCAAGATACTTATGAAGTCATCCTCTGTGCGCCGAATCCTCATCTCTCTGACTCACGCTGCTCTGCCTGGATTAGCATAGCTCCGGCTCCCACTGTTGCATGAACTGAAGCTACGCTAATCCAGGCAGACCACCGAGATGACGCGCCGCCCAGAGCAGGACTTTGTAAGTAGGGATAGTCAATGAGATGCAAATAATTTTGAGTTGATGCAGGATTCTGTAAATTTTGTATGCATATTTATGCAGCTTGGATGGACCAATCGAATTTTACCTCAGTAGGATTTGATTGGTTCATGTTTATGCTACGTAAATTTAAACCGGTATATAGAAGAAAGTGGGCTGGCACTATGGTGTAGCAAGGTTGCTATAGTAGCCCTTCAGGTATCCCCTTTCCAGCAAAGCGTGCTCTGGTAAAAGGTATATGCAGAGTGGCAGGAGAGATAAACAGGCGGGAGAAACCGGCACTGCTAGTAAGCTGTCTTTATTCTTAGCTTCATGCATAAAAGCATACATGCAAAGGCAAAGGTGACTTGCATATTAGGTAGATATAGGTAGAAGTGGGGTACCTGGTGGTGAGGTGGGTCCTGGGTCGTTAAGCCTGACGGCCGTTTCGCGCACGTCTGCGCATCTACGGAGGCTGCAAGAAGAGGGGAGCGGGCTGTCGGCATGTGTAGCCTAATGCGCATGGCGGAAGTACGCCGCCTGTCCGCTCTGCCCTTTCATTATCCCTCTCACTGGAACAGACGGCTGGAACGCATACGTGCCAGTCACGTCTGATGTCATTGCGGCAATGTGCGCTGAATCTATTGATCAGCGTAGCGTAGCTTACGCATTGATTGCACGCCGGTGACACAAGTTGGGCCGATCTAGCGCCATCTTGTGTCACAGAAAGAGAAGGCATCTCCAGTGTGGCATCAGGACAGAAATAAATGCAAGTAAAAGATGGAAAATTAGAAATTTTGCGCCATGCGCATTAGGCTACGTAAATTTGCATGATGCTGCATCAACTCAAAATTATTTGCATCTCAATGACTACCCCTATTCATAAGTATCTTGGGGAGAGATGGTGAGAGGCAGCACGCATTTAGGTTGTGGTGGGTGGGAGTTGTCAATGCAAGCTACAGCTTTAGGAAGGAGTCGATGTATTTGTAATGCATTATAGGATTCCAAAGCAGTAAGCAAGGTTTAGATAAGTTTAAAGCTTCTGTAATCTCCATAGACTCAAACTTTGACATTCATCAGATTACAGTGCACTACAACGTTGCGGACACCCAAGAAAGCCCATTGTTAATCTTATGTGTCATTTCCTAACCTGAATCTGTTCTAAATCCGTTCTCTATTGCTCCATAGAAAGATTTAGATTTAGAGTATCACAAAAAGAAGGACACCCACAGAAAAATAACACTCACAGAAAGAAGATTTGGACCTCAACTTTGCTGGATAGAATTATACTTGAGACATCAAAAAATGCGATTTGGGTGACAGCTTTGAGCTTTGGACTGATCTCTGCACAGACACTCAAAGTAACGTCTGGTGCACACCATGCAATTTCCAGTCAGATCGACGGGTTGGATAGATAATTTCCGTCAAGCCCGATCTAATTTCCAATCATTTTACCCAATTACTTTGGTTCAAAATTGTTCAGAAAAACGATCAGAAATCAGAATGGACCTATTGAAAATTATCGATTCTGACCTCTCAGTCTGATGGGAAATTGCATGGTGTGTAACAGGCATAACAGTCAACATGTGGTTTACGACACAAAGCAATTTAAAAAGCTTAATACTAGGTGAGATCATAGCGGTTTTTACCATGTGTGGAATATTCCATTCTTATGTTCCCAAAGTGTATATTTTATAAAAAACAAAATACCAATATTTTAGGGATCTTACTTTCTCCAAGGTTTCAATACGTTGCTTTAAAAGCCTGTTTTCTGTACGTAACCTCTGAAAGACAGAATAAAAAAAAAAAAATCAAAGGATTTACTTCTTGACACTGTAAAAATCTAAAAGTGATATCTGAACAAATGATTTAAAAGTACAATACTATGTAATAATGTGAGCCTTATTCATGTGCTGGGAAACCACATTCTGCGCTGAGCAGGTTTAGCAAACTGACAGTCTTCTGCCCTATCCACTCCTGATACAGAGTGAGGCCTGGAACACACTTGGAGCGCTTTTCTGAGCGCTTTGTGATTTGAAAAGCTCCTGCTAATGTAATGCTATGTTGTGTTCAATCCTAAGGAACCCTTAGTATTGATTCATTTTATCATCCAGGTGAGGGCCAAGTGACCCTAATGTAATAGCTTAGTGCTGTCTCACCCCAGTGGGGATTTACACATTTTTTAGCATGACACATTCATTAATAGGACTGAATCAGGAAAGGTGTAGTTCATCAAGCAGAACACATTTCTCAGTCCATCCTAAACACTGGCATGGATATGGCCCTTGAGGATTGGCATGGGACAGCCCTGTAATAGCTAGTGATACATGTTGTTGCTTAACCACCCTGGCGTTCTGATTAAATCGCCAGGGTGGCTGCGGGAGGGTTTTTTTTAAATAAAAAAAAAACTATTTCATGCAGCCAACTGAAAGTTGGCTGCATGAAAGCCCACTAGAGGGCGCTCCGGAGGCGATCTTCCGATCGCCTCCGGCGCCCAGAATAAACAAGGAAGGCCGCAATGAGCGGCCTTCCTTGTTTTGCTTATATCGTCGCCATAGCGACGAGCGGAGTGACGTCATCGACGTCAGCCGACGTCCTGACGTCAGCCGCCTCCGATCCAGCCCTTAGCGCTGGCCGGAACTTTTTGTTCCGGCTGCGCAGGGCTCAGGCGGCTAGGGGGGCCCTCTTTCGCCGCTGCTCGCGGCGAATCGCCGCAGAGCGGCGGCGATCAGGCAGCACACGCGGCTGGCAAAGTGCCGGCTGCGTGTGCTGCACTTTATTTGATAAAAATCGGCCCAGCAGGGCCTGAGCGGCAGCCTCCGGCGGTGATGGACGAGCTGAGCTCGTCCAGACCGCTCAGGAGGTTAAACTATATACGGTAGATCAGGGGTGCCCATTAGGTAGATCGCAATCTGCCAGTAGATCACAAAGGAAATCATGGTAGATCCCGACCTCGCTACAATTTCCATTCTGTATATACAAGTGTGCTCCTAAAATTGTACATGGGTAGATCATTTTGACTTGCTAATTTTTAAAAGTAGCTCACAAGCCGCAAAAGTGTGGGCACCTCTGCAGTAGATCAAGGGCTGAATTAACTGTATGTGTGCATGCATTGAAGTCTGGAGTTCTGCTTTAAAATAAATGGAGCTCCATAACATTAAAATATATTAAAAAAAAAAAACCTTCCCACAAGGGATATTCATAAATGGTGTGGGCTGATGCTAGGGCTGTAATCACATCAATGGACTACATTTCACAGCATGCAATGCAGTGGCCAGGACCGCAAAATATCACAGTGGGCCCAGTGATCTACGATAAATGTGGCAGGGACAGACAAGCTGGAGGACCGCATACAGGAAGAGGGCTAGGGAACAGCAGTCCGAAGGTGATTAAATGCTTGCTGGCCCCCAAACAACAGACATTATTTATGAACCTACCTTATAGGGAGGTTCTTTTTATATATTTATAGTAAACTGAGCACCAGAACACTAAAATTTATATACACAGTGGTGGGTTCAGAAATTAACAGCTGCCTGCTTTTACCTGCCACACAAGGTATTCTATGTAATTTAACTTGCGTCTATCAGGTTAATCTTTTCTCTCTTGCTCTGCTTGTCACATGACCGCAGAATGCTTGTAACCGTTTGTCTAACAACATAAAATGTCAAAAACAAAAACGTCAGGATAAAAATATATGAAAACATAGTTGCAAAATAGTTGAGCCCTATATACCAGGGCTGTGGAGTCAGAGCAATTTTTGGGTACCTGGAGTCAGAGGTTTCATAAACTGAGGATTTTTGTACCCATGCCATAGCTCTGCAAGGGCTGTGGAATCGGAGTAGAGGATTGGAGTAATTTTGGGTACCTGGAGTTGGAGGTTTCATAAACTGACGAGTTGGAGTTGGAGTGGGATGATTTTTGTCCGACTCCGCAGCCCTGCTATATACATCGCATACCTTAATCTCAACTTGCTCTTCCATCTCCTTCGTTTTTATTGTAGTGTATTCTTTCTCTAATCTGAAATAAAACCACAAGATTTGACTAATAACAGATCTAAAGAAAATTTTCCACAAATAAAATAATGACCCGACGAATACAGAACCAGTGCCTTTCACAGGCTTCCAAATCCATCACCATTTCTCAGATTTTACCAAATCAATTTATTCTAAAAAAAAATGTATTCCAAAGGGCAAAAAATCCAAAATGATTATTTTCACACACACATTTTTAACTTATGTACTCTTTAAAATGGGTGAACACAAGTTGGGATAGAAGACCCTCAGAGGTGTGTAAAAGTGTACCTGATATTTGAATAATGGGTGTATTTTTACTTAGCCCCTGATGAGTCCAATTTGTCAATCGGTCTGACGAAACGCTTAGGGCGGAGCCAGTACACCTGAAGCAATCACGTTTGGAGGAGCGGTTGGAATGCGGAAACAGCGCCCGGTCCAGCATGGGGATCTCGTAGTGCTGGACGCCGCACGGGAGTCGTTGCAAAGCTAGAGAGAGCCCTAGGAACAATCACTATGATACGCTTAACTTTCTACTGGGGTTTGTAAGTTGCGAGAGTAGCGTGAGAAGCGCTGTTGTAAGAAGTGAATTGTTTACAGTAGCTTTGCGCAATTAAGTTTTTATGTGTTTTTATTGATTAAAACGTTTTCTACAGACATCTGTATGTTTCACTGAAGTGTCCTGGTGAACATAATCTTAATGCAAGATCCACCTGAAAAGTGAAGGTGGTTAAAATCTGGTGAGCCTCTCTGTTGTTGGGTGACGGGGACATGAGTGCTGACACTTGATTCACACTGCACAGAGGTTGTATGCTGCTTTCATCTGATGGAATTACGCGATGTGCAGTTTATATGTTTTATAGGTGGCCGCAATACAGACGGAAGAGTGAAAGCGCAGTGGACTATATCATTTATTCAACACCTGGATGAGATACACCATAGCAAACTCACATATAGCATATCAGAAACAATCATTTTGAGTGATAGACTTTTTTGTCCTGTGAGGTGGCGCAGCACATTGTTGTCTTTTGTGCATTTTTACTTACTGTACCTCTGGCTTCTTCTCCATCCTTCCGGCTGCTTCATTCACTGGTCATCCTCCCGGTAATCTAGCCAGCCATGCGTTTCTGCGCCTGGCAGCATTCTTTGTCTTGAAGAGCGTGGCCAGCCAGATTACAGGGAGGGGAGGGTTGTAATGCAAAAGAGTGGAGTGGCCAGAGAGGACAGCAAGTGACCCCACACACCTCATGGGGCTGAAGGAAACGCCAAGTAAGCATAAAAACACCCATTATTCATTATAGAACTCATACAATAAACCTGCATTGTCTTCCTAAGATTCCGGGGAGCACATAAAGGGCTAACCTCCTGTGTTTACATATTAGCACAGAACAGCAGCACACCCTGGCACAGCTCACAGTCCTGATTTACACTTGCCGATATCAGCTAATCACATAGGCTGATCTTTCTAAACGCACTCAGAGTCAATTTCTCAGCAACTATATGTGTTTTCCTTGACTGCTGTGCAAGAGTTTAGGTCTGCTTTAAAGAGGGATTGTCAGCCATAAAATCAAATTCCATTTACCCACTGTAATGTGTTCACTATGCAGCCTGGAATCTCACCCTGCAGTGCAAGCTCTCCAACCTATTCAGAAATCTTTCTGCTTAATTCAGACTGGCTCTATTCTCTCACCATCGCTGAAGAAGGGAGCTTGCCATCACCCCTCCCACATTCCTGCTCCTCAATGATTGGCTGAGAGCACTTAAGTGTGAAGCTGCCAAGCTGAAACCTGATGCTGTGCTCACACAGGTTTACAAGCAAGCTAGCTATAACACTGCAGATGGGAGGAGGGGAAAAAAAAAAGAGAGCAAGGGAGTAAACTATATCAGGATTTGACTTCTGTCAGAGGGAATCCAAGATATCAAATGCAGGAACAGAATATGTAAGTAGAGCAAGTAGTTATCTCTATATATGTTTTTTTTCCTTGACATAGTATGGCTGACCCTGCTGCTTTAATGATTTCAATGACATAGGTCATGATCTCTGGCATCCTTGTCAGCTTGAAAATGCACAAATCAAATCCTACAGACTTAACTGGTCAATTTTCAAGCTGGATAATTGTCTATACACAATCTACATAATCTTGTATCAACTCAGATTTGCAGCTCATGTACCATGACCATTACCATAAAAATCTATTAAAAACCTATTGAACCAGAACTTTGCACTATTCGATACAGTGCAACGCTATGGGCCGTTGATCTACCACAGCTTTACCACTCCATCCAAAATTTTCCATCTGGTCCCACTGTAATTTGTAATCAATTTTTGACCAAAAAATCATTTGAAATTACGATCATTATGGCATGTTGCGATATAGATTTCTGGCTAAGTCGATCACTCTGATCGAATCTGCTGGGGAAAAAAATAATGCGTGCATGGCCTGCTTAATTCTTCTAAAGGTCAACTTAACGTAAACCACAAGATTAAGATCGCTAGCTTTAGCCATATACTTTTACACTGCAAAAATAGCTTAAATTGCAGGTGAAGATTTCATATTTGCATCTTCAACCACAGGCTTCAGGACCACCATCCTACATGTGGTGTAATTGGTGTGCAGCCTGCCAAGAGCCAAGTCACCAGTCTAAATGGGACACTAGCTTGACTGCTGGTTGCCCATCTGGGAAGCCCAGTATCACCTAATAGGCGAGACCTCTCCATTAGGGCAGTTGCCCACTTCTACTATTTGGTAACAGAGTGCGCTATCCTTGTCTTCACAGATATTTCCCTTTTCACACCAAATCAAGGCTGTATATATTAAAAACTTTAGTTCAGCTTTAGTTTTCCATTCCTGCATCATCATGCAAATTATTTACCACCATCATCTTAGCTCTCCAATGAGACCAATTTATCCATTACTTTTCATCATATCAAAACGAAAATGGTGTAAACATATACATCAATCTGTAAAAGCCCCAACTTCATTCTTGAACAACACACAAAAACCCAACATTTTTAAATTGTAAAATGTCAACAATTATGCTGGGCCTATATAAAAAATGTCAACAATTATGCTGGGCCTATATTAACCTACTTTTTCATCTTTTTTGCATTGTACTTGACTTGGTAGGCTGCTTGGATTAACTTCTCTGGACCCCCATCGAACTGATGTGGAATGACTTTCTGAAAGTGCTGGAAGGCAAATGATATACATTTTATAGCTATAATATTGGTTTTACAAATCAGAAAATTATTTTAAAAGTAACAGTATAACTCTGCTAGCATACAGAACATTCTTAGCCCCAAGGTATAGTTAGAGGTGTGATTTGTTCAATGAGCGCTGCAAAGCACAGCAGAAAATGTGTCGGTGCTATAGGAATGCATAATATAAATATGCAAAAACGATATAATCAAGAGAAAGCATGTTCTCATATTCTACCAAGGCTGTCTAGATGAAGTGTGAACACATGCATTGGACATCTCAGATAGAAGATCCCCACAGACAGATATCAAAGCAACTATTCAATTATCTGCAAAAATAGAAAGAAATTACAATCACAGGGAAAATTTTGAATGCGTTGGTAGATCAACAGTCCACAACATTGCACTATAATCGAACAGTGCAGTGCTGCAGTTCCAAGGATGTTCAGTGTATGGGGGGGGATTTGATCCCTCTCAGACCAGATTGAGATCAGAGAGGGCCTGATCTGCTTCCCACATTGGGTGGCAATCTATGCAAGCATGGCTACCTTTAAAAAGCCCATCAATTATACTATCTTGATTGTACAATTTCATCAATTCTATTTAGTAGAAGGGTAAAGCGAGTAAATATGCTTTTAATGGATACTTAATGTAGTCCTTCATGTTACAGGATGTGAACAGCGGCAAATGTGGATGCTTTGAATTGACATGGAGACTCACTTGCCAATATTTGACTATGCAGTAGTTTCCAGTGGAAAAAGACTTTAAAAATCAAAACAAAAAAAAAACCCTCATTCCTAGCATTCCAGCGCTGGCTCCCCGGTAGCAGTATCCAACCAAATTGGTCAAATACTGCTTTCCGCCGCTGAATGGGGGTTTTGGAAGTCTTTGAGAGCC
Organism: Hyperolius riggenbachi; assembly: GCF_040937935.1. Taxonomy (NCBI): domain Eukaryota; kingdom Metazoa; phylum Chordata; class Amphibia; order Anura; family Hyperoliidae; genus Hyperolius; species Hyperolius riggenbachi. The sequence continues at coordinate 114,483,803 of NC_090651.1, read as the reverse complement.
TGAGTGCTCCCGAAGACAGGCAGCTCTGTAGTGCGCCTGCACAAGCACGCTCACGCAGGAACAGTACAGAGCCGCCTGTCTTTGGGAACACACGGGTCCCAAAGACTTCTGAATCCTCCCTCATCAGGGGATTTAATCGGGGGAGCCAGCAGTTAATGGAGGGGACCGGAAAGGCTCTATACACAGTGTTCCCCAACCCTGATCTCAAGGCCCACCAACAGTGCATGTTTTGTGGTAGTGAATGAGCTCTGCTGAGACACGAATTACCTCACCTGTGTATGTTTGTGGTTTCCTGCAAAACAAGTACTGTTGGTGGGCCTTTAGGATAGGGTTGGGGAGCCCTGCTCTACAGGACCCACGGCCTTCCTTCTCCTTAGGTAAGTATCTGGTTTATTTTCTGATATCTGTTTTTCATTTTCAAAGCTTCTCATAAGTAGATTTCAAACTCACACATCCAGCCTGCCAAAACACATCCATACTGCGGATGGTCAACAAGAGGCTAATAATTCTAGGTTGAGGCAGAATTATGCAAATTGTTAATGTAAATGTATGCAGCTTGAAAATGGAGAAGAATGGTGATTCCATTTGTATATTTTCAGGCTGCATGCATTTGCATAAAAAATTGCCTAATTATGCATCAACTCGCAAATTTATTTCATCTCATTGACTGTACCTACTCCCAAGTAGCATATTAGCCATTTTTTTTTATCGACAACTCTTCAGCAAGTTGATGAGCTGGATATAATCAACTGCTATTGCATTAGATTTTCAGCAGAGATGGTTCTTGGCTGCTCATCAAGCACATGCAAAAGGCTTTAGGGCTCATTCACACTGGTGCAGTTTGCAGGCATTTTACACAGATTTCTGAATCGCCGGCAATCGCTAGCGCTATGAAAAGCTCCAGGGTAATTTAAAGCATACTAGCGATTTTGCGATCCCCAGCGTGAATAGGCCCTTACTACCCTATGGCTACAGCCCAGTGCACACCAAAAACCTCTAGCAGATCCACAAAACGCTAGAGCTTTTTGAAGCAGATTTCAGAGCGATTCTAAGCATGTATAGAGGGGTTTTCTAAACATGCCTAGCGTTTTGGGAGCATTTTTGTGTAGCAGATTTTATAAATGGTTACAGTAAAGCGGTTACTGAACAGCTTCTGTAACAAAAATCCCTGTAAAACTGCTCTGATCTAGCGTTTCTCAGAGCGGTGTGAGCTTTTCCTATACTTTACTTTGAGGCAGAAACGCATCTGCAAACCGCAAAAATGCTGCAGGAGCCACGTTTGCGGTTTGCTAAAAACCTCAAACCGCTGGTGTGCACCATCCCATTCAGATGCATAAGCCAAGCGTTTTCACAAGCGGCAGGGTTTTTGAAAACGCTACCAAAAACACTTGGTGTGCACCAGGCCTATCTTGGATATGAGATTTTGCAGAATACAAATAAATGTGCTAAACAAAGTGTACAGCAATAAGTTTCCTTTCCAGGACAGACAGGAGTGAAGGTCTGGATTGTATAAATACTGTATATTTATTACAGAGGAAAACTGCAAGCCAAGTCACAGCATACATGGAGCAGACATATTCACTGGCGTTTTTACCGGCTATTATGCAGGAGAACAGAGGCGCCAAAAGGATAAAAGGAAGCTAAATGAGCTTAAAAACCAAATTCTTCATCAGGCAATGTTATTGCCTGATGAAGCGGGATCAAACCTGTGAAACACGTTGCATATTTGGAGTTCATAAATAAAATATATTGACTGTCTTTACTACAGTCGTCGTGTTTCTACTTGGAGGAGGCAAGTCCACCACTACCTCCTCTATTTACCAAGAATTTGGTTTTTAAGCTCATTTAGCTTCCTTTTATCCTTTTGGCGCCTCTGTTCTCCTGCATAATATTGAGTCCACCCTGGGTGGAGGGTTGAACCCCCTTTTTCTCATCTACAGACAGCAACTTCTTATTCCTGAGTGGGGTCAGGAAAATCTCCCCACCTGCCTTTACAGTGGTTGCCTAATGGTAATCCTGGTTTGTGAGTATTAATATTTACTCTATCTAGTAACCATTTACCAGTACATATTACACTATTGGGGCTCTTGGTGTTCCTTGTTTTTATGTTTTTACCGGCTAGGTGACCTCGCCATCACCATGCTGCAGATAAAGGCAACATTTCAGCATGATTAACAACACCTATCTAACACCAAGGTTTTTACATAACATACCTGTAACATGCCTTCCATATCTAGCTGCATTAACTCTGCCTGGTTCATCTGAAGCACTGCGAGGCCTGCTCGGAATACAATCTCTAAACCCTGTGGAGGGAGAAAAACACGACTTGGATCACAATAAGTGTAAAGTATTACACGGCTGCAGTTCACTTCAGCCACAGCTGAAATGACCTACATGCAATTACCTAACACTCACTATTAGCAGATCAATGTGGTAGTGTACTTAGAACGGAGTGTGTTTAAAATAACTGTCCTTGATCAATGCTAAATCTGCTTGCGCGTTTTAGGAGACCTTTCTCCCTTTATCAAGCTGACAAAAACTTTTTGTCAGCTTGATAAAGGGAGAAAGGTCTCCTGAAACGCGTTGCCAAATAAACCCATTTTTCTGTTTTAATGCAGACACATTGTGTCTCCTTAATGCACGCATACCTTATCAGCACTTCTCTCTGCACAAATCTTGGCCACCCAGTGCTGCCGAGTGCTACAGCCTCTCCATAGAAGCTCAATCCATATCTTGCTGGCACGCTGGAGTAGAATACTCATCTGCAGGACCATCTGAGATCAGCCCATGCAGCGGTGAGTGACAACTCCAGTTAGCGTGCCAGTGTCTTGCTTTGCTCAACCACATCCACTTGGAGCGCTGAAGTACAGCACTCATCTGCGTGTCGGTTTCACATAGCTGCCGCAGCACAGAGTGCCTGACCTGCAAGCGCACCAGCTCTTCCCCTATGGGCCGCCATACCTTAGTTCTCCCTCTCCTATTTCCACGGCACGTGTGCCCCACCAGCCAGTACACCACTCCTGCCGTTCCACAGGTGAGGCTGCATATACCTGGCTACAAAGGGCACTGGGCGCTTAGTCGCCTGTGCCGCATATCCATTTCCTCCTCTTCACCTCTCTGCTTTACTACTCCGCATATTCCACCACCACCTATCCCCAAACCGGGAGGACTACAAGTATCAGCCAGCTTGGAGACCACATTTGGAAGTACCAAGGCGGAGTTATCCTGCGATCAAAAGTACAAAGTCTATGATGATCAGCGCAATGTGAATTCCCGATCTGTTCAAAGTAACTTGTAATCTTCTCAACCCACCACCACACCGCTTGTGAGATCACTCACCAGCTCCTTAGATCATAAGAAATGATCATATGCGTGCAGTCAAACAATCACCAGCCCGTCTGGTCATATGTGGGCTCTTCACTGCCGCCTCCTCAAATCCTCATAAGTAAAAACATAAACACGCTCCACATAGCGTAATCCCGTTCACTTAAAAATTTATTGTATTAAAACATCAACTGTTACACTCACGTGTCACAAATGTATGTCTATGACAGGCATACAAGTAAGCGCAGGGTTGGTTAAGGTAGCGGGCAGCGTCCGGCCGTTTACTCCACGCAATACCGCCGTCCGACTGGCATCCGCGCACTTCTGCAATCCCTCACGCGGAAGTGCGCAGATGCCAGTCGGACGGCGGTATTGCGTGGAGTAAACGGCCGGACGCTGCCCGCTACCTTAACCAACCCTGCGCTTACTTGTATGCCTGTCATAGACATACATTTGTGACATGTGAGTGTAACAGTTGATGTTTTAATACAATTAATTTTTAAGTGAACGGGATTATGCTATGTGGAGCGTGTTTATGTTTTTACTTATGAGGATTTGAGGAGGCGGCAGTGAAGAGCCCACATATGACCAGACGGGCTGGTGATTGTTTGACTGCACGCATATGATCATTTCTTATGATCTAAGGAGCTGGTGAGTGATCTCACAAGCGGTGTGGTGGTGGATTGAGAAGATTACAAGTTACTTTGAACAGATTGGGAATTCACATTGCGCTGATCATCATAGACTTTGTGTTCGAAATTTGTGAATTGACATTGGGCATCAATTTATATTGGCAGCATTGCTAGGACTGTGTGGTGTGTGTGGAGCTGCGCACGGATATTTTTGTTTCTGCGATCAAAAGTATACAGCAGGCGATCGGCAACACTGTATCCAGAGCCTATGTCCCTGGCCTACAAAGGGACAAAAGCGCTAACACTAACCAACCCATACGGGCGAGTCAGCAACTTATAGAGGTGAGAATATTCCACGAAGAGGCTTGTCATCTATATTGTTTTGAAATTGAGTGCGCTCTTCCCCTTTTGTCTTGTCCCTACCCCATCCCTGTCTACACAGATACCAAATGTATAGTTTCAGCCAAGCACTGTGTCAGTAAAGCAAGCATTCCAAAACTGCTGATAAAACCAATCTCTAAAGATAATTTTGGGAAATATATAATTAAATATTGTATGTAGCTAAAGGTGCCCTCTAATTATACAATCTTCAAATCTTGCCAAATCTATTTTGTGGCTCCTCTCGACACCTCCTCCAAAACTGCAATATGCTTCCTGTAATGTGGTGCCCAGAACTGTATCCCATACTTCAGATGAGTCCACAAAAGAGAACAAAACCGGGGCAGTATTATGCTAGCAACCTGAGTTTTTATTTACACTTTAATGCATCTCAAAATGTTATTTGCTTTGGCTGCATCTGTTGGGCACTGAATAAGATGTTTTTCTTTTACTTTTTGTCAACCAGTACTACTTAGTCCCTCTGCAAGTTTGATGTTACCCCCAACTGTATCTCATTCATTTTGTATGGAGCTTGACCATTGGTACGACCAAGATGCAGGACTTTACATTTTCCAACATTTACCATTTACTCTGCCATTTACTTGACCATATAGCCATCATATGCAGATTATTTTGCAATATGTTACTATTTTCCTGTGTGTTGATAACACTGCACAGCTTTGTATCATCTGAAAAAATAGCAACATTTCTATCTACTGTACTAAGTCATTAAAAACCCATTGAAAAGTACTAGTCCTTGTTCTGACCCCTGTGGAACCCCACTGTTAACAGTTACCCATTTTGAATATGATCCATTGACCACAACTCTTTGCTTTCTGTCCATTAGCCAGTTTCTTATCCATGCACAAAGATTCTTCCCCAGACCTTCTCTCCTCAACTTCTGCTCCAGACTGTTATTGGTAATAGTGTGGAAGGCCTTTGCAAAGTCGAAGTATATCACATCTACTGGCAGCATTTCCAATATCCGCATTAGCATTCATCATATCATAAATGCGGAGCATATTAGTCACATTAAGACCTGTCCTTAATAAACCCATGTTGATGATGAGAAATTAGACTATTCTCTATGAAGCCTTGTATAGAATCTCTTAGAAAACCGTGAATAGTTTGCACACCACTGATAAGCTTACAGGTCTATAATTTCCTGGATCTCTTTTTTTTTTTTTTTTTTTTTGTCCTTCCTAAATAATAATGGGAAAACATGATCCGTATGTCAGCCCATTGGAGCTATCCCACATGAGAGTCACAAGAGATAAGATAAAGTGGGTTTATCAATAACTGGACTTGCCCTTCACACCAGAGGATGTACACCATCCACTCCTAGTGCCATTTTCTTTAGCCTTGCCATCACTCCTTCCTACATTAAGCATTTAATTTTGAAAAATTGAGAAGCCTAGGGACCATTCTACATCTGTAATATGCAACAAAGATGTCTCCTCTGTAAACATTCAGTAGTTCTGTCCTATTTCTGTCGTCCTACCTCATCTTATAGGAGAGTAGCCACAGTACCATATGCAAGGATACAGAGGCGCCAGTAGGATAAAACAAGATAAAAGGTTTAAAACGGTTTAGGTGGCGGTGGTGGACCGTCCACACACAAACAGACAAAAAAAAAAATCGCTGTTGATTGTAGAAAAAAAATTCACAATTTATTCACATACTCCTACATAAAAGTGCAACGCGTTTCACGGGCAAACATCCCGCTTCATCAGGCAATAAACGAGCTATCAATATACTCAGAGCTGTGAGATACTCCGTTCGTTTATTGCCTGATGAAGCGGGATGTTTGCCCGTGAAACGCGTTGCACTTTTATGTAGGAGTATGTGAATAAATTGTGAATTTTTTTTCTACAATCAACAGCGATTTTTTGTCTGTTTGTGTGTGGACGGTCCACCACCGCCACCTAAACCGTTTTAAACCTTTTATCTTGTTTTATCCTACTGGCGCCTCTGTATCCTTGCATATTAAGTTGTCCACCCTTGGTGGAAGGGTGATATACCCTCTTTTCCTATCTACAGAGAGCGACATCTTAGTCCTGAGTGGGGTCAGGCTTAATCTCCCCACCTGCGTATACAGTGGTTGCCTTAGAGCAACCCAGGTTTGTAAGTATAATACTTACTTTTAACATTTTTCTCTATTTATACAACATACTACACTATATTGAGCTCTCGGTCTCCCTTTTCTCATCTTTTACAAGCCACAGTACCATGTTTGGTTTCTCACCTCAGACATAAAAATATCAAAAATTCTTGTGGCAACTGGTAGTGGGAAACTTGTTAGAAAAATAGTTAGGAACCAAGACGACGCGTACATAGAGGTATGAAAACTCTGGGCTTGAAAGTGCACATAAAGCTCTGGAAGATGCTCCTGGAAGAGAAGAAAACACAAGAGGTTTACAATCACAGGTCCAGAGATGAGTGAGGTCACAACATTACCAAAGCAGCTGTAGAAAGTTTCTCATTACCACCTCTAATTACATTTTAGATAAAAATACACTGGCTGCCACAGCTGACCAAAACAGCCACAAAAAAAGGAGTACTGTAGATTTGAATTTAATTAACGCAAGCAACTGCATAATTATATAGAAATAGAGAAGAGGAAACCAGAAGGTATAAAACTTCTTACCAATAAAATAAAATGAAAGAAGATTGGCTTACCTCTCAAACAACACTGGAAATATTGTAAGAAAAATGTGCACAGGCAAAACATTTAGTGGTTCTAAGCCCACTTCCTCAAGCCAATGCTGAAGCGAATTTTCAAAAAAAACATTTATCTAATGGAGAGGAAAGGCATTGGGTCCTATAGAACCTTGCCGTTCTTACGGTCTCCTCGTTCCAGCACTGTTGCCTTCATAGCAATCTTTGACCAATGGTAGAAGACTGCTCTGTACCGCTGCGGGAGGCTTTGCAATGTCTGGCAGTTAACTGCCTGCCTAGATTGTGCACAATTGGAATGGCACAGAGTAAGTGCTGTACCACCACCAGCAAAAGCACAAGCACCCATATTACACACATATTGAGATGACAGATTCTTTGCTATTGTTGGATACATCCATATATGAATTACCTTGATAGGTTCAATCACTGACCTCTTTCAGGCTACGTCAAGCAATTTAAAGTGGCTTTGAACCCACATTTATTATTGTAATAAAAAACATTCCTCAGTCACAACTGTGTTAGCATATGCCATTTTCCAGCTTACCACAAGGTGTTGCTAGCTGCTCAAATCTCACTGCCTTTATTATCTTTGTCAGGTCAGAAGTCATCAAATTAAATACATTTCTATGGTCACAGGGAACTCAAAGGGGGCAAAGCAGTACATTTTTTTTTTTAAAGGTAAAAATAAATTTTTACATATAAAAACATTACTGTTTTTTGTGTTCTCATAGTTCACGTGTTTTGATGGCGATGTTTTTGTTTAAGACAATGAAAAGTGCATCAACGGAACCAATGGTAAATTGAGCTTTACCAACACATGCAAGAAAGCAAAACAGCAGTCGTCATACTCACCTGAATCATGCATTCAAACTGATACATACAGAGACCTAACTCAGCCATGCTGGGTTTGAACAGCTCCCGCAGTCGATAGTCTTGCATTAATTTAACAAACACACAAAAAGCCTCCTCTTCTGGCATCTGCAAGATGTAAATCAGGCTGATTACATTTTAAACAGTCACTAAAAACAGGTTGGTTCAAAATGGCAAATACGGTATACCTACGCATGAACCTATACTTATAGGAAGTCAATGAGGTAGTGCCCCAAAGATACTGTGCTTATATAGGATACTGAAGAATAAGGATGGGCAATTAGATGTAAATAACTCAGAGTTGATCTAGGATTAAACAAATTTCATACATAAATTTATGCGTGATAAAGGAACAATCGCATTCCACGTCGGTGGTATTTGATCAATACATTTTAAAGCTGCATACAATTTTTTGTTTTTTTTTACACAACTCTGGATCAACTAATTGTCCATCCCTACTGAGGAACAGGGACTCCTTGGGTGTAGCGGTTAATTATAAATTACAATTTATCAGTAGAATTCAAGTGCCATGCTAAGCCTGCAGTATATTAATGTGTGTAGACAAATCCCTCCTCATAGGAACATGGCACAGATCCAATTCATATAGAGTCCAGTGCAAGGAACACCTGACTGCCAGACTTTTTTTTTTTTTTTTTTTTTAATACACATAAATTAACCAATTCGCATCCAGACCTTGTTTTCCCCTTATTGACCAGAGCAGTTTTGACGTTTTAGCTATGTCCCTATTCAATCAGCAAACTTTATCCCTACTCACAACACGTAAATGATGTACATATCGTTTTTTTCAGGATAAACTAGACTTTCACTGGGGGATATTTTGTCCCGAGAATTTTTTTTTTTCTGCGCATTTTAGTGGGAAAAAAGAGGGGAAACGTTAAAATTGCATCATTTCTCAGGTTTTCTTCAATTCTAGTAAAAAATACAAAGTGCTACAGTAGGTAAATCAGTATTAAGTCCCCCAAGGATAGATAGCCAGATGTGTGCCCAGTATCAGACCCCCCCCCCAGTATAGCCAGATGTGCCCCCCAACATCCGCCTCCATTATAGCCAGATATGCCCCCGCATTTGCGACCCCCCACATATATTTATACAGCTGCATATCCCAAATAAGCACCCCTCATTATAGCCAGATGTGTCCCCAGGATCAGTGTTCCCCATTATAGCCAGATGTGCCCCCAGGATTAGCGCCCCCGCCCCATTATTGCATATGTGCCCCCCAGCATTAAGTTATGTCCCTCAGGACCATCAGATGTGCCCCCCATTATAAAATCCCCCACCCCATTACCCTGATGGGCCCCAATAATAATTTCAACCCCCCCCCCCTTCAGATTTTAAACCCCCACCCTCTGTTATGGGCAGCCTGATGTGCCCCCCCCCCCCTTATCACTATGCCCCCCCCCCCAGATCGTAAAAAAAAATGCCCCTGCAAGATGAATATCTCACCTTACCTGGTTCCTGCGATCATCCTGCAGCTCCAGCCTCCATTCTCCGCTCTTCACTCAGCCCTGTGACGCTGAATATCCGGGTCCCGGCTTGATGACGTCATCAAGCCGGGACCCGGATATTCAGCGTCACAGGGCTGAGTGCACTGCGGAGAATGGAGGCTGGAGCTGCAGGATGATCGCAGGAACCAGTTCAGGTAAGATATTCGTCTTGCAGGGGCGTTTTTTTTACGATCTGGCCACGGAGGGGGAAAGATGAATGATCACGCTGTTTGCTACAGCGGTGATCATTCATCCGCGGGGGGGTCACTAATTGGCTACAAGGGAACATGTTCCCTTTTGCCAATTAGTAAGGCAGCTGACAGTGCCGGGGGGTGTGCTCTGAAGCGCACCTGTTCCTGCACAACAGCGCTGCAAGTAGGTCAGTATATCTACGTCGCTGTGGCTTGGAGGGTGCCACAGCTGACGTAGATATACTGTAGTGGAGGGGAAAGTGGTTAAACACCAGTGCCAGCTATGCTTTTATTGATATTATTAAATTGAACCAGAGGTGACAGGTATATGGAGGCTGCCATATTTATTTCCTTTTAACCTCCCTGGCGGTTTGTTAAAATCCGCCAGGGGGCAGCAAATACCTTTTTTTTTTTAAAAAATGTTTTTTTCATGTAGCGAGACAATGTCTCGCTACCAGGCAACAGGCTGCCAGGCAACAGCCAACCAAATAAATATGGCAGCCTCCAAATACCTCTCACCCCGGGTTCACTTTAAATTTTGTTCCCAAGTCTACATGTACCAAAGTCTAAATTCGTCAGTTGGATTGTTATTACAGTGCAAATAAATCTGAGAGGATTCAGAATTATGCAAGATACAAAATTCTACTAATTATGAAAATACATTGCATAATTGACTAATCAAATCTTGCAGTGAAAGTATTTCACATGACCATATTCAAGCTGCATAGATTTATAGTAACATTTGCATATTTATGCATCAGCTTAGATTTGCACATTTCAAGTAGAAGGTTGGCACTGAGCGAAAACATTGTACTAAGCGCCTTTTAGACACTCAAGGCAAAGGAATACGGGGACACAAAAATGCCTAGACATCCACTGCAAGCGGAAATAGTTTTTTTTAAAAAAGCCGTGGCATATGGATACGAACACCTATAGATATTTGCAGCAGTCTAAGGGTTAATGATTGAGTAATGGCACCAGTCAGTTCTAATTTGACACTTTATTAAAGAGAACCTGAAGTGAGAGGGATATTGAGGCCGCCATATTTGTTTAATTTTAAATTATTGCAAATTGCCTGCTTGTCCTGCTGATCCTCTGCCTCTAATAATTATTGCCATAATTGCCAAAGCACAATACTTTATTACAGCCTTCATTTTGCTATACAGGTAGTCTCCGGTTAATGAACACGATAGGGAGTATAGGTTCGCTCTTAAAGTGGATCTGAGGTGAACTTTTACTCATTGCATAATTGTGTTCCTTTCCTATTGTTTATAGGGCATTCCTCAAGCTAAATACTTTTTTGTTTTTGTTTTAATACTCTAATTCCCTATAAACTAAATAAACCACACCCACAGGTTTTCAGAGAGCCTTGGCAGTAGCAAGGGCTCATGGGAGCTCAGTCTGGGCAGGAGAAGGAGGAGGTGTTACTAGCCATTGATTTCAGAGGCAGAGGGGAGGAGGGGGGATCAGGTTTTTGTCACAGGCTAAGTGCTCAAGATATAGATAAGCCTACCTCTGTGTAATGTTTACAAACAACATGGCTGCTGTCGTATCACAGGAAGAAATAATCATTTTCTATTAAAGCTGTTTGCAGCTAGATATGCGGTGTAAAATATCTAAACTTTAGATAAGATATATAGACAAGTTACCGTACTTGTTATAGTTAGTTTTTCATCTCGGATCCGCTTTAAGTCGGAACACTGTGCCATCTCTGTCCCCTGTACCTCCTCTGTGGCATACATTTTAAATTGGTGCCGGTAGACTTGAGAGCAGGATACAGCCGGTATATGGCTGATCCTGCTTCTGCACAAGTCCGGGCCGTGTTAATAACTATTCCCCCTCCAGGCCGCCATGGATGGTGGGGACTGATATAATTCGGCTTCCAGCTATTGCTGGAGGCCGAATTATGGTTTTAAAAGCAACTTTGGCTAAGTCTTCTGACGGCGCCGACGTTAATCACTGAGCGCGCTATAGCTGTAATTCCTATTAGTTTATGGCTGCGCCCAACTCTACCTGCGCTGAAAAGCACTGCTCCGCCTCTGTGCCGCCCTGGGCCTCCAGTGTCCCTCTCTGTGTCACCTCTGTCTTCTGTACCTGCTTATACCAGTTTAAAAGCCTTACTTCCTTTGAATTTTTTAAAAATCAATTTTCTCAAAAACTACAAATCCAAGTTGAAATTTTTTTTACTTGTTCCCATGGAAACACAGAATCCAGGCCATTCGTATTGCAGGTCGTTCATAAGTCGGGTGTTCATAAGTCGGGGACTACCTGCATATTATAATCCATTCCAAAGGAAACAAAAACCTGGCTCTTCATAAAAGCATGTACACATCCTGCATAAATGGTGCGGATACAATCTTTAGGTGACATTTTTACCACAAAATGCTGCTTAGTTTTCTGCCACTAGTTGCAGCAGGAACTACAAAAGTGGTCAACCAAGTACTTTCAAATTCAATGCATCACTGAAGAAATGCAGAGAAACCTCTGCACACACACAAGATTATCACACTAGATCATCATCCAAAACAATCAAGAATGATTGTTTCAGGCTTTGTTTCGTTTATTAAATAGCCAGTGTCACGGAAGAGCCATGAAAAACAATCAGTTTTCTGCACCGATTGTTGTTAACGGGACAATCCAAATTGAATGTGTAGTCCTAAGCAGAGTGCAACCTTGGGGTCTTCCTTTGGGAATCTGGCATCTCAGCTGATAAAGAGCTTTCTTTTCATGAAGTCCCTTTTGTCTTTGACTGTCCCAATGTTTAATTACAAACAAAACTCAGTGAACAGTTCTGTGTAGAGTATTGTACAGACATGTTGGTAGCTTACAGGCTAGCAAAACATTGTGTTGCTACAGATTGGAAAGGACGGACAATGCATGGTGCAAAATGGAATTGGAGGGGTAATGAGAAGAGCAATGCCCTCAGCTGGTGGTCGGCTGAGGTGATCTGCCATTCTGGTGACACCTCAGGGAGGGTCTGGGCCGTACACATGCTAGATTCTTGGCAGAGGGCACCCCAAATGGCCATCACAGCTAAAAAAAAAAAAAAAAAAAAAACTATTTAGCAAAGTGTACGAGACGTAATAAGTAAGAACCTTTCCAATGGGGACAGACCAATCTAAAACATGTTCTAACCACCAAAACAAAGTTATTGTTTCCTCCATTGGGTTTTCTCAGCCCATTAAGGAAAGCCTTATAAAACTGCCATAGGGACAAGTCCTTTTTATTATAAACTAGTGACCTAAGCCCGTTTGAAAACGGGCTCTAGGCATGTCATTATCGCGCGCGTACACCTGCTGGCCGCACACTCGTCTGCCCACTCAGCTGCCCGCCCTGCATCCTGTCCTAACGGCTGTCAGTGCTTGACATGTGCAGTAGCGCAAAAGCACAGACACACGGACAGGACGCAGGGACACTTGATTATTAGGTAGGATGATAAAATATTCATTTAATAGCTACATTGACAGAACAAAGAGCTGGTATGGTCCGTACCTATGCATATAAAGTTTTTTCAGACCTTGTTCCAAGCAGAAATAATGCACAGAGAAGCCAGCAAATGTCAGACGCTATTTATCTAAGAAACTAGCTCACTGAAAACTGACCTTTCAAGAAAGACTATTAAACAGAAAAGGGGAGGGGAGAGAACAGGAGGAAAAGAGTAAAAAAACTAAACAAAAAAACTGAAAAGATTTACCTGTTGTGACCTTTTAAAACTACCGTAAGCCATATTTTAGAAACCAGCCCAGCAGACGTTGCAGTAGTAACACTGCTTAAAGTCTTATTTTCAAAGCCCTGCTTCACCCTCCTGAAAATATGGATGTGGCATTACTCATATAAAATTTCACATTTGATGCAAACATTCTTGAGAAATTCCCTTTGGAAGAGTTAAGCTCAGTTCACATTGGATTTTAAAGCCAAACGGATCCAGTAAAGCGGATCCGGTCTCCGCTTCACCGGATCCGTATCGCTTGATCCACACTGGCAAATGGATCTGATCACTGTTAGATCGGATCCGTTTTCACTCTGTTTGCCACTCCAGCAGGTGAGGGAGGGTGCAGAAGCCGGGTGGGTGAGGGAGGGTTAAAAACGTATCCAGGTATCTTCTTCATTGCAGCCGGGTGGTAGAGGGTTTCTTCCAGGCTTCAGTCTTCTGCATCATGTGACTAGTCACCCTCCCTCACCTGCTGGCACGGTTGCGGCACCCTCCCTCGCCCACTTGCCCGCTCAGGTATGTCCCAGTTCGCATCCCCACATTCCACCACCCCCTGTGGGTATATTGCCCTCCTAACAGTCCGTTTCTTCACTAGTGCTAAGAAACCTTCCGTTCTCTCATTGCCGCCAATGCAGGGCTTCAATTATCGTTTCCGGTCTGCTGAGCTCAGCGGTCCGGAAAAATATGTATTTCCTTTTAAGCAATACCAGTTGCCAATTGTCAGATTGTTGGCAGAAACATCTGATCTACATGCTTGTTCAGGGTCTATGGCTAAAAGCATTAGAAGCAGAGGATCAGCAGGATGGCCAGGCAACTGGTATTGCTAAAAGGAAAATAAATAGGTCTGCCTCCATATGTCGCTCACATGGGGTTCCCTTTAATCGTTGTTCTTTAGTAGTTGGAGTGGGCTTGTTCACAGGAGGCAGACATGAGTGTGGGCCTCCAAAGCTTTGTGATGCAGCGGAGATAAGGAGCGGGGACATTACACTGGATCTATGCTGAGAACTGATCTCATATCTAATAGGTCACTGAGGCAAGGTGGTGGCTTATTTATAGTAGGTAGATGTTATTTACCACGTTATATATGTATACCCAGCTCCCAGCTTAATTTTGCTTTACTAAGTAAGGGTTCCAATGTTGTTATGAAGATATAAAAAAACCCTCTTACCTGCATAAGTAGTAGTCCCACTATAAAAGCACTTCCTTGGCAGTAGCCGACTTCCCGATCCACTAAGGAATATGCCTAAATAAGTAATATTGCCATGTTAAACTAAAGCCACAGATGGAACGAAAAAATAATATGAAGGTGTCTAAATGTGCACATATGATATACATATTTATATTAACACGCGCACACTTATTTTTACTGTAGACATTCATCGGTTAATCCATGAGTGCTTCATTCACAACAATTGGAACAGGGATTGATTGCCCGATTCCTCTAGGACACATGACAGATCACACAGCACCCAATTAGATGAGATGTTTGGATGCAAATTGGTGGAAACACTCCCCATAGAAGGCAATGCAGTATACAGAAACCATTATTAACCTTTGAATCAAGGTACCTGACTGCATTTTCCATTATTTTGACCCCTCTTTAAAAAGTTATTAAATAGTAACTGTCAGGCTGCAAAAGCTCATTTAAACCTCTATTCTCCTGTGTTAAACAGTTTAGAAGGAAGCCAAAAAGGCAATACTGAAGTTAAAAATCTCTCTTAGGCCTAGTGCACACCAAAAACCGCTAGCAGATCCGCAAAATGCTAGCAGATTTTGAAACGCTTTTTCTTATTTTTCTGCAGCGTTTCAGCTAGCGTTTTGCGGTTTTGTGTAGCGGTTTTGGTATAGTAGATTTCATGTATTGTTACAGTAAAGCTGTTACTGAACAGCTACTGTAACAAAAAACGCCTGGCAAACCGCTCTGAAGTGCCGTTTTTCAGAGCGGTTTGCGTTTTTCCTATACTTAACATTGAGGCAGAAACGCATCCGCAATCCAAAATCTGCAGCAGCCCGGGAGTATGTGTTTCTGCAAAACGCCTCCCGCTCTGGTGTGCACCAGCCCATTGAAATACATTACCCTAGCAGATCCGCACCCGCAAGCGGATCGCAAACTGCAGCCGAACCGCTCTGGTGTGCACTAGGCCTTACTTTGATGTTTGCTGAACAGCAAGGGCAAGCTCCTAAAGAGGCCGGCAGGACGCATAACAGATACTGCAAAGCATTCTGGGGCTGCTCCTTCTCTCCACTCCCTTGGTCCTCAACTTCATGTCCCTATACCGCCCTAATGGCCCATACTCACGGGCTACAATTGTCACCGCAACACGCGGCGCGCGCGTGTTGCGGCGGTAGGTCGCCCGTGAGTATGCGGCATTGCACGGGCGCGCACCCCGAACTGTCGCCCGTCGCTGATGTCGCCAGGCGATTGAACCGCTCAATCGCCTGGCGACAGTCTCCGCCGCAACTCCGCCACAACTGTCGCTAGTCCGCGCGAGTACGCGGACTAGCGACAGCAACATACATAAAGGAATACGGAGCTTCCGGCGGGGGGAGGAGGAACGTCTGTTACAGCTTCCGTCGCACCGCTGGTCCCTCTTCCACGCGTGTACGCGGAGGGACCTGGAGAGGAGCTGTCGCCGGCCTGTCGCGCACACGCTCACGTGTGCTGGCGACAGGCCAAAAAGTTGCCCGTGAGTATGGGCCATAAGGCTGCTTTCACAGTGAGAAGTTACAGGCTCATGTTACAGCAGCCAGTAACGCAGCCTAACTCACAGCACTGAAAAATCATTGTGCTGTTCACAGGGCACATGTTCTGTTAGAGTCCGCTATTGTTCCTAGCCACATGGCTAATTAATATTCACTGCACAGTAATGTTGTCCGGATCATGAACCATCTTTTTTGTGAGTCGAATCACCAGGAAGCACAGTAAGGGAGGATATTACGTCACAATTGGCTTCATACGAGACAGACAATCATGGAACCTGCCATGAGCTGTCAGGAGCATCAATCTCTGCAAATACTATATAAAAATTCTGTGAAATCCAAACGTGGACAGAGAAATGCATATGTAATGTAAGTACAGCCAATATTTAGCTACTGATATATGTGGTTTTTTTTTTCTCTGAGACCCTATACCTAACAGCTCCTCTTTAATCCATTTTCAGATAATTTAAGATTTGATCAACATGACCATATATGTCTAAAATCAGTTACCATAATCATTTGGCAGCCGCAGAACAGCAGTCCATAAAGGTCCAGCGGCGAGGCCAGGGAGGGGCTTAGTCCTGCTAGCCATTCTAGATCTTGGCAGCTTTTCAATTGTCACTTTGAAAATCAATTACACCAAAGTACATCTGGCCATACATATATTGACTCTTCCCGTTGATATCCAGCAGATTCAATCACTCTGATCTGCTAGAAATTGATGCCACAAACAATGCCTGATAAATTCCAGTCCGAGACGGATTGAATCAGTCGATTGAGTTGATAATTAGAAGAAAGCTGCTCTCAATGGAAAAATAGCATATTTGTATATTTGAGGTGACGGCATCACAAATTGCAGAATGTACACACACTGGGTGTATTGAGTGCGTATGTTACACCCTATGTGAAGCATTTCTGTTTTTGTTTTATATGGTTCGCTGGATACACTGGAGGATTTGGTCCCAGGAGTAAAGGACATTATTATCACAGAGGGCAGCAGAACATACACTAATAGTCAATTGGGTTGGATGGAAGATATTGCCTGATCAGCGGCGGGTCAGGATTGCAGTGATAGTGGCAGCAGAGCTTGAACTCAAGCCAGCCCGTGTGTTCTCTCAAACCCCCCGGGGAGCTCCTCCCAGTCTCTCCTTTCCCCGGGAGCCCCTTTCACATGACAAACGCTGTAGGCCGAACAATGGAGGCCTCTAGTGGTCACGTAAAGGACATGCCACAGTGCCTCTAGTGTGACACAGGTGGCCAGGGAGGGAAGACACAGGGAAGAGCGGCCAACTTTGGAGAGAAGACACGCAAGTGGTTAGGGGAGTGTAAGCTCTAATAATTACACTGCATGGTCTGGAGAGGGACTGGGGGGCCCAGCAGGCAGTGCGTGGTTTCCCAGATATTAAATAGATTTCATAATGAAATCTATTGACAATTTGTGCCTAATGCGTGTGTAAGGATCCAATCTGAGAGGAATCTAATTGATGGTTAAATCTATTCATCTATTAGTGTAGGGTCCCACAAAATCACTACCGCTAATCAAAGAAGTCAAGGTCATCGAGACACACTCTTCAAGGCAAGGGTCACGCCTCCCCTAATTCGATAGCAATTTATTCCTAAAGGTTCCCATACACTTACTCAATATCCGCCGATAGACAGCAGATTTGATCACTGTGATCAAATCTGCTGTGAAATCGATACGCAAATGCTGACCGATCGACCGATTTCTGTCCAAAATTGATCGATCCCGTCAATCCGTCCATGCGGAAAATTTCGCTAGATTGCCGGGAGTGTGTCGATAGCAGCATTCGAATGTCCAATGACCGACGCTAGGGACAATACATTACTTGTTCCACCGGCGCGTGTTCCCCTTGTCCCTTCTCCGCACTGGGCTCCGGCTGGATTCACTTCCTGTCGGGGGAAGTTTAAACAGAAGCTGAAGCCCAGAGCGGAGAAGAGACAGTGGAGACCGGGGGACTCGAGCCGGCCAGATCAGGTAATGTATGCAGGGGGTGGTGGTAGCTCCAGCTCCACGGATTGTGAATAGATTTCACTGTAAAATAGATTTCTGTTGGCAGAGTAGGCAGCAAATAGACCCCTCTGTGATCAGATTCGATCACAGAAGGGATCTATCTGCTGGTCGATCTGGTGGCAATCTACCAGTGTAAGCCTTTAGCCACACTCAGCAGAAATCTAACTTCAAAAATCTAGAATTGTACCAACTAATGCAGTGCAACGCTTTGCTGCTCCTCCAGAACCCACTGACAGATTTTCCAGCATGTCCAACCACACTTTCTAACAATACACTGCTCACAATTAATAAAAGATGGATTTAAAAATGAATTGCCGATAGCTGAGGATTCACCACTATAACAAGCAACAGAAACCACCACAAAGTCACGACAATACAGCACAAATCAGCTGCTACGTAAGTGGCACCCAATTTGCAGAGTAAATGCATTCATTGATCAACACAAGTGCTTTGATAAACGCTTCTTTAGAGTACCAACCTTCATGACATTGAACAGAACTTCTTGCCCAAGGCTGTCTTTTTCCTTGAAGAAATCGTGCTCTGGATATGTCCTTGCAATATCTCTTCTGATAAGCTTTTCACATGGCGAGGTCATTTTTAAGAGCTCGGAATATTGCTCCTTGATTGGCATATTTTGAGCATTGCATAATAGTTGCCACACAATTGCACGGAAGTGATGTGGTATCCCTTTCCTGACAAGATCCTACAAAATAAATAATGACAGACACAGAGGGTAAACAATTGCAGTGATCTGATAAACGTCCACAAAAATTATTGTATGCAGATTTAAGGTGGTCATACATTGAGTGATTTGGGCAGTCGATCGACCAAGAGACAGATCACTCTCTGAATCTGATCAGAGAGATCTGTTGGCTGCCCATACACAGCAGACCAATTCCAATGGACTTCAGCATGAAATCTCCTGGGAATTGGCCTTGTTCCGCATTGGTGCCCCATGTGACTACCAGCATTATAGCACATAGGGTGCATGTGTGATGTCACATATGCGCCCCACGTGCAGTATGCCAGTAGTCACATCAGTCAGCAGAAAAGGTGAGGACACAACTGTGGACGGCGTGGCAGGTTTATGTCACGCTTGTGATTGTTGCACCGCTTTATACAAATTGTAAGATGGAACTCCCACTAAACCTCTGTAATTTACTGCTAGATGGAGAGAGGGGAAGGAGGGACAGGCAGAGATAGAGAATGAGGAGAAGGAGATGAGGAGGAAATAGAAATTTGAGTGAACAGGTGATTGTGTGTTCCTGTTCCAGTAACAGATGACCATAAAAGGAAGAATATTTATATTATATTAACACTGAAGTAATGAGTTACATTTATGAGTCTACTGCAGTCTGTGTGCAAAGTGAAGGGAAAAAAGTGTGCGTCTCTCTGAGTTTCTGTGTCCTCCCAGTGTCTGTGTGGTTTTCCACTCTGGTTTCCTCCTTTAACCATTTCAGCCGCCCGGACGTGATCCTCACGTCCAGGCGGCTGCTCTGCTGCAGTGCTGCGCTTCAGCGTGCGATCGCGGGCGCGCCCCCGTGCCGTCCCCCTGGTAGCCCTGGGATCAGTGAACGGGAACATGGTTCCCGATCACCGATCCGTGTCCCCAGCAGAAATCCCAAAGCGCTCTTACTAGAGGCTTCAGTCTTTCTGCAAAAGAAAAAAATAAAATAAAAAAAAAATAAAAAAAAATAAACAAACAAAAAGTTTTCCCGTCCTTGTGCTTCCGGTGATCGAGAAGCACAAGGAGAAAAAAATAAACTCAAGGTGGCCATCTTGTGGCCAAAATAGTAAAACTACATCTACATACATTTTACATTAAACTTTAAAGTTAAAAATTAACTTTATTTCCCAAAATATTACCCAAATAAAATTTTTAATGGAAAAAAAAAATTACAAAAATAAGAAAAAATAAAAAAAATAGTTACCTAAGAGTCTGAACTTTTTAAATATGCATGTGAAGGGGGGGAATACTACGAACATTTTTTAAATTATATTTTTTAAATTATAATAGTGATGGACGCAAAACGGAAAAAATGCACTTTTATTTTCAAATAAAATATTGGCACCATACATTGTGATAGGGACAAAATTTAAATGGTGTCATAACCGAGAAACGGGCAAATAAAATACATAGGTTTTAATCATGGTAGCGTGGATTATTTTAAAGCTATAATGGACGAAAACTGAGCAATACCGTATATACTCGCATATAAGCCGACCCGCATATAAGCCGACCCCCCAACTTTTCCCTGAAAAACCAGGGGAAAATGATTGACCCCCATATAAGCCGGGGGTAGGAAATGCTGGCCGCCTTATTCCCCGAGTGTGTCTTAGTATAGCTAGTAAAGTGTCCAGTATGGGTAGGTAGTGCCCCAGTATAGCTAGTATAGTGCCCAGTATAGCTAGTATAGTGCTCAGTATAGCTAGTATAGTGCTCAGTATAGCTAGTAAAGTGCCCCAGTTTAGCTAGTATACTGCCCAGTACAGCTAGTATAGTGCTCAGTATAGCTAGTAAAGTGCCCCAGTTTAGCTAGTATAGTGCTCAGTATAGTGCCCCAGTATAGCTAGTATAGTGCTCAGTATAGCTAGTATAGTGCCCCAGTATAGCTAGTATAGTGCTCAGTATAGCTAGTATAGTGCCCAGTATAGCTAGTATAGTGCTCAGTATAGCTAGTATAGTGCCCCAGTTTAGCTAGTATAGTGCTCAGTATAGCTAGTATAGTGCCCCAGTTTAGCTAGTATAGTGCCCCAGTTTAGCTAGTATAGTGCTCAGTATAGCGCTCAGTATAGCTAGTATAGCGCCCCAGTTTAGCTAGTATAGCGCTCAGTAAAGCTAGTTACGTGCCCCAGTTTAGCCAGTACAGTCCCCGCTCCCCATGGCCGCCGCCGCTATTACCTGGCTGAATCTTCTATTTCAATCTCCGTTCTTGTAAACATTCAGAGCAGCGCGCCCGGCGCTGCTACTGTGACGAGCGGCGAGCCAGGAAAGAGCGGTTCCCATAGTAACAGGACGCTCTTTCCTGCCTCGTCACAGTAGCAGCGCCGGGCGCGCTGCTCTGAATGTTTACAAGAACAGAGATTGAAATAGAAGATGCAGCCAGGTAATAGCGGCGGCGGCGGCCATGGGGGGAGCGGGGGACCCGCGGACCAGCGGAGGGGGGGACCCGCGGACCACCATGACTCGCATACAAGCCGAACCCCCAACTTTTGGCCCCCTTTTTGGGGGTCAAAAATTCGGCTTGTATGCGAGTATATACGGTAATGAATTTTTTCAATTTTTTTTCTTATTAATTCTGTTAAAATGCATTTATTGAAAAAAAATTAATAATAATTCTTAGCAAAATGTACCACCCAACGAAAGCCTAATTAGTGGCGGAAAAAATAAGATAAAGATCAATAAATTGTGTTAAATAGTGATAAAGTTATTAGCGAATGAATGGGAAGTGAAAATTGCTCTGATGCAGAAGGTGAAAAATCCCCGCGGGCTGAAATGGTTAAATACAAGTACGTTAAGTGCGGGTACTGGTTAAGTGGGTGCTTGGTGCAGATAGTGGGTGCCATGTGGAGGCTGGGTGCAGGTACTTGGTATCATGTGAGTGTGAGCACTGGGTCCCAGCTATGGGGAAAAGGTGGGGGGTGGGGGGGGGGGGGAGAAGGGGTGTGAGTGGATGTTGGGAGAAGTAGAGGTCAGTATGGGTGCTGCAGGAAGGGGAAGTCCTTGATGGTGGGAGGGGTCACTGGGGGTGCTCGGGGAGGGAAAGGTCAATTTAGGTGTTAAGGGAGGTCACTTTGGGTGGTACTGGGGGAAGGAAAGGTCAATGTGGGTACTGGGGAAGGGAGAGGTCACAATGGGTGCTGGGAGAGGCAGGATCACTGCAGTGCTAATGCTGAGGAGGGAGAGGTCAGTATGGGTCCTAGGTAGAGGGATAGGTCACTGTGGGTGCAAGGCTGAATGAGAGGACACTATGTATGCTGGGGGAGGGGGTGGTCACTGCTGTCAGGGAGACACCATCACACCTGCTCCCACACAGCTGCGGGGATGGTTACACTAGGATTCCTGTATGGGACCTCTTTACTTCAAAATGTCCCAGATGGGGAGGAGCTTTCCACAGGTGGTGAGTAGGGCTTCTTGCATGTGGTGGGCAGAGCGTATCGTGGCCGGGGCCTTTTTATGGGTATTTTAAGGGGGGCTTGAGGTGCTTGGGAACCCAGAGCCACCACCCCAACCCTCTGCACGTGCCTGCAAGAGCTGAAAGATTCCGGGGACCATTCTTGCACACAGAGAGAAACCCACACCTAACCAGAAAACTCAGAGTTCAGCTGAAAACAGAAAGAAAATGATTACAATAAAGATAACATATTACCACACACGTTACTTGTGCATGTGTATTTACATTGCCCAGCATGTTTTTTTATATTTCGGTTTCCTTTGGAAACTTTTTCTTTCAGGCTCACTGTACTATGTGAGTATAGTTTTGACAAAATGTTAAACATACAAAACCCCCGGGATTTTTCAAGGAAGTAAAAAAATAAAAACAAAACAAAAATCGTTCTGAATAATTAAAGTGCAATGTGCCCAGTTTTATTGCACAACCATTTATCGTCAGAGCTGTGTATAAGTGATCATTTCTGTGGAGGACACACTAATGCAAACAACTGACAAAAAGATACAAATTAACTTGGAAAAGAGACTGGTCTAATCAAAGAAATACATTTTCATTGATAGAAACGGATAATCTTTTATCATTAAAAGATTTAATTGAAGATAGATCATCAAGGAAACACCTGATACATTGAGGTTAACGTCAATGACAAACAAATTGCAAAATATTGAAAGGTAACATTATGTATATACTAGTGACCTTAGCCCGTGTAAAGGGGCACTATTGCGAATTCCCTGGATTTTAGTCCCTTTAACATAGATATGTGTAAGTGGAGCAATGTTATTGCCACTTATTGTGACTGATCAAAAGTATTTTATACATTGCCACTGACCATTTATAGCAAGTGAGTCACGTCGGAAGGTTTACCTTTCTGACGCGACTTAGCATAATCCATTCTGCAGTAGGAGGCATCTGTAGTTGTAGATACTGCAGCTGTTACATCCCCCCCCCCTCTGATCAGCCCAGCTAAGTTTGATCCAACTTGTAACTGAACTATCGTGCAGTTACAGAGTTTTGTGTACACTGCAGCCGCCATACGGGTCTATAGTTACATGCTGCCCGCTGAGGACCTCTTATTTGCAGCTGGCACAGTGACGGACACCTATTGGTGTCCGTTGCTGTGGTAACCAGCAATCGGCTTTCTGTCTTCGTTTGTGTCTGCTCACTGATGCCGTCGCTGGCTTGCACAATTAGAAAGCCGATTGCTGGTTACCACAGCAACGGACACCAATAGGTGTCCGTCACTGTGCCAGCTGCAAATAAGAGGTCCTCAGCGGGCAGCATGTAACTATAGACCCGTACGGCGGCTGCAGCGTACACAGAACTCCGTAACTGCACGATAGTTCAGTTACAAGTTGGATCAAACTTAGCTGGGCTGATCAGAGGGGGGGGGGGGGGGGATGTAACAGCTGCAGTATCTACAACTACAGATGCCTCCTACTGCAGAATGGATTATGCTAAGTCGCGTCAGAAAGGTAAACCTTCCGACGTGACTCACTTGCTATAAATGGTCAGTGGCAATGTATAAAATACTTTTGATCAGTCACAATAAGTGGCAATAACATTGCTCCACTTACACATATCTATGTTAAAGGGACTAAAATCCAGGGAATTCGCAATAGTGCCCCTTTAAAAACAGGCTAGGTCTGTCTCCGCGCGCCTGCCACACGCATCCGCCCTTCACACAGCCGGCCACCCGTTCACACCCCCGCCTGGCTCCATCCCTGTGGTCCTGCCTGTGTGAGGCTCGGTCCGTGCTGGGCACATGCGCAGTAGCAAAAAGCACAGACCCAGCTACACAGAGACATATGTCCCTGCTGTATGCAGGGACAGTTGCCTATTATTATATAGGATATTTTCATTATTGAGGTGAAAACCAAATACACATAGCATATATTAAATATTAAAAGCCTACATACTGACGTTTAGTGACCAATCGGGTAGTCAGTAAGAAGCTTACGAATTAGACTGAACTGACGAAACCAGCAGGATATATCCCTCGTCAGCCAGAACACTAGCCTGTAAACATCCTATGTATTTTACTATGGCAGATTATAGTGAATAAACGGATATATCAAGATATGGGCTAGATCACTATAGATTACTATGACAAATAAGAGCAAATCTTTAACAATACAAACTTGATAGAACCGGATATTCTAATTGTTTTTTTTTTTGGTACAACATTTAGGGCGGAAAAGTATAAGGCACTAACTATATGGTGTTGATAAATTTTATAATATACTAGCTGATGGCCCGGCGTTGCCCGGGTATGTATTTGGCTGGTGTTGGCTCCGCCCACTTTTTCTAACCCTAACATACAATTACTGAATGACCTAGTTAGTGAGCTTTGCGGTCTTTGGCATCAATTTGCAGTGAAACGAAACAAATCTGATTGTCTGTTTGCGGCTCCACCCCCTTTTCTGAATTTGAACCCCAGTCACCCAATTACCGACTGCACCAAGCTTGAGACTTTTGCCATTAACAGTGCAAGAATGGCAGCAATTAAATCTTGTCCTT
The DNA here is from genome assembly GCF_040937935.1 of Hyperolius riggenbachi. Lineage (NCBI taxonomy): Eukaryota > Metazoa > Chordata > Amphibia > Anura > Hyperoliidae > Hyperolius > Hyperolius riggenbachi. The sequence goes on along the minus strand of NC_090651.1, from coordinate 114,459,091 downwards.
AAAAATGAATAGGCAAATTGATTGGCTTTAGTAGGCACCACCCACTTTTCAGAATATTAATCCCAGTCACCTAGTGACCAACTGAGCAAAGTATGAAAACACTACCATTAACAGTGTAATAATGGCTGCAGTGCACATTTTTTCAGTGAAATTTGTAAAGAAACAATAATATTAACCAGAATTAAACCTAAAGTGACTCACTGCTCTTCTACAAGGCTTGGCTGTCCGGGTGGCCTTTTGGCTTCATTAGATTCTGAGTCACACAACAAATATACAGAGGTGTCAGAACACCTAATCTGCATACTTCGGAGTCAGTGAAATTACACAAGTTCCAAACTCTGCCGAGGCACCAAAATAGCCTATTTAAGCCTCCATATTGCTTTCACTTGAAATTTCTTTTCTAACAAAAAGATGAGCCATAGTCCTACCTTGATCTGTTTCTCTTTCTTCTTGTAGTTTTCCTCCCACTCATTGACAATGCGGCCCCACAGCAGCCAGGTATCCTCCTCCTGATGGTGGCTGAGGTTGCTGGATGCCGAGGAGCTGGACACCAGGGAAGACCCACTATTTCTTCTTGATCCATTTACAGATCGCAGCGATTTACTGTCAGTCTCTAGCAGCCTAAAGGGGGAAAAAATTGCATGTAAATGTAACATTTTCAAGTACAGTACTAAAATAGATTATTGGGTAATATGATGTAAAATAATATTTCATATTTGTTCAGCACTTTGCCAGCAAGTTTTGTAAGCAGAAAAGCTTCACGATCAATTGCTGAGGGATTAGCAGTCAGTCATGTGACCTCTTAGCTAGCAAAAATAAGCAACAATGATAAACAAGGGGTCTTATTGATTGGTCATAAATCAGCTAACAACCTCTCAAGACCCCATTCAGATGTTCTGTTTCATGAAAGGCAGCTTAATGACATGCATTTATGCTTGCAAAAAAATAAAAAAAATCAATGTATCCTTTTTGATGTTGCATGTATACAGCTGTCTGTTCCAACATCTTGTAAGCAAACAGGATTGAGTCTGATGAAGTCTGTACAGCTGAAAGCTTACTCTTAAGTTAAAACAAAGAAATTCAGGGGGGGCTGCTAAAATATTGGTATTGCAACTAGTTGTTTATACTAATATAGATAAAAACTTATATTACATGTATAAGGAGTAGGTCAGAGGTAATAGGTTATCAGAAGGTACAGTCCCAGAATCTTCTTAAACCTATATCGCACATAAATTACTTCTTCCCGCTGCTACCAACTTTGGTGGGATTTCCCCTATTCCCACCAATTCAAAGAAAACAGTTAAAATTATCCAAGTAGGAGCGTAGGACATATACAATTTATTGCCACTTATAGATCAAATAAATGTATTAATAGCAGGATTAATGCAAAATAATTACAGTCTATACTTCATACGCACACACTCATACACAGGCATACTGGTTTCCCATAAAAATGTAAAAAAAAAATTGTATATAAGAAAATTGGATTTCGTTCAATCCTAAAGCCTCATCTACACGGGTAGATGAGGCGGCGATGTAGCTTATCAATAAGCTCCGACAGGACGGATCTCCCCACCGCCAATTCCCTGCTCGCTCTCCGCGAGGGGACAATGGCAGGGAATCGAGCGGAAGATAAGCGGCGCCGGCGGGGACGAGCGAGGAATCGAACCTGGCGCGGGCACGCGGAAGAGGCAATCCGGCGGCTAATCGAGCCGCCGGATCGGAGCCTCATCTACCAGTGTAGATGAGGCTTAAAATTACCAAAAATGTATATAGAGTCCAAAAGGATGGTCTCCCATGGACAACAGCTATGCGCATCGGCACTGTAAAATGTAACTGATAAACCCAGAAAAAACAGTTCCAGTAATTGATCAGTACACCAGGTACAGATCTTCCGATAATATTAGATCTTTAAATCATGCATCCGGCTTCCTTACACCACTGTACAAATATATTAAAAAGATCTCACCACAAGCTGATAAACTTCATCCGCTCTGGAGTACTCCAATGGCCTGCAATACTCGTTATGTTTTGTCAGGCGCGTCCACAGCCTGTACGGATCCTCCAATACGATGTATGTGTCCACAGTGATGAAGACAGCCGATATCTGTGTTTATCAGTTACATTTTACAGTGCCGGTGCGCATAGCTATTGTCCATGGGAGACCACCCTTTTGGACTCTATATACATTTTTGGTGATTTTAAAGGATTGAACGAAATCCAATTTTCTTATATACAAATTATTTTTTACATTTTTATGGGAAACCAGTATGCCTGTGTTTAAGAGTGAGTGCGTATGAAGTATAGACTGTAATTATCTTGCATTAATCCTGCTATTAATACATTTATTTGATCTATAAGTGGCAATAAATTGTATATGACCTGCGCTCCTGCTTGGATAATTTTAACTACTTACTCTTAAGTTAGCCAATAAATGGTATCATCCGGATTCAAAACTTCTTGCTTTTACTGATGGCTAACACGGTACAATACCCTACTACTGAATACTGTACAGGTACACCTCCTCCATCTGAATATTATTTATGCCTCATTACACCTCAGCGCTCTCTGTCCCTCATACCGCCCTACACCTCAGCGTTTGCTGCATTACAGCCCTCCTACCTCAGTGCGCTGTGCCTCCAATCTGCTTTTGGCTTAGTACTCTTTAAGACTAGTGTAAATATACTGTGTTGCTCTCGGTCCCTCACACCTTGTTTCTCAGTGCTCTTTGTCCCTCATACTTCTCTGTAACTCTGTTCTTTCTCTCCCTCCTACCACCTTGTACTTCAATGTCCTGTCCGGCATACCTCTTTGTACCTCAGCAATTTCTGTCCCATATACTTCCTTGTACCGCAGTTATTTCTGCCACTTTTACAAACGTATGCGTCAGCTTTCACTGAACCTCACATCTCATTATACCACATTGCTCTCTGTGCCTCATACCTCCTGATACTTCAGGACTCTGCACCACATGGCTCGTGACTGCGCTTTTTTCAGTTTCCTGTAAGCACAAATGACTTAACAGGCACAGCAGATAAAGGACTATACCAACCAGGCGATTTTTCTGGTGAACTTTCAAAACGAACGACCGTTTCTGCAATATCGAGCAACATCTTGTAACTTTTAACCTAAGCTATGTATCCACAAGATGACAGCAGAAGAGGATGGACTGGAGGACTACTGGTGACCCGACGAATGACAGTTCCCCTATCCATCTTCTGCCGTGGGTACGTGCGACGGTCGCGATTGCTGCAAATCACTAAACAATGTTTAATTTAAGTTAAATGATGTTAGAGGATGAACATGAACAATCATTCCGATTCCTGCAGACTTCCACGCAAAAGTACAGCGATCGTATCACTCCCATCGCGTGCCGTCATGCATACACACTGCAGAAGATGGATAGGGGAAGAATCGTTTCATCGGATGGCAGGTCACTGGTAGTTACCCGATCCATCTTCTGCAGTCTTCTCATGGATATGCTGCTTTTAAGGAAGACAAAGCAGTTTAGACAAGAATGATAGTACCCTGGGTAAGACATTACTTTCACTTCACCTTTTCTAACAGCACCTTGTGTCAGAAACAAGGAGACAGGACACTGAAATAGCAATCTGGAATAAAACAAAATCTCCTAAATGTCCTATTTCAACCTCCTTGCTAGTAGAGGTGAATAGAGGACTATACATGTACAATGCATAATCGATGCAGCCATTCTAGATGTATTTCCTTAGGAAACAGGCGTTACATGACTCAGATCAGACCACAAAGTATTGCCCCAGCAAAGACACCACATGACCACGCCCACCTCCTCCCTCTGCTTCCTGCTTTGAGCAGGGTCAGATGGTTCTCAGAGAAAAAGACTGTCTGGAACCACTTCCTACCTCCTTCATGGTTTACTGTGGATGCAGATGGGATAGAGGCAGGGGCATAACAATAGACCCTGCAAGGGATAGAGCCGAAGGAGGGGCCCAGAAGCCGCAGGGGGCCCCATGTGGGGAGAAGTTTCAATTCCCTCCTTTCCTGAGAGACTGACAACTAAGGGCACAGAGAGAAAAAGCTTTCTGCTCTCTGCACACTTGTTCTAATGGCTGCATCTGCTAAGCGACTGATAAGGAATCATATAAAGTTTTGCAGACAAAGATTTGTATACAGTCCCTATTTAGTGTTCAGCAGGGTCTTGTGTATAGCACCCTGCCCCCTCCCCAAGTGCTCTTTACTGTAGTGATGCTGGATGATTCTGCAGAGCCAGTTCTGCTCCATCAGAGATGGACAGAGTGAGTGTAATAAGCCTAGGCTGGGAGCACACTCGTCTGTTGGTTTTCTGTATGGGTTTTCTGCACACCATGCGTATTTGAATGTGTGAAAACATGCACATTTTATCACAGAAGCTAATGTAATTGTCAGAGAAAAATGCCTGCAATGCTTCACTGCTGTCGGTTTTTATCTGCCTGGGGAAAACACATTAAAGTGTGCACTAGCCAGTAGCCAGTTTATTAACCTTTCTTGGTTTACCTGTGCAGAAAGTGAGGGGGGCATCCAAAGTTTCGCAGGAGGGCCCAGTGGTTTCTAGTTACACCCCGGATAGAGGGAGGAGTTAGGACAAAGGCTGCTGTTCAGTCCAGCCTAGCAGTATCCAACATTGGCAGAAGTATTGCAAACCCCCGTACATACGCACAATTACTGTTAGCGCTGGGATCGACTCAAAGCCTCAAGTGGCAGTTCGGAGACAGAGCGTTTCACAGATGCATCACTTGCCTACAGGCTAGCAACACATTCTGTTGCTATGGAGAGGGTGGGAGGGACAACAGCGTGGCACATGATGCAGTGGCTTGAAGAGGGAGGGCTAAGGAACAGACCAATTGGCTCAGCTGAGACCTGGGCCTGAACAGACAGATCTATAAATGGCAAAACAAAACCCATTAAGTGAAAATTCTTGGATTACAAAGCTACCTATTACAAAGCAGCCAAAGATGGGAAGGGCAACACCACACTATTTGCTAACTGCACATTGTCCTTGAACATTGATGTTTGCATAAGCGGGTCTAGAAATACTAGCATGTGAAATTTAGTTAAACCAGGAGTCACCTGTGTATCTCAGATAAAGATTTCCCGGAAACAAGAATACCATAAGTTTTAAAAATGTTAAAACATAGAAAAATATTGATTTACCTTTTAAGAAAGTAATATTTGCAGCAAACAGTTAAGGTATACTTCAAGTACAAATCTGTAATGGATTTGTTCACTACATAAACTGTAATCCACCTTTTTCTTATACTGTCAACTATAACTGTATTGTTAGATCTTGTATTCTGTTGTACTGCGCCAGATGCTGGCACTATATAAATCAATAATAAAAATGTGATCACCCTCTTTTACTGTAGGTTTCCATAGTTATTTCTTTTCATTTTTTTGCCTGCATGGAAACTGTCTGTTGATATCACCACTGTGCAGAAAAAAAAACAGTGAAAATCCACAGCTCTAAGGCCTCCCTCACACTGGCAATTGCAAAACGCAAGTGATTTTGCAAAGCGAAGTGTAAACACTGCCATACACATTACATTGCAGTAGTGCTTTTTAAAACACTAGCGATGGCCAGTGATTGAAAAAGCTGCTGAAATTGTTAATAAAACGCTCCGGTGTGAATGAGGCCTTAGGGCAGAGACACACTGAAGAGTGTTTTTGATCAGGTTTTTTATTTTAAAAACATGGTCCCATTGCCTTGCATTAAAATTCCCAGTAAAATTTCCATGCTTGCAATTTTTCTAAAAATCACTAGAACTGCAAATTTGTCACAATTTTAGCGCTCAAAGTTCACACTATGTCTTTTGTATTGCGCAATAATCCGCCATGTAAAGTCACTGTTCATACAATTGTATGGGAATGTTCACATCTCACCATTTAAACAAATCACGTTATTCTTACTCGCTATATGCAGCGAGTTTCTGGATAATGTATATGAATATGTGCACACCGCATGAGACAGGGGTGGGCAAACTTTTCCAGCTGCTGCCACATTCCTCAAGCGGCCTGCATGCCATGCCTCATCCCTCTCGAGTTGCGAGCGGTGCGTTATAGGTTTTACTCAATCATTTACATTGTTCAGCAATCTCCATGGCCACGTCATGTTTCACACTGGCACATACTGATGGTAAGGGCCCATTTACACTTAATCAGTTGGTGTGCGTTAGTACGCGTTGATACGCGTTTTTTTTTCTATAGCACTGCATTGTGAAAAAAATTTCATTTAAAACTTGTTGTGTGAAAGGTGCCATAGGAAAACATGGGCATTACTTTAAAAATCAGTTTTCTTTCAGTTATAACAGAGCAACTGATTAAAGTGAACCTCCAGACTAAAAATCTACTCAGCAGAACTGAAAAGGCTTGGTGTTTCTTTAACAGTTTCACAGCATCAGAATTTTGTTTTTCTTACCAAAGCATCATTTTTAGCTGCATTTTTACCCAAGCTTCACCCATCAAAGAAAAAAAAGCCCGGGCTTTTTTTCCCTGATGCTGTGCAGAGCACGATGGGATTTCCTATGTTATTCACGTTGCCTAGCAACGCTCAGGACACAGGACAGTTGGAACTGTGTCCCATGCTCCCTGTCACCTCCTTTCAACCAAAAAGATGGCTGCCATCATGAAATCAAACATTTGCCTGTTCTTTTAAAACAGTGTGGGTAAGAGATTATATTACCTATCTATTTTAATTAACATAACTAATGTAACTTAATGACAGTATGTTTGTTTAGGCTGGAGTTCCTCTTTAAGTGTAAAAGGGCCAATAGTCACATGACGCCACTGTGGCCATAGAGATTGCTGCTGGGAAGTGCTATTGGGCAAGTTAAAGGATACCCTTGGTGACATGTGACACGATGAGGTAGACATGGGTATGTACAGTGCCTAGCACACAAATCACTATGCAGTGTTCCTTATTTTCTTTCTTTGCCGGAAAGAGTTAAATATCATGTATGTAAGTGGATGACTCAGTCCTGACTCAGACAGGAAGTGACTACAGTGTGACCCTCACTGATAAGAAATTCCCCCTTTTATCTCTTTCTTGCTCTCAGAAGCCATTTTCTGCTAGGAAAGTGTTTTATAGTTGGAATTTCTTATCAGTGAGGGTCACACTGTAGTCACTTCCTGTCTGAGTCAGGACTGAGTCAGCCACTTACATACCTGATATTTAACGTTTTCAGACAAAGGAAGAAAAAAAGGAACACAGCATAGTTATTTGTGTGCTAGGCACCGCGCTTACACATGTCTATCTCATGTCACCTCGGGTATCCTTTAAACTTATTATGCACCACATGCAACTTTGCAGCCAGGGAGGGAGGAAGGAAAGGGGAGGAATCTGGTGTGGTGTCGGTATGCCCTAGATTTTTGGCATCCCCTAAACCTCATGACGTAACCATATTGCGCATTATGCTAGCGCTGCATTACTCATGCTCAATAGGTCTTTCAGTCTCTGAAACATCTGATTAAAAGCTGGTTTTGGAGATATGCAGTCGTCCTATAATATTGCCCTGCGCAGAAGCAACGCCGGAAGCTGCATTAAAGGACCTCACCATCCTCTGTACGGGATGCACCATTCTGCGGACGCACTGTCCTATGCTCTGTATGGACAGCACATTTACTTTAGTACCGCAGCAAGCAAAGGTCGAGAGTGAAATGTTCAAGGATTCCTCTGCACACCTTCCATAATTTAAAACAAAGTCCTTTATTAGTTCATCGTAGAAAACAGCAACAGGTAGAAAAGCAAGCAGCTGACGCGTTTCTGACTGTACCGGGTCCTTAGTTGTCGCTAATATGACATGTTCCTAGCAGTCTTTAATACCCAGAGACCACACCTACTTCCACCACCACACCTACACTGGTATCTCATATTCTTAAAGGGGAATACCCCTGGAGGAAGGAGAGTGGCCTCCAGCATATTGCACAATTGTTTGAATACAAACATATGTTAGGCCCCGTACACTTGTGGTTCGAGTCCGCAAGTGTCCGGGGGTCCGGGGGCCGCAAAGAGACCGTACGGGTCTCTGCAGTGGTCACAAGGCGGCACAAGTTGCGGATCCGGAATGTATCAGTTCCGGCTACAATAAAGTAGCCGGAACTAGATACATTGCAGTGCCAGAAAGGCACCGCAAGCATGGGGGGATACCGGCGTGTAGTCCGGGCCCCCCCAAGTGGCATAGGACCGGTGCTGGAAGCATACGGTCCTATTGCCAGTGTGATGAAACATCCATTTCTCATTGCACAGCACGGCCGTACGCGAAGGGTCAGGATCCGGCCCGGGTCCGCAGCCGCACCGGGACGGACTGAAAAATAGCGCATGTTGGAAAAAGAAAGCCGGATCGTCCCGGAACTGCGTTCCCGGATCGGATCCGGACGGCGCACGATTGTGAATGGATACATTGATTAACAATGTAACCATTCACCATCCGCCGTGTATGGAGCGTTCCGGGTCAGGGGAAGCCGGACCTGGAACGCTAATGTGAACCGGGCCTTAAAGAGACTCTGTAACAAAATTTTAAGCCTTATTTCTTCTATCCTATAAGTTCCTATACCTGTTCTAATGTGGTCTGTCTTACTGCAGCCTTTCCTAGTTGCACAGTGGCTGTATTATCTCTGTTATACAATCTAATCTTCTTTCCTTTGTCAGCTTTGTCGGGCTCAGGCAGGAATGTGCTGTTCTGCTTGTGGTAGGATAGAAGTTATACACACCCTCTCCACGCCCCCTGCAGGTTCTGTGTGAGCTCCTCTCAGCCTATCACAAGCTGGTTAGCAGCCATGTCCTTTGTTTGTAAACACTGCCTAAAACTGGCAATTACAAGCCAGAATTGCAACAGGGAGTAGCAGAAACCATACAGAGGTGCCCAGGAGCACATAATTAATAGAATGGTATGCTTTTTATTGTAAGAATTTAAGAGTGCAGATTCTCTTTAAAAAACATACATTACATTAGAAAAAAAACCAACAATAGTGAACCGGTGAGGCTAACCGTCTAAATCTCACTACTACCACTGCAGTTATTACGATACCTCAAAAAGGGAGAAAGTGAGAAAAGAGGAGAAGGGGGGGGGGGGGTAGGAGAAGGAGGGGGGAGTGATAATTAGGAGGGAGGAAAACAGGAGAAAATGAGGCAGGGGAGGAGGAATGCCCAAGGAAGGGGGGGGGGGGAATTTAAACACTCATTAAAGAGGCATACCCACCCCAATGCAAAGCATTGGAGATTCCCAACCTAATTCTTCCAAAGATAGATCAAAAAGGTGTAAATACAGTAATTCAATAATTTGATACAAATAAATAAGAAAACCAAGCAACCCCTTTGCAACAAGTCAAGTACCAGAGAGACCGTTCATCAGACTTCACTCCCAGTCCCCAAATAGGGGTAACACAAATTGACGTCCCATCTATGATTCAACTCATTAGGTTTTCTAGCATCCAAATCAAAAATCCATCTCACTTCATGTTCTAATATCAAGAGTGAGTAGGTCAAGAGTGAGTAGGAGGTAGGAAATCAGTCGGGTATAGCTTGCTGCATTACTGAAGTAATGTGCAGTTTCTTCCATGGAATGGTTAGGCAGGTTAAGGGTTAGGCAGCGGTAGAGGGCGGGTTAAATGTTAGGCATGGATAGAGGGAGGGTTCTGTGTGTGAGTAGGGTTAGGTCATAGTAAAATATAGGTAGAGATTACCGGTAGTTTACTGATTGGAATTACGGTAAGTTATATACTATCAGTAATTTTACTGAAAGTCTGCTAGCCGGTTTTCCAGGCAACTTTTTTTTACATGTACACCCTCAAAGAGGAGAAACACTTTCAAGTGGAAGGAACAGACCAAAAAAAGTCTTAAGTTCAAGATAGGCGCTTTAAAACAAATGGTAGTCATTCATGTAAGACACTTTACAATTGAGTTTTTAGATTTTAAGCACAAAATATAACTTTAGGATTCCAGAAAAGTCCTATGAGAAGTTGAACTATAGATCCAATAGTTTATCTCAGTTTATTTTCACTTCAGCTTTGATGCAATGAAGATTTGTACACATTAAAAAGGTTTTGTTATAAATACGGTAGGTTACAATTTAAAAATGACGAACATCTCACAAAGGAATATATGCCAATGTTTTCCCTGTTTGATAATGTTTATAGTATACACAACATGCTATAACAGAAGCTGAAAGCAGGGAAAAAAAACATGACACCGGATTAGAGTGCTTTGCCTTAACTGTAAGGTGCAAGCCATAACTTTTCATACTATAACATTTAATCATCACAAAATACATAAAGGTATGAAGATAAAAAAAACTGTACCAAACATGCAACAAAAGTAGTTATATTGGATCAATACATTTTGGTGGGAAAACCATGACTTGATTTCCCATAATGCAGTGTTCAACTGCTACATTATCCAAGGTAAAATTATTAAATAAAAGAGATATAAGTACAAAAAGTGTGCACTTTAAGTCAGCAAATTTCTTTTTACTTCTTTCAAGTTTTCTAAAGTAATTTTTCACCACGTACTAATGCTAAACAGCATTGTCAGAAAAGGAAATATTCCAACATTCTGTGTTACAGAAAATGATTTCAAATGATACTTATTTTCTGTATTTCAGTACAGTAGTACTGCAGTTTTAGAAAAGCAGAAGAATGTCCACTGTACCTTAACAGATTGAGGAATGACATGAGAAGGCAATTCTCCTAATCCAGTGTAAAATGAAAGGTAATTCCCAGATACACTTAGTGCTCCTATTGTGGTACCTGGAGCAGTTTAACCCTGACAAGCAAACAGTGTGCGGCATTACCATGGAATGAACCATTTCAGAACTCTGGGGAACTATCCTTTTGTTGACAAATCCCAGGCTTTGTAAAGAATAGGGGACAAAAAGCAAATGTGGTAACCTTTGTACTTCAATACAGTATGACATTCAGGACATCCACACAGTCCCTTCATACAAAAACAGACTATTACACTGAGATTTTAAGGTAACTTTTATATAGCGGAATAAAAATGTGAGGAATTGAATCAGTACCAGTCAATACAAACATGCTTGTAGGTGAATTAACAGCAGCACAGGCTATTGGTATAAATGCCACTGCAACCTGTTACCATACAGTATTCTAGACCATAGAAAACCCTGGGACTTGTCTACACATCTGGTAAAGCAAATTCAATGCGATTGGATTAGGCTTTCATCTGGTTTGGTCCAGTCAACCTATCCACAACTTCAAAACAATGAAAAATACAGGAGAATAGATAATTGGGCTGCATTTGGAAAACTAATGCAAACCAAACAGAAATCACTCGGAACACATTGTGAAAGCAGATTAAGTGTCTCCATAGTTACTCAATTTGCAGCATCGATTTCCTGTCGATTCAATTAAAATGAATGAATCTGGCAGAGATGGCAGACGTGGCCATCTCCATCGCCAGGGGTGCCTGTATTCCATAACCCCATCTCATGTATCGATGTCAGGTCAGATGGGGTACATGAGACGGGGGTCACAGAGTACAGGCGCTCCAGGCGAAGCAGAGAAGACACTACAGGAGGCGCACAGCGATAGGGGAGCGGCTTCCACACACACCGGCCCTGATGGGGGACACATTACAAGGAAGGGGGCGGCAGGTGGAGGCGCTAGGACGATCTCTAATCGACAAACTCTGTCTGCAGTGTGTGGGCAGGCAAGATATCTCTCTTATTAGATTGATCAGAAAAGGTTCTAATAGTCGATTTGGTGGCCATTGACAAGCATATTGGCCACCTTAACACTGCTCCATAAAAAGTCACTTAAAGTAAACCAAAGCTGACGTCATATGAAAAATCAATACTTACCTGGGGCCCATAAGCATGTGAGAGTCCCTCGCCGTTCTCCCGCTGTCTGCCGTTCAGCCGCTATCAGCCCTGGTAAAAGGCTCATTCGGGTCCAGTCTGGGTCTTCTGCTCGTGCGCGGGAGGTCCACGCTTGCGCATAAGACCCAGACCCGCTTATGGGGCTGGAGGAAGCCCCGGGTAAGTATCGATTTTTCATATGACATCAGCTCTGGTACACTTTAAAGCAAACCTTGTGCTACAGAAAGGCAGATTAATTGCAAAAATTAAATCCATATACACAAGCCATAAAAACAACTAGGATAAAGAATATGAAAGGAAAGACGCTGAAGTGAAAACTTCTCAACTCACACTGCATACTGACTAACACATGAGAGATCCATCCCATTCTCATCTTTGCTATCAAAGCCATACATGCAGGAATCCTCCTAATTCACCATGTGATCCTTAGCTTAGGCCCCTTTCCACTTGTTCGATGCCTATCGTGTTTCCAGCAACGCGCAGTGCGCACAACACACTAGGCATCAGAAGTGCGCTGTCTGGTATTCTAACCATGCATTGCACTTCAGCGCGGTAACACAATGAACAGTCGCATGCAATTTTGCCCAAACACACGGGCATGAAATTGGGGAGAACAACGAAAGTGCTGTGCTTTGGCCACCTGCGGTGCAAGCAGCGTGCAAGTGGAGAAGGAGTTTCATGATGGAGTACAGAAGCAGCAGCTGTTTATGGTAAGAGCAGGGCTGAGGAGTCAGAGCAATGTTGGGTACCTGGAGTTGGATTCTGTGGTTTCATAAACTGAGCAGTCCTCAGAGTTGCATGATTTTTGTACTGACTCCAAAGCCCTGGGTAAGAGGTTTTTTTTTTTTTACTTAAATTAATGCTGATTTGGTAATAATGACATGTCCTTCTGACTCATGTGAAAGCTAATGGAAGGCCACTTTAAAGCATCTAAAAATAACACTGTTTTCTCCATGATGCCTGTCAAAAATGATCTGCTTACTGCCTGGCTATATCTAGGCACGCAAAAAAGAGTATTTACAATTGCTGTCTGGCGAGAGCCGACATCTCTCAAATGAAATTATGTTATTACTGCCAAGAGGACTGCAGGAGCTTTATCCAAGATTGAAGCACGGCGTATGACGCATATGCAGGGAGCGAGAGATCGCCTCTGTCAGTGCCACATACACAAATACCACATGCTACTTTCAACAAGAATGCAACACAATCTTTCCAGCCCTGAAGCCTTCTCATGTAGTCATTCATGATCAACTTACGTTTCTATACCAAGCTGCTATGCAGAAATGGTTAGCCAGCGTTTCAAGTTAATGTAAGAAAAACTCAATGATTTCACTGCAAAAATCTATTACCTCATACAATGGTGTCATACAAAGTCCAGTCTCCAAGAATTTGTGGCAACATGAAAACCTCGGTGGCAAGCTCACACTTGGCTTTATGTATGCATTTGCATTTCAGATTCACACTACCAGAGGGCACCCTCCCCATAAAAGGGCTGTTTAGCTGACAAAAGAAAATCTCTGGTGCCCTTATACTGGCTGGGATGTCTTCTCTACCGAATGAAGCAGCAGCCAATATACATAGCTGAGGGAAAACAGATTGCTGATATATGCTCCCAGTCTACAGGATAAAGGACTCAAAACAATGATGTGAAAGGAATTCAACAGGGCAGTCAAGCAGCTCTACCAGGGCATCTTAAAGCAGACCTGAACTCCTAACTTCCTCTCTGCTCTAAGTTGAGCAACAGCATAACGGCCTTTATAGAAAAACATTTATTTATTTGTTACAGCTTACAGAAATCTGACAGTGGACAATAAAAGCAACAGGATAGTTAAGCTAAATAAGTAATTTCTCATTAGATAAATTTTATTTTTTCAGTTAAAATGAAGTTTCCCCCAACTTTAAAGCAAGGGGTGTACCCCGAAGTCACATGGCAATGTTTATCATTACACAGTTTATAAAAATTGTATTTGTGGCAACTAAAGCCTATGAACACTATACATCAAAAGACTATGCCTGAATAAACCCTAATCAGACAATATAACTACTTGAGTATTGTGTATGTCCCTTTTGTGCCACCAACATAGTTGTGAACCATTAAGGCATGAACATCTGAAGGAGTCCTTTGGTACATGGCACAAAGACATTAGTATCACAGATTGCATTTGTTTTTCTAGCACCTCTCATTAAGAACACCCAAGCTCCCAGCTATGTAAGTAATCTAAAGAAAAACAAATGCATTAAATCGGGCCACATTTATCCATTGCTACATGGATGAATTCTGATGCTCACATGCCCACTGAGGCAACATTTAGTAGTGGAGAGATCAACGTGTACTCAGCAGCTATGCATCCCTGTACACAGCAAGCTGCAATGCAATGAGTGTTCTAATGCTTTTCCCTCATGTCAACCATTAAAGACACCGTAGTGACATATAGTAGAATGCAGCAAATTATTTTTATGGTAATATTCTTGGTTTCAGAAACAATTCTAATCTATATACTGACGTATATTGGTCTGAAACCCTACCCTTCCAGTGGTGCTTAGCCTAGGCTGTTCAGCTATGCAGAATTCTACTTCCAGAGCATTCTGGGAGAGCAGGAATTATTTTCACTAGCTATGGAATGCTCAGAAACAAACATTCCGCAGAGCTGCACCTGACAGGACTAAAAATGTCACCACCTGCGATACATTTCAGAATGTAAAGCAGGGTGAGATAATATTTTACAATGGGGAAACACTGGTTAAATCATTTATAAATGAATATTGTAAAAATAGATCAGACTGGTGACAAATCAATGAGCCTTGCCCTTCACTGCCCATGATGTCACCAATTCACCTTCCTAGGACCAAATTAGGGACTAGTATCCGGAGGGTTCCCTCTACCCAAGTGTCTTTATTTTCTTATAAAAAAGGTTTCTGGCTGCCTTGAGTATACTTTAACCACTTGAGGACCTAGGGCTTTACCCCCCTTAAGGACCGGCCACTTTTTTTCCATTCAGACCACTGCAGCTTTCACGGTTTATTGCTCGCTCATACAACCTACCACCTAAATGAATTTTGGCTCCTTTTCTTGTCACTAATAAAGCTTTCTTTTGATGCTATTTGATTGCTCCTGCGATTTTTACTTTTTATTATATTCATCAAAAAAGACATGAATTTTGGCAAAAAAATGATTTTTTTAACTTTCTGTGCTGACAGTTTTCAAATAAAGTAAAATTTCTGTATACATGCAGCGCGAAAAATGTGGACAAACATGTTTTTGATAAAAAAAAAAACCATTCAGTGTATATTTATTGGTTTGGGTAAAAGTTATAGCGTTTACAAACTATGGTGCCAAAAGTGAATTTTCCCATTTTCAAGCATCTCTGACTTTTCTGACCCCCTGTCATGTTTCATGAGGGGCTAGAATTCCAGGATAGTATAAATACCCCCCAAATGACCCCATTTTGGAAAGAAGACATCCCAAAGTATTCACTGAGAGGCATAGTGAGTTCATAGAAGATATTATTTTTTGTCACAAGTAAGCGGAAAATGACACTTTGTGAGGAAAAAAAAAAAAAAAAAAAGTTTCCATTTCTTCTAACTTGCGACAAAAAAAAATGAAATCTGCCACGGACTCACCATGCCCCTCTCTGAATACCTTGAAGGGTCTACTTTCCAAAATGGATCATTTGTGGGGTGTGTTTACTGTCCTGACATTTTGGGGGGTGCTAAATTGTAAGCACCCCTGTAAAGCCTAAAGGTGCTCATTGGACTTTGGACCCCTTAGCGCAGTTAGGCTGCAAAAAAGTGCCACACATGTGGTATTGCCGTACTCAGGAGAAGTAGTATAATGTGTTTTGGGGTGTATTTTTACACATACCCATGCTGGGTGGGAGAAATATCTCTGTAAATGACAATTTGTTAATTTTTTTTACACACAATTGTCCATTTACAGAGATATTTCTCCCACTCAGCATGGGTATGTGTAAAAATACACCACAAAACACATTATACTACTTCTCCTGAGTACGGCGATACCACATGTGTGGCACTTTTTTGCACCCTAACTGCGCTAAAGGGCCCAAAGTCCAATGAGTACCTTTAGGATTTCACAGGTCATTTTGAGAAATTTCGTTTCAAGACTACTCACGGTTTAGGGCCCCTAAAATGCCAGGGCAGTATAGGAACCCCACAAATGACCCCATTTTAGAAAGAAGACACCCCAAGGTATTCCGTTAGTAGTATGGCGAGTTCATAGAAGATTTTATTTTTTGTCACAAGTTAGCGGAAAATGACACTTTGTGAAAAAACACAATTAAAATCAATTTCCGCTAACTTTTGACAAAAAATAAAATCTTCTATGAACTCACCATACTCCTAACGGAATACCTTGGGGTGTCTTCTTTCTAAAATGGGGTCATTTGTGGGGTTCCTATACTGCCCTGGCATTTTAGGGGCCCTAAACCGTGAGGAGTAGTCTTGAAACCAAATGTCGCAAAATGACCTGTGAAATCCTAAAGGTACTCATTGGACTTTGGGCCCTTTAGCGCAGTTAGGGTGCAAAAAAGTGCCACACATGTGGTATCGCCATACTCGGGAGAAGTAGTACAATGTGTTTTGGGGTGTATTTTTACACATACCCATGCTGGGTGGGAGAAATACCTCTGTAAATGGACAATTGTGTGTAAAAAAAATCAAAAGATTGTCATTTACAGAGGTATTTCTCCCACCCAGCATGGGTATGTGTAAAAATACACCCCAAAACACATTGTACTACTTCTCCCGAGTACGGCGATACCACATGTGTGGCACTTTTTTGCACCCTAACTGCACTAAGGGGCCCAAAGTCCAATGAGTACCTTTAGGATTTCACAGGTCATTTTTGTTTCAAGACTACTCCTCACGGTTTAGGGCCCCTAAAATGCCAGGGCAGTATAGGAACCCCACTAATGACCCCATTTTAGAAAGAAGACACCCCAAGGTATTCCGTTAGGAGTATGGTGAGTTCATAGAAGTTTTTATTTTTTTGTCACAAGTTAGCGGAAATTGATTTTAATAGTTTTTTTTCACAAAGTGTCATTTTCCGCTAACTTGTGACAAAAAATAAAATCTTCTATGAACTCACCATACTCCGTACGGAATACCTTTGGGTGTCTTCTTTCTAGAATGGGGTCATTTGTGGGGTTCCTATACTGCCCTGGCATTTTAGGGGCCCTAAACCGTGAGGAGTAGTCTTGAAACCAAATGTCGCAAAATGACCTGTGAAATCCTAAAGGTACTCATTGGACTTTGGGCCCCTTAGCGTACTTAGGGTGTAAAAAAGTGCCACACATGTGGTACCGCTGTACTCAGGAGAAGTAGTATAATGCGTTTTGGGGTGTATTTTTACACATACCCATGCTAAGTGGGAGAAATATCTCTGTAAATGACAATTGTTTGATTTTTTTACACACAATTGTCCATTTACATAGAAATTTCTCCCACCCAGCATGGGTATGTGTAAAAATACACCCCAAAACACATTATACTACTTTTCCTGAGTACGGCGGTACCACATGTGTGACACTTTTTTGCAGCCTAGGTGCGCTAAGGGGCCCAACGTCCTATTCACAGGTCATTTTGAAGCATTTGTTTTCTAGACTACTCCTCGCGGTTTAGGGCCCCTAAAATGCCAGGGCAGTATAGGAACCCCACAAGTGACCCCATTTTAGAAAGAAGACACCCCAAGGTATTCCGTTAGGTGTATGGCGAGTTCATAGAAGATTTTATTTTTTGTCACAAGTTAGTGAAAAATGACACTTTGTGAAAAAAAACCAATAAAAATTAATTTCCGCTAACTTTTGACAAAAAATTAAATCTTCTATGAACTCGTCATACACCTAACATAATACCTTGGGGTGTCTTTTTTTTCTAAAATGGGGTCACTTGTGGGGTTCCTATACCGCCCTGGCATTTTACAGGCCCAAAACCGTGAGTAGTCTGGAAACCAAATGTCTCAAAATGACTGTTCAGGGGTATAAGCATCTGCAAATTTTGATGACAGGTGGTCTATGAGGGGGCGAATTTTGTGGAACCGGTCATAAGCAGGGTGGCCTTTTAGATGACAGGTTGTATTAGGCCTGATCTGATGGATAGGAGTGCTAGGGGGGTGACAGGAGGTGATTGATGGGTGTCTCAGGGGGTGGTTAGAGGGGAAAATAGATGCAATCCATGCACTGGGGAGGTGATCGGAAGGGGGTCTGAGGGTTTGGCCGAGTGATCAGGAGCCCACACGGGGCAAATTGGGGCCTGATCTGATGGGTAGGTGTGCTAGGGGGTGACAGGAGGTGATTGATGGGTGTCTCAAGGTGTGATTAGAGGGGGGAATGGATGCAAGCAATGCACTGGCGAGGTGATCAGGGCTGGGGTCTGAGGGCATTCTGAGGGTGTGGGCGGGTGATTGAGTGCCCTAGGGGCAGATAGGGGTCTAATCTGATAGGTAGCAGTGACAGGGGGTGATTGATGGGTAATTAGTGGGTGTTTAGGGTAGAGAATAGATGGAAACACTGCGCTTGGGTGGTGATCTGATGTCGGATCTGCGGGCGATCTATTGGTGTGGGTGGGTGATCAGTTTGCCCGCAAGGGGCAGGTTAGGGGCTGATTGATGGGTGGCAGTGACAGGGGGTGATTGATGGGTGGCAGTGACAGGGGGTGATTGATGGGTGGCAGTGACAGGGGGTGATTGATGGGTGATTGATAGGTGATTGACAGGTAATCAGTGGGTTATTACAGGGGAGAACAGATGTAAATATTGCACTGGCGAATTGATAAGGGGGGGTCTGAGGGCAATCTGAGCGTGTAGGCGGGCGATTGGGTGCCCGCAAGGGGCAGATTAGGGTCTGATCTGATAGGTAACAGTGACAGGTGGTGATAGGGAGTGATTGATGGGTAATTAGTGGGTGTTTAGAGGAGAGAATAGATGGAAACACTGCGCTTGGGTGGTGATCTGATGTCGGATCTGCGGGCGATCTATTGGTGTGGGTGGGTGATCAGATTGCCCGCAAGGGGCAGGTTAGGGGCTGATTGTTGGGTGGCAGTGACAGGGGGTGATTGATGGGTGATAGGTGATTGGCAGGTGATTGACAGGTGATCAGTGGGTTATTACAGGGAAGGACAGATGTAATTAATGCACTGGCGAATTGATAAGGGGGGGGGGGGTCTGAGGGCAATCTGAGCGTGTGGGCGGGTGATTGGGTGCCCGCAAGGGGCAGATTAGGGTCTGATCTGATAGGTAACAGTGACAGGTGGTGATAGGGGGTGATTGATGGGTAATTAGTGGGTGTTTAGAGAAGATAACAGATGTAAACGATACATTTGGGAGGTAATCTGACGGCGGGTTTGCGGGCGATCTAATGGTGTGGGTGGGTGATCAGATTGCCCGCAAGGGGCAGGTTAGGGGCTGATTGATGGGTGGCAGTGACAGGGGGTGATTGATGGGTGATAGGTGATTGGCAGGTGATTGACAGGTGATCAGTGGGTTATTACAGGGAAGAACAGATGTAATTAATGCACTGGTGAATTGATAAGGGGGGGTCAGAGGGCAATCTGAGCGTGTGGGCGGGTGATTGGGTGCCCGCAAGGGGCAGATTAGGGTCTGATCTGATAGGTAAAAGTGACAAGTGGTGATAGGGGGTGATTGATGGGTGATTGATGGGTAATTAGTGGGTGTTTAGAGGAGAGAATAGATGTAAACAATGGATTTGGGAGGTGATCTGATGTCGGATCTGTGGGCGATCTATTGGTGTGGGGGGGTGATCAGATTGCCCGCAAGGGGCAGGTTAGGGGCTGATTGATGGGTGGCAGTGACAGGGGGTGATTGACGGGTGATTGATGGGTGATTGACGGGTGATTGACAGGTGATTGACAGGTGATTGACAGGTGATCAGGGGGATAGATGCATACAGTAAACAGGGGGGGGTGGTCTGGGGGGGGGGGGTCTGGGGAGAATCTGAGGGGTGGGGGGTGATCAGGAGGGGGCAGGGAGCAGGGGGGGGGGATAAAAAAAAAATAGCGTTGACAGATAGTGACAGGGAGTGATTGATGGGTGATTAGGGGGGTGATTGGGTGCAAACAGGGGTCTGGGGGGTGGGCAGGGGGGGGGTCTGATGGGTGCTGTGGGCGATCTGGGGCAGGGGGGGGAGAAATCAGTGTGCTTGGGTGCAGACTAGGGTGGCTGCAGCCTGCCCTGGTGGTCCCTCGGACACTGGGACCACCAGGGCAGGAGGCAGCATGTATAATACACTTTGTAAACATTACAAAGTGTATTATACACTTTGTATGCGGCGATCGCGGGGTTAACATCCCGCCGGCGCTTCCGTATAGCCGGCGGGATGTTGCGGCGAGCGAACGGTGACAGGCGCCGGCGGAGGATCGCGTCACGGATGACGCGATCGCTCCGCCCATGCCCTTAAATGGACCGCCGCCTCTGTGGGTGAGGCCGTCCTGCAGGGCTCCACTTCCCCGCCGCCCCTGTGTAGTGGGCGGTCGGGAAGTGGTTAACAAAATCATTTATATGTTATTCACTGTCAGTGGATTGAATGTTGTGGCTTATTTCATTATATGCCTTATTACTTCTCAGTTTATGGAAATGTATAACCCAGGATTCATCCACATCTCATAGGCTTGCAAACCTTGTGCTTTTGGGCTCCTGCTACAGGCAGCTATGCCACTGAAGCAGCCACTGGGTGGAAACATTCAGGACTGCCAAAAACAAGGCAAAGCCATGAAATAATCATTTGAATTCAACTTTTACTTCAGTAATTTAAAATAGTATTTATAGTTTGTTTTTTTTTAAAGCATAGTGATAGAGTGCAGCAGCCATGTAGGCATGGTACGTCACACACGTCAGTTTTACAAATAAAAAAAAATAAAACTCCAGTAACAACATTCATCTAGTCCTGTTAAAGAGAAACTCCGACCAAGAATTGAACTTAATCCCAATCAGTAGCAGATATCCCCTTTTACATGAGAAATCTATTTATTTTCACAAACAGACCATCATGGGGCGATGTATGACTGATATTGTGGTGAAACCCCTCCCACAAGAAGCTCTGAGTACCGAGGTACTTCTGGCAGTTTTCTGTCTCTGAACCTTGTTACATTGTGGGAAATAGCTGTTTACAGCTGTTTCCAACTGCCAAAACAGCATACAGCAGCTACATCACTTGCCAGTAGTAAAATTGTCACCATGTGATAAACGTCAACATATAAATCAGGGATTTAAAAGATTT
This sequence comes from Hyperolius riggenbachi, assembly GCF_040937935.1. Lineage (NCBI taxonomy): Eukaryota > Metazoa > Chordata > Amphibia > Anura > Hyperoliidae > Hyperolius > Hyperolius riggenbachi. The sequence goes on along the minus strand of NC_090651.1, from coordinate 114,437,994 downwards.
TACAATGGGCAAACACTGACTAAATCAGTGAAAATAATGTAGTAAAAAAAGTGCTTCATTTTTACAATAATTATGTATAAATGGAGTTCCTCTTTAATGCACTAAGCTGCACAGTGAAACAGACTACCCGATCTTAATAGCTGGTTTCTAGGCAACGACACAGTTGGATCCGGGATAGAGGCAGTAATGGTGCCAAAACAATGTTTGGCCACCAGCAAGTCCGTTCAATGGGATGGAGTGCCCCAAATAAATTCATGCCAAAAGCTACCTCAAAGCTCCATTCATCTGAAAGTGCACAGCTTCATCTAAACAACCTGTTGGTCAAAGTGATGGCACAGACAACCTATTCCACTGAACCATTAGGCATTCACACGGCTTCCCAGTCATAATCTTGATTTAGAAAAATGCACCCTGTATGTATTTAGAGAGTTTAGCCAGTCTAATTTCCCCTCATCTTTGTCTAATCACAAGCTGTAATTTGATCTCTCCTGTGTCACATGACTGCCACTGCAGATAAGCTCATTTGAAAGCACAGGATGTTGACAATATGTCTGCTTCCATGAAAGCAAGAAGTTTTAAATCAGGATGATACCATTTATTGGCTAACTACAAATGAATAAGAATAAACAAGCTTTCGGCCTTGCAGCCTTCGTCAGGTTTATATCCTGTTAGTTTGCAAGCTGGTGGTACAGACAGCTTATATACATGCAACATCAAAAGGAAAAACAGATATTTTTTTCAAGCATAAATACATCATTAAGATGCCTTAATACAAACAGACCATCTAAATGGGGTAAGATAAGGATCCTTGTTTACTTTATTGCTCCCAGACCTGGTATTAGGATTGACCCAGAGGTATCGTAAATTCTTAGTTCACAAGTTCAGCTAGGGTGGCTGAGACAGTTCATATATCATCCATCTCATACCAATATAGAAAGTTGTTGTCCTTATTCAGACCCTTCTGCACAGCTTTGAAACAATTTATAAATTTTGTTTCTGCTATTAATCGGTCATTTGACGTTTTGAAGCCGCCCTTCAGGGCAGTGACACGAAGATCATCCATGCTGTGTCCGTTGGACCGAAAGTGTGTAGCAACTGGGAGTCCAGATTTGGTATCATTAATAGTGTGCCTGTGTCCATTCATACGTTTGCGCAGAGTTTGTCCAGTTTCTCCCACGTACATAACATTGGGGCATTTAGCACACATGATCAGATATACCAGATTGGTGGACCCACAAGAAAATTTACCTTGTATTCTGTACTCCTGTTGTGAACCTGGTATCGTTACCCTGTCAGTGGAGTAAATGTGTCTGCAGGTCCCACATATTTTTTGTCGGCAGGGTGATGTTCCGTTTTGTTGAGGCCTATTCAAAGAGCTCCTGACAATCATCTGTTTTAGATTGTGTGGTTGCCGATATGACAAGAGTGGAGGTTTAGGGAATATCGGTATTGTCATATTTGTCATATTGTCATATCGGCAACCACACAATCTAAAACAGATGATTGTCAGGAGCTCTTTGAATAGGCCTCAACAAAACGGAACATCACCCTGCCGACAAAAAATATGTGGGACCTGCAGACACATTTACTCCACTGACAGGGTAACGATACCAGGTTCACAACAGGAGTACAGAATACAAGGTAAATTTTCTTGTGGGTCCACCAATCTGGTATATCTGATCATGTGTGCTAAATGCCCCAATGTTATGTACGTGGGAGAAACTGGACAAACTCTGCGCAAACGTATGAATGGACACAGGCACACTATTAATGATACCAAATCTGGACTCCCAGTTGCTACACACTTTCGGTCCAACGGACACAGCATGGATGATCTTCGTGTCACTGCCCTGAAGGGCGGCTTCAAAACGTCAAATGACCGATTAATAGCAGAAACAAAATTTATAAATTGTTTCAAAGCTGTGCAGAAGGGTCTGAATAAGGACAACAACTTTCTATATTGGTATGAGATGGATGATATATGAACTGTCTCAGCCACCCTAGCTGAACTTGTGAACTAAGAATTTACGATACCTCTGGGTCAATCCTAATACCAGGTCTGGGAGCAATAAAGTAAACAAGGATCCTTATCTTACCCCATTTAGATGATCTGTTTGTATTAAGGCATCTTAATGATGTATTTATGCTTGAAAAAAATATCTGTTTTTCCTTTTGATGTTGCATGTATATAAGCTGTCTGTACCACCAGCTTGCAAACTAACAGGATATAAACCTGACGAAGGCTGCAAGGCCGAAAGCTTGTTTATTCTTATTCATTTGTAGTTAGCCAATAAATGGTATCATCCTGATTTAAAACTTCTTGCTTTTACTGATGGCTAACACGGTACAATACCCTACTGCTACTTCCATGAAAGCAGGAAGTGGAAACACTGGAGATTTTAGGATTTTTATCAGCTGTAGCAAAAAGGTTTTTGTTTAAAGGTTATTATGCTGTTGCTCATCTTTTAGAGCAGCGAGGAAGTCCTGAGTTCAGGTCCGCTTTAATTAGGTGAGTATTTTGTAGCTTTTGGGAAGGTGAGAATAAGGAGGAGGGGATTTTAAGGGGAGAGGTGAAGATTCCACTATGGTGGATGTTTAATAAAAACTGTGTTAGAGCAGTTTGCATTAGGTGGGGGGGGGGGGGGGGGATGTTCAGGGGAGAAGTTTTGATTACATTAAGAGAGGGGTTTACTAAAACGTGTGTGTTGGAGCAGTTTGCATTGGGCAGGTTACTGCTATGGAAGGGAAGAAAGCAGAGCATATTAGGGTGGAGGTGACACTTGTTGCTGATATTTACATTGTACTGGCGGCTCCAGCTGCTCCAAAAGTCGACTTTCTACATGCCTCAGGAAGCCCACCACATTTCACAGTGCCAATCAAGATCGAGGGCTAAACAACTGCAACAGTCCAGCGTCTAGCCTTTTGCTGTTCCTCCCTTCCAAATAACTAATGACCCCGAACTAGCTTACAGCAAAGTCGCACAGAATTTACTGTTCCCAGACATTTAGAGCTTGATGACTTGACAGCAGCAAAAAATCATGTGACTAATCTCAGGCCAGTGAAGCAGAACAATGTTATGTATATAGTATATGAGGGGTGGGCTTAGGTTTGCTTCCTCAGACAACATCTGCTGAAGTTCGCTGACAGTCATTCATGTCTATCCTTTGAGTTAAATGGCTATACATTTTGAATCTTTACATGTCAAGCAGAGCAGCTCGCAAAAATAAGCAGATTTTACCCTCAAGTTCTAATATCTCAGTTTATAAAATCATAAAAAATCCTAAGGATTTGTATTTTATTGTTTGAATCATGTGTTTCATTTACAATAGTAGGCTATCTCCAAGGGCTGTGGAGCAGGTATAAAAATCTTACGACTCCCAACTCCTACTCCTCCTCAGTTTATGAAACCACGACTCCAACTCCAGGTACCCAAAATGGCTCAGACTCCTCGACTCCGACTCTTTAGTCTAATACTTACTAGGGCTGTGTATTTGGTACAAAAATCATCCAACTCAGACTCCTCAGTTTATAAAACCACCAACTCCAACTTAGACTCCAGGTACCCAAAATTGCTTTGATTCCAACTCTGACATCACAACCTTGATATCTACAGGGCTGTTAATGTGAAATTAGTTTCCCAAGCCTTATGCTACGTACACAATTGCAATAACTATCGTTTACAAGGAACGATAGTTACCAGACGAACGATATTGGAAAGATTGGAATGCAAGGCTGGGATGCAGCAATCATCATACACATTTTAACGATCGTTCTCGCAGAAAAGAACGATCAGAAGGATATGTTGCGTACATATTCATATAAAATAATAATAAAAAAAAAACACTGACATGGAGTTACAATAGATACAAATATTTGATTGTTAACTTGAAAACAAAGTTTAATTGAAATGAGCAATGTAACAATCTTTACGGCCACGCTACAAAGGAAGTACTGAAGCTGGGCAGAATTCAAAGCAGGTGCATTGGCCCTTGTAACGATCGTTCTCGGCCGATGTCTGTACACACACACTACAGTTTTGTAACGATTGTCGGTAGATACGATCCATCAGGTTGGATATTTCCATCTTCCCGATGTTGTTCTTTTGTCGTTCGTGTTAATGATCGTTTGGTAAAGTTCTTTCCCCGATTGTCGGCGAAACGGTCGTTAATTAGCTGTTTCAAACGACCGTTGTCGCCAGTGTGTACGCAGCATTAGAGCGTGACCACACTGCAAGTCAGGCACATGCATTGGCGTCTGTTGCACATAAAAATGCATGCAGCAGTGTGTTGTCAGAGCGTACTTCTGCACAGCATAGAAGTGTGCCCATCAAACAGGGCAGTCTATGCACTGCCTGATGTCCTTGCGTACTGCTACACATCGCTGAAACCTGCATAGTAATGCAACAATGTGTCCCAGTGCAAAGTGGACCTTTGGAGACAATAGCATATACCCTTTAAAAGAATCATCATATACCAGAATAAAAAAAAAAGAAAAAACAAACACACGCCACAGGCTAATATATGATGACAGGAAATTGAAAATACATCCAAAGTCAAATTACAACACAAACTCAAAGCAAACAGAAAACACTGGGATGTCTTTGATGCCAAAACACAGAGCATTACTTAAAAATACATGAGTAAGCAAAAGGATAAAACCTCAAGTAAGCTGAACTCATTCTGTCAAGACATAATCAGAATTTGAAAACGGGTTCAGAGAAGCCCTAGGTCTGGAAGATTTAATGCTTTACATTGGTAAGAAAATAATCACAACAGCTACATACAATGTTCTCTCTGTTCTGCTTATGCCAATGGGCCTAAAATGACTGCCTCCTAATGCTTCAACTCAACATCAAAAGAAGAGAAAGGGGGATAATAAAACATCACAAGCAGGAGCACCAAGGAGGAAAATACATTGCTTCACTTTACAGTTTATACAATTTATTAAAACTGTATAAATAACTAAAAAGGGGGGTAACAGCACTACAGTATCACCAGTCAGCTTAGGAAGAGTTAAAAGACCCAAAAATCTCTGTATAGCTGTGCCGTCATAAGAACAAAATGCCGTTACAAGAGTATCTTCCATCACAAATCAGGAATACAAAGATCATCAGATTTGAATTTGTATGTATAAGGCTACATTAAGGGGGGGGGGGGGGGTTTGTTGCGGCATAACGGCCGCATTGTAATGCAGCTTTCTGCACTGCAATGCGCAAACTATGCGACATTCACAGTGCAGCCAGTGTGTTACAGTATGTAAAGTATCCCAATGCACTGCATGCAGTGTGTTACCGCAGAACGTACCAGTTTACAGTGAAGCAATTTTTTCATGGACTGTATGTGACACAATGCGCAAATAATATGTGGTACGATTTTCCCATTCAGTTGTGCTTCTGCTGTTACTAGAAACGCAATGCCCACTGTGAACCGAGCGTAAAACATGCCTAAACCAATAAAATTCCATACACCTGCCAGGATTTACACTCGTGGGCAAAAGTCTTGGCAGCGACACACAAGTCGTGTTTTGCAAACTTTGTTGCATCAGCAGGTTTACATTAGGTTTTGGGATTTTTTACGTTTTTATGGTATATTTGAGGATGCAGTAAATCGCAAAGCATAGATGGAAAAAAATCTGACAAAACAGTCTATACACTTTCTGATGTCCCTGCAATCCGCATTGCGTTTCCAAAAGCAATGCTAAATCATGCAGTTGGAAACGCAGCTTTACTGACTGTCTGCCTGTACAGGTGGTACAAACATGGGTGCCGAGCACCTCTCCATTATAATCATACAATGCATTATGCTTATAGTGACGGCACTGACACATGCTGCCATATTTTATCTAGCATTCCTGTGGTTCAGAGACAAAACAACATTTCATCTTAACCAAAAAGGAGTGACAGCCTGGAGGAGAGCCAGAGTTCATTTAAGAATACAAAGTTCAGACCTGTCCATAATATACAGTATATCCTTATTGGTGAACAAAGTGAACATGGATTTCAAAACCATCACTGCATAAACATGAATGAAATATAGTTTATATTATGGCCTCCATATGAAATTTGTTTTTGATACTCCATCACTTCCTTTACCCAACAACAGTAAATATTCCAAGCCAGCCAAATCTCTACCTGCCTGCAATCTTCACTTGGTCTCCTTGAGACTTCAGCTAGGAGGTCCTTTTAGTAGAGCTTTTACTGGGGGTCTTGCTGTCTTTGGAAAGTGGGCCATTACAGCATCACACTCACTATTCAATTCACTTTCTCTCCTGTTCTCTCCTAGGAGTTAATTTTTTAATCTTCTGATTAAAGTGCACCTGGGACAAAGGGGGGGGGGGAATTATCCATACTTTGGGCTTCCTCCAGGCTTATCGCTCCATTGCCGTCCTCCTCCACCTCCTGGATCTTCTGTAACTACCCCCCCCCCCCCCCCTTCATCTCAGATTTACTTTAAAATCCCTTTTCAGCACTCTTAAAACCAGGGTGACAAAAATACTGTAAATTATTCTGAGTACTCTCTTGCTTGCCGGTGGCTTAAATGGCATTTTCTTGATTAGGTGTGAAAATTTCACCTAGGACAGTGATCTGCAAAGTTGGCTCTCCAGCTGTTAACGAACTACAACTCCCACAATGCATTTGCCTTTATGAATCATGACTACGGCTGTCAGACTCCTGCAATGCATTGTGGGACTTTTAGTTCCATAACAGCTGGAGAGCAAAGTTTGCAGATCATTGACCTAGGAGAAAGCGTGAATTGAATAAATCCCTTTGCCTCCCCAGAAACTAAGGAACTTATTTTAGCCTTGGACTTGCTGCCACCGTCTCTGCCCCTTTAATTGCCCTTTCTCACCCTGTACAGTTTCTGTATGCTTTCCTAATTAAGACCAGCAGCTGGACCCAGGGGCATTACTACAGGGGAGCAGCCCCAGTAAAGGCAGGGAGGCCCAGAGCTGTAAGGAGACCCCAATAACTACTTCACTTCCTCCAATACAGGGGTCCATTCTTTAGGTCAGGTGTTTCTGTGGCTACACTTGTTATGGATGTTACAATTCATATTAATGCCCTTGCAAGATGGGCCCCCAGTCAAATTGTGAATATGGGGGGGCCCCACATTTTTCTGGGGCCCCCCATGATTTGTAGCTATGCCCCTGGCTGGGCCTTATAACCACATACAGCATTAGACCATTTATCCTCAGAGTCTTTTACCTCACGATAGATAGGTGCTGGACCGGTGCATAAAGTCCAGATTTCCACAAGGAGGGTCCACACACTCTAATTCAAAAGTCTTCAATGTATGTCAGTATATGTACAGCCTGTACAGTACAGTATATTCTATATATCAGAAGGAAATGGCAGCGCTTCCAAACAGACACTGCACCTGAATTGACTACCTGCACAAGTATGCAGAGCTCGACTAACGGGCAGGTTACACACCTTGCATTCAAAACAGGTACAGTAAAGGGGGCGTTACCTTCAGCATAAGTTGTGCACAAATTATCCCTAATAGACTCTCCTACGGCGGTGACGTGCCCCAACAGGAGAGAAACTAACCACTAATCTAGCAGTGAAACATATCAAAAAGTGAAGCATGTTCAAACAATGAAAATTGTCCAAAAAAGAGGGAAAAAAAGGGTTAAAACCTCAAACTAATGTAACAGTGAAGCATATTCAACAGTGAAACATAGCCAACAGTGAACCCTAGCTAGTCTAAAATTAAAATCATAATCCTTACCTGGTGCAGCTAGCCATAAACGGTATACACATTTGTTCAAAAGACAGCAAGCAATGGCCAGCGCTCACAGGCTGCAAGTGAAGTGAAAGCTCCAGAGATATGCCCAGCCCCTTGGGGCTAAATATACACCTTGAATACAAAATCAGATGCAAATTATGTGCTAATACTAATCTAAATTCTAAAATTTGAATGCAAGCTGAACCCCTGGAGGCAGCTAGCCTGAAGTATACTTAAGTTTTGTACAGCAAAAGGAAATGGCAGCGCTTCCAAACAGGGGTTCAGCTTGCATTCAAATTTTAGAATTTAGATTAGTGTTAGCACATAATTTGCATCTGATTTGTATTCAAGGTGTGTATTTATCCCCAAGGGGCTGGGCATATCTCTGGAGCTTTCACTTCACTTGCAGCCTGTGAGCGCTGCCCATTGCTTGATATTCTATATATGCCGACACAAAAAAATGACAACTTGTGGATTAAAGAGTGCTGACCCTCCTTGTAGAAATACATACTGTATTAGTGTTTATGCTAGGTAATATAATGTGTATGTCTGCCATTCGGGAGGTCTTCCTGCAGGCGTGAGCCATAGGGCTTCTCCCCTTGTATCTATGTGATGACTAATTGCAACATCCATCCTTTCAGTTTGTACAACTGGGCCCGATTCTACATGAGAGTTAAATCTTGTTGCTGCTGTGTGTGTATGGGTGGGGGAGGTGGTATTTTTTTGAATGAGAAATTACTATTGTTTAAAGGACATCCGAAGTGAAAAACTGATGAGAAAAACAATTGTATCCATCCTCCTCCTCCTAAAAATGACTTTTTTTTTTAGATATCCCACAGTTTTATTTTAGATTTAAATCTAGTTTTTAAGTTTTTACTCTTTCATTGTCTCTGCTCAATGACACCTTCCTTGAAGTATGCCAGAGCTCAAATCTATGAATTATTGACCCTTTGTATCTCTTTCCTGCTCTCAGAAGCCATTTATTGACAGAAAAAAAATGTTTTATGGCTGTAATTCCTTATCAGTGAGGGGTATGCTATAGACCAGGCATGGGCAAACTTGGCCCTCCAGCTGTTGAGGAACTACAAGTCCCACAATGCATTGCAGGAGTCTGACAGCCACAGTCATGACTCAAAGGCAAATGCATTGTGGCATTTGTAGTTCCTTAACAGCTGGAGGGCCAAGTTTGCCCATGCCTGCTATAGACTGACCCAATCCAGGCAGAAACTGTCACTTGCATAGCTGATGTTAAAATCTTTCAGGCAGAGAAAGGAGAAAAAGGAACACAGCCTAGTTATCTTATGTCACCTCGTGTGTCCTAATGTGAAGATATTTTAAATTCTTTTGAAACTGGTGTAAAAAAAAAAACACAAAAAAAACAAAAACAAAACAAAACATTTAATGACACACTAACATATTAAAACGTCATGCTTTACCCCATTAACAGCAACATGACGTTATAACACGTCGCGCGTTCCCGCCGCTGCTACCGCCGTGTGCGCGCCGCTACCACCGCCGTTTCCGTTGGGATCCCGTGCTGAGTGTATGGGGAAGAGGACCGAGCGGTCTTCTACCCAATCGCAGTGCCTGGAGTGAATGGACGTGACCGCGAACAGCGGCTGCGTCCATTCACAAAAACAGGAAATTGTGACAGTTGAAGTGTAAAAAAAAAAAAAATTAACACTTCCTATAACGAAGTTCACTAGCGCAATCTTGTGGCCAAAAAGTATATTACACATACAAACACGTACCAGTACATACACATTATTAATAAAATTAATAAAATTACACTTCCAACCCTCCCCCTCCCCCCAAAAAAACACTTGTAAAAAAAATCAGCTTAAAATAAATAAATAAATAGCTGCCTTAGGGACTCAGATTTGTTAAGCTATATTTTATAAGGGAAACATAATTTTAATTTATTACATAGGGGCTTGTAATTATGGCCAGAACAGAAAAATAACACCTATATTTCAAAATAATATATTGTCGCCATACATTGTGATAGGGACATAATTTAAACGGTTTAATAATCGGGACAACTGGGCAAACTGGCCAGGTCGGGCTCTTCTGCGCTTCATTTCCTGGCACTTCTGCGTCCCACGCCGGCGCGCTGACGTCATCGGACGTCCGCCGGGCTGTACTGCGCAGGCGCAGTAGTTCTGCGCCTGCGCAGTACAGCCCGGCGGACGTCCGATGACGTCAGCGCGCCGGCGTGGGACGCAGAAGTGCCAGGAAATGGAGCACAGAAGAGCCCGACCTGGCAGCCGGCCTGGCCAGGTCGGGCACCGGAGACCACCGGGAGCCTGCGGAGCGGCGGCGAGGGCACCTCCTGCCTGCCACGGGCTGAAGGAAGCCCCAGGTAAGTAGAAATTTTTTTTTATTTTTTTAATCCCCTCCCTGAACCTTCCCTTTAATTTTAAAACTATAATGGCTGAAACCTGAGAAATAATGATTTTTTTCCATTATTTTTCCCATTAAAACGGATTTAGAATAAAAAATTGTTAGCAAAATGTTCTACCCACAGAAAGCCTAATTGGTGGCAAAAAAAACGAGGTATAGATAATTTTCTTTTGATAAGTAGTAATAAAGTTATTAGGGAATAAAAGGGAGGAGCACTGACAGGTGAAAATTGCTCTGGTCCGTTAGGGTAAAAACCCTTGGGGGTGAACCGGTTAATAAAAACCTTTGAAAACAAATATGGCGATAACATTTATAAAAGCTTAAAAATATGTAAAATTGACAGCATGTGTGAAGAGGAGAAAAAAAAACCAAAAAAAAAAAAAAAAAAAAAGCTATAGGAGGTTCTGTGCAAATAAAGGACATACAGGACCATACAGCCAAATGTTATCGCTTGAAGACAGATGTAGAAGCAGAACTAATATTAGTGAGGAAGTCACTTACCGATTCTGTTCCTCTAATTTTGCCAGCAGCTCAACCTCATCTGGACTGAGCTGGACCGGAGAGGACGGTGAGAGCGCTGGAGTGGACAGAGTGGTGGACGACGATGTAGTGTGTAGCGAGGCTGAAGGGCTCGCCACCTGACTTGCCATTTGTGACACAGTGTTCTTCACCCATGAGAAAGTAGAACTCAGTTTTTCTGCAACCTTGTCTGTCGCCACCTGAAAACGAGGAAGGGAAAAAAACAAAACCCTTTATAAACAGGTTTCAGTTTTATCAGCATCTGTTTGTGCTTCAATGATCAATGAAATTTCATTACAAAGCCACAAAGGACCAGTAGCGCAAAAAATTGTTAGATTTAAAATACATACATATGTAGCATAATTTCTCCCAATGCAAAATGCGCTATAAATTTTCCTCCGTTGCTGTCACAGTAGTTAGTAAAAAGCAGACAGACCTGGCAGGTTTTGGATCAGTCCATCTCCTCATGAGGGATTCGCAGCATTACCTTTATTGTTGCAACAACAACAACAAAAAATTGTCCCTGGAAAGGATCTGTACGAAGAGGTCAGCCAGCTTCCATACTTGTTTGCACACTAATTTGAGAGCTGGACTGCGCAACGGAGAATCCCCCATAGGGAGATGGACTTGTCCAAAACCTGCCAGATCTGTCAGATTTAATTACCTACTGTGAGTGACAGCGACATAGGAAAAATGTAATTTGTAGTTCATTTTACTACGGGAGAATTGTACATATGTACATTTAGGTATACAATGTTACATTTCTTCACAATAGTTATTCTTTAAAGAGTAACTGTCAGGCTGCAAAAGCCAATTTAAACCTCTATTCTCCTGTGCTTGGAAGAACAAAGAGAAATCGAGAGCCCGATATAGTGTAGTATTGTTAAGTTGGTTGTGGTTAAAAGCAAAATATTTAGATATACTCACAAACATGGGTTACCCATAGGCAACCACTTCAAGTGCAGGTGGGGAGTATTAGAACCTGACCCCACTCAGGTTTTTAAGATGTCGCTCGCTGTAGATAGGAAACGGGGTAGCACCCCTACACCGAGGGTGGACTCAAGATTTCAGCAAGGCTTGGTGTACAGAGGCACCAGAGTAGAATAAAAATGTTTAAAAAACGTCTAAAAGAGGGGGATGTTCAGGTGGACTTACCTCCCTCAAAAATATAAAACTCAATTGAGTCACAATATATCAATACAAAAATATTTTATTGAACTCCACTTAGTGCAACGCGTTTCACAGGTGTGGTCCTGCTTCATCAGGCAAACAGGAGTATAACTATAAAACAAACAGAAATATATACAAACATAATGACCCATAGAAATAGCTTAAAATAAAGGCGCAGTTTAAAAACATGAGAAGACATGATAAAATTGTAACATTTTTGGTCGCAGTGTAGTAAAAACTCGCTCTGTCTAAAAATTGCTCATAAAATTGATCATAAAATATGCAAAAGAATCCAAAGTGTACACAAAAGTTAATAAATATCCATAGTTGTCAATTGATATAATAAAGTTCATCAGCTTCCAGATTAAAGGATAGTCAGTTTAGTAAGTATAACATATAGTACTATTTTATGGCCATAATTCTCATGTTTTTAAACTGCGCCTTCATTTCAAGCTATTTCTATGGGTCATTATGTTTGTATATATTTCTGTTTGTTTTATAGTTAACTGTCACAGGAGCCCTAGTGGCTGACCGCACTTAGCCTTCTAAACGGTGCCAGCGCACAGATCGTGCGAACTCTGGTCGCAGTCAATGCGCAGGAACCGTTAAGAATTAGCCGCAGACAACTCAGAAGGGAGCCTGTGAGACACGGGTGATTACAACTTCACCCACTGGTTCAGAGTAAACTGCCACCACCGCGGTTACCATGGGACCGTGGAGCCCACTAACTGACTGACTAGTCCTGCGAATAAAACGGTTAAACACACGGTATTCTGTCTAGCCAACAACAAACAAACAGTAGCGTATCTTCAGAGACCCGGGATCAGTTCTGTGTGTGCTGATAAGCAGGGTAGCGGACAGTGAATGACTTGGAGAAAGTCGTTTATTCACACAATATAAATAATTAATATATACAGACAATTATTAAAATCAACAATTATTAAAACAGTTGATACAGTTGACCATGAAATCCTGCTTAACAGACTGCAGGAGTACTGTGGCATCAGTGGATCAGTCCTCCAGTGGTTCAGATCATTCCTGACTGACAGAACACAGAGTATCCCTAGGACCTATAATGTCCAAACCTGCACCTCTACAATTCGGAGTGCCACAAGGATCAATCCTATCCCCTCTGCTGTTTGCAATCTACATGTTGCCACTCGGCACACTTATCCAACGACATGGCCTGACGTACCACTGCTACGCCGATGACACACAGCTATACCTGTCCTTCAAACCTGGTGGAACAGACCCTACCCCAAAAATAAACTCTTGCTTAGCTGAGCTACAGGCATGGATGAATGATAACTGGTTGAAACTAAATGCTGACAAAACTGAGGTCCTGTTTGTCCAAGGCCAGTGCCCGCCATCAAAACAGCTCTATCCTAAAGCAACACCAATCAGGATTGGGAATTCAGACATAAACAGCTCCAACCTTGTGCGCAGCCTTGGCGTACTAATCGATGGGGAATTGAGTTTCAGAAACCAAATTTCATCTGTAGTTAAATCCTCCTTCTTTCATCTGAAGAACATTGCAAAGATTAAACATCTGATTCCCCCAGAGGATCTTCCAACCCTAGTCCACGCCTTCATCACATCACGACTGGACTACTGCAATGCCCTTTATGTTGGCCTCCCCAAAAAGGACCTGCGTCGCCTGCAATTAGTGCAGAATTCTGCTGCCAGATTGCTAACAAACCAGCCTCGCCACTGTCACATTACACCGATCCTTCGCTCACTGCACTGGCTACCAGTAGAATGGAGAATACTCTTCAAGATTGGACTGCTGACATTCAAATCCCTGCACAGTCTGGGCCCTGGATACATGAAGGACTTGCTAAAGCTGCACCACACCTCTCACAACCTCAGATCAGCAAGTTCTGTAAACTTGGTCACTCCCAGAGTGCACCTCAAAAAATCTGGAGATAGAGCCTTCTGCCATGCTGCCCCTACTCTCTGGAACTCCCTACCACACCCAGTAAAGACAGCACCATCCCTGGAGCTATTCAAATCCAGACTGAAAAGCTACCTGTTTAGCCTGGCATTTCCAGACTTATAAAATTTCTTCCTCTGTACCACGATGGTCTGAGCCATGCTTATGCGCTTTGAGTCCCACGGGAGAAAAGCGCTTTACAAATGTTATTTGTTGTTGTTGTTATAGTTATACTCCTGTTTGCCTGATTAAGCAGGACCACACCTGCGAAACGCGTTGCACTAACTGGAGTTCAATAAAATATTTTTGTATTGATATATTGTGACTCAATTGAGTTTTATATTTTTGAGGGAGGTAAGTGCACCTGAACATTCCCCTCTTTTAGAAGTTTTTTTAAACGTTTTTATTCTACTCTGGTGCCTCTGTACACCAAGCCTTGCTCTATTCTCCTGTGTTAAACAGTTTAGAAGGAAGCCAAAAAGGCAATACTGAAGTTAAAAATCTCTCTTACTTTGAGGTTTGCTGAACAGCAAGGCTCTGTATTCCCAAGCTCCTAAGGAGGCCGGCAGGATGCATAACAGATACTGCAAAGCATTCTGGGGCTGCTTCTTCTCCCCAGTGCACTCCTTTGGTCCTCCCCTTCATTTCCATATGCTGCCCTAAGGCTGCTTTCACAGTGGGAAGTTACAGGCTCATGTTACAGCAGCTTGTAACAGCAGCCTAAAACTCACAGCACTGAAAATTAGAGTATACTTTCTGAGTCGCTATTGTTCCTAGCCACATGGCTAATTAATATATACTGCCCAGTAGTGTTGTCCGGATCATGAACCATTAGGATCTTTGATCCTGATCTTTTTTGTGAGACGAAACATCAGGAAGCAAGGTAAGGGAGGATATTACATCACAATTGGCTTCATTCAAGACAGACAAACATGGAACCTGCCACGAGTTGTCAGGAGCATCATTCTCTGCAAATACCATATAAAAATTCTGTGAAATCCAAACGAGGACAGTGAAATGCATATGTAATGTAAGTACAGCCAATATTTAGCTACTGATATATGTGTTTTTTTTCTCTGAGACCCTATACCTAACAGCTCCTCTTTAAAGTAAGAAATCAAAAAGGGTCAGATTCCCAATATCAGCAATATTTTGATTTGCTACAAATTAAACAAATGATGAAAAGACCTTTTCAAAACACGTTTTGAGAAGATTTTATTCCGTGTGTGGGAGGCTCATACTGCACACAGAAACCCCTTTTGAGAAACCAAAGAAAGAAAAAAAAAGTTTCTTTACATAGATCATGTGTTAAACACCATGCAGCTTTCAGTGTGTCAGAGCTACAGCATGCAGTGATAGGAGTAATAATAATAAAGTGCATTCCAATACAGTAGAATTAAATATGTAATTTAGATCCATAATAGAAAGTCAAGGTGCTCTATAAATACCCAAGCACTACGCAATATTTTTAATTAAGTTCAACATTGAGACTAACAAGAATTATAATTCGTTCATAATATAAATCAAACAATCGACTTGCCAGTTCTTTGCTCATGCAATGAGGGGCTGCAGGTGGGAGCATTACACGAGAACATTTTGTCTGATGCATATTAGGGACAGTGGGAGGAGGTGTCCCAGGGATATCATTTTAGGCGCTCCAAGTCCTTGCTTGCAGCAAATCTTGAACACACGTGTGTGGTCATTCAAACAATTTATACAAAGCTTTAAAAAAATTGTGGGCTACAGAGGGTCAGAACAAACTGGAGGGGATCTAATCGCACTCGTGAGGTGTCCAGGTTGGAGACGCAGTGGATACATAGAATGGGGTGTTTGCAGCCGGCTGGCATGAATATTGACATTGATCTAAATTGCTACATCAGTACCAGCTAGGCTGCAACCACCCCGAGATTGTGAGTATGATAATTGTTTTTATATATTAATTGTCTGGTTTATGTTTAGTGCCATAACGTAAGGACAGAGTATGGCTCAGGCATAATTTATCTAGTATTGTGCTTACATTGATTTATGTAATGTATACTGCCACCAAGTGGCCCTAATATAATTTTATTATGTTGCATCCTGTTTAAAACCAAATTTTATGTCCATATATTACACTAGTTCTCAGCTGATTTATTGACTGATATTCATTGATGTATATTAATATGTTGCTTGATCCTAACACACATGGTGTATGTGAGGGGAGCGGGCAGCTTTGGTTGCGCTTGGTAAATCTACTGCGCATGACACTAATTATGGTATAAAGATACGTCGCCTCCGAAGCTCCGTAGCCCCTGATGAGTTACTATAGTAACGAAACGCGTTGGGCGGAGCTACGGAGCGGCGCTGCGTGTGACGTCATCGGACGCGGTGGACGTCGGGTACACGCTTCCAAACTAACGAGCGGCTCGCTGTAGGGGAAGGGCTGGGGCGGAACTGTGACCGGCCATCACGCTAGCTAAAGCTGCGTGCTCCCCATATATCAGCTTACTCGTTTTCACCTGGACTGTATATTTTTATGGAATCGTGTGCTGATTGTTTGGCACTTTTATGTGTGTTTTTTTAATAAACATGGGAATCCCTTTATACTTTTACGCTATGTCAAGCGGTTTTTTCCTTGAGGCTTAAACTACTGGATTACTATCCATATCGGGTGGACCCTCTGCTGGACTAGGAGTACAAGTGCCCAGCTGAGATCGGCAGGACCGGCTGAGGGGTGGCCCATACCCCTAAAGCGATTGCGGGCCCAATCCGGCCAGTGGATCCGGTGAGTTTATTCAGCTTGAGGGGGAGTGCTGCTTGGCATACCCCCCCTATATGTGTTTTATATCACAAGATCTTGCACCAGAGACTGTCTTTTGAGCGCTGAACCCATACCATCTACTATTTCATACTTGGCTTTCCACAGAGAGCAGGGAGCGCTCCACTTAAATGAACTGGGTGTTTGAATAGTCTATCAGACTTTAATAACTGTATCTGGTTTATCCGTGCAGTGTTGATTATTATTAGGCTGTCATTAAGGTAGCCACGCATAGTGAGCGCTAATATATGTTTTAGTTGTCTTTTAAAAAAATTGGATCGGATTGTTTGAATCGTAACAAAGTAATATTGTAACGTGTGTGAAAACAGACCGTTTAATGGATTGAAAGGCAGCGGATTAATACAAGGGTTTATATATCCTATGCCAAGAATAGGATCTGTTCATATACTGTATGCGTGTTGCTTCTGTTCCGATAAGTGGACAGCACGGTTAAGCGGTAAGTGAGGATTTCGGACAGTGGGCATATACATAAAATGTCGTGTATGACATCTGATGTAACCAGGGCTGTGGAGTCGGTACAAGAATCATCCCACTCCTCAGTTTATGAAACCACGAATCCAACTCCGACTCGAAGTACCCAAAATTGCTCCAACACAGCCCTGGATGGAACAAACAACGTAGTCCTCTAAACTAGGGCGACAGTGCATCTGCTGTACGGTGTATGGCAGGAATACAATGCAGTATGGTATTAGGCTAATGGCTGGAACACACTATGCAACTTACCGTCAGATAAACCAGTCAAACAGATACTTTCTGACAGGTCTGATCTGATTACAGACTGTTTTTCTATTTGATTTTCCGATCTCTTTGATACAAAATCGATCAGAAAAACAATTGGAAACCAGATTTAACCTGTCGGAAATTATCGTTTCGACAATAAACTGCTAGGTGTGTACCAGGCATTACAGGGAAAGTATATTTCAGTTCAGGCAGAGTAAGCCATTTACACTTTGAGCATCGTTTTAGATTACGGCTAGCCTACATTCCTATTACATGATTGCGGCTTACTGGAGAGCTTTCCTTTCATGCCGCTCGAGTCTGTATTGTACCCCAAACTTCCCACAGTGCATTCACTTTAGAGTTATACCCCAATCTACTGCAGTACGACACTGAGGGGTTATAATCCTCTCTTGTTGCTCAAAAAAACAAGTCTCACTGGAAGGCTTTATATTTGCACTGTCCTTTTGGTTACCATTCGAATTTTTTGATTCCCATTTTGTAAATATTCCATCCCCCATGCTTTAGGCTCAGCTCCTGATTCCATATTCAGTTATGCAGCTTTTACTAAGCTTTTGCAAAAACAGTTTAAACAGCTCAAAAATGAGCAGGCTTCAGATCCCATCAGTGTTTAATAAACTGCAGCAAGACATTGTCATAGCACAAGCCCTGCGTGTTTTCCTCTGCGTGCGCAGAATGTAAATGTGTGATGCAGTGGAGCTGAAAATAGCAGCTTTGGTTTCTGCTGTGCATTTGCATCTGCAGCATCACTGATATACAGCCCTGAGAAAGGACCACAGCTAAGCAAGCCAGCCCCATGCTAAGATTCCCTGCGGGGTGTAGACACAGGCTCACTCTGCTCTATACTAAATAAAGGAACAGGAGAAACCAAGCTGGTCTTTTATCCTCTAACCTGCAATGGCTAATCTCTTAATCAACCTAAATATCAGAGGTGTAGGGAAAAAGTAGAGCAGTTTCTGAAATATATGGTCATTTGGAATATCAAATTTAGTATATTGCATTTTGTAACCAAAGCGATTTTTGTGTGGCCCATAGATTTACATTGTATGTGATTTCACATAGTTTTTCCTCTATTCTCTAGATTGTAAGCTTGCAAGGACCTCCTCCCAGTGTTTTGAGATATCTCAAACTGCACATTAACTATGTATTTGTACTATTAAATGTCATGACTGTGCACTTGAACTTCTCATGTACGGATAGTCCACGGTTAATGAACGAGATAGGGAATGTAGGTTCGTTCTTAACCTGAATTTATTCTTAAGTCAGAACATTGTGCCATCTCTGTCCCCTGTACCTCCACTGTGCCCTTCACCCCCCCCCCCCCCATGTCACCTCTGCCCCCTGTACCTGCCTATACAAATTTAAAAATACATTTTTGCTTAGATTTTTAAAGAAAAAAAAATTCTCAAAAAAAAAAAAATCAATTTGGAGAAAAAAAAAAAATCACTTGCTCCCACAGAATCACAGAATTCATGCAGTTCATATCGGCAGATCATTCATTCTAAATTACTTGAATGCCACATTCATGCTGAACTAAGTCAGTATTTATCTGCAAATTCCTTGCTTGATCAGAGCCAGTCTGGCTTCCGGCCAAACCACTCCACAGAAACAGCCCTCACCAAAGTAGCTAATGTAGAAGCAGTAAAGTGTCTTCATCACTAGAGTCTACTTTATGTCATGTTGAGGATTCTATTGATCTTATCAATTTAGATAGGATGCCTGGGAAAGCCTCCTCAGTAACAGTTAAGGCATTTAATTACATTTATGTTTGCTAAAGAATGTTTCTCCTCTGTATGTCAGTATATATAAGCTGTGTTTTTCAGTTTTGGTCAGGAACCAGTCCGACCAAGGCTTTTTATAAGTCGAAAGCTCACTGTTTATCCATCTCTAAGTTGGCCAATAAATGGTATCATCCCGATTCAAAACTTCTTCCTCAAAGTAGCTAATTATCTCCTCACAGCTAAATCCAAAGGCTATTATTCCATACTCATCCTTCTAGATCTGTCATCCGCATTCGACACTGTCGACCACACTCTACTCCTACAGATCCTTTCATCTTTAGGAATAAAGGACTTCGCTCTCTCCTGGATAACTTCCTACCTCTCTGGAAGGTCTTTCACTGTTTCTTATTCAGATCAGACCTCCTCTTCACATCCTCTGTCTGTAGTGGTACCTCAAGGCTCTGTCCTTGGTCCCCTCTTCTCCATTTACATGCACGGTCTTGGTAACTTAATCACCTCATTTGGTTTCCAATACCACCTATATGCAGATGATACACAACTGTACCTCTCGGCCCCAGACCTTAACTCCCTCCTCACACGGGTTCCCGACTGCCTGTCCGCTATGTCTTCTTTCATGTCCTCTCGCTTCTTAAAAATAATATGAATAAAACTTAACTAATAGTCTTTCCACCATCCCTGTCCACCCCTTTGCCTGATATTACAATAAATGTTAACAACAAGTCTATTACATCAGTTCCCAAAGCACGGTTCTTGGGGGTAATATTTGATTCTTCTCTCTCATTTACTCCTCACATTAACTCCCTAACCAGCTCCTGCCATTTCCAACTGAAAAACATAGCACGTATCCGACCTTTTCTCTCCCATGACACAACCAAAATGTTAGTACATGCTCTTATTAGATCTTGATTGGACTATTGCAATATATTGCTTGGTGGACTTCCTACTAACCGACTAGCACCGCTCAATACTGTACTGAACTCTGCTGCTCGACTCATTCATCTCTCCTCTCGCTCTTCCCTCTGCTGACCCTCTCTGTCAAGCTCTTCACTGGCTAACAATTAATGAGAGGATTCAGTTCAAACTCTTAACCCTAACCTACAAAGCTCTCCACAATCTCTCTCCCCTGTACATCTCCTCACTAGTCTCCAGATACCAACCCAACCGCAATCTCAGATCTGCACACAAGCTTCTTCCATCCTCTTCTACAATTACCTCCTCACATTCACGTGTACAAGACTTCTCATGCGCCTCACCTCTCCTCTGGAATGCCCTTCCACAACACATCCGCCACTCTCCCACCTTTGAAATCTTTAAACGCTCCCTCAAAACCCACCTTTTCCGACAAGCATATACTCTAGCTTAGGCCATAAACCCACTAAATAACCTAATTACGCACTGCCTGTACATATACTGTATACTTCCCCCGCCTCTTGTTTCCACCCCATTCCTTTAGATTGTAAGCTCGCAAGGGCAGGGCTCTCACCCTTTTGTGTCATGGAATGTTATTAATTTAATTGCTTGCACTCTGTTAGACATTTATACATTTTAGTCATCATGTTAAATCAAGTTTGCATATGTGTATCAGCGCCAAGGAAACAAAGTGGCCGCTGCTGAGAGAAGAACGATGTCCAGAGTTCACAAACAGATAAATTATTTATGCTCAGCGCAGAGTCCAAAGACAAAAGACGAGTCTTCAACAAAGGATAAAAGCAGGCAAATCTCCACCACAATAAATATTGGGTTCACGGCACAGCTCTGCAATCATGGATACCCAAAAAAAGGAAAGAGGCTTACCAGCTGGTGACAACCCACATTATAAGGTTGTATCAACGCTTTGGTAGGACATCAGGAAGCAACAGTCTGTCCAGGATCCACCAATTCAGCAATGATTCCTCTCACGAATGGATATCAGTAAACTTCATAAAAAACAAACAAACGGCAACTCTAAGTGTAAACCGTTTAATATAGAGTTTTCATAGTAAAAACAGCTTAAAAATAGCATAAAAACAAAACTTACATACGAGGCCCATGCAATGGGAACGCCGAGAAAGTTGCACGCGTGTATGGGTCAGTAGTAAAGGACAGTATAAAGGTGCCGCCTGTCTCCTTCCCAGGGAAGGAGACGGGCGGCACCTTCATACTGTCCTTTACTGCTGACCCATACACGCGTGCATCTATCTCGGGGTTCCCATTGCATGGGCCCCGTATGTAAGTTTTGTTTTTATGCTATTTTTATGCTATTTTTAAGCTGTTTTTACTATGAAAACTCTATATTAAACGGTTTACACTTTTAGAGTTGCCGTTTGTTTGTTTTTTATGATGTTTACTGATATCCATTCGTGAGAGGAATCATTGCTGAATTGGTGGATCCTGGACAGACTGTTGCTTCCTGATGTCCTACCAAAGCGTTGATACAACCTTATAATGTGGGTTGTCACCAGCTGGTAAGCCTCTTTCCTTTTTTGGGTATCCATAATTGCAGAGCTGTGCCGTGAACCCAATATTTATTGTGGTGGAGATTTGCCTGCTGAAGACTCGTCTTTTGTCTTTGGACTCTGCGCTGAGCATATATAATTTATCATGTTAAATCAAATTGTATTCAGCAGTGCTGTATCTTGTATCAGTGTTCATATTTGATGTATATCATTGTCTGTATCATTATGTATCCCTTGTTTGTTTTCTTACATTGTACAGCGCCATGGAATATGTTGGCACTTTATAAATAAATAATAATAATAAGTCAGGTGTTCGTAAGTCAGAGAATAACTGTATAGATGTTTCCCAATATTTGTTTTGTACTATGTACACGCTACAAAAGATGTCGACGCTATATATAAAAAAAAAAATATAATAATATGGCAAAAACCATGCAATACTACCGTAATAAGTGAGCTCTCTGTGTGAAAGTCCAAAACTCAAAGATGGTAAGGCTAGCCACACACCCAATGTCAGATCACAAAAGATTTTTTTTTTATCTTTTTCTCCTTTGTGCTGCAATTGCTCAATCTGATGCAGATGCATGGCCTGCCTTCTGGCTACACACACAGCGCCCCCTGCAGGAAGCCATCAATTCAATGAAGAGATGGGAAACTGACCACTAAAATAGTACAGATTTACGACTGCTCCATTACAACTGAAACCTATTCCAATACATAAATGACCTGTCAAGGTACACAAAGACCATTTTCTTATGTGTTTGCATACATATTATTTATACTGTATCATTCTTTAATTATCTAAAAAACAATCTATAAATACTGAGAGCAAATATCACACAAGAGCATTCTGAGTTTTCTACTAAGAATGTCTATCACTGAGTTAATGACTGGGAAGCAATCTTATGCTGGGAATACACAATGAGTTTTTTCAGCATATTCCTTTTTCCGATCGATTTCCATTCACTTCTATGAGCAAATCGATCAAAATCAGATCAGACCTGTCGGAAATTAACTATAGAGCTATCCATCTGCCAAAAAACCTCATGGTAAATTAACCAGTTCAGCCTTCAGTCGTTTTCACTTTATGCATCCGAGCAATGTTCACCTCCCATTCATTAGCCTATAACTTTATCACTACTTATCACAATGAACTGATCTATATCTTGTTTTTTCCGCCACCAATTAGGCTTTCTTTGGGGGGTACATTTTACTGTAAATGCATTTTAACAGTAAGAATAAGAAAAAAAAATGAAAAAATTCATTATTTGTCAGTTTTCGGCCATTATAGTTTTAAAATAAAACATGCCTCCATAATTAAAACCTACGTATTGTATTTGCCCATTTGTCACTGTTATTTCACCATTTAAATTATGTCCCTATCACAATGTATCGGGACAATATTTTATTTGGAAATAAAAGAGCATTTTTTCCGTTTTGCATCCATCACTATTTACAAGCTTATTTAAAAAAAAAAAAAAAAAAAAAAAAAAAAAAAAAAAAAATAGAAAGAAATATTTCATCTTTACATAGATATTTAAAAAAAGTTTAGACCCTTAGGTAAATATTTATGTGTTTTTTTTTTTTTTATAGTAATGTTTTTGTTTTTTAAACATTTTATGTGGGCATTTTTGGGAGGGTGGGATATAAATAGTGTTTTATTCGGGGAAATATTTGTGTATTGTAATTTTTTTTACTTTTACTTGTAGTTTTACTTTTTGGCCACAAGATGGCAATCTTGAGTTTGTTTACATGACGTCACTCTAAGTGTACAATGTACGCTTAGAGGGACATAGCTTCAGAAAAAGCGTAGCTTCCGAGAGAAGCTGTCGCTTTTTCAGCGGGGGAGAGGAATCAGTGATCGGGCACCATAGCCCGATTCACTGATTGCCTGGCTATTGGCCGCGGGAGCCGCGCGGACGCGCACGCGGCCTCCTGGACGTAGGTACTACGTCCTGGAGGCATAAATGGTTAAACTACATTTAGGCTGGTTTCACAGTGGGACGTTAAAGTCCCACGTTACAGCAGCCAGTAACGCAGCCTAACTCACAGCACTGTAAAATCAATGTGCTTGTTCACAGTACACACGTTGGGTTAGATAGTAACGCAGCACGTTTAAACAAAGTGCTGCATGCTGTACGTTATAATGGGCTAAGCCACGTTAGACTGTTTGCACATGCTCAGTAATGTTGGAGGAGGAGGTCTCCCCTTTCCTCTGCGGCCAGCCACATGGCTAATTAATATTCACTGCACTGTGGTAACTCGTGGTGGGACTGTAGTGGTGTCCAGATCATGAAAGAATCATTCATTTGATCCGGATCTTTTTTGTGAGTCGAATCATCCGGATCATCACAATGAAAGATTCGGTTCACAGTAGATGTCTGTCTGGAAGAAACAGGAACATACAGAATGTAGTGTGCAGGGAAAGTCCTGTCCTGCTAGTCATTTCACCCAGCCTGCTTCCCTAGTAAAATTATGCAAATGATTTGGTTCAAAGATCCGGATCTTTTCAATGATCTGATTCAAATGATCCGAATCTTTAAAAAGATCCGGACTTCCTATCACTAACCTGGAGCGGCTGCTTTGAGAGCTGCATAACGCACCTCAATCTGACGTCCAACTTCAACACCACCATGCATTGCGTTAGGAGCACGTTATGCGACCATAACGTCCCCTAAAACGCAACGTCTTGGTGGGAAAGTAGCCTTAAGAAAAAAAATGTTTTGAATAAAAAAAAAAAAACCACTAAGTTGCCAAACAAAGAGGCAGCAGCAATGTTAATGATCACCACCTTCACTCAGATTGTTTTTAAAGCACACCAGAAGTGAGAGGCATATGGTGGCTGCCCATAATGATGTCTTTTTAAACAATACAAGTTGATTGGCAGTCCTGCTGATCTTTATGGCTTTAGTAGTATCAGAATCAAATACCTGAAACAAGCATGCAGCTAGGCTAGTCACACTCCAGTCAGAACACCTGATCTGCATGCTTGTTCAGGGTCTATAACAAAGTATTAGGGCCCGTTTCCACTGCATCCGGACGCATCTGCGAGACGCATGGCGGCACTTCCGGATCTGCGGTTACGCTGACGAATCCCATGAGCCGTGCCGTGCCATGCCATGCTATGGGATTCACACAGATTTGGATGGAAAAGCCTAACCACCCCCTGCTGGTGCCTAAATCTAACCCCGCTCCCTTTGATGCCCAACCCTAACCACCCCCCTCCAATGCCTAACCCCCCCCCCCTCCTTTAAAGCCTTACCAATACTCCCTTACCAATACTCCTGCCGATGTCTAACCCTATAGCGGTGCCCAAACTTTCACGGCTCTCCATTAACCAAATTTACTTCTTCCACACTAAAGGCCTGCACTGGGTTCATTATCATAAATAGACCTGGAACCCCAATTTTAGTCATATGCAGATCACGTTACGATATCCTCTGTGTACCACAAGGTTTACAGACAGCACTCTGCTTAAAGGGGAACTGAAGTGAGAGGTATATGGAGGCTGCCATGTTTATTTCCTTTTAAGCAATACCAGTTGCCTGGCAGCCCTGCTGATCCTCTGCCTCTAATACTATTAGCCATAGCCCCTGAACAAGCATGCAGCAGATCAGGTGTTTCAGACTTTAAAGTCAGATCTGACAAGACTAGCTGCATGCTTGTTTCTGGTGCTATTCAGATACTACTGCAGAGAAATAGACCAGCAGGGCTGCCAGGCAACTGGTATTGATTAAAAGGAAATAAACATGGCAACTTCCGTATACCTCTTACTTCAGTTCCCCTTTAAGAACTTAAAGTGCACCAGAGCTGAAAAATAATAAAAGATTTGTACATACCTGGGGCTTTCTCCAGCCCCATCCACACAGATTGCCCCCACGCCGCCGTCAGCTCCGGTATCGGGCCCCGTTACTTCGGCCAGTCTGCGCAAGAGGAAGTGTGCAGTCTACATATCTCCCCAGC
Source organism: Hyperolius riggenbachi (assembly GCF_040937935.1). Lineage (NCBI taxonomy): Eukaryota > Metazoa > Chordata > Amphibia > Anura > Hyperoliidae > Hyperolius > Hyperolius riggenbachi. The sequence goes on along the minus strand of NC_090651.1, from coordinate 114,412,546 downwards.
GGCTGCTGCAGAGTTACGTAGATGGCACACTTCTCTTGCGCAGACTGACCGACTGACAAACTGACAGGCTGAAGTAACGGGTCCCGATACCGGCCAGAGCTGAAGGTAGAAGAGGACGGTGGTATGGGAGCGATCCGTGCGGATGGGGCTGGAGGAAGCCCCAGGTATGTATACATAAATTATTTTTCAGCTCTGGTTTCCTTTAAAGCAACTTTGAGGTGTCTCTATAAAATGTAGCAAAGCTTATGGATAGGCAAATTTACCATTAAACAGACATTTTAAAACGGCGTGTATTGAGCCTCTGAGAACTTGTCTCACTGTTATGCAAGTCCCAATTCGTTCCACACATGACCATGATTTGTCGTTTGCACTGGTGCAGAGAGTATGTGGCGTAGCTGCGCGAGTGTGCGTAAATGGATGTGGAAGGCCTGGCTGCACTTTCCTACATGATAAAAGGGACCTGCTGGGGCTCAGTCAGTCAATCTCCTTTTTAGAGGAAATGTTAAAAAAATATAGATTTCCTATAAAAGGTGGTGACCACTAGCAACGGCAATGTAAAGGAAGAACAGCAGTGTGCTGTGTGTGATTCACTTACCTCCATTCTCCCACAAAGTTCAAGTCACTTCTGCTCCTGTGCTGCTTTTCTCTTAGGTTAGATAAAAAAAGTCTGCAGAAAATGTTACACACCCCGGCAAAGCCAACTACAGTCCGTTAGCCTTAGCAGCATAGAGTGGAAAGAGGGATATGACCAAGTGATAGTAAAACAGCCCCCTTACACCAGTAAAAAAAACAAACTACATTAAGACAAAGATCTGATGACGGTCACCTACATTTGCCATTTATGCAAATCAAAGAATACAGTCCTGACTAATGAGTCCAGTGGGAAAAAGTCAGATGTGATTTTGCCCAAGTGATACCCATTGTTACTACTGCATAAACAGAGCCTAGCAGGAGGCTAATACTAGCCACACAATTGAGCACAATGACTTATTACAGGCTGGCTTCAGTAGTTTCTCAGGTACAGATGCAGCAAACTAATCATCTGTTCTGTTCAGTGAGTGATGCTAAGTACATACCATACAATTTTCTGTTAACAGACAATTGTATGGTGTGTACCTAGCATAATGCTAGGTACACACGATGCAATTTTCTGACAGATTTACTGTCAGGTTCATTATTTCCAACATGTCCGATCTGATTTCCGATCGATTTTCCGACCAATTTTCCATAGAAGTGAAAGCAAAAATGCATCATAACATCTGACAGGAATACAATAGACTATTAACACTAGCGCACACAGACCAATAAAATACAGCAGAATATAGAATAACTGTCAAGATAAGTGACAAAGACACCAGATGCTTCAGTGCCCAGATCTGGGTTAACCACCCTGGCGTTCTGATTAAATCGCCAGGGTGGCTGCGGGAGGGTTTTTTTTAAATTAAAAAAAAACTATTTCATGCAGCCAACTGAAAGTTGGCTGCATGAAAGCCCACTAGAGGGCGCTCCGGAGGCGATCTTCCGATCGCCTCCGGCGCCCAGAATAAACAAGGAAGGCCGCAATGAGCGGCCTTCCTTGTTTTGCTTATATCGTCGCCATAGCGACGAGCGGAGTGACGTCATCGACGTCAGCCGACGTCCTGACGTCAGCCGCCTCCGATCCAGCCCTTAGCGCTGGCCGGAACTTTTTGTTCCGGCTGCGCAGGGCTCAGGCGGCTAGGGGGGCCCTCTTTCGCCGCTACTCGCGGCGAATCGCCGCAGAGCGGCGGCGATCAGGCAGGACACGCGGCTGGCAAAGTGCCGGCTGCGTGTGCTGCTTTTTATTTGATTAAAATCGGCCCAGCAGGGCCTGAGCGGCGACCTCCGGCGGTGTTGGACGAGCTCAGCTCGTCCAGACCGCTCAGGTGGTTAAACAAGTTTGAGCGCTTCCAGGCTGCTGTGAATAGCATTCGTTTTAGGCAAAAAAAAGTGGGATAAACAAATGTCAGCGCTCAGAGTCCAGTCCCTTGAAGGTACAGGTCCCAGCAGAGGCTTCAGTGCATAAAGCCTCTGCTGGGAACTGTACCTTCAAGGGACTGGACTCTGAGCGCTGACATTTGTTTATCCCACTTTTTTTTTTTTTGCAGACAACCAGAATGGACATGTTGGAAATAATCGATCTGACAGTAAATGTTTCAGAAAATTGCTTCAATGTACCTAGCATTAGATATTATTGGAGGAAGACCTATCAAAAAAAAGACATTCGAATAAAAAAAAAAAAAAAAATCTCTCAAAAGTGTACAATGATGTGAAAAAAATCAAATATATTAAGTGCAGTGTTCTCCCCAGGCTCTTTTAGCCGGGTGCTCCACCCGGCTAGATTTGGTGACCACCCGGCTGTCATCAGCTCACATCCTTACCTCCTCCTATGCTGTAAGCACAGTTGCCCTGCATTTTCAACTCGCCCCACCCGGCTACTATTTCATGCCACCCGGCTACTATTTCATGCCACCCGGCTGGAAAAAAATTCTGGGGAGAACACTGAAGTGCCACAATCATCAAAGTAATTGAAACTGATAAAAACACAGGGGAAAAACAAAAACGTGCAGGTAGTTTGGGCAGTGCAAAAAAAAAAAAAAAAAAATTAAAATCACAGAATGGCTAATATAAAACAGGACATCCTGCGTGCACAACTTGTGTATGCTATATGTCCAACTCCAGAGTTATCCGGAAGTAGATTTATTCTAGTTTCTCCACTGGTTTGTAAGTAGGAGACCTGCCTATGTTTAGAATTAAAAGCATTATAGAATGTTTGAAAAGCATTTATGAACAATAAGGGTCCATTTGCATTGTGCACATTGTGATATCATCGGGACAGTGCAGAAAAGTCCCAATGGCCTCCCGGTACGAAATACTCTTGTTATACTGTGAGAAATCGTACTTGTGCAGTGAAAAATCACCCAGTTACACAACAATCATACAGCAACAAGCAAAGAGTGAAGTGGTCCTTTTGGCAATCTGAGTTGGGAGACGGGACACAGAAAATGGGAGTTGTGCCCCCTGACACCCACTAAGCCCCAGACACCTGCCTAGGTTGCCTTGTGAATGAACCTGCTATGTATAGGTCAAATCGAAACTTAGGCTCCCTACACACTGCAAATCCATTTTGCGATTCCGATTTTCCATGAATGCAATCAACAGAAAAACGGAGGAAAAAACGCAGCATGCAGTAACGATTAAAGAATCGGAAACACATGCAGTGTGCAGGGAGCCTTCAGGTGGCCATACACTTAAAGATTTGCAGCAGATTCAGATAGATTTCTGTCAGAGGCCTGTCAAGTCAAATCTGACAGGAAGCTATCTAATATGTGTCACACACTAGGAACAGATTTCCAATAGATTTCACAATGAAATCTATTGGAGGGGAAAAAAAAAAAAAAAAAAAAAAAAATCGATCTAAATGCATTATCCAACCTGACAGGCATCTGACAGAAATCTGATGGTCAAATCTGCTGCAAATCTATTAGTTTATGTGGTCGACCTAGACTTTCCATCCTGTCAGATAGATTAAATCGATCGATTCTATAGAATCAATCAATCAATGGCTGAAATCGACCAGTGTATGGGCCTCTTCAGCTGGGTACACACTATGCGATTTCCCTTTTGATCGAATATTTCCGACATGTTCGATCGGGTCTCGATCGATACAGCCATCGATTTTTTCATGTTAAGTATGCAAAATCGACGGCTGTATTCATCAAAACTAAAATAATCGATTGATCCCGCCGATCGAGCGGGAATTCGCATTGTGTGTACCCAGCATTAAGCAGAAGTTCTGCAGAAAACCTCTCTCACTGATAACAGGTCATTTAAGGATCATGGTGATAAGACTCACTAATGACTGAGTACACAGTACCAGTGACTGGAAATTATTGTTGTGGTTGCACCAACTATCGCTACATCAACAGAAAAGGTTTCCCTGCATATAAAAAGGTTAGAGGTGGCTTACCCGTTCCCGCTGGCGGTCCTTATCAGCCGCTCGATTCCCTGCCATTGTCCACCGGCGGGAATCGAGCGGGCGCAGGTCGAGCGGCATGATCGGGCCAGCTGAATAATATCAGCTGGCCAGATCAGCAGATCGATGCACGGTACAGAAACGTACCGTGTATCCCCAGCATTATGCTGGGGATACACGGTACTGGCCGGATCAGCTGGTCGATACACGGTACAGAAACGTACAGTGTATCCCCAGCATTATGCTGGGGATACACAGTACGTTTCTGTACCGTGTATCGACCAGCTGATCAGGCCAGCTGATAATATTCAGCTGGCCCGATCATGCCGCTCGACCCGCGCCCGCTCGATCCCCGCCGGCGGACAATGGCAGGGAATCGAGCGGCTGAAAAGGACCGCCGACAGGGACGAGCGGGAATCGATCTGCGCGGAGTAGATGGTCGACCCGCCTCCCCATCATACTACAATCGTATAGCATTGTGCATGATGTGACTAGCATGATTATTTATTGCAATATCCAATTGGAAACATGATCGGAAATCTGATTGGAATTTGAAAAGAAAAAATATATAGGTGTACACACTAACTCATCTGTATCCACGTCAGATCCGAACAAAATTTGCTTGAGTCTGAGGTGAAATTTTGATGGTTTAATAAAAACAATGGCAATTAAACTAATAGTTCACTAACACTTTAGATTTTAAGCTTGCAAGGGCAGGGCTTTCTCACCCTTTTGTGTTTTTGATTCTGTGATGCTAGATACACACCAGACAATTTTCTGGCAGATTTACCTGCCAGATGGCTTATTTCTAACATGTCTGATCTGAATTCCAGAAAATCGAGAGGAAAAAAAAAAAAAACACGATTGGACATGTTGGAAATAATCGATCTGGCAGAGAAATTGTATAATGTGTACCTAGAATTACACATTTATTTATATCAATTTTGTCACTAATTACCAATCTCTGCACTGCACGGATTCTGTATTTTGTACAGACTCTGTATTTTGTATATTGGGGTATACCTTTATATGTATTATTTTGTACCACATGTTTGTTTCTCACTTTGTACAGCACCACAGAATATGTTGGCACTTTACACATTAATATTGATAAACTAAAATGTGCTATTCCCAACATAGGAACATGTGAGACAATTTTAAATTTCACTTCATGCTTTGTTTTTTCCTTTTATATTTCCATTTTACAGCCGTGTTACTTGCTATGCTGCAGAACCAGCGGACTGCATGAACAAAGTATAAATAGTGAGGCCCAGGGGTCATCTGGGACCAGCAAGGGAGGCGTTGATGGAGAACAATTTAGAATCTGAAAATGAATGAACCGTCCACACTGCTGACTTTCCATGAGATTTAGCCTCAATCTGTCAGAAGTCATTGCTCCTGTAACAACAAACGCTGCAAATAACGGCAGCTGACAGGAATGGAGATTGTTCCTTTTAGCCATCTGTTTAATAACTGTCCAAGAACAGTACTAATGGACATAAAACATGTATCCAACTTTAAAGGACATCCAAGATAAGGAGTTTAGATCTACTTACCTGGGGCTTCTTCAAGCTCCTAGCAGTCGATCTGGTTCCTCAGTGTAGTACAGCTGCCCCCCAATGCGCCATCACAGCTGTGGTCACGAGTTACTATGCATGTAACTCCTTTACACTCCTAGGATACCGGGAGTATTCTGTGCTTGCACAGTTCACAAAGACTTAGGGTACGTTTCCACTTGTGCGGCGCGATTTGCTCGCGGAAAACGAGTCAACGAATCCGCATACGGTTGTGGATTCATTGACGATTTTCACGCGGAATCGTTTGCGATTTTAACATTGCGATTTTAACCATGTCAATGCCGGCAAGCATTGACATGGGTTTTTTAACGAAATCGCACGCGGAAACGCCGGGAAAACCGCAAGACTCAAGTGCTTGCGGTTTTCCTATTTAGTTACATGACCGACGATTCGCGTACGGGTGTGCGGCGTGCGAATTCTGACGGCTCTGCTGTGCAGATTTTTTCTGCAGAGCGAGCCGAACAGAATTCCTGACAAGTGGAAACGGCGCCATCCACTAGTATTGTTTGAGCGAATCTGCATGCAGGAAACGCATGCAGATTCGCTCTAGTGGAAACGAGCCCTTAAACTGCACAAGTGCAGAATGCTCCTAGCCATGGAAGCATTGGCAATAGCCTGCAACCCCAACTGTGGTCGATTATCTTTTGGGGGGCTAGCGACACACTAGTGGACAGCGGAACTACACCAAGTAACCACAGACTGCTGCGGGCTGGAAGAAGCCATAGGTAAAATCGTTCTATTTCATCTTGGATGTCCTTTAAGGCCACACATCCAACTCAGACCTTTTCTGTCCATATCAACCATGATCAATTCACTGTACTGTGTGCAGACAGGTATCCATTAATGTACACTGATTGGGTGCTAGATCTGACATTCTGGAAGACCACACATAACTGCTGCTGTTATATATTACTGCAGCTAGAAAGCCGGTTTGCCCTTTCCCCTCCCTCATGCATAGGGCAGACAGAGGTTTGTATAGGTATCTGTCCCACAAAACTATTATAAGCAATCATTTTGGGTGAAGTGTAAAGTGTGTACCAGGCTTCAGACATTTTAAAACAAAAAAACAAAAAAAAAAAAAAACATATAACCAAAGGAAAAAAAAAGTTTCAACTGGAAAATGTATTTACTTTCATCACTAACCCAATTGCACACTTCAGTCTCAAAGAGGTACAGGATAGGCAAATGTTAAGTATGGCCAATTCACTTTCTTCTGGCATCAAAGGGTTTAGAGTCCCTGAGACTTGTTATGCAGATATAGTTGTATAAATTACCTGGATGAAGGTGTGAATGGTTAGAACACTTAGCTAATGATGTGAACAGGTGTGGTCTGTGCATATAAACAGTATTTTCCATGACCAGATGTATTACAAGTAGTAGGTACTGGTGTCTTTATACGCCTTTAGCTGGCCTGAGAGAACCATAAACAGGTTTCTGTTAGGTGTCGGAAATCCAGCCAAACAAATACAAATACTACTTGCCAAAGTTTACCTTCTGAGCTACACGTTTTATGGCCCATACTCACGAGGGACTTTTGTCGCCTCAACACGCGGCGCGTGCGTGTTGCGGCGACAGGTCGCCCGTGAGTATGGGCCGTCGCACACGCGCGCACCCCGAACTGTCGCCCGCCGCTCATGTCGCCATGCGATTGAAAGTTTCAATCGCATGGCGACAGTCGCCGCTGCCCCCCCGCCGCAACTGTCGCTAGTCCGCGTGAGTACGCGGACTAGCGACAGCAACCTCCATGTAGGTACATGGAGCTTCCGGCGGGGGGAGGAGGAACGTCAGCGACAGCTTCCGCCTTGCCGCTGGTCCCTCTTCCGCGTGTGTACGCGGAGGGACCTGGCGAGAAGCTGTCGCCGGCCTGTCGCCCACACGCTCACGTGTGCTGGCGACAGGCAACATTTCTCGCCCGTGAGTATGGGCCATTATTCACAAAGCTTTGCTACATTGTGCAGGCAAAAAAGTGTGACCACCATGCTGAACTTTTTGTGCCACCTGTCTGCTCACTGGACAGCATCACACTTCTTTACTGCACAAAAAACAGACAGGTGACACAAGATCCGGCAAAACTGTAACAGGGCAGATGTGGGTCACCCGAAAGTCTCTGATGTGTGTCAGAGCTCAGTGGATCACAGTACTGGCTGAACATAATTATAAGTTTACCGACAGCTGTCAGAGGTCAATTTCAGTATCAGTTATTTACAGGATTCCCTGCCACGACGAATGACTCGGGGGGGACATGCATGCATCCCCGCCGGCTGCCAGTATTGTATAGGAGAGAGGGCAAGGGGGAGGAGAGCGAGAGCCGAAGCCGGCGGCTTCATCTGTTACATTGTCGTCGGCTTCATTTTAATTCCATGAACTCACTTATTACAATACATTTGGCCGCAGCTCGACGGCCACTTCAAACACAATACAATCGGTTACATTAACACTTTTGTTACGTGAAGTATTAATGTAATTTGCGCCACCTGCCAGATGCGCCCGGCTAACGGAAAAGTACCGGCGATCGCGTTTAGCGCTTCTATAGCACTGAAACAAGATCGCCGGGAAATCTCCTGAAAATGGTGCAGGCTACACGTTTGCCGACGATTAACGCAAATCGCCCAAGTGAGAACGGGCCCATAGGGTATTAGTGCACTAGCGCTTTAAAAAGCGCTAGCGCTTGAGCATTTTGCTGAAATCAGCGTCAAAGCACTAGTGTGAATGGGCCCTGAGGAGTTCACTGAGGAGGAGTGGTAATAAGAGCAGTTAAACACCTGGTTTTGCCACCTCAAACACTGACAGCTGTTTGCAAACACCTGGAAAAATCACTATATGCAGTGTTCCAGGGCTTTGCAGAACAGCATCTAACTGTGTATACAGTTACATGGGTGTTTCTCCAGCAAATGTGCTGAACAAGAACAGCTTCCCCACCCGCTGCTTATAGGGCTCAATGAACCCCAATTGCAGTACTGTAGTAGTGCAGGCTGGCAATTCAGAAAGTAGTGTAAACTGGTTGAGGAGTTGTACATTTTCTATTTACCAGCTTGGCCAGTGCACCAAAACACCAGTCAGTAGCACCTCAGCTCTGCTAAGTTCAATGAACGTTCTATGCAGCAGCTGAAGCAACTCCTTCAGTGATTCAGCTATGCTGACTGCAGCACTGTTCAGGCTGTGCTCAGACACGTGTGCACTTGCCTTTTACAAGGTCTTTGCTCAGTCTTGGAAGACAGGAAGACACACCGCTTTGGTTAATCCATTACCCAGTCTACCACATGCATTTTATAGTGTTACATGCTGGAGCTCTGTAGGAACAGAATTAATAAGCATGTATACACCGCGATAAAGCTCATAAGAAACTAACCATTGTCTAAATAATATGTTCAGATAACCTTTATATAAGCGTATTACATAGAAAGGCAGTTTCAAACCTACATTGTCATGGTGAATGCATGTTCATTAATCCACTTATTTAGTATTTATAAAGCTCCAATATCTTCTGCAGCGTTGTACAAAGTATATTGTCTTTGTACTTGGAGGAACTCCAGTGAAAATAATGTAATAAAAAAGTGCTTCATTTTTACAATAATTATGTATAAATGATTTAGTCAGTGTTTGCCCATTGTAAAAGCTTTCCTCTCCCTGATTTACATTCTGACATTTATCACATGGTGGCATTTTTTACTGCTGGCAGGTGATGTCAGTGGAAGGAGATGCTGCTTGCACCTAGATCAGTTTTCCCTTATGGACTAGAGCAGCGGTGACATTTTAAAAGTGATCCCGAGCTGAAGCTCGATATCAAAATGGCATACCTATCTTAAGAGAGGAAAGCCTCAGGATCCTACCGAGGCTACCCTCACTGATCAAAAGAGCGCCCTGTTGAGCACAGCCCCTCTCCAAGTCGGGGCTACGCAGCCCTTCTTCCTAATGCGGGGCCTAGCAGTAGCCGGGCGAGCCCCGCATGTGCAGTGCCACAGATCCCGCGGATCCGGCTTACACCGCATGCGTGGATGGGCTGGGTGGGCTATTACACGGCCATGCTGAAGCAGGAAAAGCTGCACAGCCCCATTAGGATTGGCGATGGGGGACAACACAGCAGGGAGGGAAGCCTCAATAGGATCCTGAGGGCCCGTTCAGACTGCACGCGTTTCCAGCCGCGTTTTGGAAACGCGTGCAGGAGGCCGACACGCACGACATCAGACAGTGCATAGAGTGCACTGTCTGATGTTCACACTGCATGCGTTCCGGACCTGTGCGGTCCAGGAATGCATGCTGCACGCAGATTTAGCAAAAACGCGCGGCTGTCCCATTCACTTTTCAGTGATGAGATCAGCCACGCAACGCATACAAACGCGGATGGCGTGCGTTCGTACGCGTTGCGGTCCGCATGCGTGGCCGTCCGCGTTTTGCAGTCTGAACGGGCGCTGAGGCTTTCCTCTCTTCACGTAAGTATCTGATATGAGTACCAGAGTTTCGGCTAAGCTCTGTGCACATGCTTGTATGCTTGTCAGATGTTGCTCAAAATGAACAAGGTATTTACGGGTCCACTGAGAACCACCTCCCCCCCCTGCCCCCAAAAAAAAGAAAGAAAATGGTCCCAACTATGGCAAAAGAGCAAAAATTTAATGAGCTATTCTCAACCTTTTTATCCTATATCAGACGTGTCCAATTGTGGATATGCTCATTGTATGTGTAGGTTGCGGATGCATCCACCATTAGTACCTCTAGGACATGCATGTCAAACCGGTCCTACGAGGGCTGAGATCCTCACACATCTTTGATACAGCTCAAATGAATTGATGGGTCTGAATTAGGAAAGGTGTGGTCCATCAGGTAGAACACATTCCTTTCTTTCTCAGTCCATCCTAAACACTGGCATGGATCCGGTCCTCCAGGCCTGGAGTTTGACACGTGCTCTAGGAGATTGGCCATGAAGCCGGCACACTGGCTTAAAGTAAACCAGAGCTGATGTAAAAAGATGATCTGATACTCACCGTGGCTTCCTCCAGTAGCATAAACACGTCTGAGTCCCATGCTGTCCTCCCGCGGCCTGCAGTTCAGCCACGATCAGCCCCGGTAACTGGCTGAGTCGCATCAGTCCGGGCCTTCTGCGCATGTGCGAGAGGTCTGTGCATATGCAGAAGACCCAGACTGGACCCAACTGAGCCCATCACCGGAGCCGATTGCCGCTAAACGGCAGATCGTGGGAGGACAGCATGGGACGTGTTTATGCTGCTGGAGGAAGCCGTGGGTGAGTGGCAAATCTTTTTATGACAGCTCTGGTACACTTTAACTCGCATGCCTGTTGGATATGTGGCACCAAACTATATTGTTTATTTTGGGATGTTGTGTCACTGGCGATCTGTGGCGTTTTGAGCCAAAGTCCCTTTAAATTTTGCTCTGTGTATTTGCCCAGCCTTGTGAGCTCCACATGATGGTTATCAGCCAACTTGAGCAACTACCATTTTTTTCCTGAATAATAGGAAAAGACAGCAACTACCATCCATGTAGACTGATCCATCCTGACAGATTGATTCTGACGATATTTACTGTTAGTCATTCATATCGTTCCATGGAAACGACTTACATGAGGCTAGTTACACATTTCCAGGTCCTCATTTTCCCGCATCCCCTAACAATCAAAGACTATTGCTGTCCCCTCCATGAATTCTATTTCAAAACATTTATTAAAATGTAAGTAAACCTGTAGGGAAAAAAGTGCTCCTGGGGGTTACTTAACTCACCAGGGAAAGACTACGTTATTATAGGATCTTGTAAAACCAGATGTTCTTATTAGGAAATCACAGTTGAGACAAAATGTGGCGTTTCATTGTTAATATGCAGCCCAAACTTCTGAAAAATGCTAACCTACTTTCATGGGCAGAAAAAGTAGTATTAAAGGTAATCAACTTTGCAAATGTAAATATTACATACACCTGAATGGAATATGGAACAATTTACTAAAATGTCTGACTGTCAAAACACTCTTAGTGGTAGGAAATATTCAAGTCATTTTCAGTCAGACATTTTAACATAGTAATAAAGTGGATAGGGCTCTCGCCTTGCAGTACTGGGTCCCTGGTTCGAATCCCAGCCAGGGCTCTATCTGCATGGAGTTTGTATATTCTCCCTGTGTCCACATGGGTTTCCTCCCGGCATTCTGGTTTACTCCCACATCCCAAAAAACATACGAATAAGCTAATTGGCTTCCTCCTAAAATTGACCCTCGACTGCAATGGACATAATGTCCCGATTGGAATGTGAGCTCCTCTGAGGGACAATTAAGTGGCAAGACTATAAACTCAGTACAGCGCTGCGAAAGATGTCAGTACTATATAAATACTAAGTAATTATAATAATTTCTTAAAGCGTAGACTTTTTTTCATTTTCAATATTTTTTATTGGAATTTCCAAAAAAATTTTAACAATATGCCAAGACATATTAAAACAATATAAAAATAAACTTACTTTTTACATTACAGCAGTCCAATGAGAAATATACTGTTGATTTTTCAAATATACATTCAGTTTCAGTTATACATAAACAGTGTATAATAACTTTCCCTTATAAATCAATGGCTAGTATCTCTTAAGATGATTGCTGAGTTTAGTATACTTGTTGCTATTTAGTTCTTAAAAAGGTTAAATATGTGCATCTCTACACTTTAATAGTCATTCAGTATCTTTAAAGCGTAGACTTTCAGGAAGAGGATAAGCAGCTGAGATTTTTACAACAGTCCTTTACCACAAGGCTAAAGACAGGCTTCTACATGTGCTAGAGAAGTGCAGACATAATAATGGCTCATTTACTAAGTGCCGTACAGAGACTGGATACAATGAGCCCTCACAGAGCAGCAAGGAAGAGGATTCTCATGCGGGTAGATTATGCCCAAACACATATCTGGCCACGCTGCGCTGAAACAGGTATTTCTCATCTCCACAGCTACAGTTTCTTTTTAATCAAGAGCCAGAAAAAATAATTTTACTATGACTAGGATTATGACTGATTATGGTAAAGATTAGATTGTCAACTTATCCTAAAAGTGGCCATAAACGTATAGATTTGCAGAAGATTTAACCATCAGATAGATTTCTGTCAGATGCCTGTCAAGTCAAATTTGACAGGAATCTTATGTGTGCCACACACTAGGAACAGATTTCCAATAGATTTCAGAATGAAATCTATTAGAAATCTATTGAAAAAAAATTGATCTAGATGCATTATTGGACCATTCAATCCAATACAACTCTATGGGCCATCGATCTGCTGCCAGCAGCAGATCAACCTATATTTTCTATTCTGTCAGATAGATCAGATCGGTCGAAATCAGCTGCAAATCGATCAGCAATCGATTTGATAAATCGATCGAAGGCTGAAATCGACCAGTATATAGGCCCCTTAAAGGGAACCTGAAGTGAGTAAAAATATTTAAAATAAAACACATGACATAGCTGCAAATTAATATCACATACTTGCCTCACTGTCAGTTCCTCTCAGAAGCTCATCATTTTCTTCTTACAGTGATCACTTCCAGTTCTGACAATATTTTGTCAGAACTGAAATGTACTAGTTGCTGTCAGTTATATATCAGCAGCTGTCAGTTACAACTGAATGTGCAAGATAATGTCCATGTTTCCCTATGGCTCGAATGGGTGATATTACAGTTTAACAGTGTGCTGACCAGGAAACAGTTATGGGGTAATGGCCATTTTTAAAATGGAGGACGGAGAATTCCATTGATCATAGTGGACAAATGGGATACAGGAGAGGAGAAAGAGATTGAGGAGTAGACTATAGGGGAGGTAGTATATGACCTGTGTATGGTTATTTTTATTTTTTATTTTCAGTTCAGGTTCTCTTTAAGGGACAGTAAGGTGCATACACATGTACAGTCAGCTCTGCAGGGTTTAGGAATCATTCTGCACAGAGGCCAGAAGCCCATACTGTTGCTATGAAGCAGGGAAGAGGAACAGCACACAGAACAGGCAGGGTAGGGAGGGGAACAATGCCTTGACTAAAATGATCCAACACTGTATCTCTCAATGCTGAGGCGTCTGAGGCCGACACACAAGATTCTCAGTAGAGGCAGCCTCAACAAGCCCCTCAGACAAGAACCATCTAGTAAAAAGCTAACATGACTTAAGCTTCTGTAAAGCACTACAAAATGTAGGCATATCACAAACTGGGTACCTGGAGTTGGCAAAAATATTCACCTTCTGACTCCGAATAAATATAAATTGGAATTAAAAAAGCCACAATAATCTCCTTTTTCCCTGCATGAGCAAAGCCCAGTATGCGTGACATCCAGCTGAGCTACATTACATTCATACACAATTTTCATCTGGATTTTAGTAAATTATAAAAAGTTATTTTTACATTTACTTGAGCTGTAACATGTTTCAGTAACTTCAATTCAGTAAACACATGCAACTATTATCAGCTCCAAGACCAGTTCCACATAAAAATGTCAAATTCACTTGTGTCACAAGATACATTTCAAATATATTTCATATGGTCGTATGAGTTTAATCAAGGTTATACAATACTACTTTATTCTACATATACATTCCTTGCAGATCTGTTGTGAATCCACTGACAATTTTATGCTCTGAACAGCAAGCTGGTTGTATGGAGCTTAACCTGGATGCAATGCCTGGCTTCACCCACCTTCTCTTAACCAGACCATTTGACCATGCCGATAAAATACCACATTTGGTATTTTACACCTTTTTTCAAATTCACTAAGATTTCCACACATGCGGTAGACCTTAGTGAATTGAAGCAACAATTTTCAGTAAATTACCGAAGACATGCTCAGTACTGTCTCACCAGCTGAGGAGTAGGTCAGGCAGCAAGCTGTGATTAGTCTCTCTGATTTGGCAGCTCCTGTGTCAGTATGTGAAGTACAAGGCTTCTTGCATCCCTTTAGATGTGCATGCAGCCACTAGAGGTCTTACCTCTGTGTATCAGTATAAAGATATGCACATCTAAAAGGATACAGAAAAGCCTCTCAAGGTCTCCTTCTGCACACTTTTTTGTTATGTCCTGCTGGCCAAGGCATCAGATCAAATGGGATGAGTAGCAGGACCAAGAGACTCTTCTAAATTGCCTGTCTGCTTTGTCTATCAATGTTATTGCATGCGAATTGTCAGTTACTGGCAAGTTTAAATAAGTCTTACAACACCAAACATTTTACTTGCTTTACTGAATGCCCTAATCTTTGGGAATTTACATTTAGTAAGGTATTTATCGCAAAAGTCGGTAATTTACCTAATCAATTGATGATTTTACTTTGCAATGCAGTAATAGGTTTAGTAAATTGGTGTTTGAGAAGACAGTCCCCAACTACACTAAGGTGAAATACAAAAAATCTAAATATCTTGCAAAAACATATTTATGTCAGCAATTCAACTTAAAAGGTGAAACTGACTATGAAATAGCCTCACATGCAAAGTGAGATATTTTAAGCCTTTTAATATTGATAATTATGGATTACAGCTTATGAAAGCCCCAAACTCTAAATCTCAGAAAGTTAGAATACTATATTGTGAAAAGGTTTAATATTCTAGGCTCAAAGTGTCAGACACTAATCAGCTAATTAATCTAAAACGCCTGCAAAGGGTTCCTGAGCCTTTAAATGGTGTCTCAGTCTGGTACAGGATTAATGACAAACAAAATTTTTGAACGATATTCTAATTTTTCAAGGATGTCTTATATTCTAAACAGATTAGGTTACTGATGGCACTGGCTAAGCAGTGCCCATGTTGGGCTGTGTTTACTTTCATTACTTGTTCTTCCCTGCAGAGATCTCTTAAAGGGAACCAGAGATAACACGTTTCACACAAAATAAACATATCAGTCGATAGTTTGAAAAGAATAAATGCTCTACCTGATAATTTCGCCACTCTGGTGTGCCTTTTTTAGTGTTTATCCATTATTGCTCCAGGAAAAATCCAATATGGCCGCCAGCTCATATCCCTTCTGCTTCCGGGTTATGAGTTGTTCTGGATGTGCTGTCTAGGCTATATGAGAAAGGCTGCTGCAGCCTTTCATCTGTGTGCTTTCATTTTGGTATGATGTGCAGCTGCCTGTAGGAAGTGTCTGATAGGAATGAAATTGCAGTCATCATCATTATCTATGCAGAGTGCACACAGAGCACACAGCTCATATTGCAGCCACACTTGTATGTTTCAGAGCTTCTCTCTCAGCAGAAGAAGCCCCTCCCATGTCATCAGAGCTCTCAGTATGCAAAGCAGCAAATCTGAGCCAGGAGGGGGCAGGCTTTGGCTTGAAAAGACTTCACAGAAGAGTGACTCAGCTATAATGTTTCCAGGTCAAACCTAGACTGAAGACTCAGTCGGGGATTCTTATCACAGCTGATAATAGACTAATTAAGCAGATAAGAATGAAACTAAAAGCAGGGTAGGTGTTTACTGTCATGTTCCCACTGATAAATGTATTAAAATACATGAGGGTGCTTAGTCTCTGGTTCTCTAAATTACACCTGGAAGGTGAGAGTTGTGGAGGCTGACATATTTCCCTTTAACCAATGCTATTGCCTGGCGGCACTGCTGATCCTCTGCCTCTAACACTTCAGTCCATAGATCCTGAACAAGCATTCAAATCAGATGCTTTGACTGAAGTCTGACAAGATTAGCTGTATGCTTGTTCCAGGTGTGGGATTCACACTACTGCAACCATAGAGATAAGCAGAACTGCCAGGCAACTAGTATTTTTTTAAAAGGAAATATGGCAGCTACCATACCACTCTCTGGTTCCCTTTTAAAAAGGTACAGCTCCAGATTTACAACCAGACTTTCCATTAGTCCAGATTAGAGTAGATAAAGATTACAATCTACAGTACAATTACTTTCTATGGCTGTCAGTCACCTAACTGAAGAGATCTGTCCCACCATGGCATCAATCACAACAACTCTTCCTCTCAAGTAGGTACATCAAGCTAGTGTGAGCAGAGCTACCCTGTACATAAACAAACCTGTCATATCACAAAACCACAGTCTTTAAATTGCAACCTTTAAAATGTCTCTGTAGGTAAAGCACACTCCTTGCAGTTCCTAACTCGTCACTTTGGTTTTGTAAAAATGTGATCTTTGTATGAAAAGTGAAACATCACTAGAATTACCTCTAATACGAAGAAAAAAATGCTTTGGAATATACAAAGGGAATAGATACCCAGTTCATGCTTTGCATCTGAAAAATAAAGTAATGACGTGATATTCTGTAAAAGGAAGGTGAAAGTAACATTACCTACCACACGTTATCACTGGTTCTTGCAGACTATTCTTCATGCAGGAGATTAAAGTTCACCTACAAAGGCTGACTAATCACATACCTTACTTTCTTCAATCATTACAACAGCAATTCACCCTCAATGACAGCGTGTCTTAAAATGAAAGTACTGTTGCTCCTGAACTTCATTCTAAAGATCTACTCAAGGCACAAATGTAAACACACCATTGACAGCTAGGCAACTATAGTGGCTGAATAGTGTACTGGTTAAAGCGGACCCAAGCCAAACATTTTTTTTAATTCAAAATATTTAGTTGCACCACTCTGACACATACAAAGATAAATAAACACTCCTTCAAGCCTATGAGCATTTCAGTGCATGCTTTTCACTCTTCTCTTTTCACAACTAGGGTTATACAGGTGGCAGCCATTAGCAATTCCTCCTTTGCTGGACACCATCTTACTCCACCAGTTTGCTGGATTCTGTCCCGGCAATATGAAAGGAAGGGAGGGGTTCCTCCAATAAATGTAAACGATTTTATATTTGTCATCATGCAGCTGAAAAAAAGGCTGCCATTTATTATTATAATTTAGAAAATAGATTTTATTTCTGAAATTTTGTATTTTTAATTTGGGTCCACTTTAAGAGAAGGGTTTGAATCCCAACTCCTATTCAGTAAGCCAGCACCTCTTAAATTAGGAGACCTTGCGGCTCTGAGAACAGTTGTTCCTGCTTTGTTTGAATTATCAAGCCACTTCAGACCGCAAGACATCAAGACACAGACTAAACTTACTAAAACACTACAATCTACAGCAATGGAAGTCTGTGGTTCAACATGTAGCTGAAGACAGGGCTGCTGATCACATCCTTTCTCAACCTTTCTACCCTGGAGGAAACCTCCCGATAACTTTTGGATCTCAAGGAACCCCTGCAAGTATTTTGCAGGAGGAAACTGCCACAACCCCCAATTACACTGCCACTCATCATACTGTCTCCTTATCCTAGTGTTTTTTTAATTTATCGATGTGCTCATTATTCTTACTCCCAATTTAGTGCTTCTTTTTACAGTACCCCCTAATATGCTCTATTATACTTCCCCCACGATGGGTGAAAATGCCAAGGAACCCCTGCAGAGTACTCAAGAAACCCTGGGGTTCCAGGGAACCCTGGTTGAGAAAGCCTGCTTGAGGACCCCAGTCTTTCTACCCCTTAATTGCCCGTTCAGACTGCACGCGTTTCCAGACGCGTTTTGGAAATGCGTGCAGGAGGCAGACACGCACGACATCAGACAGTGCATAGAGTGCACTGTCTGATGTTCACACTGCATGCGTTCCAGACCAGTGCGGTCCGGGAACGCATGCTGCACGCAGATTTTGCAAAACCGCGCGGCTGTCCCATTCACTTTTCGGTGATGGGATCAGCCACGCAGCGCATACAAACGCGGATGGCAAGCGTTCGCATGCGTTGCGTTCCGCATGCGAGGCCGTCCGCGTTTTGTAATGTGAACCGGCCCTAAGGACCAGACACTTTTTTTCCATTCAGACCACTGCAGCTTTAATGGTTTATTGCTCGCTCATACATCCTACCACCTAAATGAATTTTAGCGCCTTTTCTTGTCACTAATACAGCTTTCTTTTGATGCTATTTGATTGCTGCTGCAATTCTTACTTATTATATTCATCAAATGGGGTCACTTGTGGGGTTCCTATACTGCCCTGGCATTTTGTGACAAAAATAAAATCTTCTATGAACTCATCATACACCTAACGGAATACCTTGGGGTTTCTTCTTTCTAAAAATGGGGTAACTTGTGGGAATCCTATACTGCCCTGGCATTTTAGGGGCACAAAACCGTGAAGAGTAGTCTGGAAACTAAATGCCTCAAAATGACTGTTCAGGGGTATAATCATCTGCAAATTTTGATGACAGGTGGTCTATGAGGGGCCGTATTTTGTGTAACCAGTCAAAAGCAGGGTGGCCTCTTAGATGACAGGTTGTATTTGCACTGAAGTGCAGGAAGTGCAGGATGTTCTCAAATCGTGACCTGGACATGGCATCAGAGAACATGGGCATGTGATGTATTGGGCGCGTAGACCAATAAGACCGCAATACATTATTTTTGACTAGACCCATGTTAAGGAGAAGGCCCCAAAAAATGTTACGTTCGGAATCTTGGAGTGGCTTCCACCGAAAAGGCTGGGCATAGTAGCTTCTTCGATTGGCGGTTGCGTATTGTGTGGCATAATGGTTGGTCTCAGCCACAATTAAGTCGTAGAAACCAGCAGTGATCAGAAAAAAAAAATTCTGTCACTGCGGTGGGGCAGGTGAGGGTTTGGCCGGGTGATCAGAAGTCCGCAGGGGGCAGATTAGGGCCTGATCTGATGGGTAGGTGTGCTAGGGGGTGACAGGTGGTGATTGATAGGTGTCTCAGGGTGTGATTAGAAGGGGGAATAGATGCAAGCAATGCACTGGGGAGGTGTGCTATTTGAGGGTGTGGGTGGGCGATTGGGTACCCGCAAGGGGCAGATGAGGGTCTGATCTGATGGGTATGATAGGTAGCAGTGACAGGGGGTGATTGATGGGTGATCAGTTGGGGATTAGAGGGTAGAACAGATGTAAATGATGCACTGGGGAGGTAATAAGGGGGGGGGGGGGTCTGAGGGCAATCTGAGCGTGTGGCGGGTGTTTTGGTGCCAGCAAGGGGCAGATTAGGGTCTGATCTGATGGGTAGCAGTGACAGGTAGTTACGGAGTGATTGATAGGTGAACAATAGGTGATTACAGGGAAGAACAGATGTAAATAATGCACTGGTGAATTGATGAGGGGGGTCTGAGGGCAATCTGAGCGTGTGGGCGGGTGATTGGGTGCCCGCCAGGGGCAGATTAGGGTCTGATCTGATGGGTAACAGTGACAGGTGGTGATAGGTGTTGATAAGGGGTGATTGATGGGTGATTGATGGGTAATTAGTGGGTGTTTAGAGGAGAGAACAGATGTAAACAATGCACTTGGGAGGTGATCTGACGGCGGGTCTGCGGGCGATCTCATGGTGTGGGTGGGTGATCAGATGCCCGCAAGGGGCAGGTTAGGGGCTGATCTGATGTGTGGCAGTGACAGGTGGTGACAGGAGGTGATTGATGGGTGATTGACAGGTGATCAGTGGGTTATTACAGGGGGGGATATATGTATAGGGTGTCTGGGGGGGGGGGTCTGGGGAGAATCTGAGGGGTGGGGGGGGGTGATCTGGAGCCCCCAGGGGGGCAGTTTAGGACATGAAAAAAAAATTGCGTTGACAGACAGTGACAGGGAGTGATTGCTGGGTGATTCGGGGGGTGATTGGGTGTAAACAGTGGTCTGGGGGTGGGCAGGTGGGGGTCTGGGCGTCCACTTTGCCGCCGCCCATTGGCTGTTGGCGATCGGCAAGTGGTTAAAAAGTGTACCTGAAGAGACATGAGATGAACATCCACAGATGGTAGAAGCCCTAGTAAGACATTATCTGCAGTCCGTTTCGTTTTTTCAGTACAACAAGCGTCATAAAAAAAAAAAAAATTAAGCAACAGAGCTTGTCAAATTCTGTCTGGTTTCCTGAAAAGTCAATAGAAGCTAAAGACCTGTCAGGGAGATTTTGAGGTTTTACTGCAGGGAGGTTCAAAGGGTCATTACTTCTGTATCTTTTTTTTAGCTCAAGTCCTCTTTCACAGTGGGACATTGCGTTTGATGCGACGTTAAAGTCTCACAACGTGCCCCTAACGCAGCGCATGTAGTTTATGAAATAGGGCATTATTTTGCACTGCGTTGTGTCTCTTGGTGCGCTGTTTTCGTTGCATACTGATGGAACGAAAACAGCGCATGCATTACATTAAAAAAAACAAAAACATTACTGCGCATGTGCAACACACAACGCAGCAAATGTATTGCTAAGCACACAGCATGCAGCACTTTCTAAATATTGCTACACGTTACACGCAACGTGTGCACTGTGAATGTCGCACAGACTTTGTATTGCTGTGAGTCAGTCTGCGTTTTTTTTTTTGTTTTTTTTTTTTACAAAAGTGCGACTTTAACATCCCACTGTGAAAGAGGCCTAAAAGGCAGAGTGTGGATTCTAAACAGCAGCTGTGACAGTCTGATTCAATCTTAAAAACAAAGCTATACAACTCAAAATAAAAATAGATCATTTTTTTTCTATACTAAACTATAGAGCAAAAAAATCTATACAATTGCCATGGATTATGAGCATAACCATACAGTAAGTCAGAGAGAAAGAATCCATATAGCATATATAATTGTACTCACACAAGCGCAAATGTATACCAGTAAATGCAAGTCTATTGAGGAAAAAAAAAAATCAAATGATAATTCTTTTCTATAATGTCTAATATTCTATTTATCATCCCTACTACTCAGACAATTCATACGCTTATTTTGACTTCAGGTTCACTTAAAAAAAAAAAAAAAAAACTTAGATGAACACAGTTACCAGAAGATCTTATACATAGGTAAAAACATGCAAAGGTGGACCTAAGAACATGTGTGTAACCACATGGCCAAAATTTCATTTTTCCACTAAAGGAGATATAATGGTTCCCCAAGAAAGATCTTTGCTATTGTACTTCAAGGTGAACTGAAGCAAGAGTGATATGGAAGCTGCCATATTTATTTACTTTTAAGCAATACCAGTTTCCTGGCTGCCCTGCTGATCCTCCACCTCTAATGCTTTAAGGGCTGGAACCCACAAGACCGGTTTTGTGAGCATTTCTGGAGCGATTCAAAACGCTAGCGTTTTGCAAAAACGCTCGGCTAATGTTAATGGATGGGGCAACTTCCACTGGAGCGTTTGCGATTACTCAAATCGCAAACGCAGGACATGCAGCATTTTGGGAGCGTTAGCGCTTCAATGTAAAGTATATAAACGCTGGCTTAATCGCTCATTAAAACCTGCATGGAGCGATTTTGCTAGCGTTTTAACCTTACCACACACTGTAACAAAATTAAAAGTAATTTAAAGGACCAATCAGACTTTAAAATGCTAATCGCTAAACAATCGCTGGCAAATTGATACACTTTGTAAAATCACTTCCTAAAACCCTCATGAAACCGCTGACAAACTGCTCATACAAAATGCTAACGCTTGCGATTAGCGATAGCGCTTTGCAGTGGGTTCCAGGCCTTAGCCATAGACTCTGAACAAGCATATGCAGATCAGGTGTTGGACGTTATTGTCAGATCTGACAAGATTAGATCCATGCTTGTTTCTGATGTTATTTAGGCAACTGGTATT
Organism: Hyperolius riggenbachi; assembly: GCF_040937935.1. NCBI lineage: Eukaryota > Metazoa > Chordata > Amphibia > Anura > Hyperoliidae > Hyperolius > Hyperolius riggenbachi. The sequence continues at coordinate 114,390,460 of NC_090651.1, read as the reverse complement.
TTATAAAAGGAAATACATATGACAGCCTTCATATTCTTCTCACTTTAGTTGTCCTTTAAAGCAATCCTATATAAAAAAAAAATAAAAAAAAAACTTTTGTGACAGTAATCTGGTGAGGTATTGCTGGACTTCCTACCTGAAAACCATGACGTATCAGTATAGAGAGATTGCAAACCATGGCCACGAACATTACAACCATTGCTACATTCCTACCACTTTCCCATTCCAGGCTCTCCTCCTCTCTGCAAAACTGAATTACAAACCTGTCGGGACCACTACTGACTATGGGGACTCAGAAGAACTCCACTTGTGACACCTGGCAGTGCTGCTGTGGTAGAAAGGCTGCCTACCACACAACAGGGTCACTGTAATGTTAGACAAAGTATTGATGAGTAGAAACAGTGCTGCACTGCCTTTGAGATTCAGCAGGTGAGGGGCTCAGGATATACAAGGTACCGCCACGTAATTGGGGTCAATTCATAAAGCATTACCGCATTCTGTAACGCAGAAAATAGCTGACTTTACTAAGCATTTAGGAAAATGTCAATTCATAAACCCTGTTACCGCATAAAAAGCTGAAATTCCCGAGCAGTGAGGTAAATTACCGACTTCAGCAGTAATTACCTCAATACATCAGTAAATGTCAATTCATAAGGATTAGAACAGGCGACCGCCTGCTTTGAAGTGGGGATAGACAGAGGGACTGTGTGACTCACAAGCAGAAGCAGTGAGATCTCCCTCCCTCCTTATTACCTTAGGCTGTGTTGGCTGTTTAACCTCTTTGGTTCCTGTTTTTAAGATGTGTATTTGCTGGAGGAGAACATAACAAAGGCTGGCATGTGTAAAGTTTCTTGAAGTTCTTCTAAGCGGTGGCAATTAAATAGATAAGAAAAGACTAATAGATTCAGAGCAGATTCAGGGCAAGCAGAGGCAGTATAACAAAACATGCACATCTAAAGGGAAGTTGGGGTGCCTCTTATTGTAATGCTGTCTCTGCACAGAGAACAGGAATGTAACAACTCAGGCAACTACTCTTTTGATGATACAGACAGTTTACTTCGGTGAGGGCCACTAGAGCGAATCTGCATGCTTTTCCTGCATGCAGATTCGCATAGACAACACAAGTGGATGGGACTGTTTCCACTTGTCAGGATTTCTGAGCGTTTTTCTGTGCAGAAAAAATCTGCATGGCAGAGCCATCAAAATTCGCATACCGCTATGCGATTAGCATACAATGTATTTAATAGGGAATTCGCATGTGGTTTTGGTATGCGAATTTTCATGCAAATTCGCATGTATTCAATGGAAAAGCACACAGGCACTGCCATGGTTAAATTAGCATACATAGTCATCAATGCGAATTCGTATGAAAATTCACATGCAACCGCATGCGAGATTCGCATCCGCATGCAAATTTTTACCGCGGCGATTCCCACCGCACAAGTGGAAACGGGCCCTAAATCACAGCACTTCTATTGCAGCTGTGAACATTTTTATGAATTAGCACACAAAAGTCTAAAATACCGAATGCGGTATTTTCACGACCAGAGTTTTTTTTTACCGCACAGCCTTTTATGAATTAAACCCATAATGTTAAGAACGTGCACAGATGGAAAGGAATAGTTCAAGTATGATGCAAACAAAGCAGAGTACTCTGCCACAGTTCGTTCATTATTGACATGCTGTATACAAGCTTGTAGCTATGCAGGGCATGATGCAAACATTTTGACAAGTACAGAATTCAAACATACCCTGTTGGTGTGGAGGTGGGTATTTTTGCCGGTTGCCTTAAAGAGAACCAGAGATGAAGCAACCTCATGTATTTTACCTTATAAATCAGTGGGAACATGACAGTAAACACCTAATCTGCTCTTTGTTACATTGTTCTCTGTTTAATTTGCCTGTTATCACCTCTAAGATAAGAATCCCGACTAAGCAGTCGGTCTGGCTTTGCTACAGAATAATTATAGCTGAGACTGTGTTCTCTTTGGTGTCTTCAAGTCCAAGCCTGCCCCCTGCTGGCTTTGCTCAGGAATCATTATAGCTGAGTCATTATAGCAAAGCCAGACTCAATGCTCAGTCCGGGATTCTTATCTCAGCTAGATAACAGACACTTTTAGCAGTGAGGATGGAACAGAGAGCAGGGTAAATGTTTTCTCTAATGTTCCCACTGATTTCTATGGTAAAATACACAAGGGTGCTTCGTCTCTGGTTCACTTTAAGAGTCTCTAAAGACTGATCCTCGCATGCGCAGGACTCTTACGGCGACTGGGTGCATGAGCAACTTCAGCCGATAGCAGACTTCCTTTTTTGCCCTCACAGCTCAGGGTCCCTTTAACTAACTGAAAAGCTCTTGGTTTTAAAATTAGACTTAAATTAGAGAAAAATTACATAAAAGAGAGAGACAAATCTCCAGAGACTCCCATTAGCCGCATTACAGCATCATGAACAGTCATTACCAAGTCACAGGAAATATGATAACATTACATTATCACTCCCAGGACCAAAATAAAAGAGCAAATATTAGAGCGTCTACGCAACACTCCCACGTTTATCACCAGAGATTACTGTAGGTTATATTACCTGAAGAGGAACAGAATAAAAAATTCTGTATCTGCATAAGCATTCATATAAGGTCTTCTCTCGCTGAACTGAGCCAAAACTTTGAATCCAATAAACAAAGATTGTTAAAAGCATAAATGCATTTCCACACACACTGTAAATGCATCTGAAATTCTGCTTCTAAGAACCCACCTTGCAGTTGCCATTTTCCTGACCCAGTTTTCAGTCTTCTGTCTCCCACCCCCTACAGGCTGATCACTGCAGCTACAGGTCTAACAAGGATACAGTGAGGCAGGACTGGGTTGGATACAAAAAAGTACAGGGTAAAAGGAGGCGGAGCATAAGATAAACCCACCACTGTGTTAAAGAACAACTGTAATGAGAGTGATATGGAGGCTGCCATATTTCCTTCTAAGCAATGCTAGTTTCCTGGCTATCCTGCTGATCCTCTGCCTCGAATACTTTTAGCCATAAACCTGAACAAGCATGCAGCAGATGTAGCAGGAGTTTCTGCTATTGTCAGATCTGACAAGATTAGCCACATGCTTGATTCAGGTGTTTTTCAGACACTAGTGCAGTCAAATACCTCAGCAGGGCTGCCAGGCAACTGGTTGTTTAAAAGGAAGTAAATATTGCAGCCTCCATATTTTTTACTCTACAGCCTCCATTCCTCAGCATCTAGCTTAGGACATGCATCAGGTACTAGGAGGGCAAAGGGAGTATGCTAAAAAGGCTGGAGCTTGTGTGTGAGGCAAGTATTGTCACGTTTCTATTCCATACAATTATAATTTTACCCTAGATACCTCCTTATTGTGGGTTCATTAAAACTGACCTTACCCGAGATACAATAGACCTGCAGTTTCTTAGATGCTCTTTCTGTAATTAGAGCGGTGTTACAAGAAAATGGTTGCCGATGTCCGCAAATGCTGCAGCAGGAGGGGGGGGGGGGGGGGGGCGGGGGTACTGGGGGAACTATACTACCTATACAGGGGCAAATATTCTACCTACACTGGGGGCAATAATACTATCTATACTGGGGCAGCTATACTAGCTACCTATACGGCACAACTATACTACCTATACTGAGGGCAACTATATCAGCTACCCATACTGGGGCAACTATACTACCTATACTAGGACAACTATACTAGCTACCTATACTGGGGGCAACTACACTACCTATACTGGGGGCAACTATATCAGCTACCCATACTGGGGCAACTATACTACCTATACAGGGGCAATTATACTACCTATACTGGGACAACTATACTAGCTACCTATACTGGGGTAACTATACTATCTATATTGGGGGCAACTATACTGCCTATACTGGCTACCTATACTAGGGCAATTATATTAGCTACTTATACTGGGAAAACTATACTACCTATACTGGGATCAACTATACTCGCTATCTATACTGGGGCAACTATACTAGCTACCTTTACTGTGGCAACTATACTAGCTACCTTTACTGTGGCAACTATACTAGCTACATTTATTGTGGCAACTATACTAGCTACATTTACTGTGGCAACTATACTAGCTACCTTTACTGTGGCAACTATACTAGCTACCTTTACTGTGGCAACTATACTAGCTACCTTTACTGTGGCAACTATACTAGCTACCTTTACTGTGGCAACTATACTACCTATGCTTGGCTACCTATACTGAGGGCACCTACACCTGACTTCCAATACTGGGGGCACCTATAGCTATCTATCTATACTGCGGGGGAACACCGACACCTGACTTCCTATACTGGGGGCACCTATAGCTATCTATCTATACTGCGGGGGAACACCGACACCTGACTTCCTATACTGGGGGCACCTATACTTGGCTACCTATATTGAGGGCACCTACACATGAGATCCTATACTGAGGGCACCTATACCTGGATCTGTGTGGGTCTCGGGTGCTCCCTTCACAATGGAGAGGGTTAACCTTGAAATGTAGGAAAGGGGAGACCGGGAGCCCTTATGGTGCAGTATTGTTAGTATAAATTGGAGGTGTAAGTTTGTGAATAAGATATACTCACAAAGGAAGGTTGCAGTCCTGCAACCACCATAAATGCCTGAGGAAAGATGACCGTCTCCGCTCGGTATCCCGGACCCTCTGGATCTGGGTGGTGGTCGCTCTCCTCTTTTAGTCCTGTTTCCCGGTAGATAATGTCGCCTAGGGATGACACCTCAAGGAGGTGTGGAGTATACAAGTGAAGCATGTTGGTGGAGGCGCCCAAAAGTATGTTGTAGCAACAGCTAGATAATTTTACTCATAAAATTAGATAAAAATAAGTAAATAAAAATATATCGGAGGGCTGCAGCGAGACCCCCGTGGGACAGAGGACGGCGTGGGAAGCCTCATTAGGATCCCGAGGCTTCCCCCACCCAAGGTGAGTACCCCCCAGGGGATCTTTTTGATGTTACAGAGTCTCTTTAATAAAGACTCCTTTTTCTACCCACGTGAGTCTTCTTTGGAGGTAAGAGACCTCATCATACCATATATTTTTTATTTACTTATTTTTATTTATCTTATTTTATGAGTAAAATTATCTAGCTGTTGCTACAACATACTTTTGGGCGCCTCCACCAACGTACTTCACTTGCACCTATAGCTGGTTCTCTACCTACCTATACTGAGTCCGAGGGCTTTTTCTGGGGAGGGACGCACCGCGGCTATAACGCGTGGTGCAAATGGTCAGTGCAGTGCTATCATTCCAAAATTTGGGGGGCGGGGGGCCGTAACTGTCCCACAGATTGTTTTTATTAATATTCCTGAAATGTTCTAGATTTAATTTTTAAGTGTATTCAGGATAATGCACTCTTTCTATCCATTTCGTGGTTATTAGTATTTTTCTATTATACATATGTGATGTGTCACCGAGATCTGAGCATTTGGTGTGATGTGTCATGACTTCAAAAAGGTTGGGAACTACTGCCCTAGGAGATATCTCAGGAGAAAAGGTGAATCGCATATGGGCTTGTGTGTGTGCGCAAAGAGGATGAAAGGTGAATCAGGTTTCCCTCATGGCACTGTGAAACCTAAGGTCGGCCCTGTTTTGGCATGTGCTAAAAACTTTCCAGAGGAGAGGTCATTAAACCATTGACAGGCCAACTACTTCTGACCACAGTTCAACATCTTTTTAACCTGGAGTTAATTGGAGACACTGGTTCAGTGGACTGCTAAAGGTTTTGTAATGTTCTCAAAATTGGAAGAGTTTTTGCCTCCTTGGAGATTCTTGTTGATTATTTTATAGCATTGTTGTAGAAACTTCGTGGTAGCTGCTTCTCTCTCTCGTGGTAAGCTTCAAACAAATGAAATACAAAATATTGCTAAAGCCAAAACTTAGATGTGTAGGCAGACTGACCAAGAGACATATCTCTCTCTGATCAGAGAGATTTGTTGAATGCCTATACACCACAGGCCGATTCCCGATCAATTTCTGCATGAAATCTCACAGGAATCGGCCTTGTGACACTTGATGTCACACATGTGCCCACGTATATGCAGGCAGCCACGTGGGGCACATATATGTGGGGGGAGGAGGGAGCCAGCAGTATTCTGCACGGAGCACATTTTACACTGGGGGGGGTGAACAGTGCCAGGGATTCTGCCAGGCTCGTCCTGATATTGCACGTCTTTACCACCGCACACCTGATCAAGCATGTCGGCCATACATCTTGCAGCATGTCTGATACTTGTGACCAATTTTGGCTCAAAATTGGTTGCATCACTGATCATGCATGCTCTTGGCAGCACAGAATTTCATCCAATCTGATTACAATAATTGGATGGTCGATTGGCTGCCAAGTCGCCTGATGTATGGACACCTTTACTGTTTGCAGCTCTAATCCAATATCCATACAAAGCACTACCTCTATTTAAAGGACTTCTAAGGCGAGGGGGCTTAAATACATTTCTCACCTGGGGCTTCTTCCAGCCTATAGCAGCAGTCTCATGCCCTCGCTGCAGCCCCAGTCCTCTGCGTTGTCCGCGCAGACACAGTACGAGCCAGATGACCTGGACACGCAGGCGCAGAAGACCCGCCCTGCCGGCGGGGTCTCGATCTTCACAGGAGGCCAGCAGGACAACGTGGAGGACCAGGGCTGCTGCGAGGGCACGAGACGGCTGCTATGGGGCTGGAAGAAGCCCCAGGAGAGTGAAATTTGTTTAAGCCCCCTCGCCTCAGAGGTCCTTCAAATTACTGACTAGGCTGCGCAGCTTTAATGAGTCATAAAGTATTGAAAACATGAGTCAACAGAATGAACTGGAGTCATGCTGGTAAATGTCACTGTAAAGAAAGGAGGACTGCTAGCTCATACCTCCTGCAGCTCCTGAGTCAGGGCTGACTGGCAGAGGAACCAATTCCACATCTCAGCCTCATCTGCTGATGAAACATGGTTTCTGAAGTGGGACAATACAGTGAATCTGTTCTTTACACAGGCCATTGTATGGAAATAGCCAAAAATCTACAGGGACAAACACTGGAAAGAGGGAAGATAAGGCAACACAGAAGGTTTTGCAGACCAAAACTACAGGGTTTTTTCATCATTGCAACCCACAGCATGTGGTAAATTCCTGCTTTCTGGGCTCAGTCAAGCAACATGCCCTCTCCTGGCACACAGCACTTGGCTGCATCTAATTTGCCGTATGTGTTTTGATGTGAGGAAGCTTGTACAGACATCAGACAGACCATTAAAATGACTACACAGGATTTTATATAACTCTTATATCCCTACATAAGGGCCAGTTCACATGGGAGATTGCAGAATGTTTACCGCTGGCCACCATTCAAGTGAGAGGGCAGCGCCTGTACCTTCATTTACCACCGTTTGTACGAACGCCACAATCCAATCAAACTTTTTCCCCTTGTCTCAAGCTTTCAGCAGCAGCAGCATGCTGCTTCCAGGGTTGCTTACAAACTAGTCTCCATTTCCCCTTCAAGGGTAAAACGAGCTTGAAGCCACCCAAAGCTGTCAAATGATATTCTGCACGTTTGCAGAAAAGCATTTGACTGACCTGCTAAACAGAAGCCCCTAAGAGGGAATGGAAGTTCATTTAGCCAAGCTAAAAAAAATTAACAAGCGAGGATGTCAACGTGCAGAGCAAAGCGTTCAAAAACCAGTGTTGAATCCATATAGCTACAGATGAGGGTAAACCCCTGAGCCACTGTGAATCCAGTGTCATTCTGGGGCCCCTACACTAACAGTGGGTGCCAGTGCAATCTGCACAATGTGAGCGTCGATAGTGTGTCATCTATTTGGAAGGAAAAAAAAACAAAAACTTCAGATCACTTCCGAAAACAGGCATCTGGATTCCAAAACGAGTGTAAAGAACATCATTCCCATCACACAACCACCTGAGAGATTAACTATTTGCTGTCAGTACTGTGATACAGCACAGCTCAGAAGAGTATGCTCATACTTCCTGCTCAATGCAAAGCATTTACCTCTTCCCATACTTTCCCTAGTGTGCTTTTAAATGCCACTTCTACCACAGAATAGTTCCAATGGCTCACAACACAGATGGTCAGTGATATGCTAATTATTTCAAGTCAATGCAAATTTTAAGATACATTAATGCAAATATATGTAGCTTGGAACTGGTCCAATCAATATCATAAGCTACTGCATTTGATTGGATTTACCACCATCTCACTGACCATTTCAAGCCCAGACTTGCTGCTCAGTCAACAGCACCCATTTTTGGTACAGGATGAAAGCTTTGAAAAGCAAAGCAGATTTAAAAAACAAAAACAAAAACTGTTTATGTATTGTAAAAAAAAATTTAAATAAAAAATTATGCAATTCAAATTACAATACATTCCACACGATAGGCATTAAAATACACAAGGAAAGGCTTCCCACATTGTCCTGGTGCCCACCGTTCCCACGCAGGCTCCCTCTGAATATATCAAACAAGAGTTTGTTGGATATGTTCTCTTGGTCGCACACCAGTCCATGTACAATCGCCAGTGCAGTAGGATGAAGACACTCTTGCAAGGCATGAAGAAGAGGATACCAGCCAGCGGTGGAAAGGTCAAAGAGGACCTAGGAGGCCTCTGGAGCACAGGTGTTGAACTCCAATCCTTGCGGGCCATATCCAAGCCTGTGTTTAGGATGGACTGAGAAATAAAGAAACGTGTTGAACTTGATGAATCACACTTTCCTGATTCAGTCCTGTCAATCAATTTGAGCTGTACCAAAAATGTGTGACGACTGAGTTCGACATCCCTGCTCTAAAGCATCCAGAGGCTTTCCACATTCCTGACATGTTTAGTCCGACTTCAAAAATATCTATTGCTTTCTTCTACTCCAGTAAGGCAAGAAAACCAGAGGTCTAAAACCAGACTTAAAGCAAACCTGTAAGAAAATTAAAAAAAAAAAAAACGTTTTACTTTTATTTTCCTACAGGTTTGCTTTAAAGTGGACCTGAACACAAATTCCTCTCTGCTCTAAAAGATACACAACAGCATAATAACCTTTAAATAAAAACATGCATTTGTTACAGCTGATACAAATCCTGAAACAAAATCTGCACTGTTTCTAATTGCTGCCTTCACGAAAGCAAACATATTAACATCCTGTGCTTTCAAATGAGCTTATATGCAGTGGCAGTCAGGTGACAGGGAAGATATCAAATTACAACTTGTGATTAGACACAAATGGGGGGGAATTAGACTGGCTAAACTCTCTAAATACATACAGTGTGCATTTCTTTCTGTTTTCCTTCTGCCCTGTGCAAGAGTTCAGGTCCACTTCAAGTCTGCGTATCAGACCAGAGGCTTCTTACCTTACTGGAATAGAAGAGAACAATAGATATTTTTGAAGTCGGACTAAATACGTCAGGAATGTTTGCTAATTCAGCACATCTGTGTAAAATAACTCCAAGTACAGGAGAGGATTGCTTATAATTGGATAAACGTCTGGCCATGCAGACACTAAACACAAAATACCCCGTCTGGCAGGTTTTTCAAGGGGAAGGATGTAATCTGTCAAACACATGTATTTCAAAAAAAGATGACTTTATTAGCTCATATTTTCCACAGGGATAAAGGGAAACCTAGCACCTAGCATCAGGGTGTGAGTGAAGGTATGACCCTTGTCATGCTGGGCATACACTGACCAGCTGACTACAGTTAGCAAAAGTCGCCATAAAAAACAAGATTCAATGCTATATTTACACATTAGAAGGAACTGTACATTTTCATGTTTTCTGTGCGGGAAGACCTTTGGTGAATAATGCAGTTATATTAAAGGACACCTGAAGTGAGATGGATATGGAGGTTGACATTTGTTTCCTGCTGATTCTCAGCCTTTCAGCTATAGACCCTAAACAAGCATGCAGATAAGTGGACACTGACTGAAGTCTGACTAGGTTAGCCACGTTTGTTTCAGGTGTGTGATTCAGACATGGAAGCCAAAAAGACCATCAGGACAGCAAGGCACTTTGCATGGTTTAAAAGGAAATTAAAAGGGGCACTACAGCAAAACTGTAAAATTTAAAATATGTGCAAACATACAAATAAGTACATTTTTTTTCCAGAGTAAAATGAGCCATAAATTACTTTTCTCCTATGTTGCTGTCACTTACAGTAGGTAGTAGAAATCTGACAGAAGTGACAGGTTTTGGACTAGTCCATCTCTTTATAAGGGAGTCTCAGGGATATATTTATTTTCAAAAGCACTTAATGAATGGCAGTTACTCTGTCCAACTGCCAAAAAACTGTGTAGGGAGCAGGGAAGCTGGCCAGCATCATTGTTTAAATTTTTTTTCGGGAATATCTTTATAAAGAATTAAAGCCTTGCTGAGAATCCCCTATGAAGAGATGGACTAGTGCAAAACCTGTCACTTCTGTCAGATTTCTACTGCCTACTGTAAGTGACAGCAACATAGGAGAAAAGTAATTTATGGCTCATTTTACTCTGGAAAAAAAAATGTACTTATTTGTAGGTTTGCACATATTTAAAATTTTACAGTTTCGCTGTAGTGCCCTTTTATTCCCTCCATATCCCTCAAGTCAGGCATCCTTTAAAGAGGAACTATAACCAAGGATTGAACTTCATCCCAATCAGTAGCTGATACCCCCTTTCCCATGGGAAATCTACCTTTTCTCAAACAGATCCTCAGGGGGCTCTGTATGTTGTGGTGAAACCCCTCCCACAGTAATGTCAGCACCTAGGTACTGACATCACACTGTGGGAGCCTTGTTGCATTGTGGGAAATAACAGCTGTTTGCAACTGCCAAAAAAACAGCATCTCCTTCCACAGACATCTTCTAGCAGTAAAGATCTTGCAATGTGATACATTTCAGAAAGTATATCAGGGTGAGGGTAAACACGGACTAAATCTATTAATCATTGTAAAAATTAAACATTTTTTGCTATGTTATTTTCACTATAGTTCCTCTTTAAGAACATTTCTTCTTACACACAAACCACCTCCTAAGGCTCTATTCACAATAGAGCCAAGGGCTATTTTTTATCCCAATGGCCTGTTATTAATCGGATCCCTTTACACTAGTGCATTTGCAACAGATCCGTTGGACGCAATGCAGCCAAAAATGCAAAGTCCACACCTGATCCATTTTTCCAGATAAGTGTATGCATTTACCGTAGAAGCCTATGGTGGAAACACATCCGTTCCAGACTCTACAAGGACCTAAACAGACCACTAGAGCAGATCTTGCACTGTCCTCTCTGTCTAGCTGTTTGCCATCAGGCTCCAGTGTGGACCACGCCTAACTCAAGGAGCCCCCCAAAAAAATAAAAATTAAGTGGTCAACAGAGTGGCAAGTGTGTACCCGTTACAGTAGTTTTGAATACAGATAATCACTACAACCATTACATCAGTATGCCAATACACAAAACAATCAATAAGCGCCAACAAACTTTAAGTAGTACAATCAAATGTTTTTTTGTTTTTTTTTTACAACAAGCGTTATTGTAATAGGTTTTCTATAGGCTGGTTTTACAAAAGTCCATCAGCTCATCCTTAGATGAAACTATTTACATACCATATGTACAGTGCTGCCCATAATTATTCATACTCATGGCAAATTTTGACTTAAAGTTACTTTTATTCAACCAGCAAGTAATTTTTAACTTAACTTTCAAAACATTTTTATTTTTATTTTCAACTTAATCAAGACAAGGAACAGGAGATATGCAAGGTAAAGTACATAGTACATATAGCAGTCTGAGGCATACATTGTACAGTCAGATATATCTCCAGGGGGGACAACAGAGGGAGGGTATATCAGGCACAACGATGCCCGCCTAGGCGGGCACAGTACTCATAAAAGACAAAGGGCCGTTGGCAGCAACAAGGCATCAAGTTCCAACAGCCTACAAAACCCAAGCATATAGCTGTATAACATTTTGTAGAGGTCCGGCTACAGAAGTTGCGGGACAATTCTCAGGGCTACTTAGGCCTGAGGCCGGGAGCGGGATGGGGAGGAGGAAGGGAGGTGAATAAAACAAATGAGAAGAAGAGGGAGATGGAAGATACAGTAAAGGTATTTGAGAAGATAGATGGAAGGAAGGGAAGTGAGAGGATAAAAGTAGGAGAGAGAGAAGACTAATAGGAAGAAGAAGAAAGAGTCACAACCAGCCTGCTGCTGGGCATGAAGAGAGAGTTCCCCAGGGGGTCTAAAACACTTAGGTAGGCGTATGGTGCCTGCCTCTGATTAGACTTCAGTGATTTTTTTGAGGGATCCAGTGGGAATAATTAATGAAATAAGGCTTCCAGACCTTTTCAAATATAGGCATGGTGTCATCCAATATAGCCTTCATCCTATCGAAGCACAAGGCTGAGCTTAAGTTAGACTTGAAAATGTCAAATGATAACGAGGGGGTTTTCCAAGAGCGAGCTATTACCCTTTTGGCTGCTAGTAAGATATGTTGTAGTAGCTTATATTGGGGGATGGAAAGATCCTGGGGTTTCATTCCCAGAAGGACTATTTGTGGTAATTTAGGTACCTGCATTTTAAATATAGTGTAGATTACCTGGTAGATCCTGATCCAGAATTTGCGTACTTTAGGGCACTGCCACCAAGTGTGTAAGTATGTTCCCGGTTGGCCACAACCCCGGAAGCAAAGACGTGAGACACCTGTCTTAAATTTTGCTAGACGATCTGGCATCAAGTACCATCTGAGAAGAACCTTGTATTGTGTTTCCACCAAGGATGCACTGATAAAAGACAAAGGGGTAAGCTTCCAGATGTCATTCAGGTCCTCAACCTCAACAGTCGTGTCCAATTCCTGCTCCCATTTTAGTATATATTGTGGTTTGGGAAAGGGGAACGGGGAGACCACACATCTGTAGATCATTGAGATTAGGCCTGGGGACATAGGGACAGAGAACCATACATGTTCAAAGTAAGATCTGGTCAGCAGAGATGACCGGTGATTGAGTATTTTGTTTATAAAATGAGAAATTTGGAGGTATCGAAAGCGCTCAGTATCGGGAATCTGCCTGTGTTCTTTCAATGAGGCGAATGTTTTGATCGAGCTGTCAGTGACAAGGCTGTAGATTGTGACAAGATTGTTCTGTTGCCACCATCTGAAGGCAGTATGATTATGTAAGCCTGGGAGAAAAGAAGGGTGGCCTAGGAAGGAGAGGAGAGGTAAGTGAGGGGATATGAGGCTGCCCTTTTCCTTAATTTGATTCCATACTTTGAGAATGAGAGACAATTGAGTTCTTTAATTTTACTTTGTTGTTTTTCCAACCAAAGAAGGTTGCGGAGGGCAACTGGATGACGTATTGCACTCTCAATGCTGCACCAAAGAGGAGGTTGAGATGTGACAAACCATGCCGTTAGCTGAGCCACCTGAGTGGCCTTATAGTATATAGCAATGTCTGGGACCCCCAGACCTCCATCAATGCACAGTCTATATAATGTTGTCCTCGCTATTCTGGGACCTGAACCCTTCCATATAAAGGAAAATGTGTGTTTGAATTTTCTTGAGGAAGAAGGAAGGGACCTGTACCGGGAGTACTCTAAACACATAATAGTTTGGGCAGGATCACCATTTTGATGGCGGCAATGCGGCCTATCCAGGAAATAGCATAGCGTTTCCAACATTCGAGAAGCTGTGTGATTTCCTGGAGCAACTTGGGGTAATTAGAGCTGAACATATCTTTGTAGCTACCAGTGAGGTAGATAACCAAGTATTTCAGCTTCTGAGGTTCCCAGGCAAATTCGTAGGAGGATTGTAGGTTGGATACAACTTCTGGGGGGAGGGAAATATTGAGGGCTTTAGACTTGGAACTGTTCATTTTTAACCCGGAAATATCTTCAAAATTAAGCAATATATCAGATAGATTGGCAAGGGAGACAGAGGGGTCTGTGAGAGTAAGAATCACATCATCTGCGTATAAACAGAGTTTGTGGTGTTGCCCAGCCAGGGGTATCCCCCCAACCCCCCCCCCCCCCCCCCCCGTGTTGATTAATCATGGATTGCCAGGGACTCCATGACCAGAGCGAATAACAGGGGTGAGAGGGGGCACCCCTGACGGGTGCCCCTCTGTATAGGAAATACATTAGACCTGTATCCGTTGCACTGAACAAATGCCATAGGAGAATGGTATAAAGATCTAATCCAGGATAGGACGTTAGGTCCAAATCCCCAAGTCTGGAGCAAGGCAAATCGGTAGTCCCATGATACTGTGTCAAATGCCTTCTGTATATCGAGCGATAACAGCATCATGGGAGTACCTGCATGAGACGCAGAAGAGATCAGATGCAAGACCCTTCTTATACTGTCCCCCGCTTGGCGGCCCGGCATAAACCCAACCTGGTCCAGTCCCACCAAATTATTGATTTAATCGTTCAGCCTGGTAGCCAATATTTTGGCCAATATTTTTATATCGACGTTAAGTAAGGAGATCGGCCTGTAGTTTGACCAGACGGTTGGATCAGTGCCGGGCTTGGGGATCATGCTTATGCCAGCCAGCAAGGAATCAGGCCCAGGCCAGCTTCCCTCTAAAATACTGTTAAAAGCTTTAACCAAGGGGGGTGCGAGTATTTTAGCAAATTTTTTAAAGTATAAGGCTGCAAACCCATCAGGGCCAGGGGCCTTGTTAGCTTTAAGAGATTTGATGGAGAGAAGGACTTCCTCTTCCGTGATAATACGGTCTAACTTTTAGCGGGCGAGTTCAGAGACAGGGGGTAGAGGGAGGGAGCTTAATATATTGTCTAGCAGAATCCTGCTATCGGTAGATGGTTGCTTATAAACGTTCGCAAGCCCTTTCTAAAAAATTTCAGTGATCTTAGCAGGATTGCAAGTATAATTATTATTACCTGTATGTAGTTTGAGAGCCTTAAACTGGGGATCTAGATAACGCAGTCTACAGGCAAGCATAGTAGTAGGATTATTGCAGTTGACATAAAATTTATATTTATTCCACCTTATTTGTTTTTTCGGCTGCGCTAGAGAGAAAAAGGTTAAGGGCTTCCTCCGCCCTAAAACGGGCTTGCTTATTTTTAGGAGAAGGGTCTTTATTGTATTGATCTACTGCCTCAGTATATGCCCGCTCCAGGGTCGACTGCTCCTGCCTCCTTTTCTTTTTCTTGCTTGACGCTATGCCTATAAAGTGACTGCGTATAACAGCTTTGTGTGCCTCCCAGACAGTATAGTCTGATACCTCCACTGTGCCAGCATTGAGAGAGAAATATTCCCTTAAGTGGTTCTCTAGGGTCGTAACAACTGTAGGATCAGACAAGAGAGATTGGTTAAGTTTCCATCTAAATTCTGGCTGCCTTGAGATAATTGAGGAGAGAGTAATGAGGACAGCGTTATGGTCAGACCATGGGACAGGAACAATCCTGGCTGCAGACAGAGAGGGAAGCAGAGACAAGCCAACAAAGCAGTGGTCGATTCGGGACTGTGTGTTGTGTGTGTGAGAGTAGAAGGTATACTCCTTACTGGGGTGCTTTTCTCTCCAGCAGTCAGCATAAGAGGCCGACCGCAGAAGGGATTCAAACTGTTTGGCGTTACGCACATCTGTTGAGGAGGGTGGTGCATGAGTGGGGTAATCTTTATCTAGATGTGGGCGGAGACACAGGTTAGAGTTGCCTGCCATGATAACAGTGCCTTTAGCGTGATTAAACAGTAACTCAATAAAATTCCTTAACCTCCTTAGCGGTAACCCCGTGCTGGACACGGGGTAAGCCGCCGGAGGGTGTCGCTCAGGCCCTGCTGGGCCGATTTTCATAATTTTTTTTTTGCTGGACGCAGCTAGCACTTTGCTAGCTGCGCCAGCACTCTGATCGCCGCGGGCCCCCGCCATCTGATGCAGCGCGCCCCTCCCCCCCAGACCCCGTGCGCTGCCTGGCCAATCAGTGCCAGGCAGCGCCGAGGGGTGGTTCGGGACTCCCAATGACGTCCCGACGTCTCTGACGTCGGTGATGTCATCCCGCCCCGTCGCCATGGCGACGGGGGAAACCCTCCAGGAAATCCCGTTCTTTGAACGGGATTTCCTGATCGGAGATCGCCGAAGGCGATCGAAGCGGGCGGGGGGATGCCGCTGAGCAGCGGCTATCATGTAGCGAGCCCTGGGCTCGCTACATGATTTAAAATAAATAAATAAATAAAACTGCTGCGCTGCCCCCTGGCGGAATTTTTCATACCGCCAGGGGGGTTAAGAAGGGAAGTTGATTTGTATTAGGGGCGTAATAGGATGCGATGGTAACCGCATTGTCCTGAATTGTACCCAAGAGTATGAGGTACCTTCCACTAGCGTCTTTTATTTCTTTATGACACACAAAATTAACTGAGCGTCTGAATGCAATGAGGATTCCCCTCTGCTTAGTAACAGCGTTAGCTGTGTAAAATTGTGGGAACGTATTTTGCAAATATTTAGGGGTATATGATACCTGGAAGTGTGTCTCCTGGAGACAAATTATATCTACATGCTTAGCACAGAAAATGTAGAATGCCTTGGATCGTTTATTCGGGGAGTTGAATCCTTGAACATTCAAGGAGACTATGTTCACTGCCATGAGCCGACAACAGGAGGAGGGCTACATCGCGGTTGCAGGCTACAGTCTGCATTACTTCCGGCGTGGATACCCCTGAGCAAGCCGGTTGTGACTAAGAAAAGAAGTAGAAAGAAGAGAGTACAGGCGAAGAGAAAGAAAAGAGGGGACAACCTTAGAAGAGGAAGTCCTCTGTATGCAAGTGAGGATGCTTGAAAGCACCAGTTCGCTCCCACGGGGCAACAAATGGATGGTGCCCATTGGGTGCAAAGTGGAGCACATGGTGAAGGGGGAAGGCTAATTACTCTTAAGCCACATCTACACGAGTAGATGCGGCCGCGATGCTCCTTATCAATCGAGTCGCTGATGCGGCTCGATTGGTAAGATCAGACAGGACGGATCTCCGCACCGCCGATTCCCTGCTCGCTCCCCGCGAGGGGACAATGGCAGGGAATCGAGCGGAAGATAAGAGGCGCCGGCGGGACGAGCGGGGAAATGAATGCGGGGCACGCGGAAGAGGCGATCCGACGGCTAATCGAGCCGCCGGATCGCAGCCTCATCTACCCGTGTAGATGAGGCTTTAGATAACTTGTAGACACTGCCATATCTGTTTAAGTAACAACTGGGGGGGGGGGGGAGGAAGAGGAGAGGGAGGGTTAGGGGGTTTAGTTAGGCTGCTGTTCTGCCTTTATGAGAAGTAGTGTGACCAATGCACCACTTAAGCCAAAGGCGCCGAGTTGCATCTGGCTGGTTGCATACAGAGGATCCCTCACATGAGGCAAAATAAGTGTGGATTCTATCACTCGTACACGACCAAGAGAAAATGAAAATACCAGCTCAAGATTATGCAATATTATCACAGTTGTAAGGTCATGTCAGTAGTGTACCGTTAGGACAACAAAAATCGCCCCAATTATTGCATATATTTGCCGTTATACATAATAACTGCCAATAAGGGATCATTACACATGAACCAGCTATTTGGGGAGAGGGGTATGGGGAAGGGGGGGGGGGGGGGAGGGAGAATAGGGAGGGAGGAGGTGAGGAGTTTAAGGGGCCACATGCGGTAATTATAACTTATGTTAAACCCAGCCAGATGGCCAATAACTCTAAACACTCACAAGAATTAACTGTACGCACTAACATTGGTATGCATTATATAATAACGTGGGTAGCATTAAAAGAAAAACAAATAGTGAGTCAAGGTGAGTAGATCAATTTTGAGCACGCCTGTGGCTCCTAGACCACTCCACCTACACAGCAGTAGTGCTAAACAGTAACAAAGGCTGTAAGAGGCATTTCTTCTGCATCTGCGACTGGCTGACACAGTGTTCGAGCGAAGATTGATGCATCATCATGTCTGCATGTTATTGGAGAAGCTCAGGATGGCTGACAAGTAGCTTCAATAACAGGCAACAATATATAAGAGCTGGTATCACTACGCAGGTTCTGTGGTCAGAATGCATAGGTGTTGTAATGTATAGGAGCCGCCATTCATAACTGGGGGTTGGAAGTGAAGTATTCAATTAGAACAGAACAACAGAATATGAAATGTTAACTATGAGGCCTAAAAGCAAAATAACCGTGGGACGCCTCAGAGGGAAACAAACAATTCGCCGGTCTAACGATGCCCAGGGAGTTAATGGATTCCTTGAGGCGAAAGGTATAAGTTAACAAATTCCTCCGGGGTTCTGAAGTAAGCTCAGGATACCTTCTGGAATACCTCCTGGGAGAGTTGCTGCAGGATTTGTGAACGGTTCGCACGAGTGCGTTGTTCCTTAGGTGAGGCAGGTTTGACTGAGCTCTGTCCAGTGGTATGTTCTGGGGATTTTGCACCCTTTTCCTTAGATTCTGGTGGTGGGAGGGGGAGACCAAGTAGACGGAAACAGTCTCGGATCTCATCTAGGCTTTTCAAGTATGGGCGCATTTCCCTGCATTTTATCAGAGTAGTTGGTGCGAGGTCTGCGTATAGTTGGTAAGGATAGCTTTGGAAGGGTAATTCGGGCTTACTTCTGGCAGCCTGCATAAGTTTCTCTTTGGTGAGATAGTGATGCAGTTTCAGTATGATGTCCCTTGGCGGGCCATTAGGAGTAGGGCGTGAAAGTGCTCTGTGAACCCGGTCCATTTCAAGCTGTTCTATGGGGATATTGGGAAGAAGCTCCTGAAAGAGGGCAGTAACAAAGCCCTGCAGATCTTGCACAGACTCCGGAATACCCCGGATCCTGATGTTTTCTCTGCGTGATCTGTTCTCCCAATCCTCCCATTTATCCTGCCAGCCACGTACCTCAGTCTGCAAGGTGCAGATTTCGTCTTCGTGCCCCTCCAGCACAGTTGCAACTTTGTCTAGCCGGTTCTCCGTGGAGGCGACTCTCTGGCCTAGTAGTCCGATCTCTCTCAGCAACTCGCACCCCAGTTGCTTTGTGGCGCCCGTCACCTCTTCACGGATGATAGATCTCAATTCCTCGAGGGTGATCTGCTCGGCAGGTGAGGTTGGGTTGTCTGGGAATAATGTTTGTGAGTTACAATCCGCCCCATCTCCAGGGTTGGTATCGGCGTCATGCTCCGGGGAGGAAGCGGGCGCCATCTCGGGTCCCTCCCCTGCGACCCTATTCTGCCGTCCTTTGGGCCCGGTTTTGTATCTGGTGCTCTGTGCCATTGCTCCGGGTGTGCAGAAAGCTCTCCCCTTAATGCTGATATCGGTGGCGGAGGGGGGGGGGGGGGGGGGGGGGGTCAGCGTACGGAATGCGGCAGTGTCAGGCGAAGTTCTTCCCGGCGTCATGCAGCGCTGAGCGGCGATCTCAGTTCGCTCAGTTCCCAGCAAGTAATTTTTGACGGGAAATGACATGGGCGTCTCCTAAAAGATAAGACGATGTACTATTGTCAAAGTCTGTGGGAAAATCCAAAGTTCTATACCATTCTAAATAGTCCACGCTGCTCTAAAGCATCCTAATTACCCGGATTAATTGGGGACAGCTGATTTAAAGAGAACCAGAGTCGTGTTTGTCAAATCATATTAGGGGACAGAGGCTGGTCACTGTACACAAAACATGCCTCTGTGTCCTAATAGGATTTGACAAACATGCCTCAGATTCTCTTAAATCAAACGTGATAAACAGCAGCTCTCTGCAGTTGGTTTGTGGACAGTCATGGCTAAGACAAAGGAGCTTAGTGATGACCTGTGGCTGTGCATTGTGGCTGCTAACAAGTCAGGAAATGGCTACAAGGCAATTTCTAAAGGTTTTCAAGTTCCAGTGGCTTCAGTGCAAAGTATTAAACAACAAATGACACCCATGCTAACCTAGAAATGAAAAAAAAAAACACATGTAGATAAATGTTCTATTTACATAACTGATGTATTGCACTGTCCATGTTATGATTCCTGTGAATTTTATAAAGGAAAAGCAGATAATCCTATTCTAGGCAGTTTCCATCTTTGTTACCTTTGACCTCCTGACATTTCCTCCCTTACTTTTTTCTCCTCTTGCTAATTGTGTATTCGTTACCCACCCTCCTCCAAGAGTCTTCAGACGGTACCACTAAGGTCTATACTAGGAAGTGCAGTCTTATGTCATTAAAAGGAGGGAGAACTAAAGGGAAGAGAAGGAATATAATATAGATAAGACCCCAGCATGCAACTTTTTGGCAATGGTACTTGAAGGTCCAGCGCTCCTTAGGTATGAGATAACGCAGTAGAAAATGTTTTGAACTTTTTCAATGCAGGATTAGCATCTTTATCACTTAATACACTCAGACCAGTTGCTGTTGAAATTTGATTTTTATGATGACAACCATAAAAAAAAAAAAAAAAAAAAAAAACACAAGATGTTCCGCACTTTGGGAAATCTCAGAGGACGTGATCGGAAAGCCAAAAGTGACACCTGTGCTGACCAGGAGGATAGTGAAAGGTGAAAAACCACCAAGGCCATCCAGATGAATCTGGGCTCTGCTGGTGGCAATGCCTCAAGGCAGACCATCCAACAGACACTGCAGTTGCTGAGTTCCATGGATGCAGACAAAGGAGGACACCACTTCTCCAGATAAGGAACTCAAAAAGCTTGCTTGGCCTTTGCAAATGTTCATCTGGACAAAGAAGAAGACTTCTGGTCTCCTGTGTTATGGTCAGATGAAACCAAAATTGAATTGTTTGGTCACAATGTTGTTTCTTTAATTTGGCGTAAAAAAGGAGAAGCCTTCAACTCAAAGAACACCATCCCCACTGTCAAACATGGTGGTGGGAACCTAATGGTTTGGAGGTTGTTTTTTAGCCAATGGACCAGGGAACCTAACCACAGTAAATTGCACCATGAAAAAGAGAGCAATACATGAGGATTCTCAACGACAAAGACATCAGGCAGTCTGCAGAGAAGTGGACATTTCAGCATGACAATGATCCAAAACACAGAAAAAAATTGGTAAAGAAATGGTTAGCAGACAACAATATTAACATTTTGGAGTGGCCCAGCCAGAGTCCTGACTTGAATCCAACTGAGAAGTAGCTAAAGATCAGGATGATGGCAAGAAGACCCTCCAACCTGAAAGATTTGGTGCTCATTGCTAAAGATTAATGGGAAAAAATACCTATGGAGACATGCAAAAAGCTGGTCTGCAATTATAGGAAGCGTTTGAATGCTGTAATAGCCAATAAAGGCTTTTTTATTGATTATTGCGAAGGGTATGTATAATTTTGGACTGGACACTTTTTGCTCAAGTGCAAGTAAAAGCTGTGAAATTTTTTTTTCCCACAATAAAGCCTCTTGTACATGACGTTATCTTTTGGGAGACACCTAGGTCATTTGCCGTCAAAAAATTACTTGCAGGTTGAATAAAAGCCAGTCAATATTTCCCAGGGGTATGGCAGCACTGTACATGTTTGACTTAAAGAGAAACCATAACCAAGAATTGAACTTCATCCCAATAAGTAGCTGATACCCCCTTTCCCATGAGAAATCCTTTCCTTTTCACAAATGGATCATCAGGGGGGGGGGGGGTCTGTATGGCTAATAGTGTGGTGAAACCCCTCCCACAGTGTGATGTCAGGACCATGGTCCTGACAGTTTCCTGCCTGTGAACCTCATTGCATTGTGGAAAATAGCCGTTGGCAGCTGTTTCCAACTGCCAAAAAACCCACAAGCAATCCATCGGACGGATCTACTCAACCCCAGCAACGCCGATTCCATTGTTTGCGCCTCTCCACCCCATCACGTGGTTTAACAGGCCGCTCATCGTCCCTCCGTCCCTGGGAGTAGTTTGTACAAGAAATGGCCAGTTTTTTGATCAGTCGTTTGATCTGGTCCATTGTTCTATCCAGTCTATTGACCAGTCAAACGACATGTTAACCACTTGAGGACCGCGGGCTTTACCCCCCTTAAGGACCAGACCCTTTTTTTCTATTCAGACCACTGCAGCTTTCACGGTTTATTGCTCGCTCATACAACCTACCACCTAAATGAATTTTGGCTCCTTTTCTTGTCACTAATAAAGCTTTCTTTTGGTGCTATTTGATTGCTGCTGTGATTTTTACTTTTTATTATATTCATCAAAAAAGGCAGGAATTTTGTCAAAAATAATGATTTTTTTAACTTTCTGTGCTGACATTTTTCAAATAAAATAAAATTTCTGTATATATGCAGCACAAACAATGTGGACAAACATGTTTTTAATTAAAAAAAAAAACCCATTCAGCCTATATTGGTTGGTTTGGGTAAAAGTTATAGCGTTTTATGGTGCAAAAAGTGAATTTTCCCATTTTGAAGCATCTATGACTTTTCTGACCACCTGTCATGTTTCATGAGGGGCTAGAATTGCAGGATAGTATAAATACCCCCCAAATGACCCCATTTTGGAAAGAAGACATCCCAAAGTATTCACTGAGAGGCATGGTGAGTTCATAGAAGATATTTTTTGTCACAAGTTAGCGGAAAATGACACTTTGTGACAAAAAAAGAAAAAAAAAAAAAAGTTTCCATTTCTGCTAACTTGCGACAAAAAATGAAATCTGCCGCGGACTCACTGCTCCTCTCTGAATGCCTTGAAGTGTCTACTTTCCAAAATGAGGTAATTTGTGGGGTTTACTGTCCTGGCAATTTGGGGGGTGCCTAATTGTAAGCACCCCTGTTAAGCCTAAAGGTGCTCATTGGACTTTGGGCCCCTTAGCGCAGTTAGGCTGCAAAAAAGCGCCACACGTGGTATTGTCGTACTCAGGAGAAGTAGTATAATGTGTTTTGGGGTGTATGTTTACACATACCCATGCTGGGTGGGAGAAATATCTCTAAATGACAATTGTTTGATTTTTTTTTTTTTTACACACAATTGTCCATTTACAGAGAGATTTCTCCCACCCAGCATGGGTATGTGTAAAAATACACCCCAAAACACATTATACTACTTCTCCTGAGTACTGCGATACCACATGTGACACTTTTTTGCAGCCTAGGTGCGCTAAGGGGCCCAACGTCCTATTCACAGGTCATTTTGAGGCATTTGTTATCTAGACTACTCCTCGCGGTTTAGGGCCCGTAAAATGCCAGGGCAGTATAGGAACCCCACAAGTGACCCCATTTTAGAAAGAAGACACCCCAAGGTATTCCGTTAGGTGTATGGTGAGTTCATAGAAGATTTTTTTTGTCACAAGTTCCGCTAACTTGACAAAAAATAAAATCTTCTATGAACTCGTCATACACCTAACAGAATACCTTGGGGTGTCTTTTCTAAAATGGGGTCACTTGTGGGGTTCCTATACCGCCCTGGCATTTTACGGGCCCAAAACCGTGAGTAGTCTGGAAACCAAATGTCTCAAAATGACTGTTTAGTGGTATAAGCATCTGCAAATTTTGATGACAGGTGGTCTATGAGGTGGCGAATTTTGTGGAACCGGTCATAAGCAGGGTGGCCTTTTAGATGACAGGTTGTATTGGGCCTGATATGATGGATAGGAGTGCTAGGGGGGGTGACAGGAGGTGATTGATGGGTGTCTCAGGGGGTGGTTAGAGGGGAAAATAGATGCAATCAATGCACTGGGGAGGTGATCAGAAGGGGGTCTGAGGGGGATCTGAGGGTTTGGCCGAGTGATCAGGAGCCCACACGGGGCAAATTAGGGCCTGATCTGATGGGTAGGTGTGCTAGGGGGTGACAGGAGGTGATTGATGGGTGTCTCAAGGTGTGATTAGAGGGGGGAATAGATGCAAGCAATGCACTGGCAAGGTGATCAGGGCTGGGGTCTGAGGGCGTTCTGAGGGTGTGGGTGGGTGATGGAGTGCCCTAGGGGCAGATAGGGGTCTAATCTGATGGGTAGCAGTGACAGGGGGTGATTGATGGGTAATTAGTGGGTGTTTAGGGTAGAGAACAGATGTAAACAATGCACTTGGGAAGTGATCTGACGTCGGATCTGCGGGCGATCTATTGGTGTGGGTGGGTGATAAGATTGCCCGCAAGGGGCAGGTTAGGGGCTGATTGAGGGGTGGCAGTGACAGGGGGTGATTGACAGATGATTGACAGGTGGTCAGTGGGTTAACAGGGAGAATAGAGGCATACAGTACACAGGGGGGGGGGGTGATCAGGAGGGAGCAGGGGGCAGTTTAGGGAATAAAAAAAAATAGTGTCGACAGATAGTGACACGGAGTGATTGATGGGTGATTAGGGGGATGATTGGGTGCTAACAGTGGTCAGAGGGGTGAGCAGGGGGGGGGGGGGGTCTGAGGGGTGCTGTGGGCGATCAGGGGGCAGGGGGGGGGGGGAGGAAATCCGTGTGCTTGGGTGCAGACTAGGGTGGCTGCAGCCTGCCCTGGTGGTCCTTCGAACACTGGGACCACCAGGGTAGGAGGCAGCTGTATAATAGGCTTTGTATACATTACAAAGCCTATTATACGCATTGATCGGCAGAATTCTGTATTCCTCCGCCCGCCGGGGCTGCTAAGTGGCCGGCAAGCTGGAGGCCAAATCCCCGGCCATCGATCCCCGGTGGAGGATCGCGTCACGGATGACGCGATCGCTCCGCCCATGCTGTACAAGGACCGCCGCCTCTGTGCATGCGGCGGTCCTTGCGGGATCCACTTTCCAGCCGCCCCTGTGTAGTGGGCGGTCGGTAAGTGGTTAATTAGCTGACTTTAGCGTATCAGCTGTTTTGTTGGTCTGCGCCTACAAGACATTTGAATAACTGGTTGTTTGAATGGCAATTGGGCGTAAAATCAGATATGTATACACACACACCTTAACACTTGTAAAAACATGATAAAAAGGTCCTATCTCTTTCTCTGTGGCTATACTGAAGAAAATTAAGTTTTACAATAGAGATAAAATATTACAACAGTGATTAGATCTTTATTTTATACAGGAAAATGCAGGTTACAATGACTGAAAATGAATCACGTGAGCCTCAAAGAAAAACTCCCAAATCAAGAAAAGCTCTTACACAGAATGCTCCATGCGTTATAGGAAGTTTAAATAAGAGAATGAAGGGGAATGCCGGGGTTTACAATGTCAGTGACATTTCATACTACTGCCGGTTGTAATCATGCACACATTGCACATAACTGCAGCTGCTGCATATCAGAACTGCGCTGACGTCCCTTCAGGTAACTACAAGGTTACACCTGAAACTAGGAAGGTAGTTTTTGCAGTGAGGAAGTACAGCACAGATAGCTGCTTTTGTTGTAAAGAAAAACACTGCAAACCAATTCTAATATTACAGACCCAGAGTGCCTAGTCTTCCACAACACACAGAGGAATGACAACAATGAGCCTGGTTTGATATGCTTCTCTAGTGATGGTCAATCTGGGAGAACATGGTTTAGTTTACAAATAAGACCAGACATACAATTTCTGCAATTAGATGGCAAGTCCAATTTTTTGTTCACATTTCACGTCAGGTATACTGTAAGGTGCATACACAAGTACTGTTAGAGTTGCTCATAAGGATTTATCTCACACCGAGTCAAGACAAGACAACATTTATATCAAACTTTTCTCCTAGTGGACTCAAAGCACCAGAGCTGCAGCCACTACGGTGCGCTGTATAGACAGTAGCAGTGTTAGGGAGTTTTGCCCAAGGTCTCCTCACTGAATAGGTGTTGGCTTCCTGAACAGGAAGAGCTGAGATTTGAACCCTGGTCTCCTGTGTCAGAGGCAGATCCCTTAAAGAGGAGCTGTCAGACATACCATCTTAGAAAAAAAAAAAATCTATAAGTAGATAAATACTTGCTTTACTTACACAACAAAATGTATTGCACTGTTCACGTTATAATTCCTGTTAATTTTATAAAATTCAAGTAGAGAATCCTATTCTAGTCAGTTTCCATATTCACTGTGGCTATTTTAAAGCCAGCCCTGGTGTAATATCCGCCCTTAGTCTCCTCTGCTTGATTTGCCCGCCCTTCACTATAGAAAGTGCATTGTTTCAGCCTGAGAAATTTTGGCCAATCAGAGAGGAACAGAGGTGTGGGAGGGGTAAACAGGAGGGAAAGTGGCTTCAGCCAATCAGGCTACATTAGTTAAGTCTGAGGGGAAGTAGAGAAGCAAAAAGACAACCCAGCATGCCCTGCAACTTCTCTTGTTTACCAAATTTTCTGTGTACCAAATAAGAGTCATGTAAACTGGGGAATGATAAACAAGAAAAGTAATAGTGATTTTAACTTTTGGATTGCCTGATTAGCATCCCTATTTGTTTACCAGATAAAAATAAAGAATTGATTTTTGATTTTATGCCCAACAGTTACTCTTATTTCAATTATTTTTATTGAAAAATTTTGTGTAATAAACAAAGAACATTTTTACAACATAACATTGTAGTCAGGGTAAACATCAACACAACAACATCGTAAAGTAATTAGCTTATTTCAAGTCAAACTGCTTATATAATAAAACATACAATATAGCGTAATAACCTGCACCATCAATCAATATTTTCAAACTAGTAAGAAAAAGGAGGGAAAAGACCCAGCAATTTTAGTATTTCCAATCTTAACGTTTTTTAAGCATTACCGGAGATTTATAGTGCTGAGAAATAAACAGAAGATTCTCTAGGGGGAAAAAAAAAAAAAAAAAAAAAAAAAAAAAAATCAGAAAGGAAGTCTATTATCTTTCACTAACCCCAATGGGGCCGGATGCAGACAAGTCTTCATCAACATATTCGGTACCCCTGGACAAAGGGCCTGTCCTCCAGTGAGGTCAGACCTGCTTATCAATTTAAAGTAAATGGTTACCGATTTAAAAATAAAAAAAGTCAGATACTCACCTAAGGAGAGAGAAGGCTCGGTCCTAATGAGCCTTCCCTCTCCTCTCCCGATGCCCTCAGGATCCTCCGTTCAAATGCCCCGCCGCGGGAGACTTCAGAAGTCTTCGGCAGCACTCGGGCTCCTTACTGCGCACGCACGAGTGCGTCATAGACCCACGCGAGTGCGTCAGAGGGAGCTCGCGCATTCGCAGTATGGAGCGGCCCGTCAGAGGGAGCCCAAGTGCTCCCGAAGACTTCCGAAACCTCCCTTCGGCGGCGGAAGTGGCAGTATTTGACCGAACTGGTCGAATACTGCTGCGGGGGATCCTGAGCGGGACCGGGCACCAGGAGAGGTGAGGGAAGTCTCATTAGGACGGAGCATTCCCTCTCCTTAGGTGAGTATCTGACTTTATTTTTAAATCAGTATCCATTGGCTTTAAGGGAACGGAGTTCACGTTTAATAGGGTACTTAATGCAGTTGGAAGTCTCTCAAGAAAGAAAGAGGGCAGGATGAGTTGCAGTTCAATGGCTGTCAACGTATTTTAAGTTAGGGCTGTTGTGTTCGAAAGCCATCACAGCATCTACATTGAAGAAGAATAGATTTAGAAGGGGAAGAAGAGTCAGAAGTAAAGAATAGAGAAGTCCGACAGTTACTCTTTAATCACTAAGGGCTCATAGCAAGCAACAAGTGCTGAACAGTCACGTTGCTCGGGTTCACCCAAGTGACGTGTACCGTTTCTATTCGGAGGGGAAAAAGGATGATGGGCAATCCAGCTTCAGGTATGCAAAGTGCAAAGCCAATGTTTGGAAATCGGATGAGAACCTCTAAATTACACCATTTAGTGTGTGTATGTGGCATGAGATACTCATGGAAAGTTTACTGCTATTTCAGTAACCACTGGAGAGATCCTTCCTCACTTTGTAAACTGTGAGGAAAGAGGCATCCCCAAAAAAAGTAATAGTCTCAAACTGTCTAAGGGACAATCACCTGGGAGGGAAGAGGCCCCCCCCCTCCCCCCCCCCCAAAAAAAAAAAAAAAAAAAAAAAAAACACACCTTTCAAGCGGACCCAAACCAAACTTTTTTTTTTTTTTTAAATTCAAAATATTTAGTTGCACCACTCTGACACATACAGATATAAACACTCCTTCAAGCCTATGAGCATTTCAGTGCATGCTTTTCACCCTTCTCTTTTCATAACTAGGGTTATACAGGTGGCAGCCATTAGCAATTCCTCCTTTGCCGGACACCACCTACTCCACCAGTCTGCCGGATTCTGTCCCGGCAATATGAAAGGAAGGGAGAGGTTCCTCCAATACATGTAAAATATTTTATATTTGTCATCATGCAGCTAAAAAAAAGGCTGCTATTATTAGAATTTAGAAAATCGATTTTATTTCTGAAATCTTGTATGTTTAATTTGGGTCCACTTTAAGAAATTTTCCTTAGAGCACGACCCATCTAGTCCAAAGAAGACTCAAGAATCCGAGTGAGAACGGATTTTCCTCACACGGCTTTTACCATGGTTGTGAGTTTTGAAACGGAGTACAAAATCTTTCACATATGCGGAATTCACCTAGTGTCTTTAAATACTACACAATGGCCTCAATTTCACTAAGCTTTATCAAAGGCCTAGTGCACACCAGAGCGGTTCGGCTGCGGTTTGCGATCCGCTTGCGGGTGCGGATCCGCTAGGGTAATGTATTTCAATGTGCTGGTGCACACCAGAGCGGGAGGCGTTTTGCAGAAACGCATACTCCCGGGCTGCTGCAGATTTTGGATTGCGGATGCGTTTCTGCCTCAATGTTAAGTATAGGAAAAACGCAAACTGCTCTGAAAAACGGCAGTTTTGCAGGCGTTTTTTGTTACAGTAGCTGTTCAGTAACAGCTTTACTGTAACAATACATGAAATCTACTACACCAAAAAGCTTCACAAAACCGCAAAATGCTAGCTGAAACGCTACAGCAAAATAAGAAAAAGCGTTTCAAAATCTGCTAGCATTTTGCGGATCTGCTAGCGGTTTTTGGTGTGCACCAGGCCAAACACTTTACAGAATGTATCATAATTTACCTCATGGGTAAAATCTAAATTTTAAATACACTAAGGTGTTATATATTTATCTAATGTTTTATAGATACAACATTCAATAAGTCTGTAACACCTTAGTGAATTCAAAATTAGATTTTACCCAGGAGGTAAATTATCAAACATTCGGTAAAGTGTTTGATAAAGCTTACTGAATTGAGGCCAATATAGGGCTCTTGGGATTTTGGTGTTTTTTCTTATTTCTGGAAGATCCTGCAGAATCCTCCAGCTACCTTTTGATTCCTCACTCCCTGGCACTTATTTGGAGCTTTTACATGAAAAGTAGTAAAACCAGGAAAAAGAAAAGGACGGACAGCAATAAATATTAGTCTGGGACTCTCACTCTACTCTCATTTAAACTTTTTCATAGAAAAAAATATTTCACTTGTTGCTGACGTTCTTGGAAAAAAGTTCCCATTTCCCGTCTCACACACTGGAACACAGGACAGATATAAGAAAAACAAGAAAAGGTTCAGTTCCCTTACCACACTATTCAGAAGTAAAATACATTTTTCCCCTGTAAATGGGAATTAGGTTTGCCTCACTTTCTCCTACTAAACCTTATGGCCTTCACCCCAAAAAAATCTTCTTCAAAGCTCCAGCAATTACATCACAGGGGATCTTTGCAGCAGGGCAATAGCTTCTGACAGACCCATCTCACACAGCACTCATTTCCTCCCGATAATGGAGGAGAGTGTGGCTATGACAACTAACTACTCCCTCACATTCTGGCCACGGACGTGGGGCATGTAGCTAGTGGTAAAGTGATGTAGTATAGTAAGACTGAGCTGGAAAACTGTCGGGGGTTGGAAACGAGAGAGTCGGCCTGACTTCTTCCTACCCATACTTTCTAATGAGAGAAACGTGTGCCCCTCAGATGGAGATCAGAAAGCTGGCAATCAGCTTTGAAGCAATAAGGGCTCATTTCCACCATAGCGAATCCGCATGCGGCGACGAGATGCGGATTCGCTTGTTACACTGAAGTGGCCGGGGCTGTTTCCACATGTGCGGCGTGCGGGAGCAATTTGGCGGCGGGCCAAATCTGCACGACAGGACCCACAGAATTCGCCTGCGTCGGGAATCCGTGCGAATCGCCGCTAATGTATTTAATAGTAAAAACGCATGCGTTTGTTACATGCGTTTTTACCCGCGATTTCGCACCTTTTTCAATGTTATTTTGCCCTGGCAGGGTCATGGTTAATTTCGCATGGCACCCTGCCATGCGAAATCGCACGCGAAATCACGGGTAAAAACGCATGCGGAAACGCATCCGCATGCGTTTTTACAAGCGTCTGAATGCCGGCGAAATCGCGTCGCAACAGTGGAAACGAGCCCTAAGAGGTCGCACACTCTGAAGGGGGAGGGTGTGCCACAAGACCTTCAATGAGAAGTTAAAGGACAACTGTAGGCAGAGGTATAAGGAGGCTGCCATATTTATTCCTCCTTAAGCAATTCCAGTTTCCTAGCAGCCCTGCTAATGTCTGGATGCAATAGTGTCTGAATAACACCAGAAACAAGCATGCAGCTAATCTTGTCAGTTCCGACATCAATGTCGGAAACACCTGATATGCTGCATGCCTGTTCAGGGTCTATGGCTATAAGTATAAAGCCCAATCTACACGATACGATTCTTTATGCGATTCGATTACGATTCTATTTACGATCTGATTAAATCTGACATGTCCGTTCGGGATTCGATTAAATTCGATTTGCCATTGTTTTGCAATGGCAAATCAAATTTAATCGAATCAAATCCCGATCGGACATGTCGGATTTAATCGGATCGTAAATAGAATCATAATCGAATCATATAAAGAATCGTATCTTGTAGATTGGGCTATATACTTTTAAGGCTCATAGTCACCAACAATCTGTTCAACTATCTTCCAAACTTGTCTGTTGGTAGATAAGTTGGTCGTGTGTACAGCTGACAAACAACCAGACGACCCCCTGATAACAGGTTGTTTGCCAGATAAAACCGAAAGATCAATCTGACCAACTATCAGGCAGGATGGAATGTGTGTACAAGTCTTTGTGAACAACTTTTCTGTTTTTGGATGCAGACATGTAGCGCAGTTTGTTGTTTAGAGGTCAGATGAGCGCTCGCTATGCCCGGCATAGTAGTGAATGCCCTCAGATGATTGCTGGCTATGCCCAGCATAGCGAGCGCTTGTAGCTAATGCCGGCTATTACCCATGAATGACTGCTGCGAACACCCCACCCTGGACCCCTTCGCGTCTAGTAAACTTCAAAGGAAGTGATCCTGGCACTCCAATTGGCCCAACAGACTGCCTGTCAGATGACATCACTTGACAGGCGGTCTATTGGGCCAGGATCACTTCCTTTACAGTTACTGGACCCGAAGGGGTCCAGGGCAGGATGTTCAGAGCGCTCGTTAATGGGTAACAGCCGGCATTAGCTACAAGCGCTCGCTTTGTTGGGCATAGCGAGCCCTCATCTGACCAAAGGTAATAATGCATGCTATGCTGCCAATAGCGCACACAGCGTGCATTAAGGCATGCAGGGTTTAATAGCGCGAGTAACAGCAGGTTACTCGCGCTATTTGTGTTAGTGAATCAAGCCTATAGTATTTAACCTCTCGAGGACCATGGGCTTAAACCCCCCTAGTGACCAGGCCATTTTGTTCAAAATTGGTCACTGCAGCTTTAAGGCCAAGCTGCAGGACCGCACAACACAGCACACAAGTGATTCCCCCCCTCCCCCCCCTTTTGTCCCCACCAACAGAGCTCTCTATTGGTAGAGTCTGATTGACCCTGCAGTGTTTGTTTGTTTTTATAAAAATATTTATGTTTTTTTTTTTTGTTGTTTTTTTTTTAATTACATTTGTGCATTTTTTTTAATATATTCATTTCCCTCCGTCTCTTCCACCCCACAGGCAGCCAATAACGGCGATCGGCTCTCATAGGCCTCAGCCTGTGAGAGCCGATCGCTCTCTTGTCCCCCAGGGGGACAGCCGTGTCACACGGCTGTCCCCAGTACAGCGCTGCTGCAGATCACAGCGCTGTACAATACAATTAAGCGGCAGTTTCGCAGCTACAGTCTCCCGAGCGGCGATCGCCGCTCAGAGACTGAAGGTGGAGCTCTGCTCCGCCCACCAAGCAGGAGATGCGCGCGATCTCCTGCAAATGCAAGCCCCAGGACTTTACGCCAATCAGCGTTAGGCGGTCCTGGGGCTGCCGCCGCGGCCACGCCCTTCGGCGTGACGCGATCAGCTAGTGGTTAAGAGAGTTGGTTGGCGTGTGTGTATGTAAACAACTTCTTGTTGTACGGTCGGTCATGTTGGACGTGTGCATCAGCCTTTAGGCATACACCCTGGACAAGCATGCAGCAGATCAGGCTTTCTGACATTATTGATAGATCTGAAAAAATTAGCTGCATGCTTGTTTATGGTGTGATTCAAACACTGCTACAGCCAAATAGATCAGCAGGGCTGCCAGGCAACTGGAATTGTTTAACAGGGAATAAATATGTCAGCCTCCATATTCTTTTCACTCCAGTTGTCCTTCGAGCAGTTTCATAACCGCTGCATAAAATAAATAAAATAAAAAATAAAAAAAAATAAAAAAACACACAGTATAACCACGCCATCTTATCCTTTCTTGCAATGTGGAAAGCAAAATTGTGAAAAAACATGGAACATACAAAACTCCAGACTTCCTTTTAAAAAGTGCAACTTGTTTGGCTGTTAAGTTTATCCTCTGTTTTCAATCCACATTGCTTCTACACACCGCTATAATTCTTAGGGCTTCTGGCTGCATGCTGTTGGATTCAGAAATTCCTGAAGCCCAGGATCAGTGGGGATTGGTGAGATATTAACCTTTCTGCCAGCTTATTTCCACAGGAGACAGAGCCAGTAATCTCAGGTGTAGCTATCCGAGAAGATGATTAAGAAAAAGAACTTCAAATTTTTGCCTGCAGCTACAATTCTGAATTGCTAAACGTGGCAGATTATTAACAGCATGCTCTCTTGCAAACATAGGAAAAGTACAACATTTTGTGTACTAAAACTACCAAGTGTCAATTTCCCTGTTTCCTGCAGAGTAACTAATTTATGGTAGGTTTGTGTTTTTTCATATACAGAGTGAGAATCTTTATAAGCTGACAATTATTTTGCTAGAAAAAGCTAAAAAAAAAAAAAAACACTTTCCTGGAGCGAACCTGTTGCAATGCTGTCGCTAATTTGGGCACCACTTAAAGGAAACCAGAGCTGACGTAAATAAAAAGTTTTATACATACCTGGGGGTTCCTCCAGCCCTATCCACACAAATCGCTCCCACGCCGCCGTCCTCAGCCTTCTCCTGCACCGGGTCCCGTAACTTCCTCCAGTCGCTGCAAATCTGGCGCAAGTCAAGTACGCTATTCACGTATCTCTCAGCAGCCGCTGGAGAGATACTTATAGAGCGCACTTCTTTTGCGCAGACTGGCTGCGACTGAAGGAAGTTACAGGACCCGGTACCGGTGCAGGAGAAGACTGAGGATGATGGTGTGGGAGCGATCTGTGTGGATGGGGCTGGAGGAAGCCCAAGGTATGTATAAAACGTTTCGTCAGCTCTGGTACACTTTAATATCAATACAGGTAGTCCCCGACTTACGAACGACCCACCGATACGAATGGCATGCATTCTGTGTTTCCATGGGAACAAGTCAAAAGAAAAAAAAATTTCAAATTGGACTTGGACCAGTTTTTGAGAAAAATCGATTTTATATAAGCAGGTACAGGGGCATAGGTGACACAGAGCGGGGACACTGGAGGCAGAGGGGGCACAGAGGATGTACAGGGGACAGAGATGACACAGTGTTCTGACTTAAGAACAGATTCAGGTTAAGAACGAACCTATAGTCCCCATCTTGTTCGTTAACCGGGGACTACCTGTAGTTAAAATGTTAGTAAAATATTAAAAAGAGTATATTACCATCAACTGGATAGTGTACTGATTAAAGGGTCTGCCGCTGACACAGGAGACCTGGGTTTGAATATCTGCTGTCCTGTTTAGTAAGCCAGGAACTATTCAGTCAAGGAGACCACGGGCAAGACTCCCTAACACAGCTACGGCCAACTGAGCGCACCCTAGTGGCTGCAGCTCTGCCACTTGGAGTCTGCCAGGAGAAAAGCGCAATACTAATGTTCTGTGTCTTGCCTGCTTTTTTTCCACCATTCAGATCATGTATTTCCTTGGACCAGTTTCCACCAGCAGAAATCAGGCCACATTCGCAGAGTCTCCCCGCAGGGAACTCTGCCATAGGGAATAACTGTGCCGCCGTCCCAATTGCTTGCCATAGCGGTTCGGCCGACATTGCAGCATTTTTCTGAGCGGGGGGCAATGAATCCCATAGCAGTGCATACAGGGCCGGATTTGTACTCTTTACCGCCCAAGGCCACTGTCACCAGCTGCCCCCCCCTTCAGTATAGGTAGTGAGATGACCCCTTCCCTCTAGTATAGGTAGCCAGATGACCCCCCCCCCCCCCCTTTCCCTCCAGTATAGGTAGCCAGATGACCCCTCCCCCCCCTTTCCCTCCAGTATAGGTAGCCAGATGACCCCTCCCCCTTTCCCTCCAGTATAGGTAGCCAGATGACCCCTTCCCCCCCTTTCCCTCCAGTATAGTTAGCCAGATGGCTCAGTTAATTCCTCCTTCCCCCCACCCCTTCAGTATAGGTAGCCAGCTCGTCTTCTCACTGCATCAGTGTTACTCATTTCTCCGCTCGTCTCCAGTGCAAAAGCTTCCTCTTCCTTTCCATCTCCAATGCTGCCCATGTCCATAGCCGCTGGCCACAATGCAAACGTGCACAGAGAGCAAGGTGGCTGCGGCACAGGCAGCTAGCGGCAGAGTACCGCGGTCAGGCGCTCGCCTGATCTCCCTGCATTGCAGCATTTGCATGCTTGCAAATGCTGCACCAGTTTAGCCTGCTGCTTTGGTGCCCTTGCTCCTATGGTGCCCTAGGCCATGGCCTAGGAGGCCTTGGCCTAAATCCGGCCCTGAGTGCATATCACGGCTTCAGGGATTCGGCTGTGTCCTCATACAACAAGGAAGTACCACCGTTCGTCTTACAGGACACGTGGCAGCTAGTGGAAACGGGAACTTAGGGGATTGATCAATTTAAATGGATTTCTGGACATGAAAATTTAATTTTAAGTCTTCCAAGACGACTTTTGGTAGATATTCCCTTTTATTAAGACCCGGCAGCTGAAAAAAAGCCATACACTTCTTGCATGTACATCAGACAGAAAAAACAGACAGATGGAAACTTCCTGCATTTATGTTGTTGGGGTTGTTATGGGGCATTAAAGCTAGGTTGTAGGCTGGAAGGAGGTCTCAAACTGCTCAGATTCGAATTCCTCCTACAGGTGAAGGTCATTAAGGGGAACGCAAGCGTGCTGGACAAAAGCATCTCCTTAGTTATATCAGTTATATTGATTTTGTGAATACAGTTTCTTCTTTGTTGATATTTGTCACACAAGGTCTTCAGGACTGAGCCCTATAGGTACATAACTGTCTTATGGTAAAGGACTAAAATATAACTTAATGTATAGCTAAAAATGCATACCGTATATATTTAGATAGAAGCCGACCTGCGTATAAACCGAGGTACTCACTTTTCGCTCAGAAACCAGGAAAAATGATTGACTCGCATATAACCCTCCTCCTCAGTATAGCCCCCCTCCATAGTAGCCAGATGTGCCCCCAGTGCAATTCAGCCCCCCTCTCCATAGGCTCATGTGCCCCAAGGGTGATACAGCTGTGTCTCCAAACACCACCAGAGAGTCCCCAATCATTGCACCGCAGACACACTGCTTGCATGCTCTTCTTCACAAGCCAGGGGACACAGGTAGGTCTTGAACAGTGCACTCTTGCACACCATGTTGCAGGGGATGGTGGGGCACAGACACTGCAGGGAGCCAGCTGGCGAGAGCAGGGTCACTAGCGCAAGATCCTTACGCTCCTCTGCCAGTAACAAAACCTGCTCCACCATCTGTTCTTCTCCACTGACTAGCATATAAGCTGAGGGGGTAACTTTTCAGAGCATTTTTTGTGCTGAAAAAGTAGGCTTATATGCGAGTATACAAGGTATACATAGAACAAGTATGAATCCAATGGTTCTGGCTGGCTGAGGTCAAATACAGTTGTTAGAAAGGGTTCTTCCTCAGTCCATTGTCACACATGGGATATTGACATGCCTCCTCCCGTGTGTGACAATGGACAGAGATTTGTGTGGGCTGGTGATCGACAGCTGTGTAGCGTACGCTATAGCTCCCCTAATGCATGCACATAATGTCACTCTGGGGGCTGTGGAAAACATTTGTACTATTGCACAGTTGGCATCAATCTCTACAAGTCTAACATGCGCAGGTTAGGGTGCACACGAGCCCCCCCATCACTATGGCAATGCACTTGTTCCAGCCTGACCAGAAGTGGCACCACACAGAGCTCCTCTTGCGTAACCATGATGACTGGCTTCCAAGCGCCGGACACTTCAGTCATGCAATACTCTCAGTCCTGAGGGCCTCGTGTGACATATTGTACCCCATTGTACCGATTATTTGCCTTGTGTTGCAACTAACAATATAATTTGAAGAACTATTGAAAAAGTAATTTGAATTTAGACCAGGAATGTCAAACTCAAATACAGTACTGTAAAAAGTGGGCTGAAATGAAACACTGACCATGTCACAAGCCAACCTCAATGTCTTGTGGCTACCTCCCTTGCCTATACAGTCCCTGGTGTCTAATGCTTCCTCCCTCCCTTACATAGTTCCTTGGTTTCTAATGACACCCCTTCCTCCCCTATACAGTTCCATGTGTCTAGTGACACCCCCCCCTTTACAGTTCCCTGGTGTCTTAGTGCCCCCCCTTCCCCCCTATAAATTTCCCTAGTGTCTAGTGACCCCTCCTCCCTGCCATATCAGTGGGCAGGTGTTCCAGGGCTTCGCATCCAATATAGCTTCCACGGTGGTCTAGAGAGGGTCTAACATATAGCAAAATAGAGAAACCACTTGTGGGTCAAATTTGATGACTCCATGAGCTAAATTTGGCCCACGGACCAGAGTTTGACATTGAGGGCCCTTTTCCACTACAGCGTTTGCGATTGCTTAATCGCAAAACCGCTAGTGATTTTAAAATCGCTATGGGTTGCTTTTTAACATAGGAATCGCGGTAGGTAATTACCACTACCGCTATTCGTTTTTTTACTTAATCGCGATCGTGCCGTGAAACGATTTTTGCCGCGATTTCGCTATGCAGTGCATAGCATAGCAAAATCGCGATCGCAAACGTCGGGAAATCGCCGGGAATTATTTTCCTTTTGCTGAATCGCGCTGAGCGCTAGCGATTGCTAGTGGAAAAGGGCCCTTAGACGTTCAGAGGCTTTTTTTTCACACCTATGCTGTGATAACAATGGTAATCAGCTTCCGCCAGGCACTGTTTTCTGTTGAAGGATAATTATTATTATGCTTCAAGCTGTAACGAAATGTTTCTCTCCGTCTATCTCCCGACTGTTGAGGACAACATCATTCTCAGAAAGGAATACAACAACAAATGTTATTCCTACTGAACAGCCAATGCAGTGACACTTCATTCCATTCACCTTTCAGGGCAGCCTGACCCTCACTAGACAAAAAGAAGACATCCAGCTTACCCACACAGCTAACTCTGCCTCAGCCAGCCACACCACCTCCTGCAATCTTCTTTTCTTCAGGTTTATTAACAAAAAGTGGAAGTGGAATATACATGATGCTATTGCTGACTGACTTAAGAATGCTAACAACCTAGCTAATTGCACACTTTACAGAAAACAATCAATGATTCCCATCACTCACTGTCTATTAGGGCCAGTTTCCACTAGTACGGAATCCGCAGCATTTCCCCGCATGCGAATCGAGCGGGGAAACACTACCTATTCCATCAATAAGCTTGTCGCCCAAATTGCACGCCATTTGGTTGTACCTAAGTTCCTTGTGTTGCCTTACTGTGTTTTGTAAAGGGCTGTGCCTCTGACACAGGAGACCTGGGTTCAAATCTCGGCTCTGCCTGTTCAGTAAGCCAGCACATATTCAGTAAGGAGTTTCTTGGGCAAGTCTCCTTAACACTGCTACTGCCTACTGAGTGCGCTCTAGTGGCTGCCTCGCAAGCGCTTTGAGTCCGACAGGAGAAAGGCGCTATACAAATAAATAATAACATACATCCCCAAACCAAAGCATTACTATGTTAAAAGACCACGAAGAAAGAAAGAAAGAAAGAAAGAAAGAAAGAAAGAAAGAAAGAAAGAAAGAAAGAAAGAAAGAAAGAAAGAAAGAAAGAAAGAAAGAAAGAAAGAAAGAAAGAAAGAAAGAAAGAAAGAAAGAAAGAAAGAAAGAAAGGGTAAAACCCGACAGAACTGGCAAGTTTTGGACTAGTCCATGTCCTCATGGGCGATTCTCAGGGTTTTCTTTGTTTTTAAAAGCATTCCCTGAATGGCAGTTGCTATGTAACTGTCAAAATAGTGTGCAAGCAACTATGAAGGCTGGTTGGTGTCTTACTATATTGACAGTTAGACTCAGGGGCAGAGCCCAGTAACGCAGTTGTGTCCGCTTCTGTCCGCTTTTCAGCATCTGTAACATTGATGTGTAAGTGAAAAGCTGACTCAACTGCGTCAGTGGGCTCAGGCTCAGCAACTGTCCAAATGAAGAAAGACCGGGTCTCGACCTGGATTTTAGGCCAATTGGCCAATTTTTTATTTGCAGAACCACAGTGCTAGAGCACAACGTTTCGACCAGATGGTCTTTATCAAGTGCTTACCAAGTATTTGTGCAACAATTACATATATAGACAAATAAAACACACCCCACTAAGGGGCGGGCACAACACTTAAAGAGACAAGCCACATTGTATTATTATCACAGGAAACATTTTAGGTTATATGCCTCGTTCATGCCATTTGGCGCCAAAGTGCCAAGGTCATCAATCCACCTACTCTCCCTGCACAACAAGGAGGCTTGGGGGTCCACACCCTCCTGCGAGAACACCTTTTCCAGCACACACCATCTTAGGTCGCCTACTGCATGTCCACATTCGAAAAAATGACGACCCACAGGGGATTCAAATTTATCCTTGGATTTCTCATTATCCTCCTTTTTGTAATTCCTAATGCTACTCCTATGCTCATTTATCCTCCTCCTAGCATCCCTAGTAGTCTGGCCCACGTAGCCCATGCCGCAGGGGCACTTCAGCAAGTACTTTGGCGCCATCTGGTCGAAACGTTGTGCTCTAGCACTGTGGTTCTGCAAATAAAAAATTGGCCAATTGGCCTAAAATCCAGGTCGAGACCCGGTCTTTCTTCATTTGGACTGTTGTTGCACCCTTGGTGGATACGGGTGTGGACTGGTTGACTCCCTGGTGCTGTATTAAGAAGTGGGGTTGCAGCATCAAGGTTATACCTATACCTCAGGCTCAGCAACTGCCATTCAGGAAATGATTCTGAAAACAAAGAAAATCCTGAGAATCCCCCATGAGGTGATGGACTAGTAAAACAAAAAAAAATTAATCTCGGTCCAATTTTCAATATAGTGACTTCCATCCCTATGCACATCTATAGTTCAAGCAAACATTTTTCAGTGTCAGTAAAAGGCATTTTGATTGCGTGATTCACTTCTTCTGTACATATTACTGATCTGCGAAGCTGAGAAAGGGGAAGAGACACAGCTGGGTTTTGTCAGCTGTCAGAAGAGGTCTCTTCTATAAAAACACAAGAGAATAAGGGCATATCAATTTTCTGTCTTTATAAATCTCCAAATTGAAATATGTATGAACTATTCACTAGCTATTCTAAAAGCCTACAGAAGTGCCCTAATGCATGAAAGTGTACAGCACTAGTCGCACCATGAGTGAATGTGCCTGTGCCTTGCCACCTGTGCTGCTTTGCATGGTGATGCTGACTCCAATCAAGCGGGCCGATGGGATAATCAGTCACATCAGTCATGTGTATGGAAATGTGACTGTCCTAAGGGTGTAGGAGGCCAAAGAACAAAAGTGGGAGTATGGTAGCAATCAACTTTTTTTTTTTGGGGGGGGGGGGGGGGGTTGAGAGGAATCAGGGAGAAAAACTCGGTGTAGATAGTGTCACGGCCCAAATTTGAACAGTGGACCCAAGCACTTCAAGGGAAGAGTGCTATCACATACTTCCTCATGTCACCCCAAAGCTACCCTTCAATGCTAATGGCACTCATTTTCTGGGCTTGAATCAATACGTTTTAGTACAGACTGTATTCCTACATGTGCAATTGTATGCACATAGGAGAATGTATTGTGATTTATTTTTTTTATACCTTCACTAATTCATTCCTTTCCGATGTCAAACTTAGTGGACCTTTCTTCCCTGCCCTTCCCCGTACTGTGCATGAGCAATTTGAGACATGTGGAAAGGATCGCACATGCACATCAGCTCATGTCCTAGCCGGGTCAGCGATTTTCCTAGGGCGAATACAGTGGAAAAACAGAGGGGACACTGAGGGGCCTCAAAAACTACAGGGAGCTGGAAGAAGCATGAGGTAAATAAAAGTTCATTTTTTCATCCCAGTTCAAAATGTTCTAAATTACGAACAGCATTAAAATTGTCAATGTGAAACAATTGCCCCTTTCACTTATTGGGAAAATAAATATATTTAAAATGATCTTTCTACCCAAATTTCTCTATGTTTTTCGTAATTCGCCAATTGTAATTTCAAAAAAATTCTTCAAAACTCTCCACTCTCTAATCTCAACATTTATTTGGTCGGGTCAGATCCCTAAAATAGCTCTGAATACTCTGCAACTTTCTACTGATCAAGGAGGCCTGGCTCTTCCTAACATGCAACTGTATTTCTATGCTGCAATCCTAGTTACAGCTAGGTGGTGGTTTGCTCAAGACACATACAATCCCGCAGTTGTGACTGAGGCGGCCTGTCTGGGATCCTATGAGAGGCTTACACTACTACCATATAGAGGCACCACAAATGATGAACGATGTACAGTCCCAATGCAAACAGTCTGCAGGGTATGGGTAGAGGCAGGGAAATTTTTGGGGGTGGGTAATTTAATCTCCCCATACACTCCTCTATGGGACAACCCTAAACTATCCCACTTCACTCATATTCCTGACCCCAGACTATGGGCCACATCTGGAATTAAAAGCTTGCAACATATTATACACAATGGATCACTGTTGACATTTAATGAACTTAAACAAACCTTTTCCATCGAGAATAAGATGCTCTTTCGCTACCTACAGCTTCGTCACGCATTCTCAGCACAATTCCCTGGGGGCGCGCCGGAGTTGGTGGTACATGATCTCGAGAATACACTTCTGACACAACAACTAGATAAACCTCTCTCAGTTATCTATTCAGCTTTACTAGCCAAAAGCAATGAAAAGCTGCTTCGGTCCCAGGAAAAGTGGAACGTAGATATTCAGGGTATAGACAACACGGATTGGGAGGATATACTAGAAGACTTTGTCAAAACTCCTATCTCAGCTAGGGATAGATTAATTCAGGTCAAGTTTTTGCATAGAACCTATTTCACGCCAGTACGAATGCACAGTATCTGCACCTCCAATAGTGTGATCTGTCAGAAATGCACAGCTGAAGAGGGCACATTCCTACATATGTTTTGGAGCTGCACAAAAATCCAGACTTTTTGGTCAGATATCTTTGCCATTATAAATGAAATATTAGAAGCACACTTTGATTGCACACCTAAATTAGCCCTTCTGGGCTTATTTGAAGAACA
Source organism: Hyperolius riggenbachi (assembly GCF_040937935.1). NCBI lineage: Eukaryota > Metazoa > Chordata > Amphibia > Anura > Hyperoliidae > Hyperolius > Hyperolius riggenbachi. The sequence goes on along the minus strand of NC_090651.1, from coordinate 114,348,856 downwards.
AACATGTAGTAAGCATGTACAATATCTAATCCGCATATTATGCTTTTATGCAAGAAAAGAAATCTTACGAGTCTGGAAAGGCGTTGCTATGCCAACCATCAACCAATGGAAACGCACAATTAACATTGCCCTCCCTCTATATCAAATGACGTATAAAAATCGCAATTGTCCGCAACGATTCCACAAAATATGGGCACCATGGTATAACAATGCTATGACGGCTGGTTCCAGTCCTGAACCCTGAAACCGTCTTTCCCTGTATTAATCCACCAATAAATTCACAACATGGCAATATGGGTGGTGGTGGGAGTTGAGCCCGGAGTCTCTTTCCTTCTTTTCCTTCCTTCCTTCCTTCTTCTTCCTATCTTCTTCCCCTCTCCTTCTCCTTCTATTCTTTATTCCTTGCTTCTTCTTATGCACGGTACTCTTACTGCATATGAATATACTTGTGGATAGTATAAACTCCTTTCATGAGAGTGGTTCATGCCCAAGATACCTGTTACATTCGGTGTTTATTACTGTGATCAGACCTATGTTGAACATATTATCCAGTTATGTAATAATGTTTTATTATTTAAGCTAACTAATTATATATCTCCTGTGTGTGGGAGCACTGTGCATTCTCTTGTAATGTTCTCTCAAGTTTACAAAATAAAAATTGATTTGTGAGAAAATTGTCAATGTGTAGAGCTTAAAGGGAACCTGAAGCGAGAGGGATGTGGAAGCTGCCATATTTATTTCCTTTGAGGCTGCTTGCACACCAAGACGTTACAGGCGCACGTTAGTGCGCCTGTAACGCTCCCCCAACGCACAGCAATGTAACACAAGTGGGCTGTTCACACAGCCCACGTTGCGTTACATGTAACGCTGCACGTTCTGTGCAAAGTGCAGCATGCTACGGCGTTGGAGCGGCTATAGCCGCGTTAGACTGTTTGCACATGCGCAGTGGGGGGCGGAGGAGGCGGGGAGAGCCAGCTACAGTAGCCGCGCACATGGCTACTTAATATTCACTGCACTGGCGGGCGCTGATTGGCCGGCGGGACCACGTGATGCGGAGTGTCTCGCTCCGCATCACGTGGTCCCGCTGGCCAATCAGCGCCACTCTGGGAGATATTATGGGCATCGAGCAGCCTAACGCGGCTCACTCTACCGTCGGCTTTTGCAGCACCATACGTTGTGTTAGGTGCACGTTATGCGACCTTAACGTGCCACCTAACACAACGTCTTGGTGTGCAAGAAGCCTTAAGGGATGGTTCACAGGGGCTTCTGCCGAGCCTCTGCTCAGCATCTCATTCAAACGCTGTAGGTTTTTTTTTTTTTTTTTTCGAAGAATGCCAGCATTTACCAGCTAAGTTTTTATGGCTTTTGAAAGCTTTTAATAGCTTTCAGGAGAGCGTTGCGTTTTCTTGGCCTTTGGTGGCTTTTGCCGGAAGCATATGGAAAGGCTGGGCTTTTATGGGCTTTCATTGGCTTTTGCTGCCTCTCAATCGCCTTCTAGAAGCTGCATGTTTCTTTTGAGATGAGATGACACGCCATGCTCAACTGCCAGGCTTTCATGAAAGCCTGACAAAGCTTGTACTAAACGTTCAAATTCACTTGCATGGGACGGCAGTAGATCGCTTAACCTCTTGACGACCAGCTAACGCCGATTGGCGTAAACTGGTCGTCTGCGGGTTACCATGGAAACGGCCGCTCGATCGAGCGGCCTTTCCATGTCAGTTCACGGAGGGTGTCTCCGTGAACAGCCGGAGAGCCGCCGCTCGCGGCTCGCCGGCAATATGTAAACAGGCGGGGAAGAAATCCCCGCTGTTTACAGCATACGGCGCTGCTGCGCAGCAGCGCCGTAAGGCAGATCGGTGATCCCCGGCCTCTGATTGGCCGGGGATCGCCGCATTCTCATTCGCCGGCATCTGTTGTAGGCGGCGCAGGACGGATCTCCGTCCTGCGCTGCCCATAGGAGGAAGGGAAACGCCGGAGGGGGACGGAGGCGGAAAATGGCTGCGGAGGGGGGCTTTGAGGAGCCCCCCGCCGAACGAACAGAGCCGGCGGCGATCAGACCCCCCCAGCAGGACATCCCCCTAGTGGGGAAAAAAAGGGGGTAGTCTGATCGCCCTGGCTCACTCCTGATCGGTGCTGCGGGCTGGAGAGCCCAAGCAGCACCGATCATTGCAGGAAGCCCTGGTCGGCAAGTGGTTAAAGAAAAAAAAAAAAAAAACACACACACGATACTTTTAAAATGCTGCATTGAATGCCAGCAAACCGTCCGAGTGAACCAGCCCTAAACAATACCAGTTGCCTGGCAGCCCTGCTGATCCTTTGCCTTATACATTTAGCCAAAGACCCTGAACAAACCTTGTTAGATCTGACAATGTCAGAAACACCTGATCTGCAATATTAGCAACATGCTTGTTTCTGGTGTTATTCAGACATTATTGCAGATCAGCAGAATTGCCAAGCAACTGGCATTGTTTAAAATGAAATAAATATGTCAGCATCCATATACCTCTCATTTCAGGTGTCTTAATTGAAAGGATTGATGATTTAGCATTGCACTGTAATGCATTCCCAATAGGAAACACAGCAACAAAAGCAAAACCTAAGAAGGCACTTGCACATAAGGTTTAATAAAATGCATTTGTTTTTAAACCACAGAAATGAAACCTATATTCTCAAAACTAGGCCCTTTAATGCTCTTCATTTTCTAACTAATCAAATACAAAAAAAAAAAAAATCTTATTCTTAGTATAATTTCTCAGTACTCAAATATGATTTTAGTTACCCGTATATTCCGGCATATTAGACGACTGGGCGTATAAGACCACCCCCCAACTTTTCCAGTTACAATATAGAGTTTGGGATATACTCCCCGTATAAGACTACCCCTCTACCAACGCACACCAAAATACAAATTAAATAAACATCATATACTGGTGCTATGTATGAACAGATACTGGTGCTGTACTGTATGTGGTATCCAGTATACAAGCGATTGACTGGTTGGATTGGTCAACTCTCCCTCTCCCTAAGTGGATTGGTCAGCTCTCTTTGTCTACCTGTTTATCAGAGCGGTATGGAAGAATAGATTGCGCTGTGCCCATAAAACACGCCTCTTTCACCCATCTGTCCCGCCCTGGTATCCCATTTACCTCCTTCTCTGCCTCTCAGATCTTGCACAAGTGCACCTGCGCCGCTTCACTACAGTCCTCAGCAGTGAGATCTGAGAGTCGGTAAAAGGGTAGGGCCCATCACCCAGCATCAATGACACCTGGCGTATAAGACTACCCCGGCCTTTTCAGATGATTTTCAAGGGTTAAAAAGTAGTCTTATACACAGGAATATACAGTAATAAGACTGAAGCAGGTTCCAATCTGACATTGCAGGTCATCCCAATAATGAGCTACAACCAGCAGCTCTGTACCCCAGTGCGAGTGTCCCCTCAAGCGCTCTATACACAATTCATAGTGTCAGAGACAGGGCTGTGGAGTCGGTACAAAAATCATCAGACTCCTCAGTTTATGAAACCACCAACTCCGACTCCAGGTACCCAAAATTGCTGCAACTCCACAGCCCCTACCGGGCTATTGAGTGGGTACTAAAATCATCCGACTCATCAGTTTATGAACCTCTGACTCCAGGTTCCCAAAATTGCTCGGACTTGACTCAGCCCTGGTCAGAGAGGTGTAGGGTGGGGAAGAAAACAGTCTATTAATGGTTACACCTAATCAAAGCATGTATAAAAGGTGACCATTACCAGCTTAGCACCAATAAAGAGCTAATATAGCAGGTAAAGGAGAGAACAAATTGGCCCCTCTGGTCCAGGGGCCCTGGTGCGGTCGCTACCTCTGCATCCCCTATTGCTAAGCCACTGGCTACAAGTCCCAGCGTGCTGCCAGTCAGGAATTTTAATTTGGCAGAACTTGATTAGCTAGAGCAGTGGTCCAGCCCTCGTCATGTCAGGGTCACATGGTAACTTTCCGCCTGCATTAAATAGATCTTATAAATATGCTGCTGAAGATTAGCAGAGTTTTGCAGTTTGTTAATGCAAACCAGGCACATTTGAGTGTAAGCTTCAATGTATGCGCCACTTTCCCATTTACGGTATATTCTGGCATATAAGAATACTTTTTAACCCTTGAAAATCATCTTAAAAGTCAGGGGTCGTCTTATACGCCGGGTGTCACTGATGCCCGGTGATACACCCTATCCTGTTACCTCCTCTTAGATCTCCCTGCTGAGGACTGTAGTGAAGCGGTGCAGTCGCACATGTATGAGATCTGAGAGGCAGGGAAGGAGGTAAATAGGATACAACTGTGGGCCAGAAGGGTGAAAGAGGCGTGTTTTATGGGCACAGCGCAATCTATTCTTCCATAGCACTCTGATAAACAGGTAGCCACAGAGAACTGACCAGTCCACTTAGGAAGAGGGAGAGTTGACCAATCCAACCAGTCAATCACCCATATACTGATATACTGGGTACCACATACAGTACAGCACCAGTATCTGTTCATATAGAGCACCAGTATATGATGTTTTTTAAATTTTTATTTGGTGTGCGTTGGTTGGAAGAGGGGTAGTCTTATACAGCGAGTATATCCCAAACTCTATATTTTAAGTGGAAAAGTTGGGGTGTCGTCTTTTACGCCGGAATATACGGGAGTTGAGTTACATTCTGGTTTTTACAGGGAACACAATGCAATGCCCACTGTGAACTTAGTCTAAACATTTTTACAGCGAGAGGCTGACATACAGTAGAATGCAGTAAATTGTTCAAAATACCCAACTTTAATGTAATTCTCCTGGTTTCAGCATCAGAAACACTTCCTATATCTATATATTGCTGTATATTGGCATATAACCCCGCCCTTCCAGTGATGTCACAGCCTAGGCTTTTTATCTATGTGGAATTCTCCCAGAGCATTCTGGGAGGCCAGGTTTATTTTATACTGCCTTTGTAAATTTCAGTAACCAAACATCCTGCAGCAATGCACCTGCCAGCAATAAAGATGTCACCACCTGTGATAAATTTCAGAATGTACATCGGGGTGAGAAAAAAAAAAAAAAATAGAAAGAAAAATGTATTCATTACATTTTAACTACACTTTACCTTTAAGGCCCCTTCCACACTTGAAATGTCTGTTGTGCTGCGGTGCAACCATACAGTGAGGCATACTTTCCAGTGAAAGCATGCCCCACATTACTGGGTTAAACCGCACACAACGCACCGCAGCTCTTGCCTCAAAACAATCAAGGAGATAGCCATAGAGATACCACTGCTTCTGTGACAAGATGCAGTTAGGCCTCTTTCAGGCACCTATCAGCTTCTCTCCTGCACTGGTCAGGCGATTGTTAACACTCAGGACTGTGGAGTCGGAGCAATTTTGGGTACCTCAAGTTTGAGTCGGAGGTTTCATAAATTGAGGAGTAGGAGTCGGATGATTTTTGTACAAAAGCCACAGCCCTGGTAAGTATTAGACTAAGGAGTTGAAGAGTCAGATGATTTTTGTACCGACTCCAAACGCCTGGGTACCAGCAATGGGGAGTCGGCCCCCAATAGAATCACATCTGAACCTGGCCACAGCTGTGCACAGACGTGACATATAGACGTCCTCTGCCGCCGACTACCGCATGTCAAGAGCTGACAAGAGGCGTTACAACTGCTGCCATTCAGCTGCATATAAATTGCGCTCCCGGGCAGCAGATGCAATGCTTAACTGCTCAGCAAGCGCGTAGTTTAGTTGTCCATCTTGAAGATTTAAAGAGGCCCAAATGTAAAAGGGCCCTACAGGTGAAGCTTGATCAGAGTTACAACTTTCCATATCACATTCACTTGTCTTGTTACAGTGCCCCAGCTATTACATGTTAATCAGTGGTGCAAACTGTATTTAAAAGTCAGATCCCAAAACAGAAAGATACATGAAGTTGGCAGCTTAACAGTGCACAAACATATTTAACATAGGTAATGAGACTCTGCTTTAACGCATAACAGAAGTGTACTTCAGACGTGTGTGTATGTGCTCTCAGATTCCTAAATTATTGCCCATCTGGGTAATTTCCCACCAAGCAATGGTCTTGTGGACTGATAATGGATAGCTACTGTTCCATTACAGATGTGCAACTATTGGTATTCCAGCTGCCAGGGGGATCTCAATACCCTGCCAGACTCACTGCTGGTACTTGAAAGTTTTAGCAGTATGAGAGCCAAGAGCTGCCTCAACTTAAGAGAATGGAAAATGTTAATATGAAAACCTGCTACGTACATTTTAATAGCCGCTTCAAAGGTCCCAGGAAGAAGAAGAAAAAAAAAAAACCTGACAAGACAGGCTGTAATGGAAGTCTACTCCTGCTCTATACTGTGCCTAAATCCTGATAAATCTCACTTATTTTTTTCTGGGGTACATAGAACACATTATCCGCAAATGAGCTTGGATAGTGATTCTCAAATATAAAAGACCACATCGCACCTACTGAGAAAAAAAAAAAAAAACATAGCCTCAAGAGCCTCAATAAGTAGGTTAGGAGTACTCAATTTGTTTTACGATTATTTAGACATTACTTTAGCCTTGTAATAAAAAATAGTTGGGCATTCTTGTACACAATTTATATTTCCTAATCTAAAAAATAACAGATTTATAGTGAGAATGTCAAGTAGCCACTGGAGTACATATATAGGATATGAACCACGTAGACTTTGCATCACAAGGTGATTGGAGCAAAGCTGGCACATTTGCCCAGAGCAACCAGTAACAATCACTTTAAAAGGAAGCCAGAAGCGATTTGTAAAAAAACAGATATTTACCTAAGGAGAGGGAAAGCTCTGGATCCATGTGGGCCTTCCCATTCCTTTCACGGTCTCCGCGTTCCACCGCTGGCTCCCCAGTTAGTCTCCAACCAATGGGATGGAGACTGCTCTCTGCCGTTGCGGGTAGGCTTCGGAAGCCTAAGTGCTCCAGAAGACGGGCTGATCCGTACTGCGGAAGCTCTCTCACGCACTTGAGCATGTGCAGTAAGGGGCCACCGGTCTTCGGGTGCACCTGGGCTCCTGATGACTTCTGAAGCCTCCCATGGCGGGAGTTTTGAACAGAGGAGCCTGCAGTGGAATGGGAAGGCTCTATAGGATTCATTAGGTAAGTATCTTTTTTTACAAATCGTTTCAGACTCGAGGACCTAAAAACTTTTCCACAGGAGAGACGTAAAAACACAGAAAACTCACCCAGTTTCTATATAGAGATAACCAGCAAATTCACCCTCATCTACTAGTAATACATCACTGTAATTTGAGCTGACACCTCTGTCTGATATATAGTGACAGGCTATATGTAAACACAGGCGTTTAACTCTATATGTGCTTCCATGAAACCAGTAAGTAACTACACTGCAGCATATCTGAGGAGCTCTGTAAGCAGCAACAAATGTTTTTCGGCAAAGGATATTATAAAGTTGCTTATCTTTTAGAGCAGAGAGGAAGTCCTGGGTTTAGGTCTGCTTTAAGGCTACTTACACACCAGGACATTGCGTTTCGGGGACAATATAGGGCACATAACGTGCCCCTAACGCAACGCCTGGTGGTGTTGGAGCAGGCTACTAACAAGAGCCGCGTTACAAGCAGCTCTTGGTGCGCCTGCTCTGCCGGAGGCACTGCGGAGACCACGTGAGCGGAGCTCTCCGCATCACGTGGTCCCGCCAGCCAATCCGCGGCCGCTCCAGGATGTAAACACTGCAAGTGCAGTGAATAATAAGTAGCCATGTGCCTGGCTACGTAGCGGCCTCTCCCCGCCTCCTCTCCGCCATAAAATGAAAAAAAAAACCCTACTGAGCATGGGCAAATAGTCTAACGTGTAAAGTACTGCATGCCGTACGTTATGTAGACGTGCTGCGTTACAATTTAACGCAACGTGGGCACTGTGAACAGCCCATTGATTTTTAATTGCTGTGTGTTGGGGTGCGTTACAGGCTGCTCTAACATGCGCCTGTAACGTCCCACTGTGAAAGCAGCCTAAAATGCCATTACTAATAATGGTACTATTCCGTTAGCCGGTCGTAACCACCAGGTGGCGTTAATTACTATACCCCCTCCAGGCCGCCATGGATAGTAGGGTAAGATGTAACTCTGGTGGAGTTTTATCGCCACCTAGTGGATGCGCCCGGCTAATGGAAAAGAATCCTAATAACTAGCCTGCAAATCAGCAATGCCCCCCAAAACTGGAAGAAAGACCAAGAAGTGGCCATCTGACTGCAAGCATTACGCTGGACTTGGTGCATTTTTTTTTAATCGCACACTTTTAAAGTACTCGTATGTATCTATGCCCTGTGAAATCCATGAAAGTGTTATCAGTTGATGTTTGTGTAAGGTTTAAAAACCATTGACAAGCAGCTTTAGCCATCAGCTACACAGGTCTACCAGGGCAGAACATTTCTATCATAGTTTGTTGTCATTACAAACCCTAGCATGGTGGTGACTAACATTATAGCAAAACACAACCAGCACAGGTGCAGGAGTGCCATACATCACTACTCGCACAACTGCAGTTCCTGGTTTGTGGTGTATTGCACATTAACAGACAAATATTTTAATTGAGTGTATACCGATTATTTCCCCATCTCTTTGACAATGTAAGGTCATTAGATGTCAATCTCAAGTGTATAGTCAGCCTTCAGTTAGTACAGTGTGGAGAGGTGGTGAGGTATCTTCAATACACACAGTGGGGCTGGAAGAAGGTGTGGAGGCGTTTGTGGGGACAAGAAATTCCAGCTGCCACTAGAGCTAGAAATTTTGCAGCCCAGATTACCCCTCAATGCCGGTATTTCAATGGGCGTCTATGGCGGCACCCAAAAAAAATTGCAGGGGGAGGCAACTGGTTGGGCTGTGAAGGTCAGTCCTCAGGAGTGGATGGTTAAATACGTGTTTAGAGAGTTTAGCCTCTCTTAATTCCCCCTCATCTCTAAGCACAACGTGTAATTTGATCCCTTAGCTGTGTCAGCTGACTGCAGAGAGCTCATTTGTAAATACAGGATATTAACAACATGTCGGCTCCCATGAAAGCAGGAAGTAGCCAAACTGCAGATTTATGGCAGGAATTTTATCAGCTGTAACAAGGAAATGTTTTTTCTTTAAAGGTTATTATGCTGTTGATTATCTTTTAGAGCAGAGATGAAGATCTGAGATCAGGTCCACTTTAGAGGATACCCGAGGTGACTTGTGACATGATGAGATAGACATGGGTATGTACAGTGCCTAGCACACAAATAACTAGGCTGGGTTCCTTTTTTCTTTCTCTGCCTGAAAGGGTTAAATATCAGGTATGTAAGTGGCTGACTCAGTCCTGACTCAGACAGGAAGTGACTACAGAGTGACCCTCACTGGTAAGAAATTCCCCTTTTTATCTCTTTCTTGCTCTCAGAAGCCATTTTCTGCTAGGAAAGTGTTTTATAGTTGGAATTTCTTATCAGTGAGGGTCACACTGTAGTCACTTCCTGTCTGAGTTAGGATTGAGTCAGCCACTTACACACCTGATATTTAACTCTTTCAGGCAGAGAAAGAAAAAAAAAAGGAACCCAGCCTAGTTTTTTGTGTGGTGTGCTTAGCACTGTACATACCCATGTCTATCTCATCATGTCACATATCACTTCAGGTATCCTTTAAAGGTTAGCCGGCAGGGGGGGGGGGGGTCAAGATTAGCCATATAAGGTGTGTGGTTAAGGTTAGGTATTGATAGTGGGAGGGTTCAGTGTGAGAATATGATTATATTTAGTTTTAGTAAATTATTGCCAATATTTTACTATCATCATGTCCACTGTATTAATGGAATTTACCAATATTATACAAACGATTTTCCTCAAAGCCCTTTTAGCATGTATGTGTGTTTGTAGCTGCTACCCAGGTACTATAATTGCTGGGATCACCTAACCCTACAGGTTGCCTGCATGTGGAGTGATGCGGAGGGTCTACATACACCAGGGGATGGGGCTCACTCACAGCGTTGGGGGGATGCTGCTGGGACCAGGACAGTGTAGCCTATGGAGTTGCTATGAGAGTGGCAGATCTGGGGTGACTCCATGAAGTTCGGGGTTTCTCCAGGCCCAGCCTTGACACGTTATCCTGACTGACCACTGCCTGGAAACCAAGCCAAGCCTCCTCCTCCAGCAGTCCTGTGACCATCCATGCCCTCCAGGCAGCCGCTGATGATCCCGATGCACAGACGAGCAGCACCCCCTTCACCATCACACAGAATCCCCCATACAAGCCGCATCCCTGCAGGCTACCTTGAAACGCTGTCCGGACCTCTCCGCTCAGGCGAACCTTGTCCTTCCCATCCAGCCCCGGTCACAGCAGAGTACAGCCAGCTGCTTCCTGCTCTCCTCGTCCTCTACCGGGAGTAATATAATAACCCGAGTCAGGCTTCCCTTCTCTCCTCTGCGGCCGCTGCTGCCACCATACACCAAACGTGACGTCACGGCGGTGCCTGTACGCAGGCGCACGCTTCTCTTCTTTAACACTTGTATTGCCAATTTGCCAGGCTCTCTTTGCTTGCTTCTTCCTCAGGGTTGTTCTCCGGCCAGGGTCACGCAGGGTAGTCATTCGATTCTGCTGCGTGGAAATACCGGTGCTTTTGTTTCGGTGTGGAAACAAGCGTTCCGACAGCAGGTTGTAGGAAAGGGGGAATCACTCTTCTCAGAAATCAGGAGGGCAGATATAACACAGGACTGGTCTGGTGGATGATATTACTAGTCTGGGGTACATTTATGCTATGTATATAAATATTGCTCGCAATTGCCTTTTTACTCTCAGATATAGTAATTAAGAAAATTTTGTGTGAACCAGACCAGAGTATACATTGGAAATGTAATAAAGGATACAAAGATTGTACACACCATACAATTTTCTGTAAGATTTTCTGTTAGATTTAAGGGGCCCATACACTTACGCAATTTCCCGCTGATATACAGCAGATTCGATTACTGTGATCGAATCTGCTGTGAAATCGTTGCACAAAAGCTGACCACACGATCGATTTCCATTCGATCTGTCCGCACGGAAGATTTCGTTCGATCGCCGGCGGGTCGGGAGTGCGTCGATAGTGACGTTCGAATGTCCGAAAACCGACGCTAGCGGCAACACATTACCTGTTTTGCCAGCGTGAGCGTGTATCCCTGCTGTCCCTTCTCCACGCTGGGCTCCGACTGGCTTCACTTAAAGAGAGTCTGAAGCGAGAATAGATCTCGCTTCAGACCTCATATATAGCAGGGGCACGTGTGCCCCTGCTAAAACGCCGCTATCCCGCGGCTTAACGGGGGTCCCTGTCCCCCCAAACCCCCTCCGTAATGCGGGGAGCGCTTCCGCATTGGGGCAGGGCTGACCACCGCAGCCCTGCCCCACGCACGTCTGTCAGCGCGTATCTCCGCCTCTCCCCCGCCCCTCTCAGTCTTCCTTCACTGAGAGGGGCGGGGGAGAGGCGGCGATGCGCGTCTGATAGACGCGACTGGAGGCAGGGCTGCAGCCGTTAGCCCTGCCTCCAGGAAGAGATTTTCTACGACCCACTTTCCGACCATCTTTTGCGGGGGGTGGGTTGGGGGTGAAGGGACCCCAGTTTAGCCGCGGGATAGCGGCGTTTTAGCAAGGGCACACGTGCCCCTGCTATATATGAGAGCTGAAGCGAGATTTAGTCTCGCTTCAGTGTCTCTTTAATTCCTGTCCCAACAGGAAGTTTAAACAATAGAGCGCCCTCTACTGTTTAAACTTCCTCCGACAGGAAGCAAAGTGAAGCTGAAGCCCAGAGTGGAGACGAGACAGTGGAGACCGGGGGACTCACGCTGGTCGGATCAGGTAATGTACGCGGCGGCAGCTCCACAGATTGTGAATCGGTTTCATAGTGAAATCGATTTAAAATCTGTTTGCAGTGTAGGCAGCCAATAGATCCCTCTTTAATCACAGTCACAGAGGGATCTATCTGCAGGTCGATCTGGTGGCAATCGACCAGTGCATGGCAGCCTTTACCTGCCAGATAGATAATTTCCAACATGTTGGAAATTATCTATCTAACCATCTATCTGCCTAGCAATAAAGCATTGTTCTACTCAGCAGGAGATAACCAGAAGACAATGCACCAGTCTCTACAGGTGCGTACACACGCACTACGGAAGCGACGAGTCCGTCAGACCCTCCCGCTGGGCGGACTCGTACACATGCACTACTGTCTGCTGAAAGTCCGCCCAGCGGGAGGGTCTGACGGACCCGTGCATGTGTATGCACCTTACCAGTTCTTTACAGAAAATAATCTAATTACAGAAAATCTTGCAGAAAAATCTAACAGAATATTGTATGGTGTGTACTAGGCATTATGGCGGGAATACACGATACGTTTGTACCGCTCGATTATGCCGCCGGATCGATTCCCGCTCGTCCCCGCAGGCGATTCTCTTATCTTCTCGTTTTCCTTATCTTTTTCCATTGTCCCGCCTGCGGTATCGAGCACGGAATTGATCCGGCAGGTGATCGGACATGTCGGAAATTATCAATCGAGCCATCTAATGGTTCGATCGAGTGGTACAAACCATGTATTCCCCGCATTAGGGCTTCATCGCACAACACAATCACATGGCTCTGTGTTAAAGTGCAGAAGTCAATGGCTGCGATACAACAGAATCCAATGGTCAATTACATGCAATAAAAAGATCCCGGCTGTGTCACGTCAAAATGTGTGGGAATGCATAGCTGTACTGTGTACAGTAACATTAAAGCGGAACTGTAAATACTGTAAAAAATAAACGTTTCACTTACCTGGGGCTTCTACCAGCCCCCTGCAGCCATCCTGTTCCCACGCAGCTACTCGCCGATGCTCTGGTCCCACGCAGCGGCTCACTTCACGCAGTTCGGGGGAACTGCGCCTGTGCGGCCCTGGCCGCGCACATCCTCATTCACGCTGGATGCGTACTTCGTAGACGCAGTAGAGATTTTCTCATACTGCGCCTGTGCAGGGCGCTCCTGGCTACAGGAACACGTACTAGGATATGCGTGGCCAGGGCATAATGAGGGTCGACTTACAAGTCGACCTCCATTATGGGAAAAATGAGAGCCGCGGCGGGGGAACCGAGGATCGGTCCAGGATGGCGTGGGCACAGGTCGGCTGCAGGGGGCTGGCAGAAGCCCCAGGTAAGTGAAACTCTTATTTTTTTAAAGTGTTTACTGTTCCGCATTAAGGCTCAGTTCCCACTCACGTGGCCAGCAGAAGCGGACAGTGCTTCAATGGTAACCCGTGGCCCGGGTGAAGCCCGGGGCGGATGTGCTCCCCCATAGGCTATATGTGTGAACAGCAGGGACGACTTTACCATAAGGCACTGTAGGCATGTGCCTACAGGTGCCTAATGATTGAAAGGCAGCTCACTCTCCTCCCCAAAGGCTTCCCTCCTGTCTTACCTATGCAGAGTCCAAAGCGGATATTCTACTCACCAGATCTTCCTTCAGTCGGGGACATCTCTAGCTACTTCAGCACAGTGTCACAGGACCTAGTGTTAAACCCCCCCTACCGACCAGGCTCTTTTATTTTTTTGCACTGGGCTGTGCAGGCTTTTCAGCCTCATGCACAGTCCAGCTATGGAGCCCAGCAATCGGACTCACCTCCTTTTTTTGTCCCTTAGGCTCTGTTTACACTTAATCAGTTGGTGTGCGTTAGTATGCGTTAGTACGTGTTAGTGTGCGTTGGTACGCAGTTTTTTCCATAGCAGTGCATTGGGAAGAATTTCAGTTAAAACGCGTTAAGTGTGAAAGATGCCATAGGAAAACATGGGCATTACTTTGAAAATTAGTTTTCTTTCCGTTTTAACTGAGAGCAACTGATTAAGTGTAAAAGGGCCCTTAGGGGACATGCTGCCGGAGGCGTCCGATCGCTGTGGCAGCAGTTTTTTTTTTTTTTTTTCAGCCTGTATAGGCTGTTTCACCCTCCCTCCCTCGCCTTCCCTCCTCCCTCGCCTTCCCTCCTCCCCTCCGTGCACTGGAATTGAACATGACGGCGTACAGCACTGCGGTCTCCAGCAGCGCTGTATGCATGTAAACAAAGGGGATATCTTTCCCATTTCGTTTACAAACAGCCTGCTAGCCGCGATCGGCGGCTAGCAGGCTAATCACGGAGCTCCGCTTCGTGAACGGGCAGGAAAGGATCGTGCATGCGCACGGCCATTCCCTGGGAAACTGCAGCTCCAGGACTTGACGCCAATTGGCGTTAGGCGGTCTTTAGGTAATTAATACTGAGGATACTTCTGGCTACCTAATGCTAAGGGACACTTGTAGCCAGGGATGAGCAATGGATGAAATCCGAATCACTTTGATTAGGATTTCATCCTCCTAATTAATGCAACTGGGCGTGTGTGTGCGCAGGGGGGGGGGTAATCTTACCCAGCAGACATCTTCTTTCATCTGTCCCACAGTGCCTCCCACGCTGCGTTCCAAGCTGCGGTCACGTGACTACAAACACTTCTTCCTTTCCGTGTTGAAAGAGGAAGTGTTTGTAGTCACGTAACACTGCTTGGAACACAGCGTGGGAGGCGCCGTGGGACAGGTTAAAGAAGACGCCTGCAGGGTAAATTTAACCCCCCTGCACACACACGCTCAGGTGCATTAATTAAGAGGATGAAATCCCAATCAAAGCCATTCAGGTTTCTTCCGTTAGCATTCCGGAGATCATCACTGCTTGTAGCTACCTATGACGGGTAAGGGAGGAGTTTCAGCTGGGTCAGCCAGCACACTTGCCCTGCAGTTCGGGGGGAGTTTGTAGATTGAAGGAGGACGAAGTCTAGGGTGCCAGGACATCTGTGCCTATAGGCTCCAGCGATGTAAAACTGGGTCTGGTGAACAGCTTCTATTTATAAAATACGTCATGATGGCAACACACATCGGGCCCGGATCAATTCACTTTTCTACTAAGGGCCAGTTCACACAGGCTTCTGCTGATGTGTCAGTCAAATGCTTTTCTGCAAGCTTGCAGAAAAGCATGTGATATCCCGTGTTTATCACACCTGCAGAGGGACAGGGAGACTTGGTGGTAAGTGACCCTGGAAGGAGCATGTTGCTTTGAGAGTCTTTGAGAGACTAATTGTTGCCTCTGAAGAAGCAGATTTTCCTGCGAAACGGCTGTTAGGTTACCACTCTATTACTGTATGGAATTTCTTGGGGATGTATTAAAGGTGTAATTAGCAGCATTGCTGGCTGGTGCCTGGATGTCATTGCAACTCTTTTCCTGACACATGCTTTGAGAGTCGGCTGAAATGACAGGAAAAATCATATTCAGAACACAGCGTTTGCACAAATGACGGTACAGGCGCTGCCCATTCACTTCACTGGGCAGTGCTTTAATGACAGGCGTCACAGCTAGCGGTAGACGTCCTTGTGAACCAGGGGCGTAACTAGGCCCCACCGGGCCCCCCTGCAGATTTTCTGAGCGGGCCTTCCCCCCCCCCGGGGCCCGCTCGCAGCCGTTTTGTGGGTGCTGGAGGGGTGGCAGCATGAGGGGAAAGCCTTGCCCACAGTCGGCGGGGAGAGGGGTAGTTCCCCCCTCTCCCTCACCTCGGGGCTCTCCCCTCTGCGCTCCCCTCCAGCTCGTAAGTGTCTGTGGGGCTGTGGTGGGCAGCGAGCGGCGGGCAGATACATACCTGCTTCCGTGCGTTCCATCGGAGACTTCTCCCTCTAGCGGCTGACGTCACTTCCGGAAGTGACGTCAGCCGCTAGAGGGAGAAGTCTCCGATGGAACGCACGGAAGCAGGTATGTATCTGCCCACCGCTCGCTGCCCACCACAGCCCCACAGACACTTACGAGCTGGAGGGGAGCGCAGAGGGGAGAGCCCCGAGGTGAGGGAGAGGGGGGAACTACCCCTCTCCCCGCCGACTGTGGGCAAGGCTTTCCCCTCATGCTGCCACCCATCCAGCACCCACAAAATGGCCCCGAGCGGGCCCCAGGGGGGGGGCCGGGCCCCCCCGCGGGCGCAGGGGCTGCAGGGCCTATTCCTACGCCCCTGTTGTGAACCTGTTCTAAGTTTTCTCCTAAGTGATATTTTCAAATCTTATTAATAAAACTAGAAGACCTAAGCCCTTTAACATAACAGCTCTAGGCCTCACTCACAAAACCTTCCCCTGGAACCGCCGCATGTAAGCGCGTGCCCGGCTCACACACCACGGGCGCACACGCCCACCCCCCTGGCCCCGTCCTCCTCCTGCCCCAACGGCCAACCACGTGCTACACATGACCAGTAGCGCAAAAGCACGGACACAGGGACAGGAAGGGACGCAGAGACACTGGGGTTTTATAATATAGGATGCCTATTAAGCCACCAGCAAACAAGAAAATATTCAGAATAATTTTTATAGTACTTTTTCACCTACTTTTTAGTACATTTTCAATTTCAAAGTCCTGACAAGTTATTTTAAACAGAAGATGAAAAATGATCTAAGAGAAAACTTAGGAGAAAAAGTGAATTGTGTTAATGAGCTCTACACAAAGAGGATGTTTTTTCCCAATTTCCTTATTCACCTTCTGTTGTCTAGGGATGGAAAGTAGAAGCAAGGCATGGTACAGTGTTTAGTGTGTTATAGCTTTAGGCAGTGTACATGTTACAATAGGGGCAATTATCACTGTCATAGTGATAGGTAATGGAGCAGTTGCAACCACAGTTGTGCCCCTGGACCTGAGCAGAGATGGACAGTGAGAAGCAAATAGACCAGTCAAATGCCACAGCAGCATTTGAATGTATTGTTTTTAAACCACCTAAATTTGAATTCTATTAGCGTAAACATTTGCATCTAATTATTTACATCAAATTGACCATTCCCAGACTGCAGGACACACTATTGACTGATACTCCTTCATTGGTGCCATGGGGTAATGATTGCCACTATAGTGCTTTAAATAGTGTTATTCATTAAGAAATGTTTGCCTTCACCTATTGTGCCTTCCTCACATTGCCACTGTCCTTGGAAAGTAGGTTTTGGTGGTGCATGTTATTCAATGGTTTTATAAATCTACTGTGTACACTGTATATGTGTGTGTGTGTTGTACTGTGTAATAATTGTAGTTAATTTTGTAAGAGGGTTTGCTGCATATTTGTGCTTCTTATCTTAGATCTCACACTTCCTATAATCGCAGCCAGGAAGGTTCTATCTGTTGATTAGACAACGTACTTTTGTTCTGCTTGCAGAATGTATATCAGACAAAGCTCCTTCACCTCCTTATGGGCTTCATCATATGATTTGGGCCTACATAAAAAAACAAGAATCTCTGCGACCTTGTTTCCTACTAAGTGCTCTTTCGCACAGGCAGCTGAAAGCAGTGATTTCACCACCTGTCAGCATGAGGACACTGCAGCTGGGAGCTTCAGGAGAGAAGAAGACCAGTGTGTCACCTGACCCACATCGGGTCACATGACGCATCGGAGCTGTTGTGCACAGAGGGGGCTACAAAGCAACTGGAGGACTGAAACAGACCGCCGCCTGGAGGATTCGTAAATCATTTCCGCTGTCCCCAAGGGGGGGGGGGGGGGGGGGATTGTCAAATATCTGATCGATATCTGCCTTAAATGATTACCAACTACTTAAAGGGCCAGCCTTAAAGTCGTCATAATCAATATTAGTCAGTAGTGGGTGCGTAGCTCACTATAAACAGAATATTGATAGGTTAACAGGTTTACCTCTGGAAAAAATACGCAACACTCATCTGTTGAATTTTATAAAATTATATTGATAAATAAAAAAAAGTAGATAAAGCATATATACAGGAATATACATCTCTCCAGTTGTTGTCCATCATCCAAAATACATTTTCAAAGTTCCTTTAGGCTGCTTACACACAGGGACGTTACAGGCGCACGTTGGTGCAGCCTGTAACGCTCCCCCAACACACAGCAATGTAACACAAGTGGGCTGTTCACACTGCCCACGTTACGTTACATATAACGCTGCACGTTCTCCCGAAAGTGCAGCATGCTATGGCGTTACAGCGGCTTAAGCCGCGTTAGACTGTTTGCACATGCTCAGTCAGGTTGGGGAGGAGCGGAGAGCGGCCAGGCACATGGCTAATTAATATTCACTGCACGTTGTGACGTGCAGTGTTTACTTCCTGGTGCGGCCGCTCTGTGCTGCGATTGGCCGGCGGGACCACGTGATACCACATGCGTCCAAGAGTACGCATCACGGACGCCAGAGTGAGCTGCACAACGCGGCTCACTCCGACGTCCACATCGAAGAGCACCAGGCCTTGCGTTAGGTGCACGTTATGCGACCTTAACGTAGCACCTAACGCAACGTCTTGGTGTGCAAGTAGCCTAAGTGAAACAAGTCCATATCAATATAGCAACTCTTCTGCTGTAGAATTTATTCTCCATCGATAATTGTTGTCTCGAGATTGTACCGTGTATGGTACACACAAATATAGCTTTATCCATAAAAAATGATATATAGAGTTCTATTCTTGTATAAAGAACTTTAAGTAGATATATCTTAATCAATCAAAGCTAGGTAGTTGTCCCTAAGCTTGCAATTGCATTTAAATAGTAATGCTTACTGATTGTATATGAAGTATAGCATAAAAAAAGTTACCAAAAAAACTTAAAACTGCTGAAGTTTGAAATGACAAGTCTTTAGCGCCTATATAAGCTATTGTCAATAAATTCACCAAGAATAATGCATATTACCTCTCTTGTGTTCTAGAATCACAGTGGAAGGTAGAGTCTCTAGGCCTCAGTCGATCTCAGTAGAGTTTCAGGCTCAATGATAAAATATACCAGGCCAGGCCTTTTTACTGTAAAGTTTCTAAGATGGCGTCTGTTAGGGGATTTATGGTGATGCACAAAATCCAAACTTATTTTTAACTGGTACATTCTGACATTTTGTGACATTTTAAACTATCGGGTTATCTGAGCAGGTGCGTAAATATATGACGCTACTTGACTTATTAACGTAAGCAATCTACGTCTTTTCTAATCAAAATTACATCAATAACATTTTAATTATATCTTATGACACAAGTGTTGACCCAAATGGTGTTCTACGACATCTTTCTGAATCTGATGGACGCCAAGATATTTGCGTATGTTCTTAAAGAGAACCCGAGGTGGGATTTAATTATGTTACTGGGGCACAGAGGCTGGTTGTGCACACTAAGACCAGCCTCCGTTGCCCCATGGTGTGCCTCCAGGACCCCCCTGCACACCGCTATACCCCCCGCAGTGCTGGCGACACGCAGCGTGTCGCCAGCACAATGTTTATCTATGCCTTGTCTGTCAGCGCCGCTCCCCCGCCTTCTCCGCATCGGCGCTACCCACCCGTGTCCCTTCCCTCCCGCTGATAGGAGGGAAGTGACGCAGGCGGGTAGCGCCGATGCGGTGGGGCGGGGGAGTGGCCCTTTGGTCACAGGTTGTACTGTCTTGATCACATGGCTTATTGTTTTGGTTTGGTATTCATAACAAACAGCCATATACTTTAATAACATGCTAAAATATATAGAAAGCAAACTTATTTACCTTATTATATAGGTCTATAATTGATCAACTCATTAATTAATTACTCTATGATCACTATACATGATCTCTATACCTGATTAAAATATCAGCGTATAGCAGGCTTAGCTTCTGCTGTGCATGTGGTTGGCCTTGCATAATCGCATTGCATTGCAGCAAAAACTGAGTATAGTCAAGACATTTTTACAGCGCTATCTTAATATAATCATAACCTTGTACAGGGAACAAACAGCTTACTGAAGAGAATGACATTAAGGGTTAATCTTACCAACAATCTAACTGATTAACCTGCCTGGCGTTTTGATTCCCACGGCCGTGCGGCCACGGGAGGGTTTATTTCGCCCAATTTTTTTTCATCATGTATCTAGCCTAGCGCTAGCTACATGATTCCCCCCTCCCTGCTCCCTCTCTCCCACCCTTCCGATCGCCACCATCCGGAAGTCCCGTTTTGAACGGGATTTCCTTTACGGCTTCCCCCGTCGCCATGGCGACAAACGGAGTGACATCATCAACGTCATCGGCATCGTGACGTCACAGGAAGTCCCGATCCACCCCATAGTGCAGCCTGGCGGCGATTGGCCAGGCTGCGCAAGGGGTCTGCGGGGGGCCCACTTTCACAGCGGGTAGCGGCACATCGGCGGCGAGCAGCGGTGATCAGGTAAGACATGCAGCTAGCAAAGTGAAAATTATCCAAATCGGCCCACCAGGGCCCGACCAATCCACCGCGGCATTACTGGACGAGCTGCGCTCGTCCATAACGCACAGGTGGTTAAAGAAGAACTCTGCTTATCGTTATGATCATAAAATCTTGAAATTCACTCAACTAATCTGCAAAACATTTTAAAACATAGATAATCAGCTTAAAGCAAGATGGGGATTATTTCTCTGCATTTTTTCTGATGGGGGGGGGGGGGGGGGTGTTAGTCTTAGCTCTAACTCTGGTTGCTTGACTGTTCAAACAAATGGTTAGAACACATATCCAGGCAATCCAGGGGTCGAGTCCTGCGTGAACGCGGTTGGACGATGTCCACTTACTTTTATTGGAGAGTGGACGTCGTCCACATTAGCATATATGTGGAGGGGAGCAGCGCAGTGGAGAGGAGCATTAAGCAGAGCAGCGGGGAAGGGCGGACGTTTCCCCCCCCCCCCCTTCCCTCACCTTGGGGCTCCTCTTCCTGGCTCTCCCCTCCAGAACGTTTGTGGCGGTGGCTGGCAGCGGGCATCAGTGGGCGGGACTTACCTCCTCCTCGTTCCGGCGAGTTGACACTGTGCATGCTGCTGCTCTGGTCTTGACTCTTTTTGTCTTTTGATTTCCTAAAATATTCTCTCTTGATTGCAGATTGTTTCCTTGCCATACTCTCTAGCTGCAATCCCTGCCACAACTAAATGGAAGGCCCAGTATCAGCATATTGAAATTTTCTGCCAAGGCTTTTCATTGGTACAGACTGTGTATGTGCATTCGCTTTTATAACAAAAAAAAAAAAGCGCTCAGAAGGCTTCACACAGAATAGCTGCAGGTCACTTTAAAAAAATATGGGTGGGTTGCATGTGAAATGTACTGAGCAATACAAAGACACAGAAGGGTAGGTGTATGTGTAGGCATGATCTGAGTGCAATCCAGGCACCGCTGTGCACAATCATGCCATCAGCAGGAGATCTAAGCTGAATGTAATGCTGGGGATACACGGTACGTTTCTGTACCGTGTATCGAGCAACTGATAATATTCAGCTGGTCCGATCACACTGCTTGACACCCGCCCACTTGATCCCCGCCAGCGGACAATGGCAGGGAATCGAGCAGCTGATAAGGAGCGCCGGCGGGGACGAGCGGTAATCGATCCGAGCGGGGATGCGGCGGGAGTCGATCCGGCGGCTAATCGGCCGCTGGATCAAGCCGTGTATTCCCAGCATAAGACTCCTGTTCTGCCTATACAGGGGAGAGAAGGAAGATATGGTGCAGAGCCACAAGCGTTTGTTATTAGCTGTGAGATAATGGTAACCAGGCAATAACGTTTAACCTGCTTCATTTCTTTTATCCTTGACTGACCTCAGCTGGCATCGCTTCTGCCAACCTGCAGAACTCCAGAAAACTGCTGATTCAAATAAAAATAGGCTGGATCAAGTGACTTTGATCACATTTCTGCAGGCAATAATTTGATGTAATTAAATGTTTGTCTTTATTCTCGCTGGGCACTGTTTATAAAACTGGCATACGAATAGGAATTTCTTGGATGCGCAAAGAAAGCATAATCCGTAAATTCAATGTTCATGGCCTGGGTAATACTGCAGGTCCGGCATATCCATGTGGCAGGTGCCGTGGAATGGTAATTTTGGATGGGCAAAATGTGGGTTTGTAAAAGTAAAGCCTGGTACACACATTCAATTTTGGTTGGCCAATCAGTAACCAATTTTACCATGTCCATGTAGTATGAGAGTTTACCTACACAATCTGCTTATAGTATTCAAAATCTGTTTACCCTCATACTACATGGAGGTGGTAAAATTAGCCAATGAAAATTAAAGGCATGTACCACCTTAGTGTAGTTGGGGACTGTCTTCTCAAACACCAATTTACTAACCCTATTACTGCATTGCAAAGTAAAATCATCAATTGATGAGGTAAATTAAGGTCCGTACACACGCCGGACTGGAGGCAACGACGGGTCCGTCATCACCTCCCGCTGGGTGGGCGTTCCAGCGACAGTCCGGCGTGCGTACAGTCTGTCGGCGGACTGATACGGCTGTTTCTGAGCGATCCGCCGGGCTGTCGCTGGAACGCCCACCCAGCGGGAGGTGATGACGGACCCGTCGTTGCCTCCAGTCCGGCGTGTGTACGGACCTTTACCGACTTTTTGCGATAAATACCTTACTAAATGTAAATTCCCAAAGATTAGGGCATTCAGTAAAGCAAGTAAAATGTTTGGTGTTGTAAGACCTATTTGAACTTGCCAGTAACTGACAATTAGCATGCAATAACACTGATAGACAAAGCAGACAGGCAATTT
Source organism: Hyperolius riggenbachi (assembly GCF_040937935.1). NCBI lineage: Eukaryota > Metazoa > Chordata > Amphibia > Anura > Hyperoliidae > Hyperolius > Hyperolius riggenbachi. The sequence continues at coordinate 114,326,357 of NC_090651.1, read as the reverse complement.
AGAAGAGTCTCTTGGTCCTGCTACTCATCCCATTTGATCTGATGCCTCAGCCAGCAGGACATAAAAAAAGTGTGCAGAAGGAGACCTTGAGAGGCCTTTCTGTACCCTTTAAGATGTGCATATCTCTATACTGATACACAGAGGTAAGACCTCTAGTGGCTGCATGTACATCTAAAGGGATGCAAGAAGCCTTGTACTTCACAAAACTGACACAGGAGCTGCCAAATCAGAGAGACTAATCACAGCTTGCTGCCTGACCTACTCCTCAGCTGGTGAGACAGTACTGAGCATGTCTTCGGTAATTTACTGAAAATTGTTGCTTCAATTCACTAAGGTCTACCGCATGTGTGGAAATCTTAGTGAATTTGGAAAAAGGTGTAAAATGCCAAATGTGGTATTTTATCGGCATGGTCAAATGGTCTGGTAAAGAGAAGGTGGGTGAAGCCAGCCATTGCATCCAGGTTAAGCTCCATGCAACCAGCTTGCTGTTCAGAGCATACAATTGTCAGTGGATTCACAACAGATCTGCAGGGAATGTATATGTAGAATAAAGTAGTATTGTATAACCTTGATTAAACTCATACGACCATATGAAATATATTTGAAATGTATCTTGTGACACAAGTGAATTTGACATTTTTATGTGGAACTGGTCTTGGAGCTGATAATAGTTGCATGTGTTTACTGAATTGAAGTTACTGAAACATGTTACAGCTCAAGTAAATGTAAAAATAACTTTTTATAATTTACTAAAATCCAGATGAAAATTGTGTATGAATGTAATGTAGCTCAGCTGGATGTCACGCATACTGGGCTTTGCTCATGCAGGGAAAAAGGAGATTATTGTGGCTTTTTTAATTCCAATTTATATTTATTCGGAGTCAGAAGGTGAATATTTTTGCCAACTCCAGGTACCCAGTTTGTGATATGCCTACATTTTGTAGTGCTTTATAGAAGCTTAAGTCATGTTAGCTTTTTACTATATGGTTCTTGTCTGAGGGGCTTGTTGAGGCTGCCTCTACTGAGAATCTTGTGTGTCGGCCTCAGACGCCTCAGCATTGAGAGATACAGTGTTGGATCATTTTAGTCAAGGCGTTGTTCCCCTCCTTACCCTGCCTGTTCTGTGTGCTGTTCTTCTTCCCTGCTTCATAGCAACCGTATGGGCTTCTGGCCTCTGTGCAGAATGATTCCTAAACCCTGCAGAGCTGACTGTACATGTGTATGCACCTTACTGTCCCTTACAGTATATATATACACAGTATACAAACACACAACCACACGCAAACACTTTAAAGGGACAGATATTTATGCCGTAGTCTTTCTATTTTTGGTATAAAACGTGTCTTCACAGATCTTACAGAACTTTTGTATGAGCCAAAGATTATCACTTCAGCTGCTTCTCTTCTTTTCCTTTTAAAGCTGTGTCAACAATTTGTCAGCAGTTTGTCAGCAAACAACCTCATCAGTAGTTCCTCACAGGAAAACAACAACGTCGCACACAGTCCATTTTTAACAGCCTCAGAGAACATTACACATGAACATTACACATCTAAGCTGCAGGGCCGCAGTTAACAGTAAACATGTTTTATAACTTATTAACCAATACAGTTACATATCTTGGATTATTTATTGCTGAATAGAGATGGAGATGCAAATCATTACATTTTACATACAAATTATATGCAGCTTAGAACTGAATTAAAATGAACAGAAAGTGCAAAAAATTGCACGTCAGCAAAATGATTAGCATTTTCTTGACCATCTCTGTTGTTTAACCTCCCTAGAGGCAACCGAGTCAGGCTCGGGACGGAAATCCGCAGCTCAGAGTGGTAATCCTGTGCCTGAGTGAGTTAGATGCAGGAGCTTCTGCAGATCCCTCAGCAGTTTGTTTGTTTCTCTGTTTTTAGGGTCTAAAAGCTTGTGAAAAAAATTGCATGGCTTTTAGACCCTGAATCTGGAAATAATCATAAAGTCAGTGAAGTTAATATTTCCTATGACATCTTTCTGTAATTATGTAATCTCCAAGGTTACCTGAAGATCCAACATGTTAGATATTTATCAACATCTACCGTCCAACCAACCCAGAGTACACTGTTGTTTCACTCACTGTGCCCACTGGTAAGCTGCTCCGTCGGCGTCATGCACCACATCTTGTTCTCCTCCCTCCATAGTAACAGACTAGGCGGTAGCCTCTAGGCTCTAGTGACCCATTTGTACAGAACTCAGTCCCCGACTGTCACCTGAGGGATTGAAATGTGTATGTAGCTTTACACACTACAACATGTCCCACTCTTGCCCTTTTATCTTTGCGCTTTCCTTATCAGTCAAATCAAGAATGATTATTTTAGATTACCATTGTTTGCAGTTTTGTCTTGCCCTTGTAAAGTACTGACATTCAGAGACGTATTTCTGGATAGGCCACAAAGGCACAGGCCTTGAGCGGCTGCAGGCCAAGGGGCATCTGGACATGAAACGGGTTACTACAAAAGAGGAGAGTGAAAATGGAGAGCAACAAATGAAAAGGGAAACTGATGAAAGAAAGGGGCTGCTGTACATGGATTATACAGGGAATAGGAGGGGTGCTGCAGCACAAGAAAGGGGAGTCTCAACATACTTGGTTTAGGGGCACAAAAAGTATAAATCTGGTCTTGCTGACATTAAATTCTGGAAAAGATATCTCAAATATAACGGCTAATAACTGCATGCCCGTTTCTTGGGCTGTGCGGCCCGTGCCGCCGCCCTGAGCGCTATTGGGAGGGGGGCGCTGCAATGGAGGGGGAGCCGCAGCCACAGGGAGGGCAGCCCGACCTCTCCGTCCCTTTCTCTCCCCAGGCTGCCCTCCGTGCTCCCCCCTCGGAGTGCAGAGTGAGCGCACAGGGAAGCGCTGTACACAACTACTCACCTCCCTGGTTCCAATCGCCGCTCACTCGCTGCTGATCTTCCCCTCTCTGCATAGACGCTGATATACATGCTGCTTCCTGCTAAACAGGAAGCAGCGTGTGTATCAGCATCTATGCAGAGCAGGAGGAGACCGGTGGCGAGTGAGCGGCGATTTGAACCCGGGAGGTGAGTAGTTGTGTACAGCGCTTACCTGCGCGCTCACTCTGCACTCCGAGGGGGGAGCATGGAGGGCAGCCTGGGGAGAGAAAGGGAGGGAGGGGTCGGGCTGCCCTCCCTGTGGCTGCGGCTCCCCCCTCCATTATGGGGGGGCACCTACCTAACCTATACTGGGGGGCAGCTACCTAAACTATACTGGGGTGCAGCTACCTAATCTAACCTATACTGGGGGGCAGCTACCTAACCTAACCTGGGGGGCAGCTACCTAATCTAACTTATACTGGGGGGCACCTACCTAATCTAACCTATACAGGGGGCAGCTACCTATCTAACCTATACTGGGGGGCAGCTACCTATCTAACCTATACTGGGGGGCACCTATCTAATCTAACCTATACTGGGGGGCACCTACCTAATCTAATCTATACTGGGGGCAGCTACCTATTTAACCTATACTGGGGGGCACCTACCTAATCTAATCTATACTGGGGGGCAGCTACCTGAGCTAACCAATACTGGGGAGGGCAGCTACCTAATCTAACCTATACTGGGGGGACCCTACCTATCTAACCTATACTGGGGGGCAGCTACCTATCTAACCTATACTGGGGGCACTTACTTATCTAACCTGTATTGGGGGCACCTACCTACCTAGCTAGCCTATACAGGTGGCAACTATACTGGCTACCTATATTGGAGGCACCTACCTAACTAACCTATACTGGGGGTACCTACCTATCTAGCCTATGCTGGGAGCAACTATTCTGGCTACCTATATTAGAGGCACCCAGCTAGCTAACCTGTACTGGGGGCACCTACCTATCTAACCTATACCGGCGGCGCCTGCCTATCTAACCTATACTGGGGACAACTATACTGGCTACCTATGCTGGAGGCACCTACCTGGCTAGCCTATACCGGGGGCAACTATACTGGCTCAACTATGCCTGGCTACCTATACTGGGGGGACCTATAGCTGGCTACCTGTCATGATCGCTGCTGCAGCAAGTATTGCTGGAAGTAGTAGTGCTGCAGCTCAGGCAGTTCTGATCTCTTTCCATGCAAGCTGCATAGCTTTGTCTGCCTTTCCCTGCTGTCAGCTTGTGACTGATTATCATTCACCTGTGTGGGAATCTGCATGTCTGCTCCCATTGGATGACCTCAGTATAAAGATCTGCTTCCTGCAGGACTCCTCGGGTTTTCATAGCTTCAGTTTAAGCCTGTCTTGCTGTCGCTGCAGCCCCCGATCGTGTTTCTTGTTCTAAAGATACTTTGCTGGTTTTGCATCATATATTGGTTCATTGCCCATATATATGCATACCAGCACGTTTATTATTTTCCTTGTATTAGTGTTACGTTGATACATCAGTGACGCTGATATATACGTACACAAACTGTTTATATCCTGTGTTCAGCTAGTCAGTTCTAGCACGTTGATCACCCGTGCTGAGCTAGTTATCCTGTTCCTGGTCCTGTTTGTGGATTGCGTTCATCTCTGCGAGGAGATAACGAATCCTTCTGAATCCTGTCCTGTTACCGTTTGTGGATTGCGTTCATCTCTGCGAAGAGATAGCGAATCCTTCTGAGTCCTGTTCCCTGTATCGTTCCAGTCCTAAGTCAGTGTTCCTGCTTATGTCATATATCGGTTCATTGCCGATATATACATATGTTAGTCAGAAGTTACAAGTTTCATTGATAGCTGTAATTGTAATACGCTAGGAAAACATACTTATTGTATTTTTATGTGTGTTACGTTCATCTATCTTGATCCTGCTAATTCCTGACTATCCTGTCCTGTCTTTGTGAGGCACGCCATCGCCGCTACGCTTTGGCTGCCTCATTCCAGTCTGTCTTGTTGTGGACGCTTGCTGTCACTAAGTAGCGGCTAGCTAGCAAGCGTTCATTCTGTCTACCTGTCCTGATCTCCTCAGTTCTGGTTTATGCGCTCAGCGCTACTTTGCGCTGAGACGTTATAGCGAAAGCATTGTTTGTGGCTGTCGGATCTGCACCGGCTCTGTGCGCCACAATCTCCTTTTGGAGTCAGTCCTCCCTCCACTATACTAGGGATAGCCTGTTTCCTTGTGCTAGTGTGTGTACCTCCTCCACGTCAGCTCATGCGTTGCATGCTGACTGTGGAGAATACACCACCAAGCCTTACATTATGAAAACCCCATTACCAATCCCTATTGTGGGGGGGATTTCCAGAAATTATGACACTGTTTGTCAGGGGTCCTGCTCCTTTAAAAAATTTGAAAAGCTTGGTCCTGAAGTTACAGACAAATTTATATCAGAATTGGTTAAAGTTCTGGCCAATCCCGACTTTCGGGCTTCTGCAATTTCTACCTGGTCTGATTGGATCGTTTGTGCTCTTTTTAAGGGCAAACTTTTTGATTGGGCAATCGATGTCTTAGATCACACTCAGTTTAGACAAAGTCCTTTGCAATTTATAGCTTTTGTAATTCACAATTGGTTGCGCATAGATCCATTGCCTTTTCCTCTTAATGAACTCCTGGCAGCAGGCCAATCAGCTGCTCCTTCAATTGCTTGCAAAAATGATCAGCAAGCAGAAAGTGTTACTGATAATTTTCCTGCAGCCTTGAATAAATCACCAAAAACAGCAGGGTCTAGGGCAAAATGCAAACGTTCTAAGAAACGTGTCCGATCTGCAGAGTCGTTATCCTTAGCAACTGAGACCTATAATGAGATTCTGCCATTAACAGATAATGAAATGCAATTGTCTTTCAGGGGAGTTAAATGGACTTATGAAACTACTAATGAACTTTCATCACTGGCTAGGGAAAATAAAGATTTTTGTTTAAAAGAATTATCTGAGTATGATTATGAGGAGATATTACAGAGTATTGAACAAATCAACTTATTTGTGAAGCAAGGAAAGTTTGCATACACTACAGTTCAGCACTTGCTACAGGTATTGGAGATTCTTAAGAATAAGGAATCTGCCAATCACCTGCTAATTAACCCTATACATGTCCCTGCCACAATCATATCTGCAAACTATGATCTGCCTGTTAAGTATGCTTGGAATCCTCCATTTGAGAAAGGAGAGATGGAAGCTCTGGTCAATGAATGGAAGAATGATTCAAGTTCATTTTGTCAATTTTACAGTGCAAAAAGTGAATTAGTATTGAATGCATGCATTAAGTCTGCCTATAACCTAATAAAAACTGGTGTGTGTGGGTATGACTTTGTGGCTCCATTGATCGATGTGTGGAAAATGATTTTGGACGATTTTTATGCGATTCAATCAGTTGATACCAGGGAAGACACACTGTCAATTGGAGACTGTCCCACTTCTCCAGTTACTGAGTCCCTGCCATGTCTTGTGAATGTTCCTGTAACTCCACCCTGTACCATGGATAACTCAGTGTTACTTCCCAGTAAAACAGAAGCCACTGATACTTTCTTAACTTTGCCCTGCACAAATTTCTCAGCAGAGAATCCAGAGGTCCTGCTGACTTCTGAGTCCAGCCTAGCCAGTACTCATGAGTCTTTGTTCAGTGAAACAGACACCAGAAAAATCTTGCCTGTCTCTGCAAACACTTCTGCAGAAATTACCTGTGTTAATAAAGTTCAACTCCTGTCTGATCCAGCAGATGCCAATAGATGCACTACATCAGTTTCCGAGTCCCAGCAATCCTGTCCAGAAACCTCAGAACCCCAGCATCTGAATTTTCCATTTTACAATTGAATGGTGATTCAGATGCGCAAACATTGTGTTTTGATCTTCCTGTTTCTACACCTCACTCTAGTTTCGTGAATAACTCAGAGCATCTGCTATGTGAATCCGAAATCGCAGAATTATTACCGTGTTCAGAAAATGTTCCAGTAAATTTGCCCTGTACCATGAATTGTGCAGTAGATCTCTCCAATGAAACTTAGGTCACAGAATCATTATGCTGTCCAGCAGGTGCTTCCATGGTTTTGCCCTGCAATATGGACTGTTCAGTGATCCTGTCCAGTGAAGCTGTGGTCGCAGAGTCTTATGCTTCACCCAGTACTTTGGATACTTCAAACCCTCTAGCAGAGGAGTCTGAGGCACTGCTCACCTCAGTTGGTGTTGCAGTAATATTCACTTGTCTAGCAGCTGTTTTGGAATTACAGTCTGCTCTAATAAAACTTGATGAATTTCTGCCCAGCGAAGCAGAAGCCATTGAAATATTGTCCTCGTCAGCAAGTGTGTTAGATACCTTGCCCTGTACACAGTCTGATTTAACCAATGTTGTTGAGTCCCTCTCCAGTGTTGTAACAGCCGAGGAACTCCAGCCCTGTCCTCTGAATGTTTCAAAAGTTTTGCCCTGTAACATGGATAATTCTGATTCTCTGGTCAAAATAATAGAAATCTCAGAATTTCAGTCCGGTCTAATGAGTGTTCCTGAAACCCAGCCCTGTATCCTGAAAGATTCTGGTTCTCTGGCCGCTGTGGCAGAGGTTCCAGAGTCCCCTTCCTGTCCAGGGAATTCCTCAGTTTTGCCTAGTCCAGTGGGGGCTGCTGCAATACTGACTTGTTCTGCAGCGCCTCATGAGCTCCAATCCAGTGTATTAGATGAGTCTCTGTCCAGTCCAGAGGTAGTTGTGGAGTCCCTATCTGGTTCAGTGCATACATCAGAAGATTTGTCCTGTCTTGTTAGTGCCCCTGAATCTGATTTGTTACTGACTTTGCTGGAATCAGCGACATCTAAGTCTGATCCTGCATTCTCGTGTAAAAGTCCAGTAGTTGCGAAGTCTAGTCATGATGATTTTTTTTTGGCCAGTCCTGGTTTTGGTCCTGTCTTGGCTGACCCTGAGGCTCACAGTTCCTTGACATGCCCAGAGGTTTCTCTTGTGCCAGTGTGCCCAGATGTTCTTTGTGTGCCAGAATGCCCAAGTGTGTCTAAGGTGTTAGCGTGCTCTGATGCTTCCTTAGTGGGAACATGTTCTGATGTTGCCAGTCTGCCTGCATGCCCAGAGATGGTTCTGGTCCCTGAAAGCCCTGATCTTGATGTTTGTCCTTGTGGCCTTGACTCGGGAATTGCTCTAGGTTCCATAGGGGTTCTTGATAGTTCTCCATATGAGCCTAAGGGGCGTTCTGACCTATGGGGATCTCTTTGGAGCTTCAAGGTGTTCTGGGAGGTCTCTGAGAAAACTTGTCCTGGTGCCTTGGACTGGTTCAACAGTGGGTTTTGTGTTGGTAAAGACAGTCCCGGTGGGCATTGCAAAGGCTTTGGCGTTTTTGAACGGTTCCTGGAAGGCGGTGGGTATCGCTCAGGGAGTTTCGAAGGGCTTTCTTCTGGAAATCATGGTTCTGATGGGTGTCACACTGGGGCTTGTAGTACTGATGGGCATGGTTCTGTAGGTTCTGGTTCTGATGGGTCCAGTCTTGTGGGGACTGATTCTGGAATTTGGTCTTGCCGCCCTGTCCCGGTCATCATGAATTATCAGTCAGACTGTTTTGTTGGGAATTTCAGTTTTGAAAAGCATCTGGAATCCGCTTTTAAGGGCGGGGGTACTGTCATGATCGCTGCTGCAGCAGGTATTGCTGGAAGTAGTAGTGCTGCAGCTCAGGCAGTTCTGATCTCTTTCCATGCAAGCTGCATAGCTTTGTCTGCCTTTCCCTGCTGTCAGCTTGTGACTGATTATCATTCACCTGTGTGGGAATCTGCATGTCTGCTCCCATTGGATGACCTCAGTATAAAGATCTGCTTCCTGCAGGACTCCTCGGGTTTTCATAGCTTCAGTTTAAGCCTGTCTTGCTGTCGCTGCAGCTCCCGATCGTGTTTCTTGTTCTAAAGATACTTTGCTGGTTTCGCATCATATATTGGTTCATTGCCCATATATATGCATACCAGCACGTTTATTATTTTCCTTGTATTCGTGTTACGTTGATACATCAGTGACGCTGATATATACGTACACGAACTGTTTATATCCTGTGTTCAGCTAGTCAGTTCTAGCACGTTGATCACCCGTGCTGAGCTAGTTATCCTGTTCCTGGTCCTGTTTGTGGATTGCGTTCATCTCTGCGAGGAGATAACGAATCCTTCTGAATCCTGTTCTGTTACCGTTTGTGGATTGCGTTCATCTCTGCGAAGAGATAGCGAATCCTTCTGAGTCCTGTTCCCTGTATCGTTCCAGTCCTAAGTCAGTGTTCCTGCTTATGTCATATATCGGTTCATTGCCGATATATACATATGTTAGTCAGAAGTTACAAGTTTCATTGATAGCTGTAATTGTAATACGCTAGGAAAACATACTTATTGTATTTTTATCTGTGTTACGTTCATCTATCTTGATCCTGCTAATTCCTGACTATCCTGTCCTGTCTTTGTGAGGCACGCCATCGCCGCTACGCTTTGGCTGCCTCATTCCAGTCTGTCTTGTTGTGGACGCTTGCTGTCACTAAGTAGCGGCTAGCTAGCAAGCGTTCATTCTGTCTACCTGTCCTGATCTCCTCAGTTCTGGTTTATACGCTCAGCGCTACTTTGCGCTGAGACGTTATAGCGAAAGCATTGTTTGTGGCTGTCGGATCTGCACCGGCTCTGTGCGCCACAATCTCCTTTTGGAGTCAGTCCTCCCTCCACTATACTAGGGATAGCCTGTTTCCTTGTGCTAGTGTGTGTACCTCCTCCACGTCAGCTCATGCGTTGCATGCTGACTGTGGAGAATACACCACCAAGCCTTACACTACCTATACTGGGGTACCTATTCTTTGGCTACCTATACTGGGGGGACCTATACTGAGCGCAACTAGACCTGGCTAACCTATACTGCGGGCACCCATGCCTTGCTCTGGGGGGGGGGGCAATTTTTACACCCTCGCCATGGGAGCATTTTAGCCTACAAACTGCACTGAATAACTGTATGGGCTTTTGAGCAGATTCTCTTACAAACACCATTTTTATCAATTTAGTATGTTTTTGGTACTGCACAAACTGAAGAAAAATTGCCGGTTACCTTAGCTATATTTATGCAGTTGGCAGCTGATTGCCTCCTGTATTGTGCAAGCTGTCAAGTGTTCTTATTGTAGACTAAAGATTTGCTAAGTCATTGCTAAGCCTTTGCTGTCTTTGATTTCTGCCTAGCCTGACAGTGTTCTCTTTTAATTACAGATATTATATATAAAGTCAATACTTTTACAGTTAGTGCATTGATGCTGTAATCTTGAGTGACTTTTTAGGACAGATCGATAAGTGTAGCTGGCATAAACGAGAGGTGACATTAGCTTGAATGGATTATACGCGCAGCAGATGACATTCCAGTTGTCTGTTCAGGAGGATTATTGTAGCAGCTGTCCCCAAACCACCTGGGAGGTCACTATAGTCATTTTATTGAGTTAAAGCTAAACCTGAGTGATGGCAGAAGATTGACCTGCTGGCATTGGCTCGAACTGTCTTCTTATTCCATTTGTTCTTTTGCCAGAAAGGGCTATAAGGAAATGAAAATATCAAGCTTTCTCTTAAAGGAGAAAATCCATTGTGAAGTTAATAATAGTATCCAAAGTAGAAAGGAGTAACATTTGTTGACCACATCAGTTCCCACTAAAAAAAGCCTGTGACATAAAATAACAGGACAAGAAATTATGCATTAAGAACAAGGTATTGAAACAGCCTCGTCAGTGTACATGGAGGGGTTTTTACCATCAGCCTGGGTGACGTACTGACTGGTGTGTAGCTGTGGACATTTAATGCCATACGTAACTGAGAACACTCACAAATTGGTGCAAATGAATCAAATAACACTGCATGTTAGTTATTATGTCTAAGGGGTTAATACGATTGTTGAGTTTGCAGAAAACACAATGGAAGTAAAATGTGTCTGCTCGATGACAGTAGCAAATGAAGAGAAAGATCCGCACCACCTTCAGAAAAGCTTAGTCTGTTTTATTGGGAAAAAAAAAAAAAAAAACATACAAATTTAAAAAGAACTTTAAGGCCTTAAAGTTCTTTTTAAGTTCTTTTTAAATTTGTATGTTCTTTTTAAATTTGTATGTTTTTTTTTTCCAATAAAACAGACTAAGCTTTTCTGAAGGTGGTGCGGATCTTTCTCTTCATTTGCTACAGTTTGAGTCCCATGGTGTCCGGGACTATTAGATCTGCACACCTGACCATCTGAAATTGATGGAAGCCAAGCAAGTGCGACTCCACACTCAAAATTTCTGCTCGATGACAGCACAGTATATGCTTCGTTACACATACAGTGTATTGCCTCAGAAGGCTAGTTAGTCTACAGACATGCACAAATCACCTACTGTCAAGGTAGTGGAACTGGTGGCTGCTGCCTGTTCTGACCCTGGTTTCCTAACCAGCTGTGTCTAAACTGATGCCCATCCTGACCCTTGTTCCCATGTCCAAACTGCTGCCTGTTCTGACCATAACTTACTTATACATCCATCTCTAAACTGCTGCCTGTTCTGACCATGACTTACTTATACAACCATCTCCAAACTGCTGCCTGCCCTGACCATGACTTACTTATACAACCATCTCCAAACTGCTGCCTGTTCTGACCATGACTTACTTATACAACCATCTCCAAACTAATGCCTGTTCTGACCATGAACTTTCTTATACAACCATGTCGAAACTGCTGACTGTTCCTGACTACTCTCCAGGCTATCAGATTTGTTATTAGTTTATAGTAAAAGAAAAAAATGGTAGCCTTAAAAAAAGATTTCTTTTATAAATACAAGTATAATAAAACCACAACCTCAAAACTCACCTCTTCAAGGAGGCCTACCCCTCCTCATCGCTGCCCTAACTCACTCTGCTGAGAACCTCTCGATGCAGCCTCCCCCTTACCGTGTCACCACCCCTCCCTCTAGATCAGGGCTTTTCAACCTTTTCACTAATTGCACCACTTTCATCGCCTGAAATTTTTTAAGTACCACCAAGCTTGCCTGCGCAGTTGATTGGACGCGATCGGGCTTGGATGTTTCTGCTGCTATTTGAAAAATTCCAATAAAAAAGATTGAAAACGGATGTTTCTGCTGGAACCTGAATGGAGAGCAGCTACTGTGCATGCGCATACACTGACAAGGAGAGCTTTGGGGCTCCCAGCGCTGTATACCCTCTATTGAGGAGGAAGGGGGAAGCCTCTTTAGGATACAAAGGCCTTCCCCTACCTGAGGTAAGTATACCCCAGGGCACTTTTTTCTTGCAGATACACTTTAAGAAAAGAGGGCATATGGGAGGGGAAAAGTAGGAGTAGAAAATGTGTGGACAAGTTTCGAAGGTGGCTAAAAGTCCTAGCCTGGAAAGAGAACCACTAAGTTGAAGCCAATAAATGGGTCATTACACTGGGAGCAAGATAGGAAGATAAAAAGCCAACATAGGCTTTTTCTTCCATTCCATTTTCACAGTTATGCATATCTGACACCTGTGACTGTTTCATCTGGTTATGGACTTTTTATAGATTGCCAGTTTTAATTGTGCAAATCGTGATGCAAATCTAGCCCCCAAAACATAAAATGTGGTGGCAAATCAACATTTAACATTGAGGACCTCTAGGCCAGGGGTGCTCATCACGAGCTCGTGATAACGGCTACCCCATGATCACGAGCCGATGTTTGTGATCACGAGGTTGAAATCGGCATCCGCAATCGGCCGTGATCACGAATGCCGGTTTTGAATGCACTCGTGATTGCATTTGAAATCTGACTCGAGATCTCGGGTTAACTGTGATCACGAGCCTGGAATACAGTAACCAGGGAAATGACGCCGTAATGACGTCGGGCCAATCAGACGGCCCCCAGTCAAGGCCCTAGAAACCAATCAGAGGAAGGAAGCTTCTGCCCTCCTGTCCTCTACAGTATATAAGGTGGAGGCCATTTTGAGAACTCATCCTTGCTTGAGACTCTGTGGTGCTGAGAGCATCTCCAGTGCTATTGTCCGCCTGAGCATGTGCTTTACTGTCTTAAAACACAGTGTTTTTACTGTTATCCACCTTAACAACACATTTATTGTATTGCTATATAGTTAGCTAGTAATTTGATTGTGTTAGCTTACAGTGAGTTTAGTTTATAGTGTATACTGTGCTATCTTAGGAATGAAGCTATGTTAGGTTAGCTTAGCTGAGGTCTGTGTGCAGGCCAGGTCTGCTAGCTAGGTAGCCTACTAGGTAGCCTACTAGCCTGTAGGTAGGTTAGAAATTAGTTGTTGTTGATTTATCATCTGTACTGTTAGTTTATTTAGTGTTAGACTAGCTAGTACTACAGCAGCATCTGTGTCTCTAACTGTGATTGTGCAGCTGCTGCCTGTAGTGTTAGTGTGACAGTCTTAAGGTACATACACACGGGTTACAACAGTCGCTGCAACCACGTGGCACGCGCATGTGGCAGCGACAGATCCCCCATGTATATGCCGCGCGTGCCGCAAACCGTCGCTAGTCTGAGCTGTCGGACTAGCGACAGCAACTCCATACACAATGTATGGAGCTTCCGGCGGGGGGACGGCAGGGGGGAGGAACCTTCGTCGAGATGGCCAGCCTGAGGAAGGAAAAACTGATGGCCGCCAACATCCTGGCCACCTTCAGGGAGCAGGAGCAGTAGTGGCTGACCCCCAGAGGCCTCAGTCAGATTGATGGTGTCCGAAAATAGGGCAAACCTGTTTGCCGCAATCAGCAGGGGACACTTCAGCCATGTCCCGTTTGGCCCACGTCCTGAACCTGGTGGTTCAGAGATTCCTGCGCACCTACCAGGGGATGTACACACTGCTGGAAGGTGCGTGGAAAATTGTGCGCCATTTCCGCCACTCCGCCACCGCGATCCTGGCTGACCTGCAGAAGCGGGAAGGCCTGCCACAATAGTCTCATCATCAGAGGCGTAGCGAGGGCTTTTAGCACCCGGGGACAAACACTATTAATGCGCCCTTTAAAGGAAAAGCCACACCAAAATAGGGGCGTGGCCACGCAATAGTATGTGGGCATGGTCATGGGTGGGGCCAAAATATGATAGGACATTAGACTATGACTATGGTAGGATTAGATTGTGAGCTCCTCTGAGGACAGTCAGTGACATGACTATGTACTCTGTAATGTGCTGCAGCACATATCAGTGCTATATAAATACATAATAATATGGGAAGAAATTAGGCCAGGAGGATGGTAGGATTAGAGGGTGCTTCTCTGAGCTCAGGCCTAGTAGGCAGCAAGCCTCAGGTCTGGCTAAGGCCTAGTCAGTCAGTTACAACCTATTTTTAACCTAACTTGTACAGAAAACAAACAAAAAAACACTTCTGGACTTGTTGCATCCCACTGACACAGTGCGAATTGGCTATGACGTTTGTGTAGGCTTAATTATAAAGGTAGCCACACACGTATAGATGGCCAGCAGATCAACCATCATATAAAGCCCTCTCTGATGCCCACACACTGTACATAGATTTTCAATAAGTTTCTGTGTATTTGTGGAAAAGCCAGCACCTCCGGCCTGGCTGTCCAGGTCTCCCCAATTTGTGCTCCCCTGGGTGTTGGTACCCGAGCCCTCACTTGTCCCGTTGGCGTGCGTCCTCCCATGTCTCTTCTCCATGCAGTGGCGTACCTCCTCTGTGTCTTTTCTTGCTGAGTCCTGTGACAAAAGCTGGAGGCCAAGCATTAGAGGCGTATGTATGCTGCCAGAGCCCAAGTGTTTGGCCTCTAGCATAGATACAGGGAAGATGGGCACTGCGGCATGGAGAACTGCTGGACATGGGAGGAGGCATGGCAGTGGGACAGGTGAGAGTTAGCTCTGCTGCCAACACTCTACTTCAGTCATTGCCAAATCGAACACTGCTAGAGAAATGCTCTCGACCGCAGATCAAGCAAAATTTTCTGTCCATGAGTGCTGCAGCTTGCACGGATAGATTATTAAGAGCGATGCAAACGCTGGGGAAGTGGGCAGGCTGGCGGGGGGGGGGGGGGGGGGTGGAGAGAGGATGAAGGGAGCATGAAAAGGCTGTGTCAAAGCCTGGTGAAGTTGACTGTAATCCCCCGAACACCCTTTGCTAGTGATGGGAATTCCGTCTCTTCTCAGAGAATCGGCTCTTCTGAATCGGCTCCCATTAAAGAGCCGGCTCTTACGGCTCTCAATCGGCTCTTCATTAAATATCACTGGACACCACTCAGAATCGGAGTAAAAGCCCCGCCCCCATCTCCTTGACAGCTCCAGACTGCTCCTCTGACTGGTGAAATCCCTCCTGCTACTGCTCTGCTCCGCCCCATACACTCCTACAAGCTGCGAGAGGAGGACTACATCTCCCAGCATGCCTCAGCGCCCTTTATTACAGACCAAAGCAGGGCTGTGTGTGGCGGCTGAGGCATCGGCTCTTTTGAAACTGAGAACCGG
This sequence comes from Hyperolius riggenbachi, assembly GCF_040937935.1. NCBI lineage: Eukaryota > Metazoa > Chordata > Amphibia > Anura > Hyperoliidae > Hyperolius > Hyperolius riggenbachi. The sequence goes on along the minus strand of NC_090651.1, from coordinate 114,310,984 downwards.
CTCTTGTCGTTCGCAGCAAAGAGCCGGCTCTTAGAGCCGGCTCGTTCGCGAACGACCCATCACTACCCTTTGCAAAACAATGCACTGTTATTCATGAACCTGCCTGCTGCATCCACCAGCACCCAAGACCCACAGGAGCTGAGGCACAGGGAACAGAGTACACAGGCTGCAAGCCAGCAGACAGCACCCTGGACAGACAGAAGGATACAGAAGCTAAAGCAGATTGCAGGCTGCAAGCTGGGGAAACGAGCAGAATACAGAAGGATGATGCTGGGGCACTGTGCTACATGCTGGCCACACACTGACTGCTGATGTCGGCATTTGAGCAGCTAACAAGCCAGTGATCTGTAATCTAAATCTACTAACCAATAACTGGAGCTGGAAGGCAGGAGTAGTAGCTGAACAGTGGAAACAGTGCGTGCATCTGTCCTACCGGGAAGTCAGCACGTGGGCGAACTTCTCTTCTGTTTGGCCGGTACTCGGGGAGGATTGGGAGCCGCTCCTCCACCAATCAGATGCCTATAAACTCGTGCCTCGGCTTCTCTATGATAAATCCAGCCCTGCTGCTGGCTCCACTGTACTTTGTCTCCGCCCCCTCCTTCTTCGTCGGCTCCTCTTCACCATCAGCGAACGGCTCTTGCTGGCTGGCTCTGCGTGCGTTCCTTTAGTGCACGAAGTGCGGTGGTGACATGTGACGTCACGGGGGGAGAAGTTGTGAGCAAGGTGGAGAGGATTTTAAAAAAAAAATGATACTGTGCTGCGGCCGGAGGCACATGTCCTACCCCCCCCCCCCCCCCCCCAAGCTACGCCCCTGCTCATCATCGATGTATTAACTCACTGGAACTCCACCGTCGATGTTGGAGACAGCACAGGAGGGCTGTCACCCTCTACATCGTTGACGAATGTCTCCGGCACCACACACCTCCAGGTTATTTCCAATGCAGATTGGGGGCAGATGTAGCAATCTGTCATGAGCAGATGCAGCAGGTGTACCTGATGTTGGCTCCCTTCCTGCAGGGAACCAACATGGTGAGCAGGGAGTGGGCATCTGTCTGTGAGTGGGTGCCCATGGTTTGCCTGCTGGACAGTGCAGTGTTTGATCTGCTGGAAGAGAGGCAGCCCTGACCCAGCTGAATCAGCAGGCAGCTGCACAGTCCACCTCTCAGCAGGAGGAGGAGGACTTTCAGTTGTTGGAGGAGGAGTTTGAGGTCCCTGACCTTGCTGTAGAGGGGGAACAGCAGAGGGCAGCTGCAGTGGTGCGTGGATGGAGAGGGCAGATCGACGCTCAGCAGGCAGAAGAGGAGGACAGGCATGTCATCTCGGGGAATGATGATGATCCTGGACCCACAGCTGAAGGGGAAACTGGGTCAATTCATGAAGAGTGGAGACCCTGAGCGCCGAACAAGGGAGTTGTTTGCAGACTGGAGGAAGCCTTCCCCCAGCCTTCCACCCCCTAGTCCCTGTTCAGCCAACACAGCAGCCAGTTGGAAAATGGCAGTTGGAAAATGGCAGTTGAAAAATGACAGTTGTAAAATGACAGTTGGAAAAATGACAGCTAAAAACAGTTGGAAAATGGCAGTTGGAGAATGACAGTTGGAAAATGGTAGATGGGAAATGACAGTTGAAAAATGGCAGTTGAAAAATGGCAGTTGAAAAATGACTATTCGAAAATGACAGTTAGAAAATGACAGTGGAAAATGGCAGTTGAAAAATAGCAGTTGGAAAATGGCAGTTGAAAATGGCAGTTGGAAAGTGGCAGTTGAAAAACAGGTGACATTTGGCAGTTGTAAAATGGCAGTTGAAAAACAGTTGAAAATTGGCAGTTGGAAAATGACAGTTGAAAAATGGCAGTCGAAAAACAGTTGAAAATTGGCAGTTGGAAAATGGCAGTTGAAAAATGACAGTTGGAAAATGGCAGTTGGAAAATACAGTTGAAAAATGACAGTTGGAAAATGGCAGTTGGAAAATGACAGTTGAAAAATGTCAGTTGGAAAATGTCAGTTAAAAAACGGCAGTTGAAAAATGGCAGTTGGAAAATGGCAGTTGGAAATTGGCTGTTAGATAATGGCAGTTGGAAAATGGCAGTTGGAAAACTGCAGTTGAAAAATGACAGTTAGAAAATGGCAGTTGAAAAATGACAGTTGGAAAATGACAGTTGAAAAATGGCAGTTGAAAAACAACAGATGGAAAATGGCAGTTGGAGAATGGCAGTTCAACTGCCATTTTCCAACTGTCATTTTTCAACTGCCATTTTCCAACTGTCATTTTTCAACTGCCATTTTTCCAACTGTTATTTTCAACTGCCATGTTCCCAACTGTCATTTTTCAACTGCCATTTTTCGAACTGTTGTTTTTCAACTGCTATTTTTCTAACTGCCAAATTCCAACTGTTTAAAGGACCACTACAGTGAAAAAAGTGAGCAGTTAGAAGACCTAAACTCAAGCACTGCAGTCAAGGAAATCAAATATAGTTGTTGAGAACTTTAGAACTTTAGTGTGCCTGTGCAGTAGATTGGACGCAATCAGGTTTGGCTGTTTTTGGTGGAGCCTGAATGGAAAACAGCTACTGCTCATGCGCACACAACGACAAGGAGAACTTTGGGGCTCCCAGCAACGGATCCAATTTACTGAGGAGGAAGGGACGAAAACCTCTTTAGGATAACAAAGGCCTCCCCCTCCCTGAGGTAAGTGCTCACCAGGGGCACTTTTTTCTTACAGGTATACCTTAACCACTTGAGGACTGCGGTGTTAAACCCCCCCCAGTGACCAGGCCATTTTTTACTGAATAGGCCACTGCAGCTTTAAGGCCTTGCTGCTGGGCCGCACAACTCAGCACACAAGTGATTCCCCCCTTTTCTCCCCACAAACAGAGCTTTCTGTTGGTGGGGTCTTATCTCTGCTGTGTTGTTTCTTTGTTTTTTTATAAATATTTATATGTTTGTTTGTTTTTATACATTTTGTTGATTTTTATTTTTTTAACCCTCCCTCCCTCTCCCCGCCAGCCAATCGGCGTGATCGGCTGTCATAGGCTTCAGCCTATGATAGCAGATCACTTTCTTGCCTCTCAGGGAGACAGCCGTGTCACACGGCTGTCCCCAGTACATCGCTGCCGTAGATCACAGTGCTGTACAGTCCTCTTAGATGGTGATCGCTGATGAGAGACTGAAGGGCGACTGCGCGCGATCTCCTGCAATCCCCGTCCGCAGTCATTCATGCCAATCAGCGTGGATTGGTCCTGGGGCTGCCGCCGTGTTCATGCCAATTGGCATGGAGCAGTCGGCAGGGGTTAAAGGAGTCATCAGGTAAAAAGATGTGTCCCCAGCTCTACTTACCCGGGGATTTCTTCAGCCCCTTGCAGATGACACGTCCCACACCGCAGCTCCGCGCTCAGTTTTTGGTCCAGAGTCCTCGCCGGTGCAGAGGGCGACCTCGAGGTCGTCTCTACTGCACCTGCGCAAACGCCGCTGTCAATCATGCCCATGTTGTCCATGGTGTACTGCGCAGGTGCACGTACAGACAACGTGGACTTGATTGACAGCGGCGCTCGCACAGGCGCACTAGAAGAAGTCGCCGTCTGCACTGGCGAGGACACCGGGCCGAAGACTGGGCGCGGAGCTGCGGCGTGGGATGTCATCTGCAAGTGGCTGGAGGAAATAGAGTGGGGTCACATATTTTTGCCTGATGACTCCTCACAATAGTTCACACCTCAGATCATCGGTAAGCCAGCGACAGTGAAGAGACAGCCAGGCAAACGGTGCACAGTGACGGCGTGTATACTTCAAATACAGGAAGTGAGCAGTGATGTCACTTTCTATATCTGCACCATCACTGTGCACCGTTCGCCTGGCTGTCTCTTCCCCACTGATCTGAGGTGTGAAGTATGCAGCAGAGCAGCACAACAAGGAGCAAGGGAGGGGGAGCCAAACTTTGTGGAGGCAGGACAGGACCAGGACAAGTGACAGGCAAACCTGGCATGTACCACCTGGCCAACACCAAAGTACCACTGGTGGTACGCATACCACAGGTTGAAAAGCTCTGCTCTAGATAGTAAGCCTTCGGCACGGCCCTCTCTCCTTGTTTCTCATACTTGATTGTGCACTCCACCCACAGTAATGTGAACTTGAATTATTAGGACTACTACTCCAGAGTATGATATGCCATTGTATTATTACCTGTATTGTGTTGTGTATCTTATTGTTTATTACCTGTATTGTGTTATTGTATTTTATTGATTATTACCTGTATTGTGCTGCGTAATATGTTGGTGCTATATAAGTCCAATAAATAATAAAATAATAACAGACTATTAGCTGACTTGTAATAAATCAAAAGTCTGTCTTAAAACCAACTCAGTGGAAAATTCTTTTGCACACAATGCAATCATACCCACATGCATTCGTGGAGTTCCTCCTTAAAAAATGTAAAAAAAAATTGCATTATACAATAATAATCCAAGATGCATGGGCGTAGCAATAGGGGTTGCCGAGGTGGCAACCACATCAAGGCCCTTGGGCCAGAGAGGCCCAAATGGGCCCTCCCTCAACCACAGTATTAGCTCTCTATTGGTCCTGTGCGCGTAATAATTACTTCTATAGATACTTTGAATAGTGGTAATCCTTAACAAACTGCTCCGCATTCCCTTCTTGCACCTCTGACAGTTGCCATTGGCAGGTTTTGATGTGCCGTATCAATTGTTATGTATAGAGTGCTTGGGAGCCCCAATGTAAAACTTGCATCAGGTCCTACAGCTCCTTAGCTACGCCACTGCTAAGATGGTAGGGTAAAAAAACTGAATCCCTGGCTGGACTATGGGAGCATGTATGTGAGCTGACATCCTTTTATATTTAGGTAAGGTTGTTTGTTAGCTTTAGAATCTTGCGTAGAACTGGATACCTTCTTTATACTGAGAGAAAACTATCAACATCAAAATGTAAATTTAAAATTGGCTTTGTGACATTGGTTTTGTGCAGTTCTGCTTATTGTGTTTTTGCTATTCTCAGTTCCTCCTTGTAAGAGAACCAAAAATAAAAGGGCCTTTCATATTAAACACCCATTTCCGCCCATGGCAAAAACTGCTTTCTCATCAATATCAAATATCTCTGTAAAAAGAGAACTTTAACATTAAATCAGCCTCTTTTAGCCATTTCCTGTTTCCTTACTAGAATGACGTAGAGTTCCAACATATCTCATGACTTTGTTATGCTGGTGTATAATCTTTAAGCATTTCTGTCATCAGTTATCTTTCACAATGAGTGCTGACATCTACACATGCACAGTTTTAAAATTTACCTCAAGTGGCACCACAGACCACTCTGACTAACTGAACAGATGGGTTGCCAATGCATGCCTTAAGGCTCAGGCACCATTCTCAGTATGCTTTAGTTAGAAAGTTATTTTAAATCAATTACATATAATAAAGTTTTGTAAAAAAAAAAAAAAAAAAGATGAGAATGGAAAATACTTCATGGCTTGTTCAGTGGCCTACAGCGGCCAGGGAAAGAGAAAGCAGCTGTAGGTCTCTACAGGGAAAAGAAGGATCTGTGAATGAATGCAGCACATTTTTTTCTGCCATTTATTTGTATAGATGCTCTAGCAGTTACTTTTCCTTGCAGTTTTTTTTTTTGTGCCTAGAAATGAACACCTGCCTCTAGGTATGATGCTGCATAAGAGTTTACACTGGTGTTAATTTTCAGCATAAAGAGTTGGTGTTCATTTCGAAACATCTTTCCGAATTCACTCGAACAGTACACTTCAGCACTAGTGTTGGGCGAACAGTGTTCGCCACTGTTCGGGTTCTGCAGAACATCACCCTGTTCGGGTGATGTTCGAGTTCGGCCGAACACCTGACGGTGCTCGGCCAAACCGTTCGGCCACATGGCCGAACTAAGAGCGCATGGCCGAACGTTCCCCGAACGTTCGGCTAGCGCTGTGATTGGCCGAACGGGTCACGTGGTTCGGGCCCGAACGCGCTCTGATTGGCCGAACGGTCACGTGGTTCGGGTAAATAAATACCCGAACCACGTCATATCTCCGCCATTTGTCTGTGGGTTTAGCTTTGGGTAGGCAGGCAGGGTAGTTCGCTCTCCAGCCACGCTAGCCAGGGTCCCCCCCAGTCATTGTGTGTCGCTGCTGGGAACAGTAGTACACCGCTCGCTCAGCCACACTATATATAGCATTGTTTACTGCCACTGTGTACCTCGCTCAGCCACGCTATATATATAGCATTGTGTTTTCTGACACTCTGTGTACACGGCTTAGCCTGACTAATATAGCATTGTGTGTACTGCCACTGTGCACCTCGCTCAGCCACGCTATATATAGCATTGTGTGTACTGCCACTGTGCACCTCGCTCAGCCACGCTATATATAGCATTGTGTGTACTGCCACTGTGCACCTCGCTTAGCCACGCTATATATATAGCATTGTGTTTTCTGACACTCTGTGTACACGGCTTAGCCTGACTAATATAGCATTGTGTGTACTGCCACTGTGCACCTCGCTCAGCCACGCTATATATAGCATTGTGTGTACTGCCACTGTGCACCTCGCTCAGCCACGCTATATATAGCATTGTGTGTACTGCCACTGTGCACCTCGCTCAGCCACGCTATATATAGCATTGTGTGTACTGCCACTGTGCACCTCGCTCAGCCACGCTATATATATAGCATTGTGTTTTCTGACACTCTGTGTACACGGCTTAGCCTGACTAATATAGCATTGTGTGTACTGCCACTGTGCACCTCGCTCAGCCACGCTATATATAGCATTGTGTGTACTGCCACTGTGCACCTTGCTCAGCCACGCTATATATAGCATTGTGTGTACTGCCACTGTGCACCTCGCTCAGCCACGCTATATATAGCATTGTGTGTACTGCCACTGTGCACCTCGCTCAGCCACGCTATATATATAGCATTGTGTTTTCTGACACTCTGTGTACACGGCTTAGCCTGACTAATATAGCATTGTGTGTACTGCCACTGTGCACCTCGCTCAGCCACGCTATATATAGCATTGTGTGTACTGCCACTGTGCACCTCGCTCAGCCACGCTATATATAGCATTGTGTGTACTGCCACTGTGCACCTCGCTCAGCCACGCTATATATATAGCATTGTGTTTTCTGACACTCTGTGTACACGGCTTAGCCTGACTAATATAGCATTGTGTGTACTGCCACTGTGCACCTCGCTCAGCCACGCTATATATAGCATTGTGTGTACTGCCACTGTGCACCTCGCTCAGCCACGCTATATATAGCATTGTGTGTACTGCCACTGTGCACCTCGCTCAGCCACGCTATATATATAGCATTGTGTGTACTGCCACTGTGCACCTCGCTCAGCCACGCTATATATATAGCATTGTGTTTTCTGACACTCTGTGTACACGGCTTAGCCTGACTATATAGCATTGTGTGTACTGCCACTGTGCACCTCGCTCAGCCACGCTATATATAGCATTGTGTTTACTGCCACTCTGTGTACACCGCTCAGCCAGACTATATACCATTGTTTACTGACACTCTGTGTACACCGCTCAGCCAGACTATATACCATTGTTTACTGACACTCTGTGTACACGGCTCAGCCTGACTATAAAGCATTGTGTGTACTGCCACTGTGCACCTCGCTCAGCCACGCTATATATAGCATTGTGTTTTCTGACACTCTGTGTACACGGCTTAGCCTGACTATATAGCATTGTGTGTACTGCCACTGTGCACCTCGCTCAGCCACGCTATATATAGCATTGTGCTTTCTGACACTCTGTGTACACGGCTTAGCCTGACTAATATAGCATTGTGTGTACTGCCACTGTGCACCTCGCTCAGCCACGCTATATATAGCATTGTGTTTTCTGACACTCTGTGTACACGGCTTAGCCAGACTATATAGCATTGTGTGTACTGCCACTCTGTGTACACCGCTCAGCCAGACTATATAGCATTGTGTTTACTTCCACTCTGTGTCTGCTGGGCCTGGGAACAGTAGTACACCGCTCACCCGCCACTGTATAGCATTGTGCTCTGTGTCGCTGCTGGGAATAGTGGTACTGTATAGCATTTCTGTACTGCTACTGTACTGCTGCCAGTCAGCGTGTACTGTAAGGATAAGTGAAATGAGGAAGAAATCCGGTGAAAGAGGAAGGGGCAAGGGAAGAGGTGTTTCCCCTGACGGTTCACGTACAGGCCACAGGGGAGCACCCAAGAAAACCCACTCAATACCGCCCATGTTGTCCAGGACAACAACCCTCACAAATCCAAAAGAACAGGACCAGATAATTACTTGGATGACCTCTCAAGCGTCCAGCAGTGGGTTAAGCAGCACCAGCACATCACGCACGAGGTCCGAGTCCTCAGCCAGTTACAAGGAGCCAGTGGGCACAAAGCTGACACAACCGGCAGCGACACCACGCACACAACTGCCAGATAACCAGTCCTATGAATTACCTCAGGACACAATGGGGTATTCGCAGGAGCTATTCCCAGCCCAACAAACTTCCACCTATGAAAGGTCAATGGAGGAACAGCCAGAAATGTTGTGCCCGGATTCACAACCATTAACTGTGGGAAATGCACCGCGCACTGAAATACAAGGCGAGTCCGAGGAGGACTCGGAAACCCAAATCCCAGAGCAAGTTGAGCAGGAGGGGTTGCAATTGCAGGAGGTCGGCCGACAAGATCTGGAAGACGACGTTGGAGTGAGCTGCGCAGAGGTTGTTCTGGGGAGCTCTACTCCACGGCGGCGGCCCCCCACAATGACATATGACGAGTTTGAGGAGATGGAAGAGGAGGGTATGGACAATGTGGACAGAGACCCAGATTTTATTTGTGAACGAGAACATCGCCGTCGTAGCAGCAGCACAGATGAGTCTGTTGAAGAACCCACTGCTGCACGAGTTCGCCTTGTGCCACAAGGTAGGCGGCGCGCAATTTCAGGCACCACAAGCGTGGAAGTTAGAGTGAGAGGCAAAAGAGGAGGAAACAGAAATCGCCAGCAAGGAGGCAGGTGCTCCAAAGTCTGGGCTTTCTTTGAAGACTGCACTGAGGATGTTACCATGGCGATTTGCAAGGTGTGCAAGACTCGCCTGAGCAGGGGGAAAAGTATTAACAACCTCTCCACCACCAGCATGAGCCGCCACATGCTATCCAAACATCCCACTCTGTGGGCAAACGCGGCAGGACAGGGTACCAGCAACACTGCCTCCCTTGGGTTCACCAGACTCACCACCAGACCCGCCTCAGCAGCAGCAGTAGCCCAGCCATTGCGTGGTTCACAACATTCACAAACATCAGACGACGCTGACACTGTCACTTTCCGGAGTAGTGCTCTTGAGGTCTCCCAGTGTTCATCAAACACAACAACCAACAGCCCTTCCGTGTGCAGCGCTACGGTTCAGTTGTCTGTGTCGGAGATGTTTGAGCGCAAGAGGAAATTGCCAGCAAATGACCCCCGGGCCGTGGCAGTAACAGCCAGCATAGCCAAGCTTCTGGCCTGCGAAATGCTGCCATATCGAGTGGTGGAGACAAACAGCTTCAAGGGCATGATGTCAGTGGCCATCCCACGTTACGTGGTTCCCAGCCGCTACCACTTTGCGCGCTCTGCAGTGCCTGAGTTGCATGAGCACGTGGTCAGCAAAATAACCCGAAGCTTGAAGAATGCCGTTGCCTGCAAGGTTCACCTCACCACTGACACCTGGACGAGTGCGTTCGGCCAGGGTCGATACATCTCCCTTACCGCGCACTGGGTGAACCTTGTGGAGCCTGGCAGCGATTCCTCACCTGCTACGGCGCGGGTGTTGCCCACGCCGCAAACAGCTGCACCGCCGTCCCTCCCACTGGATAACAACAGCAGCACCTACCTCTCTGACTCCTTCTCCTCCAACGCATCTCAAAGCTGTACCTCTTTCGGAAACGCTAACCCAGCAGCAGTAGGATCGTGGAAGCAGTGCAGCACAGCTGTTGACATGCGTCAGCAAGCGTTGCTGAAGCTGATCTGCCTTGGGGATAAGCAGCACACAGGGGAGGAAATTTGGAGGGGAATAAAGGAACAGACGGATTTGTGGCTGGCACCGCTGGACCTGAAACCGGGCATGGTTGTGTGTGATAATGGGAGTAATCTCATTCGCGCTTTAAGGTTGGCTAAGCTGACACACATCCCTTGCCTGGCGCACGTGATGAACCTAGTAGTTCAGCGGTTCCTGAGGACATACCCAGGCGTGGCCGATCTTCTGTTGAAGGTGCGTCGAGTGGCCAAACATTGTAGAAATTCCAGTACTGCTTCGGGGGCACTCGCCAAGATGCAGGAGCGCTTCAATCTCCCCCACCATCGCTTGCTGTGTGATGTCCCTACGCGCTGGAATTCTACGCTGCACATGCTAGCACGCTTTTGTGAGCAGAAGAGTGCAGTGGTCCAGTACATGACGGCGCAGTACCGAGGCGCATCCGGACAGCTGCCAAGCTTCTGTGGATCCGATTGGGCCAACATGTTGGACCTCTGCCAAGTCCTCCAAAATTTTGAGCAATCCACGTTGCTTGTGAGCAGTGACAACTCTTCAGTCAGCATTACCATACCACTGCTGTGTTTACTGAAGAGGTCGATGTTAAAAATCAAGGAAACAGCTGTCATGATGCAACTGGGGGAATCTGAAGGAGAAAACGATCAGCGTGATGGTACCAACATCAGGCCATCCGCCTCAGGGAACGCTGGCCCCAGCAGCTATGACGAAGAAGAGGAGGAGGAACAGCTGGAGTTGGAGCAGGAATTTCATGCCACCACTGACGAGGGCCAGAGCGGTGCACGTTGGACTTCCACAATTCAACGCGAATGGTCAGCAGAAGCAGACCAGGAGGAAGGTGACGACGATGTGATGCATCACAACAACTATCACAACGCTCACAAGAGGATGATGAGGATTCTGGTAGGACTCTGGCACACATGGCTCAATTCATGCTAGACTGCATTGAACGTGACCCACGCATTGTGCGCATTCTGGACAACACCAATTACTGGGTTTATACCCTTCTGGATCCACGGTACAAACACAATGTTCCAAAACTGCTTGAAGAAAGAGTCAGACAGGTCAAAATGGAAGAATACCAGCAGGCCCTTGTGGAGACTTTAGAGAGGAGATTGACATCCTCCCCCTCCTCTAGCCAGTTGTACGCAGACAGACTGACTTCCGCAAACCCAGGACGACCAGGAGGGCAGCAAACAACGCAAGCCGCAGCTAGTACCCAAAAGGGAACGGTATCGGCAGTGTCCTTGGAGTGGGAAAATTTTCTGACACCCATGCAGCAGCAGCCCACTGAACAGCAAGCGTGCAGATCCACCTCCAACACCGATCGCCTGGAGAAGATGGTCAAGGACTACATGTCAGATGACGTAGCTGTGTCGAACAATCCATCTGCACCCTTCAACCATTGGGTATCGAAGCTAGACACCTGGCACGAACTGGCAATGTACGCAATAGAGGTGCTGGCTTGCCCGGCAGCCAGCGTTATGTCGGAACGCTGTTTCAGTGCTGCCGGAGGCATCGTCACAGATCGGCGTATCCGCCTCTCTACAGAAAATGCAGACCGTCTGACTCAAATTAAAATGAATCAATCCTGGATTGGAAATGACTACGCAACACTCCAGGACCCCAACCAAGTAACATGACCAATGAACATCTGGGATGGTGTAGCGTTTCCGGTCCCTGTTTATTGAACCTCTCATCTGTATTACATTTATGACTGCATGGCGGCAAAAAGCATTGCTGCTATATCCGCACGCTTTTTGTCCTCATGCAAGGCCTGGGTTGTTGTGTCTCAAAAACCGTGGCCTTCTCCTCCTGCGCCTGCTCCTGTTCCATCACGTCTGCTGCTGCTGGGTTAGCGTTGCCGCGTGGTCCCTGTTTATTGAACCACTTATCTTTATTACATTTATGACTGCATGGCGGTACAAAGCATGCTATCCGCACGCTTCTTGCCCTCATGCAAGGCCTGGGTTGTTGTGTCTCACAAAGCGTGGCCTTCTCCTCCTGCGCCTCCTCCTGTTCCATCACGTCTGCTGCTGCTGGGTTAGCGTTGCCGCGTGGTCCCTGTTTATTGAACCACTTATCTTTATTACATTTATGACTGCATGGCGGTACAAAGCATGCTATCCGCACGCTTCTTGTCCTCATGCAAGGCCTGGGTTGTTGTGTCTCACAAAGCGTGGCCTTCTCCTCCTGCGCCTCCTCCTGTTCCATCACGTCTGCTGCTGCTGGGTTAGCGTTGCCGCGTGGTCCCTGTTTATTGAACCACTTATCTTTATTACATTTATGACTGCATGGCGGTACAAAGCATGCTATCCGCACGCTTCTTGTCCTCATGCAAGGCCTGGGTTGTTGTGTCTCACAAAGCGTGGCCTTCTCCTCCTGCGCCTCCTCCTGTTCCATCACGTCTGCTGCTGCTGGGTTAGCGTTGCCGCGTGGTCCCTGTTTATTGAACCACTTATCTTTATTACATTTATGACTGCATGGCGGTACAAAGCATGCTATCCGCACGCTTCTTGCCCTCATGCAAGGCCTGGGTTGTTGTGTCTCACAAAGCGTGGCCTTCTCCTCCTGCGCCTCCTCCTGTTCCATCACGTCTGCTGCTGCTGGGTTAGCGTTGCCGCGTGGTCCCTGTTTATTGAACCACTTATCTTTATTACATTTATGACTGCATGGCGGTACAAAGCATGCTTTCCGCACGCTTCTTGCCCTCATGCAAGGCCTGGGTTGTTGTGTCTCACAAAGCGTGGCCTTCTCCTCCTGCGCCTCCTCCTGTTCCATCACGTCTGCTGCTGCTGGGTTAGCGTTGCCGCGTGGTCCCTGTTTATTGAACCACTTATCTTTATTACATTTATGACTGCATGGCGGTACAAAGCATGCTATCCGCACGCTTCTTGCCCTCATGCAAGGCCTGGGTTGTTGTGTCTCACAAAGCGTGGCCTTCTCCTCCTGCGCCTCCTCCTGTTCCATCACGTCTGCTGCTGCTGGGTTAGCGTTGCCGCGTGGTCCCTGTTTATTGAACCACTTATCTTTATTACATTTATGACTGCATGGCGGTACAAAGCATGCTATCCGCACGCTTCTTGCCCTCATGCAAGGCCTGGGTTGTTGTGTCTCACAAAGCGTGGCCTTCTCCTCCTGCGCCTCCTCCTGTTCCATCACGTCTGCTGCTGCTGGGTTAGCGTTGCCGCGTGGTCCCTGTTTATTGAACCACTTATCTTTATTACATTTATGACTGCATGGCGGTACAAAGCATGCTATCCGCACGCTTCTTGCCCTCATGCAAGGCCTGGGTTGTTGTGTCTCACAAAGCGTGGCCTTCTCCTCCTGCGCCTCCTCCTGTTCCATCACGTGTGCTGCTGCTGCTGGGTTAGCGTTGCCGGTCCTTGTTTATGGAACCTCTTATCTTTATTACATTTATGACTGCATGGCGGTACAAAGCATGCTATCCGCACGCTTCTTGCCCTCATGCAAGGCCGGGGTTGTTGTGTCTCACAAAGCGTGGCCTTCTCCTCCTGCGCCTCCTCCTGTTCCATCACGTGTGCTGCTGCTGGGTTAGCGTTACCGGTCCCTTTTCCTGGAACCTCTTATATGTATTACATTTATGACTGCATGCCGACAAAAAACATGTTACCTGTGCAAAGAAAACAGACATTTCCCGCATTTAAAAGACAGTTTTCCCTTTGAAACTTTAAAATCGATTTTCTCAAAAACTATAAGCTCTTTTTGCTAATTTTTTTTTTCCTCTTGTACCCACTCCCAAGGTGCACATACCCTGTAAATTTGGGGTATGTAGCATGTAAGGAGGCTTTACAAACCACAAAAGTTCGGGTCCCCATTGACTTCCATTATGTTCGGAGTTCGGGTCGAACACCCGAACATCGCGGCCATGTTCGGCCTGTTCGGCCCGAACCCGAACATCTAGATGTTCGCCCAACACTATTCAGCACCATTCAGTACTGAACCTGCGTACAGGGTCAGGGGGGAGGGGGGAGTTTACTTACTATTACTTCAAAGTGCATTTCAAAGCAGGTGGTTTTGGCGCTTAGCGCCGAACCTGGGTCCTGCTGTAGCTCTATTGCTACAATGCAAATAACTTCTCCCCCTCAGTTGCTGTGACTCAGAGGGGGAATAGTATTTAACCCCGTCGGGAATTTCAGAGGTCAAATGACGGCTCAGCCTGCGCACAGCTCACTGGTGGTGATATAACATGTAAGTGTGCATTTTACGTGACTCCATGCTTCCTCCTTTTAAAGCCAAGAGAATGAAATAGCAGAGTCACATGAAATGTGCCATGAAGCGGAAGTAAATGAATTCCCCCTGACGCTGTCTGCAGGTTCAGTGCTGAAGTGGCCTTTGGGTGAATTCAGAACGATGTTAAAAGTTTGAACCCAACACTATCAGCATAAGTCTGCCAATACATCAGGGTGGTGGAGAACTGCTGCTTGCTGTATCTAAGGGCCCTTTTTGCACTGAAAATCATGATCACAAAGGCATTGTGATGCAAATGGTTTTTCTGTTTTATACCAGACATTTTTCCTATCGTTTCATCATGGTTTTCTTGTGAATGTTCATTTCTATGGTGCAATTGCATTCGCATTTTTCTGATAGTTCATAAGCAAAAAAATAAGAATTGAAATAGAAAATAACAAGAAAATTGCACAGCACCCCTTGCGACCTCGTTGACTGTAATGCAATTGCATAAAAAATGCAGCATGCATTACATTTGTAATTGGGGGAAATTCAAATAGTATTAATGAAGAGCAGCAAGTTTTCATCATATTGCTGATGGATCAATGCACATTCAGTGGAAAAGGGTCCTGCATTGATATAACTAATAATAATGCTAACTTTTGAATAGTGCTTTTCTCCTTTTGGACTCAAAACGCTTGAGAGCAGCAGGTCACACTGCAGTGTTAGGGAGTCTTGCCAAAGGCCACTACTGAGCCATCGTGATAGATTTGCATGGAGGTGGCCTGTTATTGTTTATCAAACATGCACTTTGGGTTTGCTTGATGTTTCCTTACTGTTTTGGAAGGTCAATGATCATAGGAAGGTGCTCTCTAGCTACCACGTGGACAGCTGTCAGAAATTTGTAAAAATTCAACAAATGCTTGGTAACGACAGTATGAATGACCAGCCACAGGGAAAATGGCAGCAGTTGGGGGCAGCGGCAGTCACATGGTAAGTGGATTGTGGTTGGACCATGTGTGGCAATGGACCCTTATGGTGACCACTAATGATGCAATCTTTTTTGTCCCATCTTACCAAACCTACATAGTAGCAGGATAAGCAGAGTGAATATAGTTTGAATGGATACTTTAGGTAGTGCCCTATATTACATAGAAATTGTAAGATTGGACAAAAAAGATTGTATAATTAGTGGTCACTCACCTTTATGCGGCAGTTATTTTCACGGCTTCAAGACCGGACGTCTCTGGCCCCTTAACCCTTTGCCGACCGCTCCACACCAATCGGCGTGAATGCGGTGGCAGCCCCAAGACCGCTCCACGCCGACTGGCGGGTACAGCCTTCTATGGGGCTAACAGGAGATCGCGCACACATTCCTGCTTGGAAGACGGAGCTCCTTCATTCACCCAGCGGTGTTTGCCGCTCGGAGACTGTTAGACGGTGAAACCACCATCTATTTATATAGTACAGCGCTGCGGTCTACGGCAGCGCTGTACTGAGGACAGCTGCGTGACACGGCGGTCCCCCTGGGGCACACAGAACAGAAGCAATCCGCTGTGATAGGCTGAATCCTACCACAGCCGATCGCTATAATTGGCTGACGGGGGGAGGGAGGATGGGAGGGAGAGGGAAAAAAAAAATAAAAAATACAAACATTTAATTAAAAAAAACATATTTATAAAAAAATAAACAAACATGCTTAGGGCGATCTGACCCCACCAACAGAAAGCTCTGTTGGTGGGGAGAAAAGGGGGGAGGGAATCACTTTTTCATGAAAAATGGCCTGGTCTTTAGGGGGGTTTAACACTGCGGTCCTCAAGTGGTTAACGTGAACCTCAACCGAAAGGCAAAAAAAAGTCTTTCACTTACCTAGGGCTTCTACCAGTCCCCTGAAGCCTCCCGGCACCCACGCCGGTCCTCAATGATCCTCAGGGCCCCCACTGCAGCTTAGTTTTGCTTTCTGCGCAGGTGCAGTGGCCCGCCGACTCTCTGTAGGCAGAAAATGAAACTAAGCCGCGGCAGGGGACCAGAGGATCGTTGAGTAGCAGCGCGGACACAGGACAGCTGCAGGGGGCTGGTAGAAGCCCCAGGTAAGTGGAATTCTTTTTTTTTTGCCTTTCTGTTTAGGTTCACTTTAAGGGGCCAGAGACATCTGGTCCAGAAATCGATAAAATACCCGCAGCATAAACGTTCACTTTAAGGACCAGAGTTGTCCTTTCTCTTTGTAAATAGTTATTACTGTGATTGGCTCACAGTAATCACAAGGTCAGGAGCCAATGAAATTGAGATACGGAGATCTGCTGTCAGCGTGATAAAGAGGAGCGTGCGGGCTGCAGTGATGAGACAGCAGCTGAAACGGTGGGAATGGCGCATGCATGTGGAAAGGGGGAAGTTGAAATCTACACAGGCTTAGGCAGACATAAACAGGGTATAGATTTCAACTACGCTGATCTGAAAGCAGTAAAGTACTACTAAATGCTATAAATGTGTTTGTTTTTTTTAGTAAACACAAGTTTCATTTTTAGTGTTCAAAAAGATACTTTATTGATGATAAGCATTAAAGATTATAAGCTTGAGCAGGCATTCAACAATGCAAAAGTAGAATTGTTACTGTACCAAATTTGCAAACATTGAACAATAGTAACAAATCATGAGAACAACATATATGAAACATAAGCAGCATAGAAAGCATAAGTGATTGACTAGAAAGCAGCTTAGTCATAGTACATATATTGACTGTAAAGCCATCAACCTACAAGTGAGTTTCATTCGTTTTAATCCTAAAATTCATATTCCTTTGTGTCAGCAAATGCTAACAACCTTGAGTTGGTCACACCAGGAAAAGGACCTCAGCTGCTGCGATGGTTGCTGCCCTTGTTATCTTTTATACAAGCAGCATCATTAACCAGATTATTATTGTGAAAGAGGATAGATGGAAACATATGAAAAGTAGATAATCATGTTAATTGCTAGTAGTTACTAATATCACAAGCTGCTCTCTTTTAAGTAAACTTACCGTATGTTGTTTTATTTTTTTGTAAACTTGGGGTTTTTTTAATTTAAACGTACAAATGTGTTACTACTGGGATCAATTATATCTTTTTATTCAGTTGCTACTCTCTGAGGAACGCAAAAGGGTCCATAAATGGAATAAATATCTGGACACTTGCAGGTTCGTTGCTGCAGACAGGTCAGGAGGACCATGGACAAATCCATGTAGCTCAAATTTCAGCAGTTTCACAAGCATGATGTATACATCCCTTGATCAAGAGGCTATGGTCAACCAAAACACTCTCTGGAAAAAGCCTGAAGCACTTTCAGAAACGTGTGGTTGATCTGGATGTGAGCTGGAACTACTGAAGGTAGCAGAATGATGCTGGTGATGGTAGCACACTAGTCATCTGGATGCACAGAGGATGTGTCTCCAGAGGAACTGGAGTTTGGCCTGTACATGGCTGACCTAGGCTACGCATGGTCACTACAGCCAATGCACTTGATTATGTGGATTGCCCGATTGGTGGTAAAGCATTTCTACCACATCTTAAAGTGAGAATTCAAAACAAAAACCAGATACTTACCTAAGGAGAGGAAAGGCTCTGGGTTCTATATAGAGCCCAGTCTCCTCTGTCCTTGGTCCCCCGCAGGTTCCCCGTTCGAATCTCCTGCTGCAGGAGACTTCAACAGTCTTCGGAAGCACTCGGGCTCCTGAAGATCGCTGGCTCTGTACTGCGCACATGCGAGTGCTCAAGAGAGGGGGCTCGTGCACACGCAGTAAGGAGCAGTCCGTCTTTGGTTGCCCAAGTCCTTCCGAAGACTGTCGAAGCCCAGGAGTAGCGGAAGAGAGTAGTCTACGACCGATTGGTCAAAGATTGCTAACGGAGGAGCCTGCGGGGGAACGCGGACACGATCAGGAGACCCAGAAGGCTCTATAGGACCCAGAGCCTTCCCTCTCCTTAGGCGAGAATGTTTTTTATTTTTCGCTTCAGACTCCCTTTAAGGCTGGATACTGCATGCGTTGCACAACACACACATTCTAATACCTGTATTATCAGTTTTAAAATTTGCTATGACTTTCTCGTTGTTTATATACATTTTAGATGATGTCAGTAATTTGGTTATCCAAGCCTCTCCTGTGCAGAGTCCATAACAAAATAAACTGATTTTGTTCATTATGTATAGGAGCTAAAGAGACAGGAAATCAAAACAGCAATTACTGCTGAATTCACCTCAACCTTACCTTTCCATTTCCACCGATATACAAAAAAAGAAAAGTTTATTCAAATCTGCAATGAGAGAACATTTTCAAAAAAAGTTTATTTTCAGAACTGAAGTTTTAAGGCTTTCAGGCCTGTAGGAATATCCACTCACAAATCAGCTCCAATGCCCCAATCTGCCTCCACACGCTTCACCCCTATGTGGCGCGGGACTCTTCAAGAGGTGAGAGACAACACCTACCCGACTTTGGTTACACCCAGGCCTTTAGTGTGCAAGGTATTGGAGCTGAATGCAGGGTGAGCGAATAAACTTCCAGGCCTAAACAAGAATACAGGGTAGCAAAGTCCAGCAACAGTCCAGGGTCATACATGGGTAAACAGACATCGCAGTACAGGAGGGCTAGGCAGGAGACAGGTCAAAGAACATATCCGAGGTCAAGGCAGGCAGCAAACAGTCGTAAAGATAATCCAGGCGATTAGTTGGTTCAGGCAACAGACAAGGGGAATCCAGTAGACGAGCAGAGGTCAAAATCCAGATAATCCAAAATAATAACAGCAAGTAAAGAGCGCAACCAGCAAGCTAAAGCTATCACGGGCAACATGCAACTATCACAGCAAGGATTAAATACTGACAGCATCCAATCAGTGGCCTGCCACATGCACACAAAAGCCAATCACACACAGGCATTAATCTTGTTTAAGTATCAGCTGAGAGAGAGATCAGCTGACACGGGTTGCAATACATGTCAACTGACTAACCAGTACTGACCAGCAAAACATCCTGACTGTGTGTCAGCTATAGCATAGTAGTAGCTAAGAGATAAGCCTCTGACATGAGAGACCAGGATTCAATCCCAGCCAGGGTCAGCATGCATATATTATTATTTATTACATAAACCCCTGCCTAAGTGTCAGCTGACTCTACCTCTGTCGCCACCTCAGACCATTCTGCGGCCAAGAGGAGCGATCCCTTACAAAGGCTAAGCTACACAAGCAAACAGAGACCCCAGAACCATGAAAATGCTGCCTGTTTTGCCTGTGATCCTCTCCTGCAGTACATCATTCAAGTTGGTCACATGGTAAAATTGCTGGCTGCTCCATGAAACATTGATACTACTTTGTTTTTTACCAAGCGGCGCCATATAAGGAGTAAATCTGGCCCTGTTTATTGGCCACCTTTAAACATGTGCTTAATATGATGTCTGAAAGTGCTGGAGTTGTAGCTTTGATTTCCAAGTCAACAGGCCCAGATTTACATCACAGGGGCCCATAGGCACAGATCTGGCACCGCAAACTTCGCCCTCCATGAACCTGCAAACCCCTGTCGAACTGCAACGCAAGTGTGCTAGCTGGCCCAACTGTCTCCTCTCCCTTACCTACCATTGCTGACATAAGTAGCTACAGGTGCCCTTTAGAATTAGGTAGCTGGAGGTGCCCCTGACTGAAGGGAGATCTCGTCAGTGGAATGCTGAGAGCCAGGTGAGTAACCTCTAATTTACACTCTGATCAGGACTCTGCATAGTGGCGAAGGGAGGAAGTCGCCTCTCCAACATCAGGCGCCTGTAGGCATGTGTCTACATTGCCTTGTGGTAAATCAAGGCCCTGCATGAGCAGTTATATGTTATCCTTGTATTTGCTTGGCATCCTCCCTCCTCTATATTGGTGGGTTAATCAGCATCCACCCTCACATCTTAGGTGTGTCTCTGTATGGCTAGGATCGCTTGGGACAAAGGTCCTTTTAGGACAGGGATGCTGAGAGTGTTTTAGTGTACCCTGTAAGAACATGGACTATGTTGTTTTTATATAAATAAGTTAAATTATGACAGCAACACATCAAGCACATATGCTTTTTCATCCCAATTATAATTACAATAAAATAATTATGGAACAAGGTTTGGTGGAGCCACCTCGTGTCCTGTTGATGTTTTTCCTGCAGATTACAGAAGGTCAACAATGACATATGATTTCATGATTTCCCAGGAAAGTCATGACAGAAATGATCTGGCTGTAAATTGTCTTTTATCTCAGTTATACAGTATAGATTACCTCCACAAGCAATTAAACCCCACCCACATCCATATTAAGAAATTGTGTTAGTGGTGCATCCGGATGTAACGTACGTAGCAATACAGAAGGCAGCAATTACATGAGATTGAATTTGCTGAGATTCATAGCTGGCACCATCCAACTGCTTAACCACTTCAGGGCTACATGGATCCGTAATGCAAGCTATTTAGATTGCAGTCCCTTATTGTAATAACCAGCACCAGCAAGTCATGGCCAGCAAAGGTAGCAACAGGGAAACAGATGTATTCATATGTTTGCTCAGAAAAAAAAAATAAATAAATATATACACATAGATAAATATATACTGCAAATATAAATAGAGAAGCTAGGCTCAGTATTATTGCAACACATGTTTTAACTTGATCACAGAACGTCTTGCCTGGAGTGGCAGAAAGTCTAGGCAGAAATGCAAGAAACAGCCCTCTCCACAAGTTACCCTCCTGGGAATTCTTAAAGAGAGCTTAAGTCACTCTACAAAATCAGTTTTACTTACCGGGGGCTTCTACCAGCCCCCTGCAGTCGGCCTAAGCGCAAGCTGGTACTCTAGGATGCTCCGGTCCCCCACTGCAGATCAGTTTCGCTTTTGGCAACAACAGGCCACTGCGGCTGCGCTGTCCAGGTCGCGCAAGTCCTCATTTGCGCTCCTGGCGCCTGGAGTGTCCTGCACAGGTGTAGTAGAGATTTTCTCGTAGTGGCCGGTGACAAGCTCAATCGGCGAAATCAAAACTGAGCTGCGGCGGGGGGCCGGAGCATCCTAGAGTTCATGGCCGGCTGCAGGGGGCCTGGAAGAAGCCGCAGGTAATTAAAATTGCATTTTTTAGAGTGACTTAAGTAGCCCTTTAATGAGGAGACTTGGTCCAAACAGCATACCGATAGATCTATCATAAGGAAGGTCTGCTTTTTTTTGCCAACAAGGTCATTATATTAAAGGGAACCTAAACTGAGAAGGATATGGATTTTTCCTTTTAAAATAATACCAGTTGCCGGACTCTCCTGCTGGTCCTGTGTCTCTAATACTTTTAGCCACAACCCCTCAACAAGCATGCAGATCAGGTGGTCTGACTGAAGTCAGACTGGATTAGCTGCATGCTTGGTTCAGGTGTGTCATTCGGCCACTACTGCAGCCAAAGAGATCAGCAGGACTGCCAGGCAACTGGTATTGTTTAAAAGGAAACATCCATATCCCTCTGTTTAGGTTCCCTTTAAATTGGATGAACTCCAGAGTCCCAGAGGTAGCTATGTGGAAGAAAATTATGAACGCTAATCTGGCATTGGAGACAATTACTTTTAAAAATAGGGATTGCCAGAAAAGGTTTTACAGAATTTGGGACTGTTGGCTAAACTAGAGAGCCCATATACGATTACTGATTCTTATGAGATGTGACAGCACTAGTCCAAATTCGGGGAGAATCTAATGTTTAGTTTACTTAATATTTATGGTATTTGTTCTTTTGATGGGACTTGGTCTATGACATCTGATAGTTATACGTGTTATGTTTAATAATTGTTTACTTATTAGTTGATTTGATTACCCTGACAAAGACATGGTACATTTCCTGAGCAGTGTGATCAGATGTGAGGATGTAAACTTCTTATAGACAATAGGCTTGATTCTCAAAGCGGTGCTAACAGTTAGCACCCTGGTGAAAAGCCCCTTATCATGCCTAAACTAAGTTTAGGCGTGATAAGTTTAAGCACCAACTGGGTTAGCACGGCAGTGCACAGCTGATCAAAAGTTTTGCGCTAGCAAAGTCTGGTGCACTTCGTATAGAGTTTAATGTCGCTGCTTTGCACGCGGGACTTTGTGCGCGATCTAAACTTATCACACCTAAACTTATCACACCTAAACTGGCTTTTCACCAGCGTGGTGCAATGGTTATCACGCCTAAAGTCTTTTACTAGGTTAGCACCGCTTTGTGAATCGAGCCCAATGATTGATTATGTTATATTGCATTGATGTAAATGTGTAATATTTTCTTGTTGGATAAAACAAGTTAAAAAAAAAAAAGATACTTACCTCAGTAGAAGGAAGTCTCTGGATAGTTCCCCACCCCCCTTGCTTTTCTAGCTCTGGGACCCTCTAAACATTGCCATAAAGGAGAGGAGGGTCCTGGTGAGCAGCAGTGTGCTGGAGGAGGATCAGAGAAGAATTTTGTGCACGTGATCAGATATACCATGTGGTATGCATGCAACATGCCCCAAAGGAATTTATTTGGGAGAAACAGGACAAGCTCTGTGTGAGCGTATGAACCAGCACAGGTTCACAATTAACAAAAACATAATTTATCCTGATCTCTAAGTGCCTAGTGTCAGGCCTGTCTGGTTACCTGCTATAAGTCAGGCTGTATGCCCACATGACTGACCTATAGCAGCCCAGTAGAGTTGGGCCGAACCTCCGATTTTAGGTTCGCGAACCGGGTTCGCGAACTTCCGCGGAAGGTTCGGTTCGCGTTAAAGTTCGCGAACCGCAATAGACTTCAATGGGGATGCGAACTTTGAAAAAAAAAAATAATTATGCTGGCCACAAAAGTGATGGAAAAGATGTTTCAAGGGGTCTAACACCTGGAGGGGGGCATGGCGGAGTGGGATATACGCCAAAAGTCCCCAGGAAAAATCTGGATTTGACGCAAAGCAGCGTTTTAAGGACAGAAATCATATTGAATGCTAAATGACAGGCCTAAAGTGCTTTAAAACATCTTGCATGTGTATATGTTACGGCCAGAACCCGAAGTTTGGCC
Organism: Hyperolius riggenbachi; assembly: GCF_040937935.1. Classification (NCBI taxonomy): domain Eukaryota; kingdom Metazoa; phylum Chordata; class Amphibia; order Anura; family Hyperoliidae; genus Hyperolius; species Hyperolius riggenbachi. The sequence goes on along the minus strand of NC_090651.1, from coordinate 114,287,750 downwards.
ACTTCTAGTTCTGGCCGGCCACTTCGGGTTCTGGCCGGCCAATTCGCGAAGTGCCCGCTGCGCTGCGGCCAATGTTAGAAACGGATCGTTTACTCTGATATGAATGTATCTTCTGGCCGCAGCGCAGCGGCCAAACGTATTAATTTGTTGCAATTTTTAAGCCGGCGGCAATGTAACGATTCAAGCCGCCGGCTTTTTCATCTGCCTCATCTCTCTCCCTCTCTCTTCTTATGGGCAGCCGGGCGGGGACACGCGTGTCCCTCCGGAGTCGTTCGTCGCGGCAGGGAAGCCTGCCGTTCTTGCAGAGCGGGTGCTGGCAGAAGCAATGTCTGCAGCCTCCCCGCTCTGCTGCCCCTGCTGCGACGAACGACTCCCGGGGGGACTCGCGTGTCCCCCCCCCCGCCGGCTGGCCATAAGAAGAGAGAGGGAGAGAGATGAGGCAGATGAAAAAGCCGGCGGCTTGAATCGTTACATTGCCGCCGGCTTAAAAATTGCAACAAATTAATACGTTTGGCCGCTGCGCTGCGGCCAGAAGATACATTCATATCAGAGTAAACGATCCGTTTCTAACATTGGCCGCAGCGCAGCGGGCACTTCGCGAATTGGCCGGCCAGAACCCGAAGTGGCCGGCCAGAACTAGAAGTGGCCAAACTTCGGGTTCTGGCCGTAACATATACATAAATCAGGTAGTGTAATTAAGGTACTGCTTCACACTGACACACCAAACTGTTCACTGAACAGAACAGGTATGCAGTGGCGGGTTCACTAAACAGGTATACAGTGGTGGGTCCACTGAACAGAACAGGTATGCAGTGGCGGGTCCACTGAACAGAACAGGTATGCAGTGGTGGGTTCACAGAACAGGTATGCAGTGGTGGGTTCACAGAACAGGTATGCAGTGGCAGGATCACTGAACAGGTATGCAGTGGTGGGTGGGTTCACAGAACAGGTATGCAGTGGCAGGATCACTGAACAGGTATGCAGTGGTGGGTGGGTTCACAGAACAGGTATGCAGTGGCAGGATCACAGAACAGGTATGCAGTGGTGGGTTCACAGAACAGGTATGCAGTGGCAGGATCACTGAACAGGTATGCAGTGGTGGGTGGGTTCACAGAACAGGAATGCAGTGGCAGGATCACTGAACAGGTATGCAGTGGTGGGTGGGTTCACAGAACAGGTATGCAGTGGCAGGATCACTGAACAGGTATGCAGCCAGGAAAAGCTAAGCCTAACTAATCTTTCCCTATGAGAGACAGACAGCAGCTCGCCCTACTCTCTCTAATGCAGGCACACGAGTGGCCGTAATGGCCGCCGCTGCCTGCCTTATATAAGGGGGGTGGGGCTCCAGGGGCTAGTGTAGCCTAATTGGCTACACTGGGCCTGCTGACTGTGATGTAGAGGGTCAAAGTTGACCCTCATAGTGCATTGTGGGGCGAACCGAACTTCCGGAAACGTTCGCCTGCGGGAGGCGAACGCGAACCACCGAAGTTCGCCGGGAACCGTTCGCCGGCGAACCGTTCGGCCCAACTCTATAGCCCAGCCCTAACGCCTGCGTAGACTCCTGCCTAATACAAATTACAATACCCTGCAGGCAGATGTAGCATACAATCTGACAGACAGCAATCACCAAATACAGCAATGAGCAATGCGACACAGTATACTTAATAGTCACCTGAGGCCTATAGGCTGAGGCAGTCCAGATTATGGCAAATATAGCAGGCTGTGGCTTAAGTATTTAATCACTAAACAGATGCGTGGTCGATAACAGGTCAGAGTCAGTCCAGGCAGAGTTCATGGAAATCCTTTAACAAGCAGAGGTTGATCCAGGCTGCAATCAGGGAAATTCAGGTACTAGCTGAGTCGGCAACGGGTAATCCAATAGAGAAGCGTGGTCAGGGACAGGCAGAGGTTGGCAACAATAAGGCAATCTGAAAGAAGCTTAGTCAACACAAGTCGGCAGCAAGACAGGCAACTTGGTGTGAGCGCAGTCTCAGCAACAAGCCCAGCGTAGGCTATCACGGGCGATAACTGAGGGCGCTCACCTTACTTTTATACCAGGACTAACCAATCAACATAAAGGGAATCTAAAGTAACCAATTGCTAAGCGGCATGTCAGCAGGTCAGCTGACACACCGTGCACCCACGATGTCACTGTTTTCAGCAGCCTAGCCAATGGGAGTTGAGCGCTCTGCGCTCCACTGACATCAGAGCCTCGCCGAGATCCGGAGGCTTGCGCCTCAGCGTGGATCTCGGCATTCTGCCACCATAGGTGGCGAGATCTTACACCTAGACATTTAGCTCACAGGTACACAGCTTAAAGCGGACCTGAACTCAGAACTTCCTCTCAGCTCTAAAAGATCTGCAACAGCATAATAACCTTTAAAGGACCACTATCACGAAAATGCTAAAATTTAAAATACATGTAGGTGTTGGACTAGCCCATCTCCTCATGGGCGATTCTCAGGGTTTTCTTTATTTTCAAAAGCACTTAGTAGTAAATGGCAGTTAATCCATCCAACTGCCAAAAAAAGTGTGCAGTGAGCAGGGAGGCTGGGCAGCATCTTAGTATAAATCTTTTTGCAGAGAGTGTTTATATAAACAATAAAAACCATGCTGAGAATCCCCCATGAAGAGATGGGCTAGTCCAAAACCTGTCCGTTCTGTCAGATTTCTATTTCCCACTGTAAGTGACAGAAACATAGGAAAAAGGTAATTTATAATTCATTTTACTCTGGAAGAATTGTACTTATGTATGTGTTTACATGTATTCTAAATTTTAGCATTTTCGCGATAGTCGTCCTTTAAAGGATAATTAAACATCTGAACTAATTTGTGCATAACACAAGTAGACAATCATAAATAAACAACAGGAGACCAAATGCTAATTCACTTCTGCATGTATTATGTATAAAAACTTCTCTGATCACACAAAGTTTTCTTACATTGCACAACCCCCTTTAAAACATACAACACATTGATTTCACACTATTCTGGGCCCTCTTATTGCACTATTGGGTCTATGTGCCTTGTATCAAGTTCACCCCTCTAATATACAGTTCCAATTACCAAGCTTGGATTATGGATTGTAATTTAGTGCAGATCTTAACTGGCCAGCAGTGTAACTCACGTGTCAGAATGTTGCCGTGCTTGAAAAGTTTGAGTCCGCAAGTGTCTGGGGGTCCGGGTCCAGGGGCCGCAAAGAGACCGTACGGGTCTCTGCGGTGGCCACAAGTTGCCACCAGTTGCGGATCCGGAATGTATCAGTTCCGGCTACAATAAAGTAGCCGGAACTAGATACATTGCAGTGCCAAAAAGGCACCGCAAGCATGGGGGATACCGGCGTATAGTCCGGGCACCCCAAGTGGCATAGGACCGGTGCTGGAAGCATCCGGTCCTATTGCCAGTGTGATGAGAAACATCCGTTTCTCATTGCACAGCATGGCCGCATGTTCGGGTCAGGATCTGGCCCGGGTGCGTGGGTCGGATGATCCGGAACCGAAAAATAGCGCATGTTGGAAAAGTGTCCGGAGTCCGGATCCAATCCGGACTCGAACCGCAAGTGTGAATGGGGCCTTACAGAATTCTGATTATTAGGTGATCTGCAGTATCACCTATAATGCAGATATATACCTGATTATATGATCATCTGCAGAATCACCAATAATACAAGTATACAAACAGCTAATGCGATAGTAAAGTATAGTGCTTGGTGCAACAGTAGCACTGATAGGTTTAGTTATGCCACACCAGAGGAGCTGGTGGGCACTAACAGTACAAAACCCCTCACCAGAGACTAGGGCCCTCTGGTGAGAGTAGAGTGGTCAGACTAAACGAGTTGGCAACAGACTGGCAGATATGGTACAAAGTCAGAAGGCAAAGGCAAGAAGGTTTTAACAGGCAGAGTCAGCAACAAGATTAGATGGGCAGAAGTGCAGAATCACTGAGAGTAAGAATAGTCAGAACGAGCAAGAGTCATACACAGATAATACAATATTCAATTATGATTATGGCTATCAAACAATCCTATCACTGTGTGAAATCCCCGGTTTCCTCCCAGATCAAAGCACTCCGGTCTGAGCGCTAACACGAAGTATTCACAACAGCAGACAAGTTGCGAGTGATTCAGGGAAGCTTAAGAAGCAGAGGAGACCCCGCCGGCACGCCCCCTGTCATTAACCAATGAGGAGCGGCGAGCGTCTCCTCTGACGTCAGCCGGTCAGCTGACTCGCCTCCTCCCCGCATAAAGGTCTCGTCTGTGCGCACGCGCACGCGACATTGCAACCCTATGTGCTGCTGACAAATCCGTCCTCGGCGTGCTAGACGCCCGAAGACCAGACAGATCGCTAGGCAGGGAGATGGAGGCAGCTGCGGTGGTATCGCTGTTCACCGCAGCTGTCTCTTCCGTGTTTGTTACACCTGGCAGGTCCCTGCCGCTGACTCACCGGCGTGCAGGGCGGCAAGAGGAGGACGTGTCTCAGTGCGCGCTCCGTCCATGCAATAATAGTCACATGTCTCACTGCATGACAGCTGATTGCTGAAAAGCTGAACACCAATTGGTGGGATGTTGTATTTGAATCAGGTAAGTGCTCTGGTCTTGACCCATGATAGCCTATGCTGGGCTTGTAGCTGAGATTGCGCTCACACCAAGTGCCTTGTCTTACTGCAGATTGTCTGTCTCTTGACAAAGCTTCTTGCAGATCTGATACCTCGTTGCCGACCCGAATTGAACTTGACTACTCTTCTTCTGATCTTCTGTTAACGACCCGGCTTGTACCTGGCCTTGCATCTACTGGATTCCCTGATTGTTTAAGGACCTTGTATGAAAGCTGCCTGCCCTGATCCCGGCCTGTCTGACCTTGCATCTGTATTGTGATTATACTTTTGTCTGGATTGCCTCAGTCCATAGCCCTCAGATGACTATTCAATTACTGTACCTGCTTTTTCTTGCTGTGTTTGGTGAATGCTATATGCCAGGTTGTATGCTACATCTACCTGCAGGATTGTGTAGTTTGTTTGCTAGGCAGGAGTGTCCGCAAGTGTTAGGGCTGGGTTATAGGCCAGTCATATGAGCATACAGTCTGGCCTATAGCAATAGCCAGGCAAGCCTGACAGTGTTTTTTTCTGAGACTGCACTTTATCCTAAAAAAATCTTTTCTTCATTCCCTGCAAAACAATCTATGCTCAACCGTATTAAACTCACAGCCACATTTTTTCTGACCTAAACATTTTTCAAACAGATAGCCTTACACTCCAAAATTACTCCAAAAAGAAGAGATTTTTTTGGCCATGGAGACCCAGGAAAGTCCAGGGGATCTGAGGGAAATGATACAAGTAGAAGGCATGGTCACTAGAGCGCGATCAAATGCCTTGTAAGATCAGACAAAGAAAGCTAGAGAAACATGGTCTCAATGTAGTGAATCTCACGACATGACAGCTGACAAACAGGTTTTTGTGTTAAGTAGGGGCTTGAGTTTTTTGCCCCACTATTCCTCCCACTACGAGGAGGAATTTGAGGTATACAAAGATTAGAATCTTTTTTTAGAAAGAGTTTTATTAAAAAAAGATGTATGCCCCTAAAGTGGAGACGCTCATGACTGAGCAGGTAGTATGTTAAGAGGAAAACAGTGGTAGCTCTCGTGATACTGAGATTTATTGATGACCTTGAGTTTGAGGAAGAAATGGAAAATCAGAGTCAGAAAATGCACACAGATGTAAAGATGAAGACTAGATTTATGCCCCCACTGTCCTCTAATACAGTGTTTCCCAACCTTTTCCAGCCCGGGGAACACTGTCTGACCAAATTTTTCTCCGGGGAACGGCGCGCGCGCGCGCGGTGGGGGCGATGCGGCCCCCGGTTGTTTGCGCGACCTAGTGGACAGTGCCGCTATGGGGGGGGGGGGGGGGGGGGCTGGGGTGCGGCTGCATAGCTGGCATAGTTGCCCCAGTGTAGGGAGTTTAGTTGCCTCAGTATAGTGCCCCAGTATAGCCAGTATAGTGCCCCAGTATAGCCAGTATAGCCCCCCAGTATAGCCAGTATTGTGCCCCAGTATAGCTAGTATAGTGCCCCAGAATAGCCAGTTTAGTGCCCCAGTATAGTGCCCCAGTATAGCCAGTATAGTGCCCCAGTATAGCCCCCCAGTATAGCTAGTATAGTGCCCCAGTATAGCTAGTATAGTGCCCCAGTATAGCCAGTATAGTGCCCCAGTATAGCCAGTATAGTACCCCAGTATAGCCCCCCCAGTATAGCCAGTATTGTGCCCCAGTATAGCTAGTATAGTGCCCCAGAATAGTGCCCCAGTATAGCCAGTTTAGTGCCCCAGTATAGTGCCCCAGTATAGCCAGTATAGTGCCCCAGTATAGCCCCCCAGTATAGCTAGTATAGTGCCCCGGTATAGCCAGAATAGTGCCCCAGTATAGCTAGAATAGTGCCCCAGTATAGCCAGTTTAGTGCCCCAGGATAGCCAGTATAGTACCCCAGAATAGTGCCCCAGTATAGCCAGTTTAGTGCCTCCCGCCCGTCCCCGCGGCCGCCGCTGTTATTACCTTGTTAACAGCGGCCGCTCTCCCCTCTCCGGCGCGTGTATATTCAAGCAGCGTATCTCCGGCTGCTCTGTGTGATGCACTGATGCGGAAGAAAGGAGGGCAGCGGCTTCCTGTAACGGCGATATATGTATCGCCGTTACTATGGTAACCGAGCCCTGCCTCCTTCCGCATCAGTGCATCACACAGAGCAGCCGGAGATACGCTGCTAGCATATACATGGTCTGGAGAGGGGAGAGCGGCCGCTGCTAAGGTAATAACAGCGGCGGCCGCAGGGACGGGCGGGAGGGGGGATAAGAGCACGGCACACCAGGCAACGTTCCGCGGCACACTAGTGTGCCGCGGAACAGCGGTTGGGAAACACTGCTCTAATAGATCAACTGCCATATTTTTGGAAGTAATGGAAAAGGATCTCAAAACAATTGATTGGGGTAGAAGAGTTGAACAGAATGTATCTAAGAGTCAGCAAGAAACATTAAACAAATTCAAAAATATGAGTGACGCTGTCATAAAAAAAGTGTTAAGGGGGGAAACCTAGTTTTGATGCCGGTTGAAATGTATAAAGAAGAAGCAGAGAGACTCCTAGGTGATGAAAATTGTTATACCCAGGTTAGAGGGAATCCATTCAACAAATTGGTGGAAGAGATAAACGTAAAACTTTCATGGGGTTACGTGGAGGGTATCCTTTCTGAAAAAGAGTACAAATAAATGGAGGTTAAAGAATTTAATATTCCAACATTTTATACTATCCCCAAAACCCATAAAAGCATGGAAAAGCCCCCAGGGAGACCAATAATCTTGGGAAATGGTGGGCCCTTGGAAAGGGTTGCCCAATACCTTGACCAAAAATTAAAACCGGTGGTAGTCTCTCTGCCTTCCTATGTAAAAGACACTATGGAAGTGCTCAATAAAATAGAAAAGGTCACTATACCAGATGACTGCACTTTATGTAGAGTCACTTTTTACCTCAATTCCTCACTGAAGAGGTTTAGAAGCAGTTAGGGATGAGCGTAATGACCTAATTACGAATTTCCGAAATTTCGCGAAATTACTACAATTACGATTTTAGCAGTAATCGAAATTTCGTAATTTTCGCAAATTACGCAAATTTTCGTAATTACGATTACGAAATTTAGTATTTTAAAGTTTGCAAAGGTTTCTATCCCTCTAGATGCCTAAAATGAATAACCAACCAACCAACCAACCTCCTCCTCCTCCTCCTCCTCCTCCCTCTCTCTCTCCCTCTCTCTCTCTCCCTCTCTCCCTCTCCCTCTCTCTCTCCAGAGATCTGTAGTATTTCAAAACCATACTCACATTCATGACATGTCCAGGGATCAAACCCAGGCCAACCACATGGAAGACAGCTATGCTCACCACCATACCACCAAACACACACTAAATAGACTGCTAACCTAAATCTTACTTGTAGACAGTCATATGAGACACATGCTGGGTGCAGGGCTTTGTGATTGGACCATGCGATAGAGTGAGGTGCAAAAATGAAATCATGCCTTTGGTTCAATTCCATCCAGGCATGTCTTTTCCTTTTGCGTTCAACAGTTGTCCAAACAGAGCCAACAGAGCCCCAGATAGCCATGTAGAGTTAGGTCACAGCTAGCCTGGCTGTGGTGCAATTGGTTAGTGTGTCTGGCTGGTAACAGCAAGGTTACAGGTTCGATTCCATCCAGGCATGTCTTTTCCTTTTGCGTTCAACAGTTGTCCAAACAGAGCCAACAGAGCCCCAGATAGCCATGTAGAGTTAGGTCACAGCTAGCCTGGCTGTGGTGCAATTGGTTAGTGTGTCTGGCTGGTAACAGCAAGGTTACAGGTTCAATTCCATCCAGGCATGTCTTTTCCTTTTGCGTTCAACAGTTGTCCAAACAGAGCCAACAGAGCCCCAGATAGCCATGTAGAGTTAGGTCACAGCTAGCCTGGCTGTGGTGCAATTGGTTAGTGTGTCTGGCTGGTAACAGCAAGGTTACAGGTTCAATTCCATCCAGGCATGTCTTTTCCTTTTGCGTTCAACAGTTGTCCAAACAGAGCCAACAGAGCCCCAGATAGCCATGTAGAGTTAGGTCACAGCTAGCCTGGCTGTGGTGCAATTGGTTAGTGTGTCTGGCTGGTAACAGCAAGGTTACAGGTTTGATTCCATCCAGGCATGTCTTTTCCTTTTGCGTGCGCGCGCTGCGCCATTGAACCCCATGGGGTATTTTGCGTGCGTAAAACTTTACGCATGCAAAACTTTGTGCTCGGTGTTTGGACAACTGTTGAACTCAAAAGGAAAAGACATGCCTGGATGGAATCGAACCTGTAACCTTGCTGTTACCAGCCAGACACACTAACCAATTGCACCACAGCCAGGCTAGCTGTGACCTAACTCTACATGGCTATCTGGGGCTCTGTTGGCTCTGTTTGGACAACTGTTGAACGCAAAAGGAAAAGACATGCCTGGATGGAATCGAACCTGTAACCTTGCTGTTACCAGCCAGACGCACTAACCAATTGCACCACAGCCAGCCTAGCATTTAGCATTGTGAAACCATCCTCTGCTAGGCATGATTTCATTTTTGCACCTCACTCTATCGCATGGTCCATGGTCCAATCACAAAGCCCTGCACCCAGCATGTGTCTCATATGACTGTCTACAAGTAAGGTTTAGGTTAGCAGTCTATTTAGTGTGTGTTTGGTGGTATGGTGGTGAGCATAGCTGTCTTCCATGTGGTTGGCCTGGGTTTGATCCCTGGACATGTCATGAATGTGAGTATGGTTTTGAAATACTACAGATCTCTGGAGAGAGAGAGAGAGAGAGAGAGAGAGAGAGAGAGAGAGAGAGAGAGGGAGGGAGGGAGGGAGGGAGGGGGCGGCTGGCTGTGCTATTCATTTTAGGCATCTAGAGGGATAGAAACCCTTACAAACCTGAAAAAGTAAAATTTCAGTTGGAGACACGAAATTCGTAATTACGGGAGTGAAATTTCGATTACGAAATTGTAAATTACGATTTGAAAATTAATTACGAAATTACGAATTTGGGTCGTAATGTTAAATTTCGCATTCGTAATAAAAGCAGTTCGAAATTTCGAAAATTTCGGCTCATCCCTAGAAGCAGTATTCTTCTTTTTGGAAAAACATTATGGAAGGACACAGGGCCGGCCTTAGGTTTCACTGCACCTGGATTTCGGTGCCCCCCCTCATCCTCTTTGCGCGCGATCACACATACGCACGCACACACACAGGCCCATATATAGCACCAACAATTTGCAACGCTCGTTATAGCTGTGGTGCGTCCCTCCCCCAAAAATGCCCTCAGACTCAGTATAGGTAGGTAGCCAGGTATAGGTGTCCTCAGCATAGGATCTCATGTGCAGGTGCCCTCAGTGTAGGTAGCCAGGCATAGGTAGTATAGTTGCCGCAGTAAAGGTAGCTAGTATAGTAGCCCTCAGTATAGGGAGTATAGTTACCCCAGTATAGGTAGCTAGTATAGTTGCTCCCAGTGTAAGTAGCATAGTTGTCCCCATATAAGTAGCATAGCTGCCCCCAGTGTAGGTAGGTTAGTTGGCCCCAGTGTAGTAGCATAGTTGCCCCCAGTGTAGTAGCATAGTTGCCCCTAGTGTAGTAGTATAGCTGCCCCCAATTTAGGTAGTATAGTTGCCCCATATAGGTAGCATAGCTGCCCCCAGTGTAGTAGCATAGTTGCCCCCAGTGTAGTAGCATAGCTGCCCCCAGTGTAGTAGCATAGCTGCCCCCAGTGTAGTAGCATAGCTGCCCCCAGTGTAGGTAGTATGCCCCCAGTGTAGTAACATAGCTGCCCCCAGTGTAGGTGGTATGCCCCCAGTGTAGGTGGTATGCCCCCAGTGTAGGTGGTATGCCCCCAATGTAGGTGGTGTGCCCCCAATGTAGGTAGTGTGCCCCCACTGTAGGTAGTGTGCCCCCACTGTAGGTAGTGTGCCCCCCAGCGTAGGTAGTGTGCCCCCACTGTAGGTAGTATGTCCCCAGCATAGTTAGTGTGCCCCCACTGTAGGTAGTGTGCCCCCACTGTAGGTAGTATGCCCCCAGCGTATGTAGTGTGCCCCCACTGTAGATAGTGTGCCCCCAGCATAGGTAGTGTGCCCCCACTGTAGGAAGTGTGCCCCCAGCATAGGTAGTGTGCCCCCAGTCAATCCCCAGCATACGTAGTGTGCCCCCAGCATAGGTAGTATGACCCCAGCGTAAGTAGTGTGCCCCCACTGTAGGTAGCGTGCCCCCAGCGTAGGTAGTGTGTCCCCAGTGTAGGTAGTGTGCCCCCACTATAGGTAGTGTGCCCCCAGTGTAGGTAGTGTGCCCCCAGCATAGGTAGTGTGCCCCCAGCATAGGTAGTATGCCCCAGCATAGGTAGTGTGCCCCCACTGTAGGTAGTGTGCCCCCAGCGTAGGTAGTGTGCCCCCAGCGTAGGTAGTGTGCCCCCAGCATAGGTAGTGTGCCCCCAGTCAATCCCCCCCTTCTGCGGCAGAGACTGACTCACCTGACTTCCACGCTCCAGCGGCGACATCACTCTTCTCTCCCCGCCTCCGCTCCATCTGTAGTTAGAGTAAGGCTACAAGAAAATGGCCGCCGATTGTCTGCATTTGTGGACATCGGCGACCATGTTCTTGTAGTCCTGCTCTAATTACACAGGGAGAGAAAGCGGGGCAGCAAGGAGCGACAGCGCGCATGCGCCCTTCAGAGCATGGCGCCCTGAGCGACCGCTCCGGTCGCTCATAGCAAAGGCCGGCCCTGAAAGGACAAACTTATAACATTTTGTTCTGGACCTGTTGAAGTTAATTTTGACAAGAATTTGTTTTTTAATTCGACGGAAGATACTATCAGCAGTTGAGGGGCGTGGCCATGGGAGTGGCCTGCTCCCCGGCCTATGCCTGCCTACACCTGGGTTTGTGGGAGTTGGTGAAGTGTTTGGCATGGCTGGGTTTGCAGAGCGGGTCGCACTTCATAGATGACATATTGATGGTGTGGAGAGGGGCAGGGGTCGAGTCCTGCGTGGACGCGGGTGAACGGCGTCCACCCACTTTTTCTTCAGGGTGAACGCTGCTCCCCTCCACCCTGGCTTGTGTGGAGGGGAGCAGAGCAGAGAAGGCGAGCTATGGGGACAGCGGGAATGGGCGGACATCTCCCCCCCCCTCCCCCATCCCTCACCTTCGTGCTCCCCTTCCTGCCTCTCCCCTCCGGCGTTGTGAAGTGTCGGGCCCGGTGGCGAAAGTGGGCGGAGACTTTCTGCCTTCTTACAGCCGCAAGGGATGCTCCGCTCTGTGTGTGGCTAGAAGACCAGACTAGCCGCACACAGAGCGGAGCGTCCCTTGCGGCTGGAACAAGGTAAGTCTCCGCCCACTTTCGCCGCCGGGCCCGACACTTCACAACGCCGGAGGGGAGAGGCAGGAAGGGGAGCATGAAGGTGAGGGATAGGGGGGAGATGTCCGCCCATCCCCGCTGTCCCCATAGCTCTCCTTCTCTATCTGCATTTTTGTGGAACCGCTGTTATGTATTTTGGGGAACAGCTGCCAGATTATGTGTATGTTAGGGGAACGGCTGCTGCCAGATTATGTGTATTTTGGGGAACTGCTGCCAGATTGTGTATGTTTGGGGGACCACTACTGCCAGATTATATGTCCTTTGGGTGTTACGTGTATTTTGGGTGATCCGCTGCCAGGTTTCGCGTATTTTGGGGAACTGCTTCTAAATTATGTGTATGTTGGTGGAACTGCTGCTGCCACATTGTCTATTTTGGGGGAACCACTGCCATATTATCTGTATTTTGGAGGAACTTCTACCAGATTATGTGTCTTTTTGGTGAAATGCTGTCAGATTACATCTATTTTTGGGGGATACACTACGGCAGAGCTCAAACTTCCTTGGCAAACCTTTTACATCACTGCTAAGGTCATGTATATTTGGCCCCACCCATGACCATGCCCACAGTGTGCTTGACCACGCCCATTTTTTGGCGCGCCGCGCTTACGGCGGCGCAGGAGTTCTCCAAGTGAGTCCACTCACTTCTTTTCCCAGGACTAGACCCCTGGGAGGGGGGACAGACAGAGTTTTAAAGAATTTGTGGAGAAGCTAAATCGCAATGAGAGAAATGTTTTTATAACATATCAGTGTGATGAAAATAGCATTACATTTTCAGACTTAAGACTGACAAAAAAATGATGGAAGCTAAAAATGAATTATCAAATGAGCGTACTGTATATTAGAGGATTGAAAACAGAGAGAAGTACCCTTTTATCCAAACAGAAAAAGATAGATCAGGATAGTGGCAATCTGGTGAGATTTATAACCAGGAAGCCACTGGGATCAAGTGTTGGATATATTAAAAAAAATTAGGGGATCCTCACATTAGATACGGATATTGCTAAGGAAAGACACCCCATGTGACAGCGAGAAGCAGCAGTCTTATGGTGGCCATACATGGTACAATGAAAATGTTCGATTATCCCGTTTACTCGATCTAAATTATCAAATCGAATGAAAGTTGAAAATATTTTTTTTTTCGATCAAGAAATTCGAACGATTATCCAGTTTTTTCGAGAAAAATCAGATAGGACATGCTGGAAAAATCTTTATATTCGATTTAATGGAATAATCGAACTAAATTATCTAATCGAAAAAAATGAAAAATTGTACCATGTATGGCCACCCTTAGAGACATGTTAGTGAAAATTGAATTCCGACAACAATCAAAAGTTATGGCTAAACGAAAAGGGATGTTCAAGTGTCAAAATTGTAAACACTGTGGACATGTGATGGAAGGAGAGACCTTCTAAAATAGTAGTAATGAAGTGGAGTTTAAAATTAAGGACTATATTACTTGTGCCACCAAAAAAATTAATTTATCAACTGCTGTGTTCGTTTAATAAAATGTATATAGGAAAGGCTGGTAGGGACTTGGGCGCCCAGATAGGGGAACACATCAGTGATATAAATAACAACAATGAGAAAAGTGTGGTAGCACAGCATTTTCAGGAGTTCCACAATAGTGACAGTTAAGGTTAAAAATTTTGAGGAATCTATAAATTAAACATTAGCCCCAGAAGAGGGGATTTCGATAGGATTCTACTCAGTGGCGTAGCTAAGGAGCTGTGGGCCCCGATGCAAGTTTTACAATGGGGCCCCCCAAGCACTCTATACATAACAACTGATACGCAGCCCCAAAACCTGCCAATGTCAACTACAGTGTCAGAGGAGCAAGGAGGGGATGGGGAACAGTGTGTTAATGATTACCACTACTCAACATATCTATAGAAGTGATTAATATGAGCACAGGACCAATAGAGAGCTAATACTGTAGTTGAGGGAGGGCCCTATGGGGCCCCTCTGGCCCAAGGGCCCTGATGTGGTCGCTACCGCCGCACCCCCTATTGCTACGCCCCTGATTCTACTGCAAAAGGAGTGTATGTGGATATACAAATGCAAGTCCCTCAGTCTGGAGGGAATGAATGTGGATCTGAATTTAGGTGTGTTCCTCTGAAGGTGGCCTGAAGTCCCTAGGAGTCTAGTCCCCTTTTTTATAGTTACTGCCATATGTAATGTCTGATTATGCTGCCCGGAAGCTCCCTTCCATACTGAGTAGCGCGCATGCTCAGTGTGAAGTGAATTATGCTGCTGGGGGTAAAATAATAAATATCTCCGCTTCCACACATCATATACTGACCAAATTTTCAGGGTAGGGAGAGGATCCCCCGAACGACCTCTATGCCAAATTGCAGCCCCCGAGCCCCGCTGGTTCAGGAGATAGATTAGAGAAACCTATCTCGGGAACCAGTGGGTCTCGGGGGCTGCAATTTGGCATAGAGGTAGTTCGGGGGGTCCCCTCCCTACCCTGAAAATTTGGGGAGTGTAGGATGTGAAGAAGCAGAGATATTTAGTATTTCACCACCAGCAGCATAATTGGAACTGTAGCCACACAGTCTCCTACTGCGCATGCGGGGCAGCGCAAATCCAAAGGCAGCGTAATCAGACACAACACCATACATTGGAAGTGTTTTATGGAGCTAGGAAAGTTAAATGACTGGAGGTGGGTGGGGGGAGTGAAGCTGGTGTTTCTTCCTGGGTCCCTCTCTTTCGACATTTTGAAAAACATTCAGATCAGAAAAATGTGGCTGTGAGTTTAATACAGTTGAGCATACTATAGATTGTTTTGCAGGGAATGAAGAAAATAATTTTTAGTATAAAGTGTAGTTTCAGAAAAGACCACAAGATGCAGTTGTACTGCACTAAAAACATTTTTCAAATAGTCTGTTCATAAATCAGCATTGCAATTCACCTATGCAGCTATAAAAGAGTCCACAAGATGGAGTATTGAGTAACTATGCCACTTGTCCTGAAGAAATCACTATACTGTAGAAGGGGTAAGTTTGGCCAAGTCAAGCCAAGCCACCATCTGAGGAGTGTTTGAGCCTGCAATCAACCACGCTGGGATAGCGTCCCGATCTATAGCCGGTGTAGTCAAACTTAGGCGTTGTGGTAATAGTAAACAGCCCTCTTTGTGCGCATAGCACGGGGACGCCCGCTTGAGAAACTGTACAGCGCTACAGGAGAGCAACCAAAATTAATCTGCAAGGTGGAGAGACCGAGGGTACGCTACAGCGCTCTAACATGTAAGACTCCTCATGTGTTAGTGGATAGTGGGGCTATGGAAAAGTTTGATTTCAAGCACGGTGAAATTCTGACACGTGAGATACACTGCTGGCCAGTGAAGATCTGCAATAAATTACAATCCATAATCCAAGCCTGGCAATTGGAACTAGTCCTTTAACCACTTGCCGACCAAGTGGTTTCCCATTGATCTGTTCTTCAGCCCCCAGCACAGATCGTATTGCAGGCAGGGCGATCAGACTTCCCCCCTTTTTTCCCCACTAGGGGGATGTCCTGCTGGGGGGGTCTGATCGCCGCCGCTCTGCTGAGCCTTGCGGGGGGGGGGCTCCTCAAAGCCCCCCTCCGCAGCGCTATTCCCCCCTCCCTCTCCTTCCCTCTCTCTCCCTGGCTCTGTGGGCGGTACAGGACGGCGATACGTCCTGTACCGCCTCTGATAGGCTTCAGCGTATCAGACGGCGGCGATCCCCGGCCTATCAGAGGCCAGGGATTGCCAATCTCCTTTACGGGGCTGCTGCAGCGCCGTGCAGTGTAAACACCGGGGATTTCTTCCCCGTGTGTTTACATTTCGTCTGCGAGCCGCGATCGAAGGCTCGCAGGCAGTTCACGGAGACACCCTCCGTGAACTGACATGGAACGGCCGCTCGTTTCTATGGAAACCCGCAGACAACCAGTTTACGCCAATCGGCGTTAGCTGGTCGTCAAGAGGTTAAAGGATACCAGAGCCAAAATAACTTACAGAAACGGGGGTACCAGACATACTGTGACCTGTCCTGATGCCTACTGCTCCCCCCTCCCTTCCCCGTTCTCACCTCTGGCCCCCATCCTGCCTAAATGCCCTTCCAGCAGCCTCTTCCGCGTCGCTGGGGTCGGGCACTACTGCGCAGGGGCTGGCCGGGCTGAGTGCGTCCTACAGCGTGCGCCCGTGGCCAGGAGGGCTCTGCGCATGTGTATGACATCACTATGTCATGCCTCACAGTATATGCCTGCTCCCCTGTTTCTCTAGGTTATTTTGGCTCTGGTATCCTTTAAAGAAAGACATATTGTTAACGCCCCGTGCTTTCAAATGAGCTTATCTGCCTTATCTGCTGTGGCAGTCATTTGAAACAGGGGAGAGATCAAATTACAACTTGTGATTAGTCACAGATAAGGGGGAATTAGACAGGCTTAAAGAGTAACTGTCAGGCTGCAAAAGCTAATTTAAACCTCTATTCTCCTGTGTTAATCAGTTTAGAAGGAAGCCAAAAAGGCAATACTGAAGTTAAAAATCTCTCTTACATTGATGTGTGCTTAACAGCAAGGCTGTTATTCCCAAGCTCCTAAGGAGGCCGCAGGACGCATAAGAGATACTGCAAAGCATTCTGGGGCTGCTTCTTCTCCCCAGTGCACTACCTTGGGTCCTCCCCTTCATTTCCCTAACACGCCCTAAGGCTGCTTTCACAGTGAGAAGTTACAGGCTCATGTTACAGGAGCTTGTAACAGCAGCCTAACTCAGCACTGAAAAATCACAGGGCACATGTTCCGTTAGAGTATACTGCATGAGTCCGCTATTGTTCCTAGCCACATGGCTAATTAATATTCACTGCACAGTAGTGTTGTCCATTAGGATCTTTTTTGTGAGTCGAATCATCAGGAAGCAGGGAGGATATGACATCACAATTGGCTTCATAGGAGACAGACAAACATGGAACCTGCCATGAGCTGTCAGGAGCATCATTCTCTGCAAATACTATATAAAAATTCTGTGAAATCCAAACATGGACAGTGAAATGCATATGTGATGTAAGTACAGCCAATATTTAGCTACTGATATATGTGTTTTTTTTCTCTGAGACCCTACACCTAACAGCTCCTCTTTAACACTCTAAATACATACAGGGTGCATTTCTCTCTGTTTTCCTTCTGTCCTGTGCAAGAGTCCAGGTCTACCTCAAGCCATCTACTCATTTTTGTATTAATGGTGCCCTATATTAATGGTATAGTAGCTGGCTGTGCTATTCATTTTAGGCATCTAGAGGGATAGAAACCCTTACAAACCTGAAAAAGTAAAATTTCAGTTGGAGACACGAAATTCGTAATTACGGGAGTGAAATTTCGATTACGAAATTGTAAATTACGATTTGAAAATTAATTACGAAATTACGAATTTGGGTCGTAATGTTAAATTTCGCATTCGTAATAAAAGCAGTTCGAAATTTCGAAAATTTCGGCTCATCCCTAGAAGCAGTATTCTTCTTTTTGGAAAAACATTATGGAAGGACACAGGGCCGGCCTTAGGTTTCACTGCACCTGGATTTCGGTGCCCCCCCTCATCCTCTTTGCGCGCGATCACACATACGCACGCACACACACAGGCCCATATATAGCACCAACAATTTGCAACGCTCGTTATAGCTGTGGTGCGTCCCTCCCCCAAAAATGCCCTCAGACTCAGTATAGGTAGGTAGCCAGGTATAGGTGTCCTCAGCATAGGATCTCATGTGCAGGTGCCCTCAGTGTAGGTAGCCAGGCATAGGTAGTATAGTTGCCGCAGTAAAGGTAGCTAGTATAGTAGCCCTCAGTATAGGGAGTATAGTTACCCCAGTATAGGTAGCTAGTATAGTTGCTCCCAGTGTAAGTAGCATAGTTGTCCCCATATAAGTAGCATAGCTGCCCCCAGTGTAGGTAGGTTAGTTGGCCCCAGTGTAGTAGCATAGTTGCCCCCAGTGTAGTAGCATAGTTGCCCCTAGTGTAGTAGTATAGCTGCCCCCAATTTAGGTAGTATAGTTGCCCCATATAGGTAGCATAGCTGCCCCCAGTGTAGTAGCATAGTTGCCCCCAGTGTAGTAGCATAGCTGCCCCCAGTGTAGTAGCATAGCTGCCCCCAGTGTAGTAGCATAGCTGCCCCCAGTGTAGGTAGTATGCCCCCAGTGTAGTAACATAGCTGCCCCCAGTGTAGGTGGTATGCCCCCAGTGTAGGTGGTATGCCCCCAGTGTAGGTGGTATGCCCCCAATGTAGGTGGTGTGCCCCCAATGTAGGTAGTGTGCCCCCACTGTAGGTAGTGTGCCCCCACTGTAGGTAGTGTGCCCCCCAGCGTAGGTAGTGTGCCCCCACTGTAGGTAGTATGTCCCCAGCATAGTTAGTGTGCCCCCACTGTAGGTAGTGTGCCCCCACTGTAGGTAGTATGCCCCCAGCGTATGTAGTGTGCCCCCACTGTAGATAGTGTGCCCCCAGCATAGGTAGTGTGCCCCCACTGTAGGAAGTGTGCCCCCAGCATAGGTAGTGTGCCCCCAGTCAATCCCCAGCATACGTAGTGTGCCCCCAGCATAGGTAGTATGACCCCAGCGTAAGTAGTGTGCCCCCACTGTAGGTAGCGTGCCCCCAGCGTAGGTAGTGTGTCCCCAGTGTAGGTAGTGTGCCCCCACTATAGGTAGTGTGCCCCCAGTGTAGGTAGTGTGCCCCCAGCATAGGTAGTGTGCCCCCAGCATAGGTAGTATGCCCCAGCATAGGTAGTGTGCCCCCACTGTAGGTAGTGTGCCCCCAGCGTAGGTAGTGTGCCCCCAGCGTAGGTAGTGTGCCCCCAGCATAGGTAGTGTGCCCCCAGTCAATCCCCCCCTTCTGCGGCAGAGACTGACTCACCTGACTTCCACGCTCCAGCGGCGACATCACTCTTCTCTCCCCGCCTCCGCTCCATCTGTAGTTAGAGTAAGGCTACAAGAAAATGGCCGCCGATTGTCTGCATTTGTGGACATCGGCGACCATGTTCTTGTAGTCCTGCTCTAATTACACAGGGAGAGAAAGCGGGGCAGCAAGGAGCGACAGCGCGCATGCGCCCTTCAGAGCATGGCGCCCTGAGCGACCGCTCCGGTCGCTCATAGCAAAGGCCGGCCCTGAAAGGACAAACTTATAACATTTTGTTCTGGACCTGTTGAAGTTAATTTTGACAAGAATTTGTTTTTTAATTCGACGGAAGATACTATCAGCAGTTGAGGGGCGTGGCCATGGGAGTGGCCTGCTCCCCGGCCTATGCCTGCCTACACCTGGGTTTGTGGGAGTTGGTGAAGTGTTTGGCATGGCTGGGTTTGCAGAGCGGGTCGCACTTCATAGATGACATATTGATGGTGTGGAGAGGGGCAGGGGTCGAGTCCTGCGTGGACGCGGGTGAACGGCGTCCACCCACTTTTTCTTCAGGGTGAACGCTGCTCCCCTCCACCCTGGCTTGTGTGGAGGGGAGCAGAGCAGAGAAGGCGAGCTATGGGGACAGCGGGAATGGGCGGACATCTCCCCCCCCCTCCCCCATCCCTCACCTTCGTGCTCCCCTTCCTGCCTCTCCCCTCCGGCGTTGTGAAGTGTCGGGCCCGGTGGCGAAAGTGGGCGGAGACTTTCTGCCTTCTTACAGCCGCAAGGGATGCTCCGCTCTGTGTGTGGCTAGAAGACCAGACTAGCCGCACACAGAGCGGAGCGTCCCTTGCGGCTGGAACAAGGTAAGTCTCCGCCCACTTTCGCCGCCGGGCCCGACACTTCACAACGCCGGAGGGGAGAGGCAGGAAGGGGAGCATGAAGGTGAGGGATAGGGGGGAGATGTCCGCCCATCCCCGCTGTCCCCATAGCTCTCCTTCTCTATCTGCATTTTTGTGGAACCGCTGTTATGTATTTTGGGGAACAGCTGCCAGATTATGTGTATGTTAGGGGAACGGCTGCTGCCAGATTATGTGTATTTTGGGGAACTGCTGCCAGATTGTGTATGTTTGGGGGACCACTACTGCCAGATTATATGTCCTTTGGGTGTTACGTGTATTTTGGGTGATCCGCTGCCAGGTTTCGCGTATTTTGGGGAACTGCTTCTAAATTATGTGTATGTTGGTGGAACTGCTGCTGCCACATTGTCTATTTTGGGGGAACCACTGCCATATTATCTGTATTTTGGAGGAACTTCTACCAGATTATGTGTCTTTTTGGTGAAATGCTGTCAGATTACATCTATTTTTGGGGGATACACTACGGCAGAGCTCAAACTTCCTTGGCAAACCTTTTACATCACTGCTAAGGTCATGTATATTTGGCCCCACCCATGACCATGCCCACAGTGTGCTTGACCACGCCCATTTTTTGGCGCGCCGCGCTTACGGCGGCGCAGGAGTTCTCCAAGTGAGTCCACTCACTTCTTTTCCCAGGACTAGACCCCTGGGAGGGGGGACAGACAGAGTTTTAAAGAATTTGTGGAGAAGCTAAATCGCAATGAGAGAAATGTTTTTATAACATATCAGTGTGATGAAAATAGCATTACATTTTCAGACTTAAGACTGACAAAAAAATGATGGAAGCTAAAAATGAATTATCAAATGAGCGTACTGTATATTAGAGGATTGAAAACAGAGAGAAGTACCCTTTTATCCAAACAGAAAAAGATAGATCAGGATAGTGGCAATCTGGTGAGATTTATAACCAGGAAGCCACTGGGATCAAGTGTTGGATATATTAAAAAAAATTAGGGGATCCTCACATTAGATACGGATATTGCTAAGGAAAGACACCCCATGTGACAGCGAGAAGCAGCAGTCTTATGGTGGCCATACATGGTACAATGAAAATGTTCGATTATCCCGTTTACTCGATCTAAATTATCAAATCGAATGAAAGTTGAAAATATTTTTTTTTTCGATCAAGAAATTCGAACGATTATCCAGTTTTTTCGAGAAAAATCAGATAGGACATGCTGGAAAAATCTTTATATTCGATTTAATGGAATAATCGAACTAAATTATCTAATCGAAAAAAATGAAAAATTGTACCATGTATGGCCACCCTTAGAGACATGTTAGTGAAAATTGAATTCCGACAACAATCAAAAGTTATGGCTAAACGAAAAGGGATGTTCAAGTGTCAAAATTGTAAACACTGTGGACATGTGATGGAAGGAGAGACCTTCTAAAATAGTAGTAATGAAGTGGAGTTTAAAATTAAGGACTATATTACTTGTGCCACCAAAAAAATTAATTTATCAACTGCTGTGTTCGTTTAATAAAATGTATATAGGAAAGGCTGGTAGGGACTTGGGCGCCCAGATAGGGGAACACATCAGTGATATAAATAACAACAATGAGAAAAGTGTGGTAGCACAGCATTTTCAGGAGTTCCACAATAGTGACAGTTAAGGTTAAAAATTTTGAGGAATCTATAAATTAAACATTAGCCCCAGAAGAGGGGATTTCGATAGGATTCTACTCAGTGGCGTAGCTAAGGAGCTGTGGGCCCCGATGCAAGTTTTACAATGGGGCCCCCCAAGCACTCTATACATAACAACTGATACGCAGCCCCAAAACCTGCCAATGTCAACTACAGTGTCAGAGGAGCAAGGAGGGGATGGGGAACAGTGTGTTAATGATTACCACTACTCAACATATCTATAGAAGTGATTAATATGAGCACAGGACCAATAGAGAGCTAATACTGTAGTTGAGGGAGGGCCCTATGGGGCCCCTCTGGCCCAAGGGCCCTGATGTGGTCGCTACCGCCGCACCCCCTATTGCTACGCCCCTGATTCTACTGCAAAAGGAGTGTATGTGGATATACAAATGCAAGTCCCTCAGTCTGGAGGGAATGAATGTGGATCTGAATTTAGGTGTGTTCCTCTGAAGGTGGCCTGAAGTCCCTAGGAGTCTAGTCCCCTTTTTTATAGTTACTGCCATATGTAATGTCTGATTATGCTGCCCGGAAGCTCCCTTCCATACTGAGTAGCGCGCATGCTCAGTGTGAAGTGAATTATGCTGCTGGGGGTAAAATAATAAATATCTCCGCTTCCACACATCATATACTGACCAAATTTTCAGGGTAGGGAGAGGATCCCCCGAACGACCTCTATGCCAAATTGCAGCCCCCGAGCCCCGCTGGTTCAGGAGATAGATTAGAGAAACCTATCTCGGGAACCAGTGGGTCTCGGGGGCTGCAATTTGGCATAGAGGTAGTTCGGGGGGTCCCCTCCCTACCCTGAAAATTTGGGGAGTGTAGGATGTGAAGAAGCAGAGATATTTAGTATTTCACCACCAGCAGCATAATTGGAACTGTAGCCACACAGTCTCCTACTGCGCATGCGGGGCAGCGCAAATCCAAAGGCAGCGTAATCAGACACAACACCATACATTGGAAGTGTTTTATGGAGCTAGGAAAGTTAAATGACTGGAGGTGGGTGGGGGGAGTGAAGCTGGTGTTTCTTCCTGGGTCCCTCTCTTTCGACATTTTGAAAAACATTCAGATCAGAAAAATGTGGCTGTGAGTTTAATACAGTTGAGCATACTATAGATTGTTTTGCAGGGAATGAAGAAAATAATTTTTAGTATAAAGTGTAGTTTCAGAAAAGACCACAAGATGCAGTTGTACTGCACTAAAAACATTTTTCAAATAGTCTGTTCATAAATCAGCATTGCAATTCACCTATGCAGCTATAAAAGAGTCCACAAGATGGAGTATTGAGTAACTATGCCACTTGTCCTGAAGAAATCACTATACTGTAGAAGGGGTAAGTTTGGCCAAGTCAAGCCAAGCCACCATCTGAGGAGTGTTTGAGCCTGCAATCAACCACGCTGGGATAGCGTCCCGATCTATAGCCGGTGTAGTCAAACTTAGGCGTTGTGGTAATAGTAAACAGCCCTCTTTGTGCGCATAGCACGGGGACGCCCGCTTGAGAAACTGTACAGCGCTACAGGAGAGCAACCAAAATTAATCTGCAAGGTGGAGAGACCGAGGGTACGCTACAGCGCTCTAACATGTAAGACTCCTCATGTGTTAGTGGATAGTGGGGCTATGGAAAAGTTTGATTTCAAGCACGGTGAAATTCTGACACGTGAGATACACTGCTGGCCAGTGAAGATCTGCAATAAATTACAATCCATAATCCAAGCCTGGCAATTGGAACTAGTCCTTTAACCACTTGCCGACCAAGTGGTTTCCCATTGATCTGTTCTTCAGCCCCCAGCACAGATCGTATTGCAGGCAGGGCGATCAGACTTCCCCCCTTTTTTCCCCACTAGGGGGATGTCCTGCTGGGGGGGTCTGATCGCCGCCGCTCTGCTGAGCCTTGCGGGGGGGGGGCTCCTCAAAGCCCCCCTCCGCAGCGCTATTCCCCCCTCCCTCTCCTTCCCTCTCTCTCCCTGGCTCTGTGGGCGGTACAGGACGGCGATACGTCCTGTACCGCCTCTGATAGGCTTCAGCGTATCAGACGGCGGCGATCCCCGGCCTATCAGAGGCCAGGGATTGCCAATCTCCTTTACGGGGCTGCTGCAGCGCCGTGCAGTGTAAACACCGGGGATTTCTTCCCCGTGTGTTTACATTTCGTCTGCGAGCCGCGATCGAAGGCTCGCAGGCAGTTCACGGAGACACCCTCCGTGAACTGACATGGAACGGCCGCTCGTTTCTATGGAAACCCGCAGACAACCAGTTTACGCCAATCGGCGTTAGCTGGTCGTCAAGAGGTTAAAGGATACCAGAGCCAAAATAACTTACAGAAACGGGGGTACCAGACATACTGTGACCTGTCCTGATGCCTACTGCTCCCCCCTCCCTTCCCCGTTCTCACCTCTGGCCCCCATCCTGCCTAAATGCCCTTCCAGCAGCCTCTTCCGCGTCGCTGGGGTCGGGCACTACTGCGCAGGGGCTGGCCGGGCTGAGTGCGTCCTACAGCGTGCGCCCGTGGCCAGGAGGGCTCTGCGCATGTGTATGACATCACTATGTCATGCCTCACAGTATATGCCTGCTCCCCTGTTTCTCTAGGTTATTTTGGCTCTGGTATCCTTTAAAGAAAGACATATTGTTAACGCCCCGTGCTTTCAAATGAGCTTATCTGCCTTATCTGCTGTGGCAGTCATTTGAAACAGGGGAGAGATCAAATTACAACTTGTGATTAGTCACAGATAAGGGGGAATTAGACAGGCTTAAAGAGTAACTGTCAGGCTGCAAAAGCTAATTTAAACCTCTATTCTCCTGTGTTAATCAGTTTAGAAGGAAGCCAAAAAGGCAATACTGAAGTTAAAAATCTCTCTTACATTGATGTGTGCTTAACAGCAAGGCTGTTATTCCCAAGCTCCTAAGGAGGCCGCAGGACGCATAAGAGATACTGCAAAGCATTCTGGGGCTGCTTCTTCTCCCCAGTGCACTACCTTGGGTCCTCCCCTTCATTTCCCTAACACGCCCTAAGGCTGCTTTCACAGTGAGAAGTTACAGGCTCATGTTACAGGAGCTTGTAACAGCAGCCTAACTCAGCACTGAAAAATCACAGGGCACATGTTCCGTTAGAGTATACTGCATGAGTCCGCTATTGTTCCTAGCCACATGGCTAATTAATATTCACTGCACAGTAGTGTTGTCCATTAGGATCTTTTTTGTGAGTCGAATCATCAGGAAGCAGGGAGGATATGACATCACAATTGGCTTCATAGGAGACAGACAAACATGGAACCTGCCATGAGCTGTCAGGAGCATCATTCTCTGCAAATACTATATAAAAATTCTGTGAAATCCAAACATGGACAGTGAAATGCATATGTGATGTAAGTACAGCCAATATTTAGCTACTGATATATGTGTTTTTTTTCTCTGAGACCCTACACCTAACAGCTCCTCTTTAACACTCTAAATACATACAGGGTGCATTTCTCTCTGTTTTCCTTCTGTCCTGTGCAAGAGTCCAGGTCTACCTCAAGCCATCTACTCATTTTTGTATTAATGGGTGGATTCAAGTCTCATAAGGAACGACCTGCATTCACATTTTGGTATTTAAATGGAACATTTATTTTTAGCTTATAACACATAGGGCCTGATTCACAAAGCGGTGATAACTTAGTTATCACGCCTAAAAGACTTTAGGCGTGATAACCTTTGCACTAGCAAAGTTATCACCGCTTTGTGCTCTAACTCGCGCGAAGCTACCGCGCGTACGTCCCATAGGGCTTAATGGGAGCTTCGCGCGAAGCGCCGGGCGCTGCGCGTGCGCCTGCGCGCTACGCGCGGAAAATTCGCGTAAGTTTCTTCTTATCATGCCTAAACTGAGTTTAGGCGTGATAAAGGGGTTTTCACTCGCGTGCAAACACTTTGCACCGCTTTGTGAATCAGGCCCTTAGTGTATCTACTCTGCTTCTAAGTTACGATCTCTCCATATCACCCTGAGTCTGAAATATATATCAGCATACAGGAATTGAGTCTGAAGATGGCTTAGTAGTTGAAAGCTTACTCATTTTCATTAAAGTTAGCCAATAAATGGTATCATCCTGATCAAAAACGTTTGCTTTCGCTGATAATTAACATGGCACAATACTTTCCTGCTACTACTGTGTATCTGGAAATGATATTTGTTAAGAGGATGATAGCGCCACTTAGTGGTTAAAAATGAAACTGTTTAGTTACTCTATATTCAATAAAGTACACATAAGTTTGGTGTGCCTTTTACTGCTGGGTCTTTGTTTATTATTCAAGAATGGCGCCTCTTGTTTAGTGATCATATGACATTTGGAGTACGTTTGTAAATTTATTTAAAGACCTGTTTATTAAGATATAAAGGCTATCATTCATAAAGCATTTCCGCATGCGGAAATGCTTAAAACAGCTGACTTTACTGACCACTCGGCAAAGTCTCCATTCACAAAGCCTCTTTCCGCATGGAAAAATTACACTACCGAGCAGAGTGATAAATCACCGCCTTGTGCGGTGATTATCGGTACAAATGTAGCAAAATGTTCATTCATGAAGATCACCGCAAGCGGTGTGAGGTCGGGAAGTACCGCTCACTCTGATGTGGCGATACCAATGTAAGTGAATGGAGACACACAGACCTCCCAGGCAGCTGCAGCAGAGCGGAACACGGAGAAATGTATCAACTCGGCAGCTTCGTGTCTCCGCAAGCCTACCGCCTGCCTACCGCCAGCTTAGTTCGGGGAATCTCCGCACTGCTTCCGCACATGGATACATCTTCATGAATGCCCACCTAGTCTAAAAGTCTAAAAATCCGCCAGCGGTGTTTTTCCGCACTGATTCTGTTTACCGACAGCTTGTTCATGAATGATAGCCAAAGTCTCTCAGTTTAAACAGAGCAGTGCACTAATGTATTTATAACTATACTGCAGGGGGGACCACACTTTTTCAGCTCGCGAACTACTTTAAAATTCGCAGAGGCCAGGAGATCTACCAACGTTTAAAATGGTAAGCTTAGCCTCCCCCCCTCCGTATAGGTTAGCCAGGTACATGTGCCTTCAGTATAGGTTAGCCAGGTACATGTGCCTTCACTATACTGTAGCCAGGTACATTTGCCTTCACTATACTGTAGCCAGGTACATGTGCCTTCAGTATAGTGTAGCCAGGTACATGTGCCTTCAGTATAGGTTATCCAGGTACATGTGCCTTCAGTATAGTGTAGCCAGGTACACGTGCCTTCAGTATAGTGTAGCCAGGTACACGTGCCTTCAGTATAGTGTAGCCAGGTACATGTGCCTTTAGTATAGTGTAGTCAGGTACATATGCCTTCAGTATAGTGTAGCCAGGTACATGTGGCTGCAGTATAGGTTAGCCAGGTACCATACATGTGCCTTCAGTATAGTGTAGCCAGGTACATGTGGCTGCAGTATAGGTTAGCCAGGTACATGTGCCTTCAGTATAGTGTAGCCAGGTACACGTGCCTTCAGTATAGTGTAGTCAGGTACATGTGCCTTCAATATAGTGTAGCCAGGTACATGTGGTTGCAGTATTGGGTAGCCAGGTACATGTGGCTGCAGTATAGGTTAGCCAGGTACATGTGCCTTCAGTATAGTGTAGCCAGGTACACGTGCCTTCAGTATAGTGTAGCCAGGTACATGTGCCTTCAGTAAAGGTTAGCCAGGTACATGTGCCTTCAGTATAGGTTAGCCAGGCACATGTGCCTTCAGTATAGGTTAGCCAGGTAGATGTGCCTTCACTATACTGTAGCCAGGTACATGTGCCTTCAGTATAGTGTAGTCAGGTACATGTGACTTCAGTATTGGTTAGCCAGGTACATGTGCCTTCATTATAGGTTAGCCAGGTACATGTGTCTTCAGTATAGATTAGCCAGGTACATTTGCCTTCACTATACTGTAGCCAGGTACATGTGCCTTCAGTATAGTGTAGCCAGGTACATGTGCCTTAAGTATATTGTAGCCAGGTACATGTGTCTTCAGTATAGGTTAGCCAGGTACATGTGCCTTCAGTATAGGTTAGCCAGGTACATGTCCCTTCAGTATAGTGTAGCCAGGTACACGTGCCTTCAGTATAGTGTAGCCAGGTACATGTGCCTTCAGTATAGGTTAGCCAGGTACATGTGCCTTCAGTATAAGTTAGCCAGGTACATGTGCCTTCAGTATAGTGTAGCCAGGTACATGTGCCTTCACTATACTGTAGCCAGGTACATGGGCCTTCACTATACTGTAGCCAGGTACATGTGGCTGCAGTATAAGTTAGCCAGGTACATGTGCCTTCAGTATAATGTAGCCAGGTACATGTGTCTTCAGTATAGGTTAGCCAGGTACATGTGCCTTCAGTATAGGTTAGCCAGGTACATGTGCCTTCAGTATAGGTTAGCCAGGTAAATGTGCCTTCACTATACTGTAGCCAGGTACATGTGCCTTCAATATAGGTTATCCAGGTACATGTGCCTTCAGTATAGTGTAGCCAGGTACACGTGCCTTCAGTATAGTGTAGCCAGGTACACGTGCCTTCAGTATAGTGTAGACAGGTACATGTGCCTTCAGTATAGTGTAGCCAGGTACACGTGCCTTCAGTATAGTGTAGTCAGGTACATGTGCCTTCAGTATAGTGTAGTCAGGTACATATGCCTTCAGTATAGTGTAGCCAGGTACATGTGGCTGCAGTATAGGTTAGCCAGGTACATGTGCCTTCAGTATAGTGTAGCCAGGTACACGTGCCTTCAGTATAGTGTAGTCAGGTACATGTGCCTTCAGTATAGTGTAGTCAGGTACATATGCCTTCAGTATAGTGTAGCCAGGTGCATGTGGCTGCAGTATAGGTTAGCCAGGTGCATGTGCCTTCAGTATAGTTTAGCCAGGTACACATGCCTTCAGTATAGTGTAGTCAGGTACATGTGCCTTCAGTATAGTGTAGCCAGGTACATGTGGTTGCAGTATAGGGTAGCCAGGTATATGTGGTTGCAGTATAGGGTAGCCAGGTACATGTGGTTGCAGTATAGGTTAGCCAGGTACCTGTGCCTTCAGTATAGTGCAGCCAGGTACATGTGCCTTCAGTATAGTGTAGCCAGGTACATGTGGATGCAGTATAGGGTAGCCAGGTTCATGTGCCTTCAGTATAGTGTAGCCAGGTACATGTGCCTTCAGTATAGTGTAGCCAGGTACATGTGGATGCAGTATAGGGTAGCCAGGTACATGTGGCTGCAGTATAGGGTAGCCAGGTACATGTGGCTGCAGTATAGGGTAGCCAGGTACACGTGGCTGCAGTATAGTGTAGTCAGGTATATGTGCCTTCGGTATAGGGTAGCCAGGTACATGTGGCTGCAGTATAGGGTAGCCAGGTACATGTGGCTGCAGTATAGGGTAGCCAGGTACATGTGGCTGCAGTATAGGTTAGCCAGGTACATGTGGCTGCAGTATAGGTCAGCTAGGTACATGTGCCCGCAGTATAGGTCAGCTAGGTACATCAGCCTGCCCTGAAGTATAGGTTAGCTCGGTATATTTGCCTGCAGTATAGGTAGTAGGTAGTAGATCGCTACCTCAATCCGCCGCTGAGGGTCCGAAATGTCCTACGCTAATGACAGAATGATGGAAACTCCATCGAGGAGACCTACAAATCGAAATAACCTACTATGGAAATAGGCTGATTGTATATGTGTTTCGCTGTATGTTATTGCTAAAAAAGTAATAATGGAATTAAGTTTGAAAATGTAGCAGTTATAGATGATTAATCTGTGCTCAGGGCGGCTGCACGGCCCCTAGAAAGGGGCCTGCTCATTAGGACACACTTGCCGCTGCACTCCCTCCAACCACAGGCTATTACTCCGCACACCCGTAGGGTAAAACGATGAGGGGAAATGAGAAAACCTAAATGCGCATGTGCAGAGTGGGCGTGGAAAGTACTGAGCACGCGCAGAAGGTAAAGTAGGCAAAATCGACGCGTAGGACAAAGCATTGGAGCACCGGCAGCGTGTGACGTGCGTAGTTGTAACGTGCCCAACTCCCCCAGGAGCCGCCGCCAATTGGCGTTACGCGGTCCTGGGGGTGCCACTTTGCTGCCGCCAATTGGCTATGGGCGGTCGGCAAGTGGTTAAGGAGACTTCAGAGTCTCTTTAATGAGCAAACTAATGCGTTTTGCGTTTTCGGCAAAAACGCAGCTAGTGGAAAAGGGCCCACAACACACAGCTAAAAGAGAAGGAGCCAGGGGGAGGAATAATAGATGTTTGGGCCAATTAGAAGGGGAGGGGAGTGACTAGCAACAACTAGTTACTGCTAGCCAGCCACACACTTCCCAGTCAAATTAACCAAATGAATCAAATGAATCGGTTCATGATTCGATTATTTTTAATGAATTGAATCGAATGAATCGATTCACTGAAAAGAGCCGGTGTTCCGACGAAATAACCTACACCAGTAACCAGTAATGCACACGTAGGCCAGCAGGTGTCAGCACTGTCGGCTTCACACAGTTCTCGTTGAACGCTGGCCGCTCTGCATTCAGCAGGAAACTTCCCATTCGGCTGCGCGGCGAAGTACATACGGGGCATGCGCAGTAGGTCCGGCCTTTTCTCAGTCCTCCAGCGCCCTGACGTTAGCGCTGTGACTCTCAGGTCCCAGCCGTAACGGGACAAAATCCGGCGAAATGGTCAGTAAACCGGCTCAATACCCTCTGGAATAAATTGCATAGTGGTCCCCTCTGCACGTAGGCCGAGTAGGAGCCGCTGGTACGCTGAAAGTGGCGAGGATGACTTTAGATTGCAGAAGACTCTTAGCTGCTTCCAGCGTGGCCTAATGGCTGCCTCTATGGTGTCCGGATGGCTTCCTGCCCGTGCCTTCCGTGTTAACTCCCTCATTACCCCTAGCCCGGTGTTACTTTTGTGTGTCTGTTTTTTAAGTCATTAGTAAATATCCACAGAATTAGCAATTAGTTGTTTAGGCTTTTTCCTACCTGCGTGTCCTAAAGTCTAATCAGCCTGTCTAATGTGCTATTCTTACATTTACATGCATGATAAATCATGTATTATTATTATTATTATTATTTAGTAGCTAAGCATGGCAGAATGTGTTCCATGTTGTGCAGAAACTTTAAATGGTTGTGAATAGGGGTTATCAAAGCAATCATATGGTTGTAATTGTGGGTAGGAATTATCCTCTCTTTTGGCAGTCCATGGTCTGTTAGTGACCAGCACTTTTTTCCCCCTAGATTTTTGATTTACAATTATTACTGGAAATATTGGGAGCAGAGCTTGATCCATGCACAGCATTAATTCGATTCAGAAGTAATTAATTGAAAGCTCAGAGGAGTCAAGAGTTTTGATTAGTCCTGTGTAAAGTTCTGGTCCTGTCACTTCCTGCAAGTGACGATTGAAACCCCCCCCCCTCTATTTAAATTGTTTGTGTGACATCTACTCCAAGTCTAAACAAACGCAAACAAGCATACTTCATATAAAGAGTCTTCATCCTTCAGTTAGGCATGTGTTTTTTCTTCGTTTGTCTGTGCCACTGTATGTTGTATTCATGTATTGCTTTGGATTTTGAAGATGTGTACAGACCGGGTACCTATTTATTCAGCAGTGTTGCTCTGGGAGACATCTCAAGCTCACTCCAACCTGAATTATCGCAAATTCTTTCTGTTTTAAGAAAGCAAACTTTTGTTTTTTTTATGAATTGGTGTAACTGGCTTCTAGGACTGCATTATGTTGACATTGATTTTCAAGTGGAAAGCGTGGCAGAGATGTGTTGGTTTTTACTGCTGTCTGTTTTGTCAATATTGCTTCACTTCCTGAACTAGAGACACACAGCAGGAAGTTTGTTATACTTTTTTGTGTCAACACCTTTTATTGTCATTTTACAATTGCAAGGAAAAATTGATCAAGTCAGTCACATCCTGAACTATTACAAGTGGTGTTCAAGCCATCCAATGATCCCTACCTCCGATATTTATTTAGTATTCTGCAATAATCTGATTTCTCATCTATCCCACAGCCACCATGAATTTTTCCTTTATTTTTGCTGCTTAATGCAGTACAGTACAGATTCATGTGGACCCACAAATTCACTGTGCCCTCACCCTCGGGGTCAGTATGGGTGAGAATGGCCTTTCCTGATCAGTCTGTTGTAATTAAACTATCAAAAATTGATGGGACTTAATTTTTATTAGATTCAATGCCATTATCCAATCTATTAAAAAATATCACTAGTGTAAAGCCAAAGTAAGGAAATTAGTGTGTGTTTTGTTTTTTTTTGTTTGTTTTTTTTATCCCAAAATCCATAGTGGGGCAACAATTATAGGATTTTTACAAGTGGTGGTCTGACGTCTCTCTTGTATGTATTTTCACTATAGGGGTTTGTAAAGGTTGTGAAGAACAAGGCTTACTTCAAGAGGTACCAGGTCAAGTTCCGTAGAAGGAGAGGTAAGTAAACAAATGATTTTGCTTTTATTATGGTGCTGCCTGACTTGAATCTTTACGTTTTCTACTTGTTACTTTATAGAGGGCAAGACTGATTACTATGCTCGCAAGAGACTGGTTATCCAGGACAAAAACAAGTACAATACACCCAAATACAGGATGATTGTGCGCGTCACCAACCGAGACATCATCTGCCAGGTATGTAGCATGGTGGGAGTATGTTAAGATGGCCATAACAATCTATATTAGCTTCGCTCCCTTTTCCAGAATGACCAGTTTACTTGGAGGGAGGTGGTATTGGACATAGCCCAGTATAGTATTTTTTTGTTCTGTAACGTTACCAAGAGATCTTTATAGGGAACCTGAAGCAAAAGGGAAAAGGAGGCTGCCCGTGGGCATTCAAAAATGCTGCCGGGAAATTTGAGCGCAGGGTGAAGCCAAAAAACTGCTCACCCTTCTCCTGTAAAAGTCCTGGCGGCTTTAACTATTCCCGCTCCAGGCCACCATGGACGTGGTGGGGAAGGGAACATAATTCGCTGCTTCTAAAAATTTACTTGGGTTTCGTCTTTTGGTGGTGCCCAAATTACTGTCAGAGAGCTGCTGTAGCCTTAATTCACATTAACTCCAAAGCCGTTTTGCAATGTTACAGCTACCATATATTTCCTTCTAAACCATATCAGTTTTCTGGCAGTCATGCTGATCTTTGGTTGCAGTAGTGTCTGAATCAAATACCTGTTACTTAAGGTGTCCTTTAATTTGTTCCTGATAGACCTGATCACTTTATGTATTGCTTCTTGCCCATATGATTTGTGGGAAGCCTTGAAACTAGTGCTTCTTGCTGTGCTGAGCAGGACTTGGATAGCTGTTCTGTCTGGTCTTTTCACTGGCTTCCCTGCCTAGCACTATCAGCCATGTGGTATTACTTTTGCAGTTTCTTGCTTTATCCATAGAGTTTCTGAAGTTTACAAAATATAGTAGAGCTGAGTTTAGTCTGCAAAAAGTAGGCACCTACAACCAATTTACCATTAGCAGAATAGAAGTGTCTCAAAAGTATGAAATATTTGGCCTAATTTCAGTCGACAAGCTTGGCTTATGGTGTGGTGATGCATTTACTGAAATTATCAAATTCGCTGTTAGGTAATGTTGCTGTGCAACACCCAATGGTCAGGTAGAATAGTCCTTTTTTGGATCTCGTTTTGAGTCTGCAATGATAGATTTCCCTGCCCCCCAGTCAGCAAATGGTTGACGACCAGCCATTTTGGATACCTAAAGTATTAAGCGCTATTCTACTTTAGGGGACCCAGCAGGCAACCTCATAGGAAAATTCAGCTAATGTGATTGGGTGGATGGCAATCTCTTGAACTGCTAGGCTTCCAATAGGTTGTAGTAAAGTACGCCTATGCTATTTGGCCAGTCACAATGCTTTGTGTTGTAAGAGATTACTGTAATTGGAGAACTGTCCCTTAGGGCCTTTTTCCACTGGCTGCGATGCGATTTAAAAAGCGCATCGCAGCCGTTTTTCTAATCGCTAGAGCACCGCGATAACATGTAAATCGCGGTGCTCTTTTTCCACTACGGCGTTTCGATCGCGATTCGTTTTTGTCAAAACGCGATCGCCGTCCTGCGCGATTCACGACGCAATCGCAATACATTCCCGGCGTCGGTACAGCAGAACGCCGACAGTGGAAAAAGGAGCCTGCGTGATCGCAAGCGCAGGTGATTAGCGCTTGCGATCGCGCTTGCTAGTGGAAAAGGGCCCTTATAAAGGTTTCCTGCTGAGTTCCCCTAAAGTATACTATCTTCATGTATTGTCAACAGTGACAAAAAGCAGCAGAAGATCTAATGGGTTATGGCAAGTGCTGGGTGTCTGCCAAGGCAAACGTTGATCTGCAGTTTCTAGTATCAAGTGCCTTTTTTTTTTTTTTTTTTTTTTTTTTAAACAATATGCATTACCTATCAGCAGAGCTAGTGACGTCATCTTCACTCCTCTCTTTAGCCATTTTGTTGTAAGATAGTCCTGGGGGTTTCGCTAAATCTTTTGTGGAAGGGTTTGAAGGCCTGGCCGGCTCAGTCACGCCCCTACGTTTTCTGTAATTACGATTGAACAGGTTTTCACTTCATAAGCACCCAGAAGCATGATTGGTATCTGCTAGAAAAAGTGGTATGCTATCTGCTGCACCCGGATGTGATATATTGAATAAAAGTGGAAGATAGTCCGAAACAGGCTGTCTACATGTGGGTTTGATATGGCTGTGTAAAACTTAAAGCTATAGGCTTGCTATAAACCAGCGGTTCTGGATGCTTGCTTGGCTTAACAAGGGCGAAAAGGGATAATTTGCATATTTAGTGGTAGTGCATTGTGGGTAACCACAAATGTTAATTTATAACTGAATTATTGCAAATTTCCTTCTGTTTTAAGAAGGCAATTACACGAAGATATAATATGAAGGGCTTATTCTGACTAATTAAATTTATGTAATTGAGTCCTCAGCTGTGGGGGCCAATTTCACTCACACTGTTCCTCCGATGCCATGTTTTCAGCCGGATATTTTAGCAACACTGGAAACTGTGTTGCAAATCAATATAGAGAAGCTAAATGGCTCACAATATGAAACCTGAATTCCAAGGTGTGTGCATTCTAGTCTTGGATAGTGTTTAACCTCTTGACGACCAGCTAACGCCGATCGGCGTAAACTGGTCGTCTGCGGGTTACCATGGAAACGGCCGCTCGATCGAGCGGCCTTTCCATGTCAGTTCACGGAGGGTGTCTCCGTGAACAGCCGGAGAGCCGCCGATCGCGGCTCGCCGGCAAAATGTAAACACGCGGGGAACGCAGATCGGCGATCCCCGGCCTCTGATTGGCCGGGGATCGCCGGCATCTGATAGGCGGAAGCCTATCCTTCAATGCGCAGGACGGAACTCCGTCCTGCGCATTACGGAGGGAGGTAAGGAGGCAGAGGGCGGAAATGGCTGCGGAGGGGGGCTTTGAGGAGCCCCCCCCCCCCCCCCCCCCCCCCCGGCAGGACATCCACCTAGTGGGGAAAGAAGGGGGGGAAGTCTGATCGCCCTGGCATAATACTGATCTGTGCTGCGGGCTGGAGAGCCCACGCAGCACAGATCAGGCAAATCACCCCTGGTCGGCAAGTGGTTAAAGAAAACCTAAACTGAGGATATGGATTTTTCCTTTTAAAATACAGTAATACCAGTTGCCTGACGCTCCTGCTGATCCTGTGTCTCTAATACTTTTAGCCACAGCCACTCAACAAACATTAGTGGATGATTGGTGTCAGGACACCTTCTGGGGAAAAGACACAGGAAACAAAAAACACGGGAGCCCAATAGTGTAATATGTTTAGTCAAAATTGTCAATGTAGAAGATAAGAATCTACGCTTTTATATACCACCAGGGCGCCTCTTTAAACCATTTAGTACTCAACAAACATGCTTGTTTCAGGTCTGAGATTCAGTCACTGTTGCAGCCAGAGAGTTCAGCAGGGATGACAAGCAACTGGTATTGTTTAAAAAGAAACATCCATATCACTCTATTAAGGTTCCCTTTAAAGGGAACCTTAACTGTGGATAGGAAAAAGGTTTCACTTGGGGCTTTCCCAAGTCCCCTGCAGCCGTCCTGTGCCCTCGCAGCTCCTCAAGTGTCATCCGGTCCCCCGCTGCGACTGACTTAGTTTGGTTTTTGGCGACTGCCAGTCGGCTCCCGGCAACACGTCCTATTGTTCGCCTTCCCTGCTGTGAAGCGCGTCATGTGCAGGCGAAGTAGGCTTGCATGACGTGCTTTACAGCGGGGAAGGCGAACAATGGAGCAGCCCCTATAGATAAGTAAATGTATGCTACGCCCCAAAAGCCCACAAGAATAACAAACTTCCCTTAGGGGGAATTGTTTGTTTACTGCACATAGGATCACCCACATGCTCTGTACGCTTTAAGGTGCGTACACACCTTTGGTGGATGTCGCCCATTGGTGATTGGGACCTGATCCCCTTGGGCGACATCACTAGGCCTGGCATCACAGACGCGTGTCAGCTGTGTAGCTGACGATGTGCTGTTGCTATAGAAAGGGGTGGAGAGACAGTGGAGTGTCTCGTGTGTGATGTCATGCACATGAACAATAGACGCTAGAGGGCACCGCTCAGGCCCCTCTGGGCCGATTTTTCTAAAAAAAATTTTTTTAGAACACTTTGCTAGCTGCGTGTTTGCCCCGATTGCCGCCGCTACCCGACGCGAAAGAGGAACACCCCCCAATTCAATTTTGTCCGACCTTGTAGACACTGGATGTCTGCTTTGTGCTCTCTGAACCTGCAAATACACACCAATTTTTCTTATCAATTTGATTTAATTTTCCAGTTATCTGCGGGTCCAGAATATCTGGCTCATTCTCTTTTAATCGATTTTAATTCAGTTTATTGATCAAACGACTGATGTAACACATTGGAAAATCTCTGCGGGGTGGGGGATCGATGGCCGATACGTTGCACTACATGAAGCAGCCCGATGCTTGTGGTTTGATCAATGCTCAATAGATCTCTGCTGGATTGTCTCAAAATTGATGTCGGTTCATAGACCCCTGTATGGCCAACTGTCACAGCACTACCAGTGTTGACAGGAATCTGCATTCACTATTGTCTTAAGGGGCCCATACACTCAGCCGATTTTTGGCCGATTGTTCAAAATCGATTGGTCGATTGAAAATCGATTGACCAATCGACCGATTTGCAGACAATTTTCGATCGATTTCAATCGATCTGGCAGGCTGGAAAATCTAGGTCGATCTGTTGAGATTGTTTATCATTTTGCATTGGCCCTAATGGAAATCTGATGGCAAAGAAATGCCATCAGATCGATTTTTCAATAGATCTCAAACTGAAATCTATTGGAAATCTGTTCCTAGTAAAAAATGTTCCTAAACACATCAGATCAGAAAATCTATCTGCTGCTAATCTAACGAATGTATGGCCACCTTTAGGTTTACCAGGTGATGGTACTTTACAATGCAAACAGAACTTGTGTAACTAAACCTTAGTATAATACATTACAGCATAAAGTGAAAGTAAAGGGGCCCATACACTCAGCCGATTTTCTGGCCGACCGATCGATCCCGATCGATCGGTCGATAGATCGATTGCAAATCGGTTGGCCAATCGACCGATCGATGGCCGATTTCGATGGATTTCCATCGAACTGGCAGGGTGGAAAATTGAGGTCGATCTGATGAGATTGCTTATCAGTTTGCATTGGCCTTAATGGAAATCTGATGGCAAAAAAATGCCATCAGATCGAATTTCAATAGATTTCAAACTGAAATCTATTGGAATTCTATCCTGGTAAAAAATGTTCTAAAAACGCATCAGATAAATCATCAGATGCATTTCTTATCTATCTGCTGCCAATCTGACGAGTGTATGGGCACCTTAATAGAAATTGGCATTGTTTTCTAGCAATTGACGCTTTCTTGGTAAAGAAAATGCCAAGAAAGCACAGGCCTGAAAGTCCTGGCCACAACAATTAACAAAGAAAGTGGCAGTAGGGGAATACTGGGCTGCAGAAAGGGAAGTGAATAATTGCTGCACTTGGGGGGGGGGGGGGGGGGAGTTATTGGCTGCACTTAAAGGGAACCTAAACTGAGGATATGGATT
Source organism: Hyperolius riggenbachi (assembly GCF_040937935.1). NCBI lineage: Eukaryota > Metazoa > Chordata > Amphibia > Anura > Hyperoliidae > Hyperolius > Hyperolius riggenbachi. The sequence continues at coordinate 114,250,354 of NC_090651.1, read as the reverse complement.
TTTCCTTTTAAAATACTAGTTGCCTGACTGTCCTGCTGATCCTGTGTCTCTAATACTTTTTTGCCACAGCCCCTGAACAAGCATGCAGATCAGGTGCTCAGACTGAAGTCAGACTGGATTAGCTGTATGCTTGTTTTAGGTGTGTGATTCAGCCACTACTACAACCAAAGAGATCAGCAGGAAGCCAGGCAACTGGTAATGTTTAAAAGGAAACATCCATATTCCTCTCAGTTTAGGTTCCCTTTATTGGACAGGAGGGAGTTAATGGCAGCAATACTGTATGCAGTGCAGTCATTAACCCCTCCTGGGCCCCAAGTGCAGGTGTTAATTCTTCCTAATCCCCAAGTACAGCCATTGACTTTGCTGGGTAGGTTTCTACTTGAGTCAATGACCAATCCAGCTTAAAGAATACCTGTACTGAAAATTAAAAGTCAAAATAAGCATACACAAATCATACTTATCTCCTATGTAGACATCTCCTCAACCTCTTTCTCCTCTCATGCGTCCCATTTGTCCACTGTGATCAATGAAATTCTCAGTCCTCCATTTTGAAAATGGCCATTACACCATAACAGCTTTCTGGTTAGCATACAGTTAAACTGTAACATCGCCCACTTGAGCCACAGGGAAACATGGACACATCAGTTCTCTCAGCTATAACTGACAGCAACTGATATATAACTGACAGCAACATATATATTTTAGATCTGACAAAATGTTGTCAGAACTGGAAGGGATCACTGTAAGAAGAAAATGGTGAGCTTCTGAGAGGAACTGATGGCAAGGTAACTATGTAATGTTCATTTGAAGTTACCTCGTGTTTATTTTAAATAATTTTACTCAGTACAGGTTTAGAGGGTACAGGTCTTTAAGAGGGTCAAATATTGGGGTCGACTTGTATTTGAGTATATACAATATATTGTGCTGCATGATTATATCAAAGTTGCTTTCTTGATCCCTTTAAGAATCGTTTTAATGTTTGTACTTGCTTTTCAGATTGCCTATGCCAGGATTGAAGGTGACATGATTGTCTGTGCTGCTTACGGCCATGAACTTACCAATTTTGGCATCAAAGTTGGGCTGACCAACTATGCTGCAGCTTATTGTACAGGTCTGCTGCTGGCCCGCAGGGTAAGTTATTCCTAAACACTGGTTTCATTTGAAGTATACCAAAGTTAAATTTCACCCTGATAAAGGTCTTCTAAAAGTGTAAGCTCAAAATAAAACTTCTACCACAAATATTCCAAATACTTGTAAATTGGTGTATTCGAGCTTAACACACAGCGGGCGTATAGGTTCCGTGCTCAGGTCTTACGCTAGGTACACATGATGCAATTTTCTGATAGATTTACTTCTATGGAAAATGGATTGGCAATCAGATTGAGCATGTTGGAAATAGTCCATCTGTCAGAAATTTGCATCGTGTTTACTTAGCATAACACACAAGTGGCCAGATGTGTTGCTAGCCTCCAGGTTTTCTGTTGCTATGCGTGAGTACTGGTTGAACTCGATGGACGTATGTCTTTTTTCAGCCAAAATAACTATGTAACTATGTAACTATGAGGGAGGAGGGCTGACTGATCGGCACGTGTCCTGCGGTGGATTGGGTGAGTGAGCTGTACTCCTGCTACTCTCAGCAAAGTGTGTGTGTGTGTGTCGGCAGTCTCAGTGCTGTAAGACCACATGTTATCAACCTGTAGTATGCATACCTCCAGCAGGATTTGTTCTTCCCGGTAAATTTGTCATGTTTTGGATTTTAGAAAATTACATTACGTATGGACAATCTGAGTAACCAAAGCCAAGGCAAGTGGCCATACACTTCCCACATTTGCTTCCAGAGCGAATCTGCCAAAAATCTATTGCCCTAACATGTTGGGTTGGTCTAATTTCAAGTGTGTGGCCACTTGTTGGGCCATAGCGTTACATCGCATTGAACAGTGCAACTATGCAGGTTTAAATGATTGATTTTCAGCCGTTTTCCTGCGGAAAGTTCTTGACTATTGATGTCCTGTGTATTTTTGTGTGGTCGGATTTAATCGCTCTCTGATTGGAAAGAGACCAAACAGCTTTTATTGATGTGCAGTTTGTGGCAGAACTCTATTCCTCTATGATCGGGGAGGGATCAGTTGGTTTCCCACATCGGGTGGCAATCTATGTGTATGGCTAGCTTTAGTCACTTTCATTCCTTGCAGTGTAGCAAGTAAAAAGCCTCCCACCCCTGTAGCATATTCACAAGCCATTGTATACAGGTGTTAGACAACTGGGCCTGTAACAGATGAGGCAGTGGGAGAACCTTGATGAAGTTAAAGGCTTGCAGAGGTAGGCCTGAACGACAAACCGAATTTAAACCGAAGTTGTGATCCATAAGATCTCGATTTTGGAATTGTCAAAGCGGCGATTTCCGCGATTACGTTATTTCCACAAGGGGGAAGTTTGAAGAAGCAGCTTTAGCCCATCTCCTGCAAGTCGGGCTGATGCATTTTGATAGGACGCAAAGCCTTCTCAGGTGGGTCCTGCTTTTCTACCCAGAGGCATTGAGCAGAGAGAACAGAACAAAAACAGTTTCCCCTGCCTCCCTTGGCAGTTTAACCTCTTTAGTTCCTGTTTTAAGATGCAGAGTAAATAGTAGGGAAATCATCTAAGCAGGGCATGTGTAAAGTCTCCTGGAAGTTCATCTAAGATGTGGCAATAATATAAAATGTTAAAGACTAAAAGATTCAGAGCAGAGGCAGTATAACAGTATAGCAAAACATTTACATCTAAAGGGATATCAGGATGCCTCTTACTATTGTAATTGTGTCCCTGCACTGAGTTTTGTCTATTGAAGCCGGTAAATTACCAAACTTCTACCGCACCTGTGAACATTTTTATGAATTGGCACACAAGTCTAAAATACCGAATGCAGTGATTTACTGAGCACTTTATATTTACCGCACTGTGCTCTGTGAATCGAGGCATGGGGCACTTAACAAACTCTTAGAGGATAGTAGGTAAAGCATACCTCCTATTCATTATGTCCTCATTTAGAATTGACTGCTTTTCTGCGTCTATTACTGGTTTTACATGGTGTGCCAGAAGGTAGGTTCTATGAAAGTGACCACTAAATGGTTATCTGGACTGATCTTTGTGTATTCATTATCAACATAGTAGGCATTGAGTAGTAGTTAGACTGCCGGCCAGACAAATTGTCATGAAGGACACGTTACGTGTGCATGTATGTTCCACTTTACTCCTTCCCTTCATTAGTTAGTGTGAGTGGTTTGTTGGTGACTCGTGCTAGTTGGCAGAAATATGTGGGCCAGCACTTAGCAAGTATTTGAAACATTTTTGTTATGTTTAGACATTCACGTTGATGTGAGACACCGTGCATAGGAGAATGCATACTGCATCTGAAAAGCAGCATGTTTTCTGTGTTTGGTAGAAATGTTGATGACCCAACATATGGTTTGCATGCAGTGATGACCTTTATGTGCTTTGGGTTGAAATTATCCCCTTAACGATGGACTTCTTTTCTAGCTGCTAAACAAGTTCAAGCTTGATAAGATCTATGAAGGCCAAGTTGAGGTAACTGGAGATGAGTACAACGTAGAGAGCATTGATGGACAGCCAGGTGCCTTCACCTGCTACCTGGACGCTGGTCTCACTAGAACCACAACCGGAAACAAAGTCTTTGGTGCACTCAAAGGAGCTGTAGATGGAGGCCTCTCCATTCCTCACAGGTAAGCAAGGTTGTCTGGATCAAATGATTTAGCAGCTCCATTCAGAAATACCTTGTTTAAAGAAATGAAGCTTGATATTATGGTTTATCAGCCCATGTCCCCAACTGTAATCCTGAGTCATGGTTAATGAAGGAAAGGACAAGGCTATTGAGGAAGATACAGGACGTTTTACTTGGATGTCTTCAGTATTTTTAGGCGAGTGGTATAAACTATGTTGTGGGGAATTGCTTTCTTAATATCTTTCAACTCATGCAAAGGCATAGCAAAATTAACTAACAAGTGGCTTGTCTGCTTCCTGCAGAACGCCCACTCTGGTGTTGGGCTTGGCTCCCACTTGACCCGGACCATGTGCGGGAGCGGACAGCGTAGTGTCTGTTCCAATGGTCCCCTGTGGTCTGCAGGGCTGTGGAGTCTGTGCAAAAATCGCCTGACTCCTCAATTTATGAAACCGCAGACTCCAGGTATCCAAAATTACTCTGACTCCTCAACTCCTGATTCCACAGCCCTTATAGGGCTATGGAGCGGGTACAAAAATTATCAGACCCCTTAGTTTATGAAACCATTGACTTGACTCCAGATGCGCAAAAATTGTTCCTGCTCCAACTCCACAGCCGTGTGGTCTTGCTGTAGCTCGGAACAGATGTTTTACCACCATAGGCTAAATGGTGAATGCATCCACCTGGCTGGGATTATCGCGGACAGCACAGAAGTGTGTCCTGCTCACCACAATAGATCCCACGGATCCGTTGCACAGTGTGTGAACAGCTTCTTTATATAAAATATGAGCCATACACTGTCAGTTTTGCAACAAGTGGAGGATGGGCAAAAAATATCAGTTCTCGGCTCAAGTGTTAACAGACTATTTAGATCTCCCTTTCCCCTCTCTGTCCCTGCCCCCGACATCACTGTGTCTCATCAGAGCTCTCTGCTGAGATTCTGCATCATTGTGATCCTGAGGTTGCAGCCACCCGGGGAAACGGGGGGGGGGGGGGGTGGCAGGGAAGGCGAGGAGGGGTTTATTGGGCTTGAAGATCTGGTTCAGATAGTGTCTTTTTTTTATTTTTATTTTTTTTCCCTGCCTTGGATTCACTTAAAAGTGTACATTATACAAGTAAAGAATTGATACTTACCTGGGGCTTGCTCCAGCCCCATGAACTGTTGCCATCCTCCCTGGTGCCTCCATTCCTCTGTAATAATGACTGGTAAAAGGGTTTCACTCGCAGCACTTGTGCCGCTCGCATGCCCAGCTGTGCGCACTACCGGAGATAGGAGTGGCCTGCGCAGATATTACTGAACGCGCCCAGCGACGAGGGCACCCGTGGATCAGCACATCTCAATAAAAACAATAGTGATCTACATCATGGCCTTATCTAGCAGAGGGAATCACAGTGCAGTATTTAAATGTTGTCAGCAGGGCTGTGGAGTCGGAGTCGTGGAGTCGGGCAATTTTGGGTGCCTGGAGTCGGAGTCGGGAAAAAATGCACCGACTCCGACTCCGACTCCTAATGAATTTGTAACTGTAATTAAAATAAAAAATATGATAAAATGTTCTATTTCTCAGATAATAGTCATTAAAAATAATGTATATATACAGTAATAGCTGTGCTTAGTCCACAAAAATGAAATAAACCAATCAAAATTAGTTACTTGTGCTGCTTCAATAAAGCAGTCCCCGTATTTTTAAGGTCAGATATACATATCTGATTGTGACTGTATATATGATGTGTACACAGGAATCTCTTATATATACTAAATAACATCTATGCTGTAAGAATAAAGCCTGATGTGTAGCTGTGTCACTAATAGAGATGGTCAACAAGATGGAAATAATTCTGCATTGATGCTGATTTATGCAAATGTATGCACTCCCTTTGCTGATGAAATCAAATAATTTGATATGTTGTTAAAATTTGGTTTGGTGACTACAAATTAAAGGGTAACTGAGACGGATGAAAAGTAAAGTTTTATACATACCTGGGGCTTCCTCCAGCCCCCTTCAGGCTAATCAGTCCCTCGCTGTCCTCCACCACCCGGATCTTCTGCTATGAGTCCTGGTAATTCAGCCAGTCAGCGCTGTCCGGCCGCATGCCGCTCCCACAGCCAGGAACATTCTGCACCTGCGCAATAGTGCTGCACAGGTGTAGTATGCTCCTGGCGGCGGAGTGTGTGCATGCGCACTACGCCTGACTGGCTCAAGTACCTGGACTCATAGCAGAAGATCCAGGTGGCGGAGGAGGACAACGAGGGACTGATTATCCTGAAGGCGGCTGGAGGAAGCCCCAGGTATGTATAAAACTTTAATTTCATCTGTCTCAGGTTTACTTTGTTACACAGTAGTACTATACTCTACATATGCACTCCCCACAGAGCTGCAGGGAATCCACTGAGAATGCTGTGCACATTGAACACAGAGGTGTTGTCTGTTTACAATCTCCTCATTCCCCTGCAGAGTACCTGCACATCATTCTTACATGTACCCACACTTACACTGCCTAGGGCCTGATAGATGTTCTTTGTTCCGGTTTGTACCTTTTACAAGTACTCTTACCAAGGACTAGTTTTAGTCTAAAGGGAATAAATATAGTAGTCTACATATCCTTCTCACTTCAGTTGTCTTGTAAAATTCCTAAGCGTTGGCAGTTAAGAGACGAATTTCATGTTACATACTTTTAATCAACAAAATTGTAATATGCAAATTAGAGGAGTCAGAGTCGTGGAATCCTAAACTGAGGAGTCGGAGTCGGTGGATTTTTGGACCGACTCCACAGCCCTGGTTGTCAGCTATTGGAAGCACTGGGCCCCTGTTGAAATGCCAATGAGGTGTTAAGGGGGCCATACACTGGTCAATTTCAGCCATCGATTGACAGCCGTGTGGACCACTCTGATCAAACAGGCTAGAAATCGATGCAACAGGTAGCATGATCAGTTTGCTGATCGATTTCTGATTGATTTTTGAATGATTTGTTCGATCAGTCCGGACAGAAAATCTAGGTCCATTGGCTGCTGCAACAGATCGATGGCTCGTAGGGTTGCATTGGATCGAATGGTGCAACACTGCATTTCGATTGATTTTCAATACATTTCATTCTGAAATCTATTTGAAATGTGTTCCCAGCGTGTGGCACACATCCGATTCCTGTCAGATTCGACCTGAAAGGCATCAGAGTAATCTATCTAATGTTCAAATCTGCTGTTAATCTGTAAGTGTATGGGTACCTTAAGGCTGGTATCCCACTTGTGCTGGACCAGGTGCGGCCAGCGGGAGCCGGTGGTCTGGCTGTAGCCCGTGGCAGATGTTACTCCATAGGCTATATGGGGGAATGCATCCGCCTGCCCGAGATTATCGCTGACTCCACCTAAAGGGGCCCATACACTGGTTGATTTCAGCGATCGATTCTATGGAATCAACCGGTAGGAAATCGGTTCTATCACATCTATCGTTTTGACCTATCTGACAGGATGGAAAAGGTAGGTCGATCTGCTGCTGGCAGCAGATTGATGGCCCTTAGAGTTGCGTTGGATCTAATGGTCCAATAATGCATTTAGATCGATTTCATTCTGAAATCTGTGCCTAGTGTGTGGCACACATCAGATAGATTTGTCAGATGCCTGTCAAGTCGAATCTGACAGGAATCTATCTGATGGTAGAATATGCTGCAAATCGATAAGTGTATGGCCACATTAAGTGAGGTCGGCTTACTGCGATGAATCCTTTCAGATCCGTTGCAGTGTGACAAGTGTGAGCGGCTCCTATTCTAAAATAGGAGCAGTTCACTCTCCGTTAAGCAATGCGAGGAGAACGGAGGAAAAATGTCCTCCGCTCAAGTGGGAACAGAGACTAATGTGAGGGTCTGGGATGGCAAGTATTTATATTGTGTCCTTAAAGGGAACCTTAACCGAGAAAGATATGGATGTTTCCTTTTAACAATACCAGTTGCTTGGCAGTCCTTCTGATCTCTTTGGCTGCAGTAGTGGCTGAATCGCACACCTGAAACAAGCATGCAGCTAATCCAGTCTGACTTGAGTCAGAGCACCTGATCTGCATGCTTGTTCAGGGGCGGTGGCTAAAAGTATTAGACAGACACGTTCAGCAGGAGAGTCAGGCAACTGGTATTTTAAAAGGAAAAATCCATATCCTTCTCAGTTTAGGTTCCCTTTAGAACACCTATTTAACCACTTGCCGACCGCACACTCATACCGTGCGGCGGCAAAGTGGTAGCTGAAGGACCAGCGACGCACATCTGCGTCGCCAGGTGCCTCCCTAATTAATCAGGAAATGCCGCTCGCGCGATCGGCCATTTCCTGTTAGATCACGGAGCGGGTCTCCGTGAATAGCCTGCGATCAGCGACTAAATGTAAACGCAGGAGATGTTTGTCTCCTTTGTTTACTTTGAACAGCGCTGCTGCTACAGCAGCGCCGTAAGGCAGATCGGCGATCCCCGGCCAATCAGCGGCCGGTGATCGCCGCCATGTGACAGAGGATCCGTCCTGTGCAGCCCCGATCACCGGGGGGGGGGGGATTTCGGCGGGAATTTCGCCGCGGACGGGGGCTTTGAGGTGCGCGCCCCCCCCTGCAACACCCAGGCACACAGGAGCGATCAGACCCCCCCCTGCACATCATCCCTATAGGGGGGGGGGGGGGGTGATCTGATCGCTCTGCCTGCAACCTGACCTGTGCTGGGGGCTGCAGAGCCCACCCAGCACGGATCATAAAAAAACACGCTGGTCCTTAAGGGGGGGGGGGTAAAGGCTGTGTCCTCAAGTGGGTAACTACTTGAAGGGAAGTTCCGAGCTTAACCCTCCTGGCGGTACGCAGTTTGAGGCTGCGTCCGCGGGAGGAATTTTTAAGAAAAATTTAATTTGTTGTAACCATTGTAGCTAGCACTAGGCTAGCTACCATTGTTCCAAGTCCCCCAGCACCCCTCTGATCCTCCCCCCGATGTGCTTCAGTCGTTGCTATGGCGACTATCGGACAGAACGTCTTGACGTCATGAGCAATCCCGATCCTCCCCATAGCGAAGAGACTGCGCCATTGCGGGATCCCTGAGGGGTACGTATAACGTCGGCGATCGGGGGGATTGGTAGAGAGCGGAGGGACTGGAGGGGGGGGGGGGGTGCAATGGTAGCTAGCGAACTGCAAAACAATTAACTGAGAGAACAATTATTTAAAAAAAAAAAAAACACTCCCGGGGCAGAGAAATCTCCTCCGGGCCAGTGCTTGCGCGCATGTGCGGTCATGCCGCTTACGTGGCCCGGAGAGTTCTGCGCTTGCGCAGACTACTCCAGGCACAGAGGATGCCGGCATCTGCAACAAAGGGGCCACTGGCTGGGAGCGGAGCTGTGGCGAGGGACACATTGGCTGCCAGGGGCTGGAGGAAGCCCCAGGTAGGTAGGTCTTGTTTTTCTTTTCAGCTTGAATATTTTTTGTAAGATTTTCTCAGTCACAACAGTGTCTCCCTGATGAGCAGCGTAGGTGTGTTTGCAGCAGACAGCATTCAGCTGTAGAATGCAATGTCTGTCACTAGCCCTAGAATGACGTGTCTCCTCTGTTCTTTCCTAGCACCAAACGCTTCCCTGGGTATGATTCAGAGAGTAAAGAGTTCAACGCCGAAGTCCACCGCAAACACATACTGGGTCAGAATGTGGCGGACTACATGAAACTTCTGATGGAGGAGGATGAAGACGCTTACAAGAAGCAGTTCTCTCAGTACATAAAGAACGGCATCCAGCCCGATCAGGTAATCTATTTTTATCCCACTACTTCTTGAGATTATTTTGGACTTTTCAGCCAACCTCATGTGGGGTGTGCATATTTGGGATTTTAGCAAAGTGAACTGGAGGCTGCCATCTTTAATATTGTCAGCTGTCCATAAGTCTGTTATGTGAATCTTGACTGCATAGACAATATCATGGATTGCATGTGTTGGTACATGGCAGTGTAATAGAAGCTTGGTGAACTTGATATATCTGCCTAACTTAACTACTTGCGGACCGATAGGTTCTGGCCCCTTAAGGACTTGGCCTACACTTCCTGTTCACTGTGATTGGCTCACAGTAATCGGGGTCAGGAGTCAATGCAGTCTGCTCCTGTCGGTGGTACGGAGCTCAGCTGTTATTAGACAGCTGGGTTTTGTGCTGACGGGCGCGCAAACACGTCACATGCATGGGTTCGGGTCTTTTTTTTTTTTTTTTTTTAAACTATGCCGTATCAGGATTAGGTAGCCACAAGTGCTGTGTAGTGTTAACTACAGCCGTCCCCGAGCCTAAAGGCCTGTACACACACTCCAATTTGATGTGTACGCATCCTTAGACCTGCCCTCTAACTTTTCATCCAGGAGGAAATCACATAGGAATAGCAGCACGTTATTGCACAGTAGACTGAGTGTAATTTGCGAGAGGGATTTTTAGGCATGTTGGTAGTGCATAAATTGCTGGAAAACTTGCGTTAGCTGTCTGATTTCCTTTAAGTGAAGCATTAGGTATAGGGAACCTGAGGGGTATGGAGGCTGCCATATTTATCTCCTTGTAAACAGTGCCAGTTTCCTGGCAGCCCTGTTGATCTTCTGGCATAAGTAGTGTAGTAGTAGAGTCAAACCCCTGGAACAAGCATATGGCTAATCCAGTAAAACCTGAGTCGGAGTACCTGATCTGCTGCATGCTTGTTCAGGGTCTGAGTAAAAGTATTAGAGAGGATCAGGAGGCCTGCCAGGCAACTGGTATTATTTAACCACCCTGGCGTTCTGATTAAATCGCCAGGGTGGCTGCGGGAGGGTTTTTTTTAAATAAAAAAAAAACTATTTCATGCAGCCAACTGAAAGTTGGCTGCATGAAAGCCCACTAGAGGGCGCTCCGGAGGCGTTCTTCCGATCGCCTCCGGCGCCCATAATAAACAAGGAAGGCCGCAATGAGCGGCCTTCCTTGTTTTGCTTATATCGTCGCCATAGCGACGAGCGGAGTGACGTCATCGACGTCAGCCGACGTCCTGACGTCAGCCGCCTCCGATCCAGCCCTTAGCGCTGGCCGGAACTTTTTGTTCCGGCTGCGCAGGGCTCAGGCGGCTAGGGGGGCCCTCTTTCGCCGCTGCTCGCGGCGAATCGCCGCAGAGCGGCGGCGATCAGGCAGCACACGCGGCTGGCAAAGTGCCGGCTGCGTGTGCTGCTTTTTATTTCATTAAAATCGGCCCAGCAGGGCCTGAGCGGCAGCCGCTGGCGGTGTTGGACGAGCTGAGCTCGTCCAGACCGCTCAGCTGGTTAAAAGGAAATAAATATGGAATCCTCCATATCCCTCTCACCTTGGGTTCCCTTTAACCACTTGTCGACCACCCACTACCTATGGGCGTCGGCAAAGTGGCACCCCCAGGACCGCGTAACGCCGACCGGCGGCAGTACCTGGGGGACTAATTAGCCGGGGATCACGCGCATCTGCTGGCATTAGGCTCCGCCCACCCACCGGCTATTTAGACGCGCCGGCGGGTTGTTAAACCTCGATTTGCCGATACAAAGTGTATAATACACTTTGTGATTTATACAAAGGGTATCATTCATAAAGCATTTCCGCATGCGGAAATGCTTAATTCCGCTGACTTTACCGAGCACTCAGCAAAATCCCCATTCATAAAGGCTCTTTCCGCATGAAAAAATGACATTCCCGTGCAGAGCGATACATTTCTGCCTTGTGCGGAGTTTTTCTAGATTAATCTAGAAAAAGTAACAAACACATCCATTCATAAAGATTAGAGCAAGCGGTATGCGGAAGGAAAATACCGCTTGCTCGACAGTAGCGATAGGCGGGCGGATTACGTGTAAATGAATGGGACGGACCTCCCAAGCAGCATCAGACAGAGCAGCGCACTGAGGGAATCGGGCAGCTTTTATGTTTCCGCATGTCTTCCGCCACGCTACCGCCAGCTTCCTCCAGAAAACCTCCGCACTTGTATCGCAACAGGCAACTTCTTTATGAATGACCACCCAGAAGTCAAGTACCGGTTGCGGAGAAGAACGGTGTTTTCCCGCACTACCGACTGGTCCTTTATGAATGATAGCCAAAGTGTATTATACAGGCTGCCTCCTGCCCTTGTGGTCCCAGTGATCGAGGGACCACCAGGGCAGGAGGCAGCCCCCTAGTATGCACAGCAGCACACTGATCCTGCCCCCGATCACCCACAGCACACCTCAGACCCCCCAATCACCCCCACAGACCACTGTTTGCACCCAATCACCCATCAATCACCTCGTCACTATCTGTCAACAGTATCCTATAGATTAGGTCCTAAACTGCCCCCTCAGGGCTCCTTATTACCCCCCCTCCCCCTGTGTACTCTATACATCTATTTTCCCCTGTAATCACCCACTGATCACCTGTCAATCACCCGTCACCACCTGTCACTGCCACCCATCAGATCAGACCCTAAACTGCCCCTTGCGGGCACCTGATCACCCGCCCACACCCTCAGATCGCCCTCAGGACCCCCCACCCTGAACACCTTCCCAGTGCATTATTCACAGCTGTTCTGCCCACTGATCACCCATCAATCACCACCTGTCACTGCTACCCATCAGATCAGACCCTCACCTGCCCACACCCTCAGATCGCCCACAGAATTCGGCCCCTCATAGACCACCTGTCATCAAAATTTGCAGATGCTTATACCCTTGAACAGTCATTTTGAGGCATTTGGTTTCCAGAGTACTCCTCACAGTTTTGGGCCCCTAAAATACCAGGGCAGTATAGGAACCCCACAAGTGACCCCATTTTAGAAAGAAGATACCCCAAGGTATTCCGTTAGGTGTGTGATAAGTTCATAGTATTTGTTTGTCACAATTTAGTGGAAAATGACACTTTGTGGGAAAAAAATAAAAATCAATTTCCGCTAACTTGTGACAGAAAAATATCTTCTATGAACTCACCATACTCCTAACAGAATACCTTGGGGTGTCTTCTTTCTAAAATGGGGTCACTTGTGGGGTTCCTAAACTGCCCTGACATTTTAGGGGCCCTAAACCGTGAGGAGTAGTCTGGAAACCAAATGCCTCAAAATGACCTGTGAAATCCTAAAGGTACTCATAGAACTTTGGGCCCCTTAGCGCACCTAGACTGCAAAAAAGTGTCACGTGGTATCGCCATACTCAGTAGTATAATGTGTTTTGGGGTGTATTTTTACACATACCCATGCTGGGTGGGAGAAATATCTCTGTAAATGGACAATTGTGTATAAAAAATAAATAAATAAACTCATTTACAGAGATATTTCTCCCACCCAGCATAGGTATGTGTAAATATACACCCCAAAACACATTATACTACTTCTCCTGAGTACGGAGATACCACATGCGTGACACTTTTTTGCAGCCTAGGTGCGCTAAGGGGCCCAAAGTCCTGTGAGCACCTTTAGACTTTACAGGGGAGCTTACAATTTAGCACCCCCCAAAATGCCAGAACAATGAACGCCCTACAAATGACAAGTTAGCAAAAATGGAAACTTTTTTTTTTTTTTGGGCACAGTGTTTTTTTGTGACAAAAAAATAAAATCTTCTATGAACTCACCATGCCTCTTAGTGAATACTTTGGGATGTCTTCTTTCCAAAATGGGGTCATTTGGGGGAATTTATACTATCCTGGAATTCTAGCACCTCATGAAACATGACAGGTGCTCAGAAAAGTCGGAGATGCTTCAAAATGGGAAAATTCACTTTTTGCACCATAGTTTGTAAATGCTATAACTTTTACCCAAACCAATAAATCTACACATATTGGATTTTTTTTTTATCAAAGACATGTAGCACAATAAATATGGACAAAAATGTATATAGAAATTTTACTTTTTCAAAAATGTCAGCACAAAGTTAAAAAAGTATTTTTTTTTTACAAAATTAATGGCTTTTTTTTTTTTTTTTGATGAATATAATAAACTAAAAATCACAGCAGCAATCAAATAGCACCAAAAGAAAGCTGTATTAGTGACAAGAAAAGGAGGTAAAATTCGTTTAGGTGGTAGATTGTATGAGCGAGCAATAAACCGTTAAAGGGGAACTGAAGTAAGAGGTATACGGAGGCTGCTATATTTCCTTTTAATCAATACCAGTTGCCTGGCAGTCCTGCTGATCCTCTGCCTCTAATACTATTAGCCATAGCCCCTGAACAAGCATGCAGCAGATCAGGTGTTTCAGACTTTAAAGTCAGATCTGACAAGACTAGCTGCATGCTTGTTTCTTGTGTTATTCAGATACTACTGCAGAGAAATAGACCAGCAGGGCTGCCAGGCAATTGGTATTGATTAAAAGGAAATAATAAATATGGCAGCCTCTTACTTCAGTTCCCCTTTAAAGCTGCAGTGGTCTGAATGGAAAAAAGTTTCTGGTCCTTAAGGGGTTTTTAGACTGCAGTCCTTAAAGAGACACTGAAGCGAGAATAAATCTCGCTTCAGTGCTTATATTCAGCACCCCTGCTAAACCGCCGCTAAACTGAGGTCCCTTACCTCCTAAATCCCCTCCGTGCAGCGCGGGGATCACTTCCGCATTCAGGCAGGGCTAATGGCCGCAGCCCTGCCTCACGCGTCTGTCAGCGTGCATCTCCGCCTCTCCCCCTGGCCCTCTCAGTCTTCCTTCGCTGAGAGGGACGGGGGAGAGGCGGCGATGCGCCGCTGATAGACGGCGCTGAGAGGCAGGGCTGCAGCCGTTAGCCCTGCCTCTAGGAGCAGCAAAATATACGACCAAGTTGGTCGTTGATTTTGCGGGGGGGGGTTGGGGGTGAAGGGACCCCCGTTCAGCCACGGGTTAGCGGCGTTTTAGCAGGGGCTCCCATGCCCCTGCTGACTATAAGCACTGAAGCGAGATTTATTCTCGCTTCAATGTCTCTTTAAGTGGTTAAAGGAATAGTTCCAAGGAAGAGGCTGCTGTGGGCCACAGCCAAGCTGATGAAATATCTAGTCATACCCCGAGATTTTATGTATCCTCAGATTGCTGGCTTTGGTTAATTGGGGTGGGTTGCTGTACACAAGTGGTTTTCAATGAAATGCTACAGAAGAATTTACCAAGCCATGTAATATAGCACTGTATAAAGGTGCAACTTTTTTTTCCTCCTGGTTCTCTTTAATTCTTAGCACAGATGATCAATGAGATGCTAATAATTCTGGCGTGGATGTAATTATACTGCAAATTGTGTGCAGCTTGGACATGGACCACTCTGATGTGCCTTTTTGTTTTGGATTAGCATGATTCCAAGCTTAATAATTAAAGGGAAGATCCACAGAGTTTAAAAAAAAAAATGCTAATCCACTTACCTAGGGCTTCCTCCAGCCCGTGGCAGGCAGGACGTGCCTTCGACTCCGCTCCGGAGGCTCCCGGTCTTCTCCGGTGGCTCACCCCACCTGGCCAGGTCGGCTTCCAGGTTGGGCTTCTCCTTGCGCTCCATGCATCTCATGTGGTCGCACTACGGACTGTACTGCGCAGGCGCAGAACTACTGCACCTGCGCAGTACAGCCTGGAGGACGTTCAAGGACGCCAGCGCGATCGCGTGAGACGCACGTTGGAGCGCGCAAGAACCCGACCTGGAAGCCGGCCTGGCCAGGTTGGATGAGCCACCGGAGAAGACCGGGAGCCTCCGCGGTGGTGTCGAGGGCACGTCCTGCCTGCCACGGGCTGGAGGAAGCCCCAGGTAAGTGGATTTGTATTTTTTTTCTCAGTGAACCCTCTCTTTAAATGTGCACGTGAGATAGAATTATTGGCATCTCGCTGAGGATCTTTAGTCCCCACCTTCCAAGGCACAAGGCTCTCCTAGCAGAGAACTGCAGAATCCCCACAGGGTGAGGACCAAGTAGGTTTTGGCAATGGCACAATTTGGCTTTAGTATTCAAAGCTTTCTCTGGCAAGTAACAGACCCAATACTTCATCTGATATCATTTTCTGCTTTCCCTCAGATGGAAGATCTGTACAAAAAGGCACACGCTGCTATCAGAGAGAACCCAGTCCACGAAAAGAAGCCCAAGAAAGAAGTCAAAAAGAAGAGGTATGTCGAGACTTGTGTGGAAAGCTGCTCTGCCAAGAATTTCCTAAATGTCATCCTTACACATCAAATAATTAGAAATGTTACATTGATATCTGTTCTCCATTCAAATATGGTGTTTACAACATTACAAGCTGCCATAATATGCACATTCCACCTGTCCTCTAATTCTGTTCAGGAAAACCATTCAGGACCTTTAGCAGCAGTCATTCGCCCTCACTCCTGTCTGCTCCATCTCATCCATGTGCCATGGATTTAAATGGAGAAAAAAGAAAGCTAAATGGTTACCTCAGTAGTAGGAAGCCTCTGGATGGTCTTCTAGCTTCTTGGATCCCCCTAGAGGCCACTGTTCCAGCACAGGGTCTTTCTACACCCATTCCACTCGCACCAGTTCAAGTGGAACTAAACTCCTAACTTCCTTCTGAGAAAATGGCTACCACCAAGTACTTTGTAGTTACTTTTTTTTGTCCTTGACCATTCCATTAGAAAGTCAATGTGTGCCATGAGCGGAATTCAGTTTAGAGCTTTATTCAAGGGAATATTTTTATTTTATTTTTATAAGCAGAAAGGGCAAGTTGGAGTTTATACATACATTCAATTTAATTGACCAATCACTAGCTAATTTTACTGTATCAATGTAGTACTTGCGTGTCAAACTCCGGCCCACGGGCCAAATCTGGCCCTCAGAGCCATTACATTTGGCCCTCAAGTGGTTTACCGACTTTGCATTATGTTTGGCCCAGTTTAGACCACTATGGAAGTTTATATTGGAGGTGAATCCCTGGAACACCTGGGAAGCCATATGAGAAAGGGAGGGGAAAAGCACTAGGGAACTGTATAGGGGAGGGAGGGGGGGTCACCTGGGAACTTTGTGAGGGAGGAAGGTGGCCAGCAGACATTGAGGTTGGCACGCGACTATGTCCCAGTGTACAATCTCAGCCCACTTTGTATTTGAGTTTGACACCCCTGATGTAGTATGAAGGCCAACAGATTTTGAATGGTATGAACAGATTGCGTTGATAAGCTCCCATAGGAGGTGGTAAAAGTTGGAAATCCAAAATTGGATGTGTGTATGCACCCTTAGTATCCCTAACTAGTCTGTTTTTTTTTTTGTTTTTTTTAATTAAAGCTATAAAGTTCCATGGCAATTATACAGAGAACTAATCTCTCCAGTGGACAGGGGACATAAACCACTCTAAAAGTGCCCCAAATGTTTCTAACCACTCTGCATGGTGTTCAGAACAGAAATTAAATTGATTTTTATTCCGGCATATAACGCATCTCTATGTGCTGCCAATCTGGTATGCCTGTCCAGAGGCTAGCTGTTCAAGTGGCTCCTGGAAAGAATCTGCCACCTGGATTGGGGGGGGGGGGGGGGCAGCATTCTCTGCCTACTTATACCTTAAGGACCATTCTCCCCTCTCTGACTGCCTGTGCTTATTGGTATGATTCTTTCCACAGAAAACCTTGAACCACTTAGAAATGTAGGAAGAATCCTACCGCTAAGGACCAGTTTCAACTTCAAACCGCAGAGTGCTCAGTACAAATAATATGTGGAAAGAGTAGTATGGGCTTTTTGTGAAAAACTAATGTTGAGATTCAGGGTACGTTTCCACTTGTGCGTTGCGATACCATCGCGGAAAACGCGTCAAAGAATCCGCATGCGGGTGCGGATTTGTTCACGTTTCCATGCGGATTTTCGCGCGGAACCGCTCTGTTTGCGCTATGCGATTTTAACCATGTCAATGCCGGCAAGCATTGACATGGGTTTTCACGCGGGAACGCCGGGAAAACCGCAAGACTAAAATGCTTGCGGTTTTCCTATTACATTACATCACCCGTGATTCGCGTGCGGCATGCGAATTCTGATGGCTCTGCCGTGCAGATTTTTTCTGCCATCCACTTGTATTGGTTATGTGAATTTGCATGCGGACAATGCATGCAAATTCGCGTTAGTGGCAACGTACCCTTACTGATGCAATGGATTTCTGAAAATTGGATCAGAAAGAAGGCAGTGAGATTTTTTTTTTTTTTTTTTTAACCCCTCTCCTGCTTTTACTAGATGTTTGTAATCCTAATACAAGTTTATTAAAACAATGAAATGGAAATGTACGGGTCACAAGTGGGGAAAACGGCAAGCAAATCCTTATTGTCTCCAGTTAAAATCTGTGCCCACAGTCTATTTATGCTGGGCATGCACGGGGTAGAGGCAGGCTTATCAATCGAGCCGCTGATGGCTCGATTGATAATATCCGACAGGTCCAATTACCCACCGGATAGATTCCCCGCCGGCGGACAATAGTGGGTAATCGAGCGGAAGATAAGCGCCCACGGGGACAAGCGGGAATCAATCCGGACGGCGGCGGGGGTCGTTCCGGCGGCTAATCGAGCTGCCGGGTCGACCCGTGTATGCCCAGCATTATAGCTGATTTTGCACACCACTTTGCCTTAAACACCATGCATTGGCCTAAGATTTTGACTCCGTCCTGAGCAGATTGTAATATAAGGTGCAGAGATGAGTAGATTGTTAATAAATTTCCAGTATGAACTCTAAACTTTTTTTTTTTGTTTTGTTAGGTGGAATCGTGCCAAATTGTCACTGGCACAGAAGAAAGACCGCATTGCTCAGAAAAAAGCAAGCTTCCTCCGAGCTCAGGAAAAGATTGCCGACAGCTAAACTGGGCTCTTTGCAATTTTCTACCAGACTCTCAGAATAAATATATTGTCGCTAAGAGCAGAGTCTGCGGTGTCTTCCTTTCACAGTGGTTGGCAATTATTGGTGCTGGAAATGTGGCATAGTGTTGTATAAGGATGACAGCTATTCTTGGCTGACTGGTGTTAATGGCCTTGTCAGAGGACGCCAGGAGTGATGTATGTTTCTCGCCCCTCACTAAATCTGACACAGATGCACTGTACATACTGTATGAGCTAAATGATTACAATGGTGAATCTGTACCATACTATAGCACACCATGCTGGCTCTCAATGAAAGCTGCAAGTAAACACTTATCAATTGTTCCTGAGAGGTCGCTCTACCAATATGCAAATTGCAACTTTTCCTGTTAAAGTGGAATTCTAGGAAATGTCAAACCTCTGTTCTAGCTAGCTTGCCTTTTTGGTTGTGTATGAAAAAGCAATTTTGCTGCAATACTGTTAGAGGTATGAACACACGCCATTGTACAAGTGTTATAAATTAGGGGGGGGGAGGGGAGTTCAAGATTGATTGATTCCTGGCTGCAGCCCCTAGATGCCGGATTCATAGATGGTCAGTCTGCAGCTGCTTGGTTAAAGGGCACCTGAAGTGAGAGGGAATGGAGCCTGCCATTTTTTTTTTTTTTAAGCCATGCAAATTGCCTGTCTGGCATGCTGAGCCTCTCTCTAGTGCGTTTCGCAGTAGACCCTGAACAAGCATGCAGAGCAGATGTTTGTTTCTGAATGAATTTGCCACATGCTTGTTTCTGGTGTGACTGACTAAAACCAGAAAGATCAGCAAAACTGCCGGGGAACTGGTATTGTTTAAACAGAAAAACATATTGCAGCCTCCATAGCCTTCTCACTTCAGGTATCCTTTAACTCTCTGTAGCAGATGAGTTCTGAGGTGGGAATGATTCATAAAATGCTGTGCAAAAAAAAAAAATGTGGATTTGGTATTTGGGGGAAGCCTGTTTTTTTTTCCGATCGCTCTGCTGCTGCTGCTTAACCCTCCTGGCAGTACGAAGTTTCTGAGGCTGCGTCCATGGGAGGGATTTTTTGAATTAAAGCTGTTTTAGCCTATGTAGGTAGCACTAGGCTAGCTACCATTGTCCCCCGCCTCCCCCACCCCCATCCCTGCCGCTATACGTTACCTAGCTGCGATTCTGCGAGAGCCGCAGCCTCCCCAATGACCTTCAGTCGTCGCTATGGCGATGATCAGACATATCGACTGCATGCGAAATCCTGATCCTCCCTATAGCCTCCAAGCTTGGAGCTGATTGGAGAGGCTGTGCCGTCGGGGGGGGGGGGGGGGGGGGGGTATAACGGCGGCGATCAATAGTTGAGGGACTTGGGGGACAATATTAGAAAAGTACTAGCTACAAAGGATACAAGTTTTGCGGCGGCTACTTCGAGTGTAGGTCGGGGTTGCCGCCAGGAGGGTTAAAAGCTTTTCCCGTCTGGGAAAGCTGCGGGTCCTATCAGATTTCATCATTCAGACCTGCAGGAGCACAGGGCTGTTTCTAGTGTTTTGTGACTTTACCACATGTTGTAGCCTCTATGACTTGACATTTACTGACATTTGTTTAGGTATTTACCTCACTGCTCGGTAATTTCAGCTTTTCATGCGTTAACCACCTTTTTCCCCACAATCCTTCAGGGCAAAGGTGAGACGTAGCTCCTCCCAGGAACAGGAACAGACAGCACTTCCCCTATAAAAAAGTCACATGGTTAGTCCACCCTCAGTGCTGTTTGTTCCTGCGTCCAGGCAGTTCGGCATCTCCCCTTTGGGTGAAGCCTGTGTGCTGGGCTGCAGGTGGATCTCTCTGGGTGGCTGAGACTGTGGTACTGAGGCAGTCTGGCCATGCGCCCCAGGCTGGAGCTTTCCTGGGGTTTGCCTACCTTTCTCTCCCGCTTCCAGGGAGAGCAAGAGTGGAAGGCGTGGGTTCCCCTTGGCGGCCTTGCGGCGGAGTGAGCAGGACGGAGGTAAGCCGGCGGCCATGTGCAGCGTGGAGCTCATTGCGGCCATTAGGACGCTTGGCCGCGTCCGGATGCGTACTTTCCGGCGGGTATGCCGAAAGTAACAATTTGTAGTGCCGGCTCATTACTCTCTCTGCAGCTTCCGGGCCGCCACTCATCCATTCGCGGCAGGCCAGGTATGTTTCAAGGGGAAGCTGCGCGGGCCTGTAGCACTGTTGCTCAGAGAGAGTTTGTCCTGCGCTGGATGTGTCAGCTGGAAGCATGTCAGACGCTGAGAGGATTGAGAGCAACCAGGCCGCCCAAAAGGTGAGATAATGGTTTCTCTTTCTGGGCTGATTGTGCTATATGTGTGAGCAGAGTTACATGCCTTGTTGTGTTGTTGTTTATGCCAATACTAAGGCTTCTGCTAAATCTGCTGCTGCTGCTGCGGATAAGCACAGGCATCCTCCTAATGATAAAACATGCCCTTTGTGCAATTTTATGTTGCCCTATGCAAAGACTGTCAGTTGTGCATACAGAGGGTTGTAGGGGAGGAGCCGGGTCACTCTGTTCAGGATACATTAAATCCTTTAGAGAGGTGATTAATGCTTCATTGGAATCAATTAAGTCCTCATTATTGAATGCTAATCCATCCACTTCTCAGGTTGCTGTATCTGGAGTATCTGTGACTGAAGTTGATAGTTTCAGACACTAGAGAAATACAATCTGAATCTGTTTCAAAGTTTAAATTCTGTATTGAGGATGTGGTAGCTGTTTTGTTTATTCATAATCAATTATACAAAGCTGAAGGATCCACTTAATTAAAAGGTGGATGTTTATTTGAAAAGGTCTTGGGAGGCTAGTGCGGCTATGTTTAGGCCGGCTTTTACCTCTACATGTGTGGCCACAACTTTGGAGCTGTGGATTAATCAGCTCAAAGCTAACATACTGGCTGGTGCACCTGTTTTGCAATTGTTTAATCCTATTGCTATTTTCATTTAAACTGCTGCATATTTATCAGATGCTTCTGCTGAAGCAATTAGGTTTACTGCCAGGTCCATTGCTCTGTTTCTATTAGAGCCTTGTGGCTTAAAATATGGGATGGTAATATCTCATCCAAAAACAGGCTGTGTGGTGTCCCTTTTTCAGGTGAATTGTTGTTTGGTCCAGAACTGGATTCAGCTTTGGAAAAAACATTGAATAAAAATAAAGTTTTGCTTAAGAAACAGAAGACTGTGGTAACAATATTTTTCGTAAGCCAAGGAGTGATCAAAAGGATGCCTCTAAGGATTAAAGTAAAGGCAGGAGGTGGACTTTTGACAAGTCCAGGAAAGGGGGCTTTAAGTCTAAAGCTCTAGAGTCCCAGTCAGAATCCCAATGACTCGTGTCAGGCGGTGGGGGGAAGGCTAAGATACTTTCTCTTAGGTGGGCAAAAGTGTCAAAAAATCCATTTATTTGCCAGACAATAATGTTTGGTTTCCAAATAGTTTGCCCTTCCTCCACCATCAAGATTTGTGATCTCAAAGGCCCTAAGAGATCCCACTCTGGTTCCAGAGATTTTGAGCATATTGCAGAACATGCTAAGACAGAATTATTATTATTATTATTATTATTATTGATTTATAAAGCGCCAACATATTCCGTGGAGCTGTACAAGGTAATGGAATTCATCCTGTGCCTGATTCTGCACCTAACAAACCTGAGTCGGTTTATGAAAAATTTTCGGATGGAATCAGTAAGGGAGTTATTGTTTCCAGAGGCCTTTATGGCATCTCTGGATCGAAGAGATGCATATTGGCATATGCCGATTCACCAAAAATCACAAAAATTCTTAAGTTTTGCAGTGAGAATAAATGGGATGGTAGAACACTACCAGTTTGTTTGCCTCCTGTTTGGGATCACTTCTGCCCCAAGAATGTTCACAAAAATTCTGGGAGAAGCATTAATTCCGTTAAGGGAACAATCGATTTTAATCATTCCGTATTTAGACGACTTGCTTATTCTAGGAAGTTCAGCAAAACAGCTGAAAATCCATTTGAATCTGGTATCAGAACATCTCCGATCCCTAGGTTGGATCATCAACCTGGAGAAGTCCTCTCTAATTCCAAGTCAGAGAACTCAGTTTCTTGGCATGCTAGTGGATTCAGTAAAACAGATGATTTTTCCTTCCTCCCAAGAAGATTCTGAAGATAAGTTTGGCAGTGAAATCATTACAAGGGGAAGACAAAGTTTCCCTAAGAACGATTTTGTCGGTGTTTGGGTTAATGTCATCCACGATGGTGGCAGTTCCCTGGGCATTAGCGCATATCGGGAAGATACAGAGGGTCCTCCTAGAAAATTGGGACGGTCGTCCACAAACATTAGATTTCAAAGTCAAAATCCCTCAAACTGTGTGTCTCTGCAACGGTGGTTGGAGGAATCCTACCTTATGAAGGGCAGGCCTTGGAAGGGGCCTGTAGACAACGTAATAACTACGGATGCAAGCGCCTGGGGCTGAGGAGCTCATATAGCTCACAGAGCCTTTCAGGGGAAATGGACAAAATCAGTCTCAAAGGTTATCCAATTGAAAGGAATTAACAGTAGTAAGGCTGGCTTTATTTCAGGTGCAATCGATACTGTTGCAGTCCAATGTTCTGATCCAGTCGAACAACGTTACGGCAGTAGCGTTTATCAACAAACAGAGGCACGCGATTCCTGTTGTTGCAGGAGGAAGCGGAGGACATCTTGTCTTGGGCAGAAAAGAATGTGTCATCCTTGAGAGCTGTTCATCTCAAGGGAGCACTCAATATACATGCAGACAAACTGAACAGAAGCAGGATTCTGTCATCAGAATGGTCTCTAAACAAGGAGGTGTTTTCGCAGACATCATAAAACGATGGGGAACACCGTCAATCGATCTGTTTGCAACAGAAGACAATACCCAGATTCAGACTTGTTTCTCTCTCAATCCAAGAGATCAAAGCAGGGGGGTGAATGCATTCATTCAAGAGTAGAACTTTCCACTTCTGTATGCATTTCCTCCTCTCAATTTGATTCCCGCGGTCATCAGCAAATGGAGAGGTTGTCAAAATTGGATGATTTTGATAGTACCTTGGTGACCGAGAAGGAGCTGGTTTTCAGCTCTCAGGTTAGCATCAGAAGACCCTTGGAGACTTCCTTGCAGGCCGGATCTACTGCTACAAGGGAACCTGTGGCATCCGCATCCAGGAAAATTGAATCTGTTAGTCTGGATCTTAAATTAGCCTTACTCAAAAAGTTGGGAGTATCTGAGAAGGCAGCCTCTACATTTGTTACTAGCTGTAAGGAAGTTACTAGGAGGATCTATCTGAAATACTGGAAGACTTTCCATCTTTGGTTATCTGGCTCTAAGTTTGATAGCTTGTCAGTCCCAGCAGTCCTGGTTTCTCCAGGACGGTTGGGATAAAAATATTTGTGAGTACGCTTAAGGTGCAGATTGCTACCTTATCTGCTTTTCCAGGTATCCCCTTGTCTTCCTCTCCAATACTGAGATTTCGGAAGGCTCTATCTAGGAAACTGCCAGTTTACAAGCCATACGTTTCTCCTTGGGATTTATCGTTAGTATTAGAGGGGCTGTCCAAAGGTCCTTTTGAGCCGCTAGGGGACAGTTCTTTTAAATTTCTTACATTAAAGACGGTATTTTTAGTAGCCATCACTACAGCCAGAAGGGTTAGTGAGCTACAGGCCTTGTCTATGAAAAGTCCTTATTTTCAGGATAGGTTAGTATTACAGACGGATCCAAAGTTTTGTCCAAAAGTTATGTCTAGGTTTCACAGGTCGCAGGATATTATTTTGCCTACCCTCTGTGAATCCAAGTTGTGGAAAAAAGAGGATTTTTCACTCATTAGATGTTAGAAGATGTGTTCTGGAATACTTGAACAGAGCTGCAGATGTCTGGAAGACCGATTCCTTATCTGTTTTATTTCAGGGAAAACTGTAGGTCAGAGAGCTTCTAAATCTACTATAGCTAAATTGGATTAGGTTAGCTATTATAGAAGCTTTCAGAGTTATGGGAAGTGAGGCTCCTGCTTCATTTAAAGCTCACTTTTCTAGAGCTAGGGCAGCTTCTTGGGCTAATAATGCAGGGGCTTCGCCTGAGCAAATATGTAAAGCAGCAACGTGGTCAAGCTTTTCTACGTTCATCTGTCATTACCGAATTGATGCAATGTCTGCACACGACCAGGCGGTTGGTAGAAACGTTCTCCAAGCATTGGTCCCACCCTGAGGTTGTATTACTTGTTAATCGTCTCACCTTTGCCCTGAAGGATTGTGGGGAAAAAGCAGAGTTAGTACCTGCTAACGATGTTTTCAACAATCCTTCAGGGCAACGATCCCACCCGGGTGTTAATTGTCTGTGTCTGATAGTTGCACGGTTATGGGTTAGTGGAATGTTCACCTGTCGGGTACTTGGCTAAACGCACTGAGGGTGGACTAACCATGTGACTTTTTTATAGGGGAAGTGCTGTCTGTTCCTGTTCCTGGGAGGAGCTACGTCTCACCTTTGCCCTGAAGGATTGTTGAAAACATCGTTAGCAGGTACTAACTCTGCTTTTTAAGAATTGACATTTTCCTAAGTGCTCGGTAAAGTCACCTGTTTTCTGCGTTAATGAATGCGGTAATACTTAGTGAATTGACCCCATAGTGCGGTGAGACCTCCCCATAATGCAGCATTAATTGTAGGGGCTGAGCTGAAGTGATAAAATGATAGGCGTGGAAACGCTGCTGATTGAGTTCTCTATAATATCATTAAAACTTTCTGTGGGCATTCAGTAGACTTGTGTATTGCTATGAGTTTGCTGTAAATGAAGAACCATCTGGAGATTATATTTTGTTGGTGCATGTTATAGAAGCCTGAACTTTATTCATGAACCTGATCTTCTAGATTTAGTGCTGTGAGTTTTGATCTCCTTGTACTACTAGTAAGAAAAAGCATGCTTTGAAATTTGAGACACAAACATATACAGATTTGGCTGTTGGACTGCACAACTGCGTCTCAGTTATGGCAGAGCCACACTGCCAAGTTTTTCTTTTTGTTTTGTTTTTTTGCTGCATTTGAAAAACCAATTCTTATTTACTTGAATGAGAATTGTGGAAAAATCACTACCGTATATACTCTGCTATAAGTCGAGACATTTTGGACTGACTCAAAGTATAAAAGTGGGGGGGTCGCCTTATACTTGAGATAGTCCAAACTTATAGCCAGGAAAGGGGGAGGCAACTTTTTCTCTCCCCTTTCCTGCAATCAAAGCAGGCAGCTTACTGGAAATCCCCCTCCCTCTCACCACCACGCAAAGGGGCCTCTTGTCTCTATCTCTCCCACCCCTGTGTAATCGCTAAAGTGGAAGCTTTCACTCACTAATCCATCCGAGAGCAGCTTTCTTCTCCCTGTATTCACACTGGGCTGTGTGCAGGAGCTCACAGCTCCAGCTCCCGATGTCATGTGACTTCATGTATCAATGTATCACATGACATCACAGTGTATCAATGTATCACATGACATCTGGAGCCGTAGCTGTGAGCTCCTGCACACACACAGCCCAGCGTGAATACAGGGAGAATAGAGAAGGC
This sequence comes from Hyperolius riggenbachi, assembly GCF_040937935.1. NCBI lineage: Eukaryota > Metazoa > Chordata > Amphibia > Anura > Hyperoliidae > Hyperolius > Hyperolius riggenbachi. The sequence goes on along the minus strand of NC_090651.1, from coordinate 114,224,399 downwards.
TGCGCTGGGATAGCTCAGTGAATGATTGCTTCGGCTTCAGTGATCACACAGAGGGCGAGGAGGTAGAGAAAAGAGGCCTCTTTGCGTGGTGTTGGGAAGGAGGGGGGCTTTTCAGCAAGCTGCCTGCTTTACACTGCTGGGAAGGGGAGACGGGATAGTACATAGAGGGTGTCATTCCTCTCACCCTGCTGATGCATCCCCTTTCAGACATATGGAGGTCTATTCCAACAGCTGACTTTACAGAGCACTTAGCAAAATGTCAATTCATTAAAGCGGTTATCACATGAAAAGCTGAAATTACCGAGCAGTGAGGTAAACTACTAGCTTGTGCTGTAAATACCTCTACACATGTCGGTAAATGTCAATTCATAAAGATCAGAACAGGCAGTAATGGCACAGAACAGTACCGCCTGCTTTGAAGTGGTAAGAGCGAAGTCTATGCGGGACTGTGCTGGGAATGGAGACTCACAAGCAGAAGCAGTGAAATCTCCCCCCAGGCCGCAGCCGAGTGAGATTGGAATAAGCCAGGCTTCCCCTGAATACCTTGGGCTGTGTGTGGCTGTTTAACTTAGTTTCCTGTTTTTAAAGGGAACTTAAACTAAGGATATGGATTTTTACTCTTAAAATAATACCAGTTGCCTGACTCTCCTGCTGATCCTGTGTCTGTGATACTTTTAGCCACAGCCCCTCAACAAGCATGCAGAACAGGTGCTCTGACTGAAGTCAGACTGGATTAGCTGCATGCTTGTTTCAGGTGTGTGATTCAGCCTCTACTTTAGTCAATGAGATCCGCAGGATTGCCAAGCCACTGCTATTGTTTATTGTTTAAATGGAATCATCCCTATCCCTCTTTGTTAAAGATGTGTATTTGCTGGAGGTAAACATTACAAAGCAGGGCATGTGTAAAGTTTCTTGAAGTTCTTATAAGCTGTGGAAATTGATTAGATTGATAGACTAATAAACAGATTCAGATCAAATTCAGGGCAAGCAGTCGGTATAAAAAAATGCACATTTAAAAGGAAGTTGGGATGCCTCTTCTATTGTAATGCTGTCTCTGCACTGAGAACAGCAATGTAACAAAACTCAGGCTGCTACTCTTCTGATGTTACCGCCAGTTTAGTTTGGTAAATCACCGCACTTCTATCGCAGTTGTGAAAATTTTTATGAATTAGCACACAAGTCTAAAATACCGAATGCGTTATTTTCCTGACCAGATTTTTTTTATTTTCCTCAATCCTGCTGCATACTGCGAACCTAGCCTTAAGGATACCTGAGGCAAACTCTTGTAAAAACGGATAGAGCAGACCTGCGTATATGAGTCCTCATGGCCACCCCTTCCCTTGTTCCTCTATCCCCTTGTAAAAGCCCCTGTAAAAGTGTTAATTTGCGGCCAGGTCACGCACTACTGTGCAAGCGCTGGCCCTGCGGCACACGTTCTTGTGGCCGCGAGTGCGCATGTGCAAGGCGCTATGTAACAATATCAAGGACGCACGCTGGCAAGCCAGGGTTTGCACAGTAGTGTGCTTCTGTCTGCGACTTGAAACATGGAGGCTTTTGCAAGAGAATGGGGAAGCAGTGGGCATGAGCTCTCCTTTTATATACATACCTGCTCCTTCTGTTTATACAAAGGAATAAGCCTTAGGTATCCTTTTTAAGGAAAATCCCTTCTAGTGACCCCTTATGGGAGATTATGATGGCTATACTCTGATACTAAAACTACATAAGCAAAGCCAATTTGAGAGAGATTTTGTCAGACATTTCACTTTCTGGTTTAGGGTCCGTGCAAGAATGTGATGTTCCCAAATGCACTCCATAAGACTAAAAGCTAGCGGGTCACTTCATTTGGAACATATGCCCACCCCTTGTACCTCCTGGGCTAAAGTGTTAAGGTGCCCAAACATCAATATTGCCTGTCCATATACCGCAGGCTGCCCCCCCCCCCCCAAGCGTAAAATCTCAGGAAATGGCCTTAAGATGCTGCATTCACTATCCCACCTAGTGTAAAATGTGCTCTGTGCAGTATACGTTAGCTGTTGGTGTCTGCCGCTGGTGCTGTGCTCTGTCCACATCCACGCACCCCACGTCGTTGCCGGTGTAACATGGGCGTGTGTGACATCAAACCCTACCACTTGTCCACCGGCAACCACGTGGGGTGAGTGTATGTGAATGGAACACAGAGCCACGGGCGACACAGACAGGTAAAGTATACTGCACAGGGCACATTTTACACTAGGTGGGACAGCTCATCCCAATACTGTATGAATGTTTGCCCTACTACTTGCAGCATGACTAATTGTTGCATGTGACCAAATTTTGCTGGTCTGTACCAATTTTCCTCGGATGGTCAATCTGCTGCCAAGTTGCCTGATCTCTGGACACATTTAGAAACCTTAAGCAGCATCTTAATTTTTTTTTTTTTTTTATATGATCACTAACTGCAAAGGATTCAGGATCTAAAGTTTTGCTATCATGGTAAAGGGCATAGCGGAGTTCATTTCTTCTATAACTGAATTTATTTCAAGATCATCCATAATTTACACAGAGCACGCCACTCAGTATTGTATTTTTATATAAAAGTGTAATTAGAAGAGGTTAAAGCCTCATACACATGCTAGAGGGTCTCTGGTGAGAACCTGGCATGTGTACAGCCCCCATTATACGTCACTGAGGGATTCAGTCACCAATCAACTCGGTAGAGTGTATTGTTCCCCTCCTTACCACATGTACTGGATGCTGTTCCATTGTGCACTGCACTATTGTCCATCCTCTCTCTCCATAGCAACAGAATGTGGTGAGGTTGTGTAGGGTCACAGCAAACCTGTGCAGCACTTAACACTCATGTTGCTCAAGGGATTAAATCCTGATTAATCAGTCAACATTTTTCTTTACATGGTCTTTACACAGTCTGTACTGTGCCCCCCCCCCCCCCCCTCCCAAACCCTTTTCTTTAATCAATAAAGTAGGTGTAGGACCATTGTTCCATTTGGTAATTAATAGAAATATATTTTACATTAACAGCTTACTTTTTCAAATCAACTTAACTCAAAAAGTTATTTGGAAACCATTAGGGCTCTCTTATGTAATACAGATTATACAGAAAAACAGTATACTAAACAAAACTAACTGCACAAAGCTGGAGCCCTCGTTGCTCATATTAACCCCCCCTGGCGGTAAAAAAAATTCCGCCAGGAGGCAGCGCAGCAGTTTTTTTTTCCCTTATATCATTTAGCGAGCCCAGGGCTCGCTACATGATAGCCGCTGCTCAGCGGCATCCCCCCGCCCGCTTCGATCGCCTTAGGCCAGGAAATCCCGTTCAAAGAACGGGAGTTCCTGGAGGGCTTCCCCCCCGTCGCCATCGCGGGATGACGTCGGGACGTCATTGGGAGTCCTGATCCACCCAATCAGCGCTGCCTGGCACTGATTGGCCAGGCAGCGCATGGGGTCTGGGGGCGTGTGGCGCGACAGATAGCGGCGATCGAGTGCGGGGCGACGGCGATCGGTGTGCTGACGCAGCCAGCAAAGTGCTAGCTGTGTGCAGCAAAAAAATAAAAATAAACAAATCGGCCCAGTAGGGCCGGAGAAAACCTCCTGCGCGGCTTACCCCGAACTACGTTCAGGGTTACCGCCAAGGAGGTTAAACACCTGGGCTAATCCTTTGATTGACAGGAAACTGTGACACTCCTATCAGTGACACAGTGCGGAGTAGCTGTGTTCTGTAGTCCTGTACAAAAAAAAAAAAAAAATATTTTGCTAACCAGGTGAAATGTTTTAAAGGAAACCTAAACCCTAGGGGAAAAAATGAGTTTCACTTACCTGGGGCTTTTACCAGCCCCCTGCAGCCATCCTGTGCCCTCGACGTCACTCCTGGATCTCTGGACCCTCGCAGGCAGATACTTTCGTTTTTGCCCAGTCCGAGTTGGCAGCTGCCACACGTATCATTACACGCTTTACCACGGTAACAGGATGCTATAGTGGGTGTCAACACGTACAAAGATACGTGTTGACAACCGCTATAGCATCCTGGTAACGCGTGTAATGATACGCATGGCGGCACGCCCACTCGGACTGGGCAAAAACGAAACTAGCTGCCGGCGAGGAACCAGAGGATCCAGAAGTGACGTCGAGGGCACAGGATGGCTGCAGGGGGCTGGTAAAAGCTCCAGATAAGTGAAACAATTTTTTTCCCCCTGGCATTTAGGTTCCCTTTAATTTGTACATGCTGCAAGGATTACTAGCAAAGTATTTATTTCCCCTCTGTAAAAAGTGGATTTTTATTTAATGTGGACCTAAACTCCAGTACAGGACTGAAGGATAACTGAGAAATGCACTCTATATGTATTTAGAGAGTTTATCCTGTCTAATTCCCCTTCATCTGTGTTTAATCCCAAATTATAATTTGATCCCTCAGCTGTGTCAGCTGACTTCCACGGCATATAAGATCATTTGAAAGTACAGGATGTTAATGTCTCCTTCCATGAAAGCGGGAAGTAGAAACAGTGCAGATTTATTTCAGGATTTGTATCATCTGCAACATAAACATAGAAATGTTTTCTTTAAAGGTTATAATGCTGTTGCGTATGTTTTAGAGCAGAGAGAAAGTTCTGAGTTCAGGTCCACTTAAAAATTAACCCTTAGACTACCAGCTATTTTCTCCAAATCTACATATACTACAGTCCAAATTAATCAGTTGGGATGTCATTGAGGTGCAAATAAATTTGAGATGATTGAGAATGATGGTAATTTTAGTTATACAGAATTATGCTAATTATTATGATCTATTGTAAATCAGGATTTGCTGTGAAAGCTGCATAGATATGAAGAAGCATAATCATTCTGCATCCTCTTAGAAATATTTGCATATTTCAAGTAAATTAAAGTTGACACCTAGCCAGGTCGTCTATGCCAAAGCAATATGAGGATACAACATGCCTATAGACGGCCGCTGTAGGCAGTAGTTCTGTACTAAAATGCCTTTAGACGTCAGTGGCGTATGGATGCGAACACATAATAGGTAGATTGCCTCCCTTAGTTTAAATAGTGCCAGAATAGGTAGCTTGCCACCATAGTTTAGTATAGTACTGGCACTAGTCTACTTTAGGGGGGGGACCCAACAAGAATCCCCATAGACAAACCCCCACTTCAATTTGTAAGAAATAGGTGGCCCAGCAGGAAACACTATCCATGGTACCAAATAGGTTTAGCAAAATTGTGTATGCGTAGGTAGTAGGTGAAGCAAGCACCATGCCCCAAGGCTGCAAGCGAGGGTCCTGGTGTGCAATTGTAGTGTTAACGTTACCTCCTGGGTCCCTCATTTCTTACAAATTAGTGGTCATGCCCACATTTAGTGAATTTGCTGCAAGCAAGAAGTGGCCGTTTCTCTATGGGGATTGCCATTAGGTGCCCTAAAAACTAGCGCTGTTTAACCAATGCCACTGATGCCTCCCTTAGTATACCCTACACAGCTGTATAGAAGTCAGATGAGTGGTTCTGTATAACTAGGGCCTCTGGGTATGCGATAAAGCGACAGGTCCATGTGTAGATTTGGCTTGTAGAGAGGAGACAAAATTTTTTGTCTCCACTACATTTCATGAGTTAGTATATTGCCGCATCTGTCTACACACTGGTCTCCAAACACTGAGGTAATCTGAAGTAAAGTCTGCTGTATACTATAGAGATGCACTTTCAAAATATTCATGAGAATATGCTAAATGGTGTCTTGAAGCAATTGCCTTGGGCCCTGACGTTCCCATTGGCGTCTCATTATCTGACTATACTGGGGAGACATCTAGATACCTATACGGGGGAGGGTGGAGGAGACAGACATCTGACTATACTGGGCTGGGATGGGGGGGGGGGGTGGACTATATGTGAGGGGGAACATCTGACTATATTGAGGGGATGGGGGTGTCACCTGGCTACCTATACTGGAGGGGCATACTGGGGGTAGGGACATCTGGCCCATACTATGCAGTCATTGGTTACCTAAATTGGGGGGGACATCTGGCTACCAATACTAGCAGAGGGAGCCTCTGACTATACTGGGGGAATGTCTGCCTTTGTATAATACACCACGTCACAATATCACATTTCCTGTACCCCCACAATAGGTCTCATGTTAATGAGTGACACACTTCACTATCACACATTAAAGTGTTACAACTCCTGTTCCCATACAATACGGCTGATATATTACTGGGCCACATGCATCAGTGCCTTGAATGTCACAGTGACACATTTACTGTACCCACCATACATTATACTTGCAAAAATGTAAAGAGATTTTTTAAAAAAATCACACTGAAAAAGTATAGGTTTCTATATAACCATTATTTGTTTGAAATCAATACCATTAACCACTTTACCTCCGCAGTGCTAAATTTCTCCGTCCCTCTGCGCACTGCTTCTCCCCCAGGGACGGAGAAAGGCGTATGTTTCTGTTTACATGCCGGGAGTGGGCGGGGCAACACGCTCGCACACTCTAGCCAGCCCGCACAGCAGTTGACTAATTGGACATTAGGAACGAGTGTTCCTCAATCCAATTAGAGTCCCCGATTGATGTATGAAGGCTGCTTCAAAGAGAAGCAGTCTTCATAACAAACCGCCGGCACATTGTTATTGTGTCCGTGTGCGCGCGATCACGCGATCGTGCGTGCACACACCCACCCGCACAGCCCCTGCAGTCCAATGATTGGTTATTGGGGACCCCAGTCCCCAATAACCAATCATACCACATGACAAATAAATGAATGGAGACTGCCTCTGCTTGAGGCAGTCTTCATTCATAACAACAGTTGTAAACAAAGGTGCAGCGCGCGATCGCGCGCCCCCGCGCGCACGCACGTGCACACCAGCTCCACAGTCCAATGATTGGTTTTGGGGACCCCAGTCCCCAATAACCAATCATATTGCCTAATAAATAAATGAATGATGACTGCCTGGGAGGAGTGAAAAATGCTCTGGTTTTTAAGGGGAAAACCCCTCAGTTGTGAAGTGGTTAAAGAGACTCTGTAACAAATTTTTCAGCCTTATTTCTTCTATCCTATAAGTTCCTATACCTGTTCTAATGTGGTCTGCCTTACTGCAGCCTTTTCTAGTTGCACTGTCTCTGTATTATATCTGATCAGCTTTCCTTTGTCAAGCCTTATCAGCCCAAAGAGAAATGTGCTGTGATAGGGAGAAGTTATGCACACCTCCCCCACGCCCCCTGCAGGCTCTGTGTGTATGAGTCACAGCCAGCATCTCTGCTCACAGCCAGCCTGTCTGAACCTTGTGAACAGCTGTGAGTGCAGAAAGATCAGTTCAAAGCCCAGACAAGCAGCCGAGGCAACAAGTGGGAGAAATATTACAGCAGTTTGAGAGGAGCCTCTGCAAACAGGCATCTGCTCTGATGATGTATTTCCTGTTTGGCGGCCATCTTCATTGTTTACAAATACAATGAATAAACCAGTGATTTTATCACCAAGAAAGCAGCAGGAGCAGCGAAAATGTCACAGAGGGGGCTAGGAGAAGACTACAAACAGGCTGGTACTTTTATTTATGTAATATTTTCACAGTACAGATTCTCTTTAAGGGCTAGTTCACACTTGATTTAAAAACGTATCCGTAGCTACGTTTTTTGTCCCGGACGAAAAACGTAGCCACGGATACCAATGTTAAAAATAGGAACAGTACACACTCAAGTTAAAAACGTATCCGCGTGCGATCCGCGGAATACGTTTTTAAACCCGGAACGCTGAGTCCGGACTTGCAGCATTTTTCACGGACCCGTATACACGTACGGGTAGTGAAAATCAATGGGGAAACGGGCCTCCCTCTTCACTGACATTTTGGGACACTGGAAATGGATCAGTTTCCAGTGTCCCATGGTGAAGGAGGGGGCCGCCATGCTGGAGGGGGTAGCAGCCAGGACGGGGGGCTGCGGGCAAAGCGGCGGCCAGGGGGGGTCATATTCCCCCCCCTTGCTCACCTGGGTGCCCCCCGTCCCCGCTCCCCCTCCAGCTCGCATATAATGTAATAATTTGTACCTAAGGAAGTTCGGCGAGCCGGGCACTTCCGCCCACACCGCTCGCCGTCACTTCCTGCGATGCCGCCCACTGAAATACAGAGGGCGACATTGCAGGAAGTGACGGCGAGCGGTGTGGGCGGAAGTGCCCGGCTCGCCGAACTTCATTAGGTACAAATTATTACATTATATGCGAGCTGGAGGGGGAGCGGGGACGGGGGGCACCCAGGTGAGCAAGGGGGGGGGGGGGGGGGAGTGACCCCCCCTGGCCGCCGCTTTGCCCGCAGCCCCCCGTCCTGGCTGCTACCCCCTCTAGCAAAAAAAAACAAAAAACACGCAAGCGGATCCAAAACGTGTGCTGCAAAAAAGGCAGCACGGATCCGTTTGCGTTCCGGGTTTTGAAAATCGGAGCCCGGACCGCGGATGCGTCCCGCACCCGGAGCTAGTGTGGCCCTAGCCTAAGGCAAATTCCAGGGGTATGCAGGAAAGTCTTACGTGTCAAACTCTGGCCCGTGGGCCAAATCTGGCCCTCAGAGCCATTACATTTGGCCCTCAAGTGGTTTACCGACTTTGCATTATGTTTAGAACACCATGGAAGTTATATTGGAGGTGAAGCCCTGGAACACCTGGGAAGCCATATGAGAAAGGGAGGGGGAAAGCACTAGGGACAGTGGCGTAGCTACAAACCTCTGGGCCCCGATGCGGAATCTGGATGTGGGCCCCCCCCCCCACGGCAACAACAGCCCCCCTCCCCCGGCAACACCCGACGCGCACACACATATCCGAATCCCTATAGCCAGCTATAGGTCCCCCCAGTATAGGTAGCCAGGCATAGGTACGCCAGTATAGTTGCCCCCGGTATAGGTTAGCCAGGTAGGTGCCTCCAGCATAGGTAGCCAGTATAGTTGCCCCCAGTATAGGTTAGATAGGCAGGCGCCGCCAGTACAGGTTAGCTAGGTGGGTGCCTCTAATATAGGTAGCCAGAATAGTTGCCCCCAGCATAGGTTAGATAGGTAGGTGCCCCCAGTATAGGTTAGTTAGGTAGGTGCCTCCAATATAGGTAGCCAGTATAGTTGCCACCTGTATAGGCTAGCTAGGTGCCCCGAATACAGGTTAGACAATTAAGTGCCCCCAGGTTAGATAGGTAGGTGCCCCCCAGTATAGGTTAGATTAGGTAGCTGCCCCCCAGTATAGGTTAGATGAGGTAGGTGCCCCCCAGGATAGGTTAGGTAGCTGCCCCCCAGGATAGATTAGGTAGCTTTCCCCCAGGATAGGTTAGGTAGGTAGCTGGCCCCCCAGGATAGGTTAGGTAGGTAGCTGGCCCCCCCAGGATAGGTTAGGTAGGTAGCTGGCCCCCCAGGATAGGTTAAGTAGGTAGCTGCCCCCCCAGGATAGGTTAGGTAGCTGCCCCCCAGGATAGGTTAGGTAGCTGCCCCCCCAGGATAGCTTAGGTAGGTAGCTGCCCCCCAGGATAGATTAGGTAGGTAGCTGGCCCCCCAGGATGGGTTAGGTAGGTAGCTGGCCCCCCTGGATAGGTTAGGTAGGTAGCTGGCCCCCCAGGATAGGTTAGGTAGGTAGCTGGCCCCCCAGGATAGGTTAGGTAGGTAGCTGGCCCCCCAGGATAGGTTAGGTAGGTAGCTGGCCCCCAGGATAGGTTAGAGTAGGTAGCTGCCCCCCCGGATAGGTTAGAGTAGGTAGCTGCCCCCCAGGATAGGTTAGGTAGGTAGCTGGCCCCCCAGGATAGGTTAGGTAGGTAGCTGGCCCCCCAGGATAGGTTAGGTAGGTAGCTGGCCCCCCAGGATAGGTTAGGTAGGTAGCTGGCCCCCCAGGATAGGTTAGGTAGGTAGCTGGCCCCCCAGGATAGGTTAGGTAGGTAGCTGGCCCCCCAGGATAGGATAGGTTAGGTAGGTAGCTGGCCCCCCAGGATAGGTTAGGTAGGTAGCTGGCCCCCCAGGATAGGTTAGAGTAGGTAGCTGCCCCCCCGGATAGGCACGGAAGCGCTGTAGGCGGAACTCACCTCCGTCCCTGCGCCACTGGTCTCCTCCCGCTCTGTATAGATGTTGTTACACACTGCTTCCTGTTTAGCCGGAAGCAGTGTGTAACAGCAGATCTATGCAGAGCGGGAGGAGACCAGCGGCGCTTGGAACGCAGGCAGGTGAGTTCTGCCTACAGCGCTTCCGTGCGCTGCGCACTCTGCATCTGAGGGGGAGGGGGGGGCCCGGGGAGAGGTCGGACTGCCCTCCCCACGGCTGCAGCTCCCCCCTCCCAATAACGCAGGCAGGGATCCCATCTCCGAGTCCAAACGGACATGGGCCCCCCGGGCCCCTCCCCCGCCTCTTCAGGAGCCGGGCCCGGTCGCCGAGGCGACCGTTGCGACCACAGGCCCTACGCCCCTGACTAGGGATCTGTATAGGGGAGGGAAGGGGATCACCTGGGAACTTTATAAGGGAGGAAGGTGGCCAGCAGACATTGGGGTTGGCCCACGACTAGGTCCCAGTGTACAATTTCAGCCCACTTTGTATTTGAGTTTGGCACCCCTGCGGTAAGACATTTGACAGGCAGATAGCAATGGTATGCAGATGTTACCAACTACACTCATTCCTGTGAGGTGACAGGTGAAGCCTTGCTGGATCAGACTTGCTTTCCAGCACATTCCACAGATTTTCATTTTCATTGCATTAATATCTGTAGAATCTGGCAAATACACACGTTTCATTAGAGCAGGCTAACTTCCTCCATTGCTCCAGTTCTCAGCCTCACAGGAGTCAGTATGGGCCCTCTGACTCTTCTTCAGTTCTATACAAAGTAAGCTGTGATCATTGTGTGTTCTGACACCTTTCACTCATGGGCAAAATTCATTTTCAGCATTTTTGTACTACAGTAAGTGCTGCTGGGACCCACAGGAGTACTTTAAGCCGTGCATTGGAATCCCCGGTGACCACACTAGGCTGCGCTAATGAAAGTGGATGGAGGTTAGCCCAGTTTGTAAACTTCTACTGAGGATCCTTTCACACTATGGACATTGCATTGCAAATAGAATAGCATTGCAAGTTATGTAACAGTGCTGAAAAGTCATATCGCGAAGTAGGAATGCGATGTTAGATACAGTGAAGCATATAGTACATAACACAACATGCTGTGCATTATTCTGGCACCCAATGTAAATGTACCATAGAAATAGAATTGTATCACGTTGCAATTATATTGTCCATTTCAACAGAATGCAACAGGCGCAGTGTGAAAGGAGTCTTAAAGCAAACCTGAAGTGAAATAAAAAAAAAACATGCTCACATATGCAGAGGAAAGGCTGTGGGCGCCGTAGAGCCTTCCCGTTCCTCTCCTGGTCCCCTCGTCCCAGCGCCATCACCCCGCTAGGAGTCTTCCAACCAATGGGTCAAAGACTGCTCTGTACCGCCATAGGAGGCGTCGGAAGTCTGTACTGCACCTGCGTGAGCTCACGCTCCTCCATATAATGCTAAATCAACATGTTATGTATTGCACATTATGATTAAGCCTTATATGGTTGTTTAAACACTGGCACTTTTTATTATTGTTACTGAGGTATCACATGACCCAGGTCATACTCCTGTAAGGCTTATTATTAACCCTTGCTGGGGAGGTCTGCTTTCATGGTTGTTATGCCACCTGTATTGCTAAGTTATGAATAAAACGGCGCTTGTTTGATACCTTTATTGCTGTGGTTGCTTGGTTTTGTTCAGGTAGCTACATATTATGACAGTGGTGCTGTTACAGGAACATTTCCTTTAACTTCCTTAGTAGATCTTGAAAGGACAACTGAAGGGAGAGGGATATGGAGGCTGCCATATTTATTTTCTTTTAAACAATACCACCAGTTGCCTGGCAGCCCTGCTGATCTGTTTGGCTGCAGAAGTGTCTGAATCACACCAGAATCAAGCATGCAGCTAATCTTGTCAGATTTGACATAAATGTCAGAAACACCTGATCTGCCGCATGCTTGTTCAGGGTGTAAGAGTATTGGAGGCAGAGGATCAGCAGGACAGTCAGCCATCTGGTATTGCTTAAAATGAAATAAATATGGCAGCCTCCATACAGTGTACCTCTTGTTTTAGTAATCCTTGAAGAGACAGGGTCTATTTGTTTGATTGTATTATTATAACGGAAAATTGAATACTCACCTACCGGTAATTTTCCTTTCCCGATGCATCCATGTCAGCACAACGGGTATTAGTCCCGCCCTAATACCCCACAGGACATGTGTGTATAAAAGCTTTACTGACCCTCCCCTGTACGTCTTGTAACTAGTACCTCACTGAACAATGGGTGGGTCCCTTGTGCTGACATGGATGCATCGGGAAAGGAAAATTACCGGTAGGTGAGTATTCAATTTTCCGTTTTCCCAATGCCTCCATGTCAGCACAACGGGACGTAACTAGCTAAGAATAACATACCGGGAGGGCAACTGGAGCAGGTGAAGAAATCAAATTTATTAACATAACAACTGCTCATAAGACATTATACAGCAGACAGAGAGGAAGGACAGGAAGATAAAACTGCTCTCCCAAATTCCACAGTGGTCGTACGTGAAGTGTCCACTTGGTAATGTTTCACAAAAGTATTGATACTACTCCAATTTGCCGCTTGGCAAATTTTTGTGACAGAAATGTTCATGCTGGCTGCCCAGGAGGCGGCCAGTCCTCTGGTCGAATGTGCCCGAATGTCTGTTGGTGGATCCTTGCCTGCTGCCTTGTAGGCTCCCTGTATGGTTCGTACCAACCAGGAAGCTATAGTCCTAGCTGACGCCGGTTCACCTCTGCGGTATCCACTAGGAACTACAAATAATCTATCTGTTTTCCTAAAGTCCTTGGTCGCTATCAGATAGGATTTTAGATTCCTTGCCACATCCAAGGAATTTAGGGTTGGATCATTTTCTTGGTTGAAAGTGGGTAGAGACCATTCCTGGTTAATGTGCAGTGTAGAAGGGACTTTCGGTAAGAATCCCTGGACAGGCCTAATCTGTACTCTGTCTTGATAAAAGATAAGGTAGGGCTCTAGATAACTTAGAGCCTGTAGTTCTGACGATCTCCTTGCCGAAGTGATCGCCACCAGGAAGACGGACTTTAACGTTTTGAACCACAGAGAACAATCCTCTAGTGGCTCAAACGGATCTCTGGTTAGATAGTCCAAGACTAATGGAAGGTCCCAGCTTGGAAATATAGACCTGGATGGTAGCCGTATTCTCATCACTCCTGCCACAAACCGTTTCACCAAGGGTTCCAAGGCCCAACGATGATCAGTTAGAGTGGAGATTGCCGAAATCTGAACTTTAATTGTATGGTAGGCAAGTCCTTTATGTAATCCGGTCTGTAGGAACGCTAATACCTGGTGCACTGGAGGCTGTAGCGGATCAAAGTGCTGCTTAGAGGCAAAGTCTATGTATACCTTCCATATCCTGTAATATGTTGCGTTTGTTGTAGCTTTCCTTGCACTTAGAAGGGTCGAGATGACTGTTTCTGAACACCCAAGCTTCTCTAACTTCCGCCTCTCAATTTCCATGCCTTGAGGTTGAGGCGAGCCGGATTCGGGTGCAATAGTGGACCTTGCGAGAGGAGAGTCCTGCTGATCGGTATGTGAAGTGGTTGAGTCGTCGCCATCCGAGAGATCATAGGGACCAGGGTCTTTTTGGCCACCAAGGTAGGACTGCCAACAAGACCACTGGTTCCCCTGCTAGCCTCTTCAACAATCTCGTGATGAGAGGTATCGGTGGAAAGACATAAGCGACCTGAAATGTCCATGGGGCTAGTAGAGCGTCGTATGCTTCTGCTTCCCTCTCTGGGTACCGACTGAAATATCTCGGACACTTTGTGTTGCTCCTGGATGCCATGAGATCCAGTTCCGGATATTGCCAGTGTGCGCAAATCGCCTCGAAGGCAGACTTCTCCAATTCCCATTCGTTGTTCGAAATCAGTTTCCTGCTCAGATAGTCTGGGATTATGTTGAGCTCTCCTGGGATATAAGTTGCTGTTATAGATTTCATGTGTTTGATTGCCAGAGTGAAAATCAAGGATGTTTCCTCCATCAATGACCGACTGTGAGAGCCGCCCTGATTGCGTATATAAGCTACGGCTGTTCTGTTGTCCATCTCCAACAGAACATTCTTGTTTATCAATTTGTCTTGGAAATGACAGAGGGTGCACAGGGCTGCCCTCAGCTCCAATTTGTTGGCCGGCCAGTGTTTCATGGACGCTGGCCACTTCCCCTGAGCTATCTGAGAGCCATATTTTGCTCCCCAGCAGTACTCGCTGTTTTATTATAGGAATTTTCTCTGTCGGTAACCCCACAGTATTTCTTTGGGTTTGAAACTTCGCCCCCAGATAGACTAATTCTTGAGATGGATTCAAGTGACTTTTGGCCAGGTTTATTAGCCATCCAAACTGTCGGAGAGTGTCTATAAGAATATCTCTGCGCCGTATCCCCTCCTGAGTTGATCGAGCTAACAGTAGAACATCGTCTAGATAATGAAAAACTCGAATGTTTTGCAGCCTGACTATCGCTATAACTTCCAGCAGGAGCTTTGAAAATGTCCTTGGTGCTGTGCAGATGCCAAATGGCAGACACACAAACTGGAAATGTAGACTCCCGATTGCGAATCTCAGATATCTCTGGAGATTTTTCTGGATTGGGACATGGAGGTACGCATCCTCGAGATCGACTGATATCATGAAGTCTAGGGGTTCCACTACCATGATAATCGTGTTTAATGATTCAATTTTGAAGCGTTCTAGTTGAATATAGGTATTCAGGTCTTTTAGATCTAACACTGGGCGAAGTTCGCCCGTCTTCTTTTGGACGAAGAACAGTCTCGAATAGAATCCCTGAAACCTTTCCTGAGTAGGGACTGGAATAATGGCTTGTTTCCTTATCAGGTCCTGTAAATATTTGTTTAGAATTTCTTGTTTTTCTGGTGTTGAAGGCACTGTCGTTATTTTGAAGCGATTTTCTGGAGGAGATTTCTTGAAAGTCCAGAAGTGACCTGTTGTTACAGTCCTTTTCACCCATGGAGACAGAACTTGCTTCCTCCAAATGTGGCTGAATAGTCTTAGCCTGGCTCCCACCGGGCCACTCTGGACTAGCGATTTGTCAAAAAGACTTCTTCGATTGTTGAACACCCTGAGGAGGTCTTTGCTTGGCCAATTTCCCAATTGCAGCTTGCGTTGCTTGCCAGTTTCTATTATTCTTGCCTGGTCTGTATGACCTGGCATTGCGATATCTTGATCCTTGTGACTGCCCAATAGAGGGATTATAATTCTTCTTGGGCCGCTTATCTTGAGGCAGGAGACCCGATTTCCCGCCAGTCACTCTTGATATAGCTGAATCCAATTTGTCACCGAAGAGGGATTTCCCATCGATTGGAATCCTACACCACGACTGGCGGGAAGTCGGGTCCGCGGACCAGGATTTAAGCCATAGGGTTCTCTTCGCCGTAACCGAATAGAGCATCATTCTTGCAGTAGCTCGTACTATGTCGATGGCTGCCTCCCCAACAAACTCTTCAGAGACTTTGAGGTCTTCTAATTTCTGGATTAATAAGTCTTTATCCATGCCCTCCATGCTTCCTTGTTCTATATTCGCCGTCCAGGCCTGAATCGCTTTACCTACCGCAGTAAGGGCGATGGCTGGTTTGCAGGCTCCCCCTGCATTAGTGTACACCTTCCTGAGGTCCAGATCTTGCTTACGATCAAGAGCATCGATAAAGGAGATTGAGTCTTCGATCGGCAGGGTTACGTGTTTAGCCAGCCATGCTACTGACGCGTCTACCACTGGTGCTGTATCCAGCAACTTCATTTGTTTTTGTGGGAGAGGATATAGTTTTGCGAGCCTTTTTGCTAAAGGCGGTTCTTTTCCATTTTCTGCCATTCTTCGTCTATAATGGCCTGGATCTCTTCCATCACTGGAAATGATAGTCTGGACTTGTCAAGATGTTTATAGTAACTCCTTTTGGGTTTCTTCCTTTCTTCAGTCTCCTCCTCTGAGTCCTCCCAGTCTATGGCTTCTCGGACAGCCTTAATAAAGGGCTCGACCAGAGCAAAGTCGAAGCCGATGTTCAAATCATTATCCACTGTTTTCACCGCTGAAGTTCCTGGTTGCTCCAGAGCTGAAGCTGAGGCTGGGAGACTAGCTATGTAGTTATTCATTGAATTTTGTACTGCTTTTTGAATGGCATCAGTAATGTTTACAGGCTCTGAAGCTGGTTCCTTTCCTAGATCGTGGAAACATCTGGCGCAGACCAGTCTACCGGGCATAACTTGTTTCCCACACGCCCAACAAGGCTTCTCTTTGCGGTGGCGTGGTGGCGACTTTGATCTTGATCTTCTGTGCGATCTTGATCTACTGCGTGAGCGTCTTCTATAGTATCCCCTGGAACGGGAGCGAGAATCTCTCCATCCCCGGCTTCCTGTCGGGCTGTCAATGGAGACAAAAAAAAAAAGAAAAACAAGCCTCCTTAGCACATCAATTCAAAAAATAGTGCTCACTATGCCCTTAACCGCGCCACCCCTTACCATGAAAATGCTTGCTGGTCTATGGGAGGCCCTGGGACATCCATAAGGGTAGTTGGAAATCCACTGCAAGCTGGAAGGAGAGAGAAAGATGGGACTCAACATCATATCGCATCCGCAGCCCCTCCCCACCCGCCGCCCCCGTGTACGAGGACCCAGAATCTACCTAAAGAGAATGATAACTGCGCCTAATACCGCTCCTCGACGCACCAGCGCTACGCTGCGCACTCCAGAAGCGGCTGGCGCCATTGCCCAAACAATGAAATACCCTCGGGACGGCGTCTAGCGTCCCTCCCCCCGGACTCCGCTAGTCCGACCAATGGGAGACCGCCGACGTCACTTCCGCTTCCTGTCAGTGAGGCGCAGGAAGGCGGAAGACCCCGCAATGAAGCGCAACCTACCGGAGAAGAGAGAAAAAAGGGAGGAAATGGATGTCCGGCCAGAACACCGCTTTACAGTGTATACCAAAAAGTAGGTACTTAGCAGGCCCGTCTTTTTAGGCGCTTTTCGCCTGAGCTCGCTGCCAAACCTGTGGACCCCCAAAACCAGCAAAACGGGGTCCCCATACCGAAGCCTGTTTAAGGCCCATTCGTGGCATCGCAGCAGGGGAGGCACCTGTGCGGTAAAAAAGGGCTACCTGATGCAGCCAGTAAGGGGGAAAAGAAAACAACACACCTGCAGGAACCACCTGCGACAGTCCTGTGAAGTGAGGGACAGGAAAAAAAGACGTACAGGGGAGGGTCAGTAAAGCTTTTATACACACATGTCCTGTGGGGTATTAGGGCGGGACTAATACCCGTTGTGCTGACATGGAGGCATTGGGAAAAAGGTTTTAATGAGAATTTCAATATGAATTTATAATATAATAATATAAAAAAAGTATTTTTTAAGGTGCTGCTGATATTTAGAGTGAGAAATTCTGAGCAGTGCAGTACAATTTGTATCCACTAGATGTCCTCCTTTAACTATTTAGTTTTCAACGTTTGCATTATTTGCATAGAATATGCCATGTAATGTGGACGATTTATTTTTTTATGTGCTGTTGACTAATGGCTGGTTCACAAGGATGCTTGTAGGATGTTTACCTTGCCAGCCACAGCGCTTGTCATCACATGCTGCCCATTCACATCGGAGATGGATCAAGATGTAAGGGGGCCCGAGGCAAGCTAGTAGATTTGGGGCCCCCTTGTGGTCCGTTTGGTAACCAGGTGTGGAGAAGTCAAAATAGATAGTAAATGGGCCCCTTAACACCCACTAAGTGCCAAAGCACCTGCTAAGGTTGCCTGGTGGATGATCCTGCTCTGATTCACATTGACTGCTCCACGCCGATTGCCTGGGAATGGGGTTTGAAGGAGATTGCGTGCGCATGGATGACGGAGCTCCGTCCTGCCATCAGTCTCGCCACTCGGAGACTGTTAGATGGTTAGATGGCGAAACCGCTGTCTAATAACTCTGTACAGTGCTGCGATCTAAGGTAGCGCTGTAGTGGGGACAGCCGTGTGATACAGGAGCGATCCACTGTGATAGGCTGACGGGGGGAGGGTAGGATGGGAAAAATAATAAAAAAAAAAGAAAAAGGCCTGGAACACACCAGAGGAGTTTTTCTGAGCGGTTTGAGTTTTTAAATCTGCTGCTAATGTTATCCTATGTGTCTGTGCACACTGGAGCAATGAGGTTTTGTAAAAAAAAAACATAGCATTACATTGGGAAGAGCTTTTAGAGGTTTCAAAAGCTCTTCCCAAAGCTTTTTTTATTAAGAAAAATATTTGTAAAAAAATAAAAATAAACATTGGGGGAGCGATCAAACCCCACCAACAGAAAGCCCTGTTGGTGGGGAGAAAAGAAGGGGGGGGATCACTTGTGTGCTGAGTTGTACTGCCCTGCAGCAAGGCCTTAAAGCTGCAGTGGCCCAATTAAGAGTAAATGGCCTGGTCACTAGGGGGGGTTTAACACCGTGGTCCTCAAGAGGTTAATAAGCAGACCTGGTACCATCACTTAGCAACATTTGCGCAGGTGCCGTGTTTTTGATCACCATCAGTCCCTTCGTTTGAGGCAACCCTGAAAGCAACAGATTGCTTCCAGGGCTGTTTAGCGCCGCTGTGTACCCCTGCGAGAGTGAAGAACACCAAAAAGCCGCCAAATGCTTTTTTGCATGTTTGCAGAAAGCATTTGAGCGAGACACCGGGCCAGATGTGCGGCTGAACCGGCCCTAAAGCCTGGTACTTATATCTCATTTTGATTGGCCACTTACCACCTCAATGTAGAATGAGCACCAACAGATTTTGAATACTATGAACAGATTGAATAGATAAGCCCTCATACTACAAGAAGGTAGGCTCTTCTTTGGGCCAATAAAATTAGATGCATGTACCAGGCGGAAGGCTAACTGAGAGGCAAATCATTTTAAGCTGAAGCAGGATAATGAAAATGTTTTATGCAACGTTATGCAACTTGAAAATGGACCAATATGTTACTCCATTGTTCCATTTTAAAGCTGCATACATTTGCATATAACATTTGTATAACCCAGCATCAACTCAGAATTATTTGCATCTCATTGACCATCCCAATTCTGGATAATTTGCTCTGCCCGGTTCCAAGTCACATACAATATGCCTTAAATTTGCATGCAAGTAGGACTTATTGACCATCTGGGCTAGATTTGTGGGAAGGCCCCCAAAGGCCCAAACCTTGGGTGAAAGAATGGAAGTTGCTGGTGGGTAAACAAACAGGCAGGTGACCTGCTAAACACAGCAGTGTCCCAACGAAGGTGAGGTGGAAGGCAGTCACCCATACCATAACCCACTATGGTACAGTGCCATGTAAATAGCTCCAGTCTAGGGCTGGCGCTGCCATTAATGCAAGGGGGGCAGGCGCTGTCATTTATGCAGGGGTGGGGCAATTGCCCCCAACCACTGCCCGGTCCCCCGAGCTGCCGGACCCCTAGGTGGTAGATGGCTGCCTGAACTACTGCTGCTGTCTGTATTTGTATGGCCTCCGCTACTGCTGCTGTCAGAATTTCAAGTCTGCGCTGCTCTGTTGGCCCTTCACCCCTCCCCCTTGCAACAGAACACATTGTTAGCCTGCAGGCTGACTACACGTCTGTACAGCCTTGGCCCAGGCATGTCCTTCAAGGGATTGGGTTCAAATACCCATCAGGCGACATCGATCTAGCATGTGAACAGGCCTAATGATAGTAAACAAGGTGAGAAGTGTTCCCATTTTCAGTTCTTTGCTGTAATGCTTTCAAGTCCTAGCAACTCTCCCGTGGTTCTGCATTAGGCATGGCTGCCGCCTGAGGGAAGAAGCTGTTCCTGTGCCTGGAAGTTTTTGTTGTGACTGACCGATATCTAACTTCTGAAGGCATAAGGGACGGTTTCCACGTGCGGCTCCCATTCTGCTGAGTAGCTGCAGCCTGAATCACTAAGCAGTGCCATGCATAGCTGTAGTGACTCGACTACATGCTGCAGAAATCTACAGCATGCCATCCAGATTTGCACCGATGTGCGATCTGGATGGCAAGCCACTAAAAGCATAGGCAGTGTTTCCCCGTGCAGCTCGCAAGGGAAGAAAGTAATGCTTCAGATTCGCTGAACACGTATTTCTGTTGAATTCCAAATTTTGCTCTCTTCCCTCTAGCACAGTGGTTCCCAACTTTTTGGAGTCGTGACACATCAAACCAAACGTTCAGATCTCCGTGACACGTAGACTAAATGCACGTAATGAGAGACAGCGTTTCCCCACTAAATGCACATAAGAGACAGCGTTTCACCAGTAAATGCAGGTAATGACAGACAGCCTTTCACCAGTAAATGCACGTAATGAGAGACAGCGTTTCCCCAGTAAATGCACATAATAAAAGACCTCTTTTCACCAGTAAATGCACATAATAAGAGACAGCTTTTCACCAGTAAATTCACATAATAAGAGACAGCTTTTCACCAGTAAATGCACATAATAAGAGACAGCTTTTCACCAGTAAATGCACATAATAAGAGACAGCTTTTCACCAGTAAATTCACATAATAAGAGACCGCTTTTCACCAGTAAATGCACATAATAAGAGACAGCTTTTCACCAGTAAATGCACATAAGAGACAGCTTTTCACCAGTAAATGCACATAATGACAAACAGCCAGTTGTCCCCAGTATATGTAGCCAGGGGTATATGTGCCCAGTATATGTAGCCAGGGGTATATGTGCCCAGGATATGTAGGCAGGGGTATATGTGCCCAGGATATGTAGGCAGGGGTATATGTGCCCAGTATATGTAGCCAGGGATATATGTGCCCAGTATATGTAGCCAGGGGTATATGTGCCCAGTATATGTAGCCAGGGGTATATGTGCCCAGGATATGTAGGCAGGGGTATATGTGCCCAGTATATGTAGCCAGGGGTATATGTGCCCAGGATATGTAGGCAGGGGTATATGTGCCCAGGATATGTAGGCAGGGGTATATGTGCCCAGTATATGTAGCCAGGGATATATGTGCCCAGTATATGTAGCCAGGGGTATATGTGCCCAGTATATGTAGCCAGGGGTATATGTGCCCAGGATATGTAGGCAGGGGTATATGTGCCCAGTATATGTAGCCAGGGGTATATGTGCCCAGGATATGTAGGCAGGGGTATATGTGCCCAGGATATGTAGGCAGGGGTATATGCCTACAGGATATGTAGGCAGGGGTATATGTCCCCAGGATATGTAGGCAGGGGTATATGTGCCCAGTATATGTAGGCAGGGGTATATGTCCCCAGTATATGTAGGCAGGGGTATATGTGCCCAGTATATGTAGCCAGGGATATATGTGCCCAGTATATGTAGCCAGGGGTATATGTGCCCAGTATATGTAGCCAGGGGTATATGTGCCCAGGATATGTAGGCAGGGGTATATGTGCCCAGTATATGTAGCCAGGGGTATATGTGCCCAGGATATGTAGGCAGGGGTATATGTGCCCAGGATATGTAGGCAGGGGTATATGCCTACAGGATATGTAGGCAGGGGTATATGTCCCCAGGATATGTAGGCAGGGGTATATGTGCCCAGTATATGTAGGCAGGGGTATATGTCCCCAGTATATGTAGGCAGGGGTATATGTCCCCAGTATATGTAGGCAGGTGTATATGTCCCCAGTATATGTAGGCAGGTGTATATGTCCCCAGTATATGTAGGCAGGTGTATATGTCCCCAGTATATGTAGGCAGGTGTATATGTCCCCAGTATATGTAGGCAGGTGTATATGTCCCCAGTATATGTAGCCAGAGGTATATGTCCCCAGTATATGTAGGCAGGGGTATATGTCCCCGGTATATGTAGGCAGGTGTATATGTCCACAGTATATGTAGGCAGGTGTATATGTCCCCGGTATATGTAGCCAGGGATATATGTGCCCAGTATATGTAGCCAGGTGCCCCCCCAGGAGGAGAGAGCGAGGAAAGGAGAGCGGCACCTCAGGGTGCTCTCGCTCTCTCCTCCGGAACGAAGTGCGGTGGCTGGCAGAGGGGCGGAACTTACCTTCCGTGTCTCTGTCCCGTCTGGTCTCGTCGCCGGCGCGGAATGATTTGCCACTACTCTGGCCTGATCCAGACCAGAGCAGCGGCTGCAGAGCCAGAACTTCCGGCTGGCGCATGGAGCGACACGGAAGGTAAGTCCCGCCCACTGCCAAGTGCCGCCAGCCCGCCTACATTAGTATCGGAGGGGAGAGTGAGGGAGGCAGAGCACCCTAAGGTGAGAGAAGGGGGAAGATGGCCCCCTTCTCCGCCGCTGCCCACAGTTCTTCTCCCTCCACTGCACTGCTCCCCTCCGACAGCCGCGACACATACCCAAAGCTGCCGCGACACATGTATGTGTCGCGGCACATGGGTTGGGAACCACTGCTCTAGCACCACGATCTTGGCACCACTTTTCCTCAAAAAGACATACAATAGAACATAGCGTAAAACTGTAACTTTAAATTTCCCAGTTCCCTTGCATGCCACAGTGAGTGCACCTCTACACCATAAGTGCACCCCACTATGTGTGTCTGTGCTACGGCCTCCACTGAACTGTGTGTAAAAAATGCCTCCTCACCAGATAAATATGCTGTCCTGTTACAGATCAGCAAACATTCGTATGGATATCACTACTCCAGTTGTTCAAACGGCAGGATTCCACATTGGTAGCAATTCGCCTTGAGAGAAACAACAGTATACATAGCGTGAACCTGTCACACTTCACAGTTCCTAATTACTCTGCTTGTGCAAAAGTGAGTGCACCCTCTCCTCCGTGCACGCCCTTCACACTCAGTGTCCTTACTTCGGTTTTCACCAAACCAAAAAATGTCCCTAACCGCTCACCAGATAAGCTGCTGACCTGTCATGGATCAGCAAACAGCGCTTTGGTGTCAGCGAAGGGGTTTCAGCCAGATCTTGTCACACTGTGCCTGCAGGACTAATACACATCTCTCATAGCGTAACACTGTTTTATTTCCAATAAAATTGATTTAAAATACACTCACATTTGGTAAAAAGTTCATGCGCATATCTAAAAACAGATCTTGGACGTCCTCACCACCGCTCAGCTAGCGTCCGCTCGTCTGCCGAGGCCACACCCTACCGGTTTCGTCAGGATGACTCATCAGGGGCTTGCTGACCAACGGCAGACTAGGACGCTTTGAACTCTGTTCTATGCTAATTCCCTCTGAGCGGCTCCAAATCTCGCGGTGATTCCCTAAGCTGTTGCCTAGCAACTCACATAACACAATGCAGCTCTGATTCGTCCCCTATCCAATGCATACTCGCTATTCCTTATACAGGTATCACACCTATGTTATCCCCTATAGCTAAATAGGTATATTTATATCATGTGACCTTATCTGCTCCACCCGTAGGCACACTAGTGCGTATACAGATGGTTTTTTCACCCTTTGTACCCTCCCAGCCTTGCGTAATAATAATTTCTTCCCTTATGTGTACCTCGTTGCCTATCCTATATATCTATATCCTTGTGTATATATATATTACCTCTGTGCACCCTCTTATCCTGCTCCCCCTATTTGGCCAATATACAGGATCTTCTCAAAAAAATTAGCATATTGTGATAAAGTTCATTATTTTCTGTAATGTACTGATAAACATTAGACTTTCATATATTTTAGATTCAAATACACACAACTGAAGTAGTTCAAGCCTTTTATTGTTTTAATATTGATGATTTTGGCATACAGCTCATGAAAACCCAAAATTCCTATCTCAAAAAATTAGCATATTTTATCCGACCAATAAAAGAAAAGTGTTTTTAAAACAAAAAAAAAGTCAACCTTCAAATAATTATGTTCAGTTATGCACTCAATACTTGTTTGGGAATCCTTTTGCAGAAATGACTGCTTCAATGCGGCGTGGCATGGAGGCAATCAGCCTGTGGCACTGCTCAGGTGTTGTGGAGGCCCAAGATGCTTCGATAGCGGCCTTAAGCTCATCCAGAGTGTTGGGTCTTGCGTCTCTCAACTTTCTCTTCACAATATCCCACAGATTCTCTATGGGGTTCAGGTCAGGAGAGTTGGCAGGCCAATTGAGAACAGTAATACCATGGTCAGTAAACCATTTACCAGTGGTTTTGGCACTGTGAGCAGGACGCAGGTCGTGCTGAAAAATGAAATCTTCATCTCCATGAAGCTTTTCAGCAGATGGAAGCATGAAGTGCTCCAAAATCTCCTGATAGCTAGCTGCATTGGCCCTGCCCTTGATAAAACACAGTGGACCAACACCAGCAGCTGACATGGCACCCCAGACCATCACTGACTGTGTATACTTGACACTGGACTTCAGACATTTTGGCTTTTCCCTCTCCCCAGTCTTCCTCCAGACTCTGGCACCTTGATTTCCAAATGACATGTAAAAGTTGCTTTCATCCAAAAAAAGTACTTTGGACCACTGAGCAACAGTCCAGTGCTGCTTCTCTGTAGCCCAGGTCAGGCGCTTCTGCCGCTGTTTCTGGTTCAAATGTGGGTTCATGCTTTCATCTGCTGAAAAGCTTTATGGAGATGATTTCATTTTTCAGCATGACCTGGCACCTGCTCACAGTGCCACAACCACTGGTAAATGGTTTACTGACCATGGTATTACTGTGCTCAATTGGCCTGCCAACTCTCCTGACCTGAACCCCATAGAGAATCTGTGGGATATTGTGAAGAGAAAGTTGAGAGACGCAAGACCCAACACTCTGGATGAGCTTAAGGCCGCCATCGAAGCATCCTGGGCCTCCATAACACCTGAGCAGTGCCACAGGCTGATTGCCTCCATGCCACGCCGCATTGAAGCAGTCATTTCTGCAAAAGGATTCCCAAACAAGTATTGAGTGCATAACTGAACATAATTATTTGAAGGTTGGCTTTTTTTGTTTTAAAAACACTTATCTTTTATTGGTCGGATGAAATATGCTAATTTTTTGAGATAGGAATTTTGGGTTTTCATGAGCTGTATGCCAAAATCATCAATATTAAAACAATAAAAGGCTTGAACTACTTCAGTTGTGTGTATTTGAATCTAAAATATATGAAAGTCTAATGTTTATCAGTATATTACAGAAAATAATGAACTTTATCACAAAATGCTAATTTTTTGAGAAGATCCTGTAGACATATTCAATTATAATCCCTCTATATGGTTATATACAGATTTTTTATACCCCATCCCATTAGTGATTGATACCCATGGATTCATTGATACAAACCATACAAAATATATAAAGCAAAACCGTGCATTAGTCACGGCATGACACATCTCCATCGTGGTACTGTTAGTGTTGGGGCTAAACTTGCCTATCAGGGCCCACCTCTAACCCCCACCAAAACACCCTTGGTGCTTTATCCGGGATGTGTCATACCATCACCCACTATATCCCACACATCACACAGAACATGAAAGACCTTATCATAAATAACATATCATATATTACAATAGACTACAATTGGTACCCCCTACTACCCTAATACACGTAAGTTCCTCACCTCATTGTTACTCATCCTATCCACATTCTTTCAGGGTAACATTTGGTACCCCTTATTTTACAAAACCCTAATCCATATAATTCCCTCACCTCATAATATATTGCTCATCCTATCCGCATTCTTTCAAGAGGACCGCTACCCCTATCTGATAGTCGCCACCACGTCGTGATACTTACCCTATCCCTTAAAGTATAGCCCTCTTATATATCAATCTTACTCTAAACCCTAAAATGTTACCCTCATATATGTCAATCTTCATTTTATTTTACTGTCCTGTTTGTTATTGTATGTCTTCAATCATCTGCTATAAAGCAGTTTAGGTCGAGTTCTACATTCAGCCCATCAGGTGTCATGGTCTTCATTATATAAATCCATCTGGTTTCCATGCGAGAAATTTCCCTGATCTTATGGCACCCTCTCCATCTGGTGGTAAGTTTTTGAAGGGCGCTGAATTTCATCATAGCTGGATTACACCCATGTTTTTCAGCAAAATGTCTAGATAGGCTATGGTGTTTGAACCCCTTCTTGATGTTTTTAACGTGTTCATTAATTCTTTCTTTTAGCTTGCGTTTGGTACGCCCTATATACTGCATTCCACAGGGACACCAGACAAGGTATACCACGTGCGTACTGTTACACATGATAAATTCCCTTATGTTATGAGTGTCTCCTGTCGCAGTAGACACATTCCTTATTTGTTTGACAGCTTTTGTGATTTGACACGAGTTACATTGTTTACAAGGGAAAAACCCTTTTTGCCCACATAGATCTGTTTTGTTTCTCACTAGGAATTCGTCAATGCATGTCTTGACCAGACTTCTTTGTAAGTTGTTAGCCTTTTTGTATATAAATTTTGGCTGCAGAGGGATCTTATTCTTAAACACGGGGTCATTACATAGTAGTCCCCAATAGCGTTTAACAATTTTCTCAACATCTTTATGCTGTGTATTGTAGTCCAAACATATTGCAAATTCATATTGTCCATGGTTTGAAGTACTTGACCTATCTTTGACAAGGAATTCTCTATCAGTGTTCTTTATCCTTTTAATTTCTTGTTTTAACGGCCCTTCCTGATACCCCTTTTCAATAAATCGCTTCATAAGTATCTGTGATTGCTGTTCATAGTAATTTAGCCCAGTGCAGTTTCTTCTCATTCTGGTGAACTGGCTACGGGGCACACTTTTTAACCAGTTCACATGGTGACAGCTTTTAATTGGAATGTAAGCATTCCTATCTGTCTGTTTGAAGAACGTTCTTGTGCCAAGAGTCTCACCCTCCTTGTAAATGACGACATCCAGGAAGTCAATTTCCTGGTGTCCTGTTTTGGCTGTTAGTTTTATTCCTTTGTTGTTGGTGTTTAACCATGTGATATAGTGATCCAGTTCACTCTCTGTGCCCCTCCAGATCCAGAACAGGTCATCGATATATTTTTTCCATACTCTGACCTTTTCACTGCAAGGATTTGATAGGACCTTAAGTTTCTAATAAAAATTTTTGGATAAAGGCTTGAAGTATGCCCCCCAGCAGGGGCTGAATAAATTCAACACATATATTGATGTGAATAAATTTGTCAGGAAGCTGAACATCAAAAAATATTTTTTATCAAAAGAAGGCCCAACCTCCAAAGTCAATAATGGAGGAACAAGTGGAGGGTACCTACACACCACACTGCGGAATAAATCCATATTTAATCCCCCGGATAATTCCCGGGATGGAACTATACAAGTATTTAGGAACATGGTGTTGAAGGATATAGAAAAAATTCAGGTCAAATCAAATGGAGGTGAACTCAAATCCATCCGAGAATTAAGCGAGAAGAAAGAAATTCTGATCAGACCGGCTGACAAAGGAGGGGGAGTAGTAGTAATGCATGTAGACCAATACAGAAATGAAATGGAGAAAATTTTAAGTGATAGTGGTACATATAAAAGGTTGAGAGGGGATCCAACCAATAAATATAAAGAAGAACTGAGATTGTTACTAAGGGAAGGCCTTGACAAGGAAATCTTAAATGACATGGAGTTTAAATATTTAATGATTGATGCACCCAGGATCCCGGTAATGTACTCAAACCCGAAGATACATAAGGACCCTGTTAACCCACCGGGAAGGCCAATCATTAGCGGGATCGGATCTATAAATCAACGGATAGGTGAATATATTGACACCTTCCTACAGCCTGTAGTGGGCTAACTCTCATTGCTCCTGAGGGATACTAAACAATTGTTGCAGAGTTTACAAGAAATTAGAATGGAGGAAACTGACATATTAGTCACTGCAGATGTTTCATCACTGTACACAATCATCCCCATGGGGAAGCAATGAGAACAGTGAGACAGGCCTTGAAGATATATACAGAGATTGGGGAAGAGCAGATCGATTTTATCCTTGGACTGCTCCTTTTTTCTCTCACCCACAATTATCTCTGGTATGGGGGGAAGGGGGGGGGGGGGTTCTTCCTACAGACACTGGGCTGTGCCATGGGCGCAAAGTATGCGCCCAGTGTAGCAAATATTTTCATGGACGACTGGGAACTTAAGGTCCTATCAAATCCTTGCAGTGAAAAGGTCAGAGTATGGAAAAGATATATCGATGACCTGTTCTGGATCTGGAGGGGCACAGAGAGTGAACTGGATCACTATATCACATGGTTAAACACCAACAACAAAGGAATAAAACTAACAGCCAAAACAAGACACCAGGAAATTGACTTCCTGGATGTCGTCATTTACAAGGAGGGTGAGACTCTTGGCACAAGAACGTTCTTCAAACAGACAGATAGGAATGCTTACATTCCAATTAAAAGCTGTCACCATGTGAACTGGTTAAAAAGTGTGCCCCGTAGCCAGTTCACCAGAATGAGAAGAAACTGCACTAGGCTAAATGACTATGAACAGCAATCACAGATACTTATGAAGCGATTTATTGAAAAGGGGTATCAGGAAGGGCCGTTAAAACAAGAAATTGAAAGGATAAAGAACACTGATAGAGAATTCCTTGTCAAAAATAGGTCAAGTACTTCAAACCATGGACAATATGAATTTGCAATATGTTTGGACTACAATACACAGCATAAAGATGTTGAGAAAATTGTTAAACGCTATTGGGGACTACTATGTAATGACCCCGTGTTTAAGAATAAGATCCCTCTGCAGCCAAAATTTATATACAAAAAGGCTAACAACTTACAAAGAAGTCTGGTCAAGACATGCATTGACGAACCCCTAGTGAGAAACAAAACAGATCTATGTGGGCAAAAAGGGTTTTTCCCTTGTAAACAATGTAACTCGTGTCAAATCACAAAAGCTGTCAAACAAATAAGGAATGTGTCTACTGCGACAGGAGACACTCATAACATAAGGGAATTTATCATGTGTAACAGTACGCACGTGGTATACCTTGTCTGGTGTCCCTGTGGAATGCAGTATATAGGGCGTACCAAACGCAAACTAAAAGAAAGAATTAATGAACACGTTAAAAACATCGAGATGGGGTTCAAACACCATAGCCTATCTAGACATTTTGCTGAAAAACATGGGTGTAATCCAGCTATGATGAAATTCAGCGCCCTCCAAAAACTTACCACCAGATGGAGAGGGTGCCATAAGATCAGGGAAATTTCTCGCATGGAAACCAGATGGATTTATATAATGAAGACCATGACACCTGATGGGCTGAATGTAGAACTCGACCTAAACTGCTTTATAGCAGATGATTGAAGACATACAATAACAAACAGGACAGTAAAATAAAATGAAGATTGACATATATGAGGGTAACATTTTAGGGTTTAGGGTAAGATTGATATATAAGAAGGCTATACTTTAAGGGATAGGGTAAGTATCACGACATGGTGGCGACTATCAGATAGGGGTAGCGGTCCTCTTGAAAGAATGGGGATAGGATGAGCAATATATTATGAGGTGAGGGAATTATATGGATTAGGGTTTTGTAAAATAAGGGGTACCAAATGTTACCCTGAAAGAATGTGGATAGGATGAGTAACAATGAGGTGAGGAACTTACGTGTATTAGGGTAGTAGGGGGTACCAATTGTAGTCTATTGTAATATATGATATGTTATTTATGATAAGGTCTTTCATGTTCTGTATGATGTGTGGGATATAGTGGGTGATGGTATGACACATCCCGGATAAAGCACCAAGGGTGTTTTGGTGGGGGTTAGAGGTAGGCCCTGATAGGCAAGTTTAGCCCCAACACTAACAGTACCACGATGGAGATGTGTCATGCCGTGACTAATGCACAGTTTTGCTTTGTATATTTTGTATGGTTTGCATCAATGAATCCATGGGTATCAATCACTAATGGGAGGGGGTATAAAAAATCCGTATATAACCATATAGAGGGATTATAATTGAATATGTCTATATTGGCCAAATAGGGGGAGCAGGATAAGAGGGTGCACAGAGGTAATATATATATATATACACAAGGATATAGATATATAGGATAGGCAACGAGGTACACATAAGGGAAGCAATTATTATCACGCAAGGCTGGGAGGCTACAAAGGGTGAAAAAAACCATCTGTATACGCACTAGTGTGTGTAACGATTGTGGAACTTTCTCCGTGATCAGCGCACAACGCGTGCGCTGACACGGCGGAAATCCTCCACAAGCGTATATTTGCAGGCACCCAGCAAAAGGTGCTACGCACCTGTAGAGGGAAATTCCTGTCGGCAGATGGCGCTGGGGAGTGCAGAGGAACCAATCCTCTGTACCTCCACAAATGCCAGACAGGAATTGTACGAAGCGCAGAACGCAATCGCAAGAGAGGCGATTGCGAATGAGATTGAGCAAAGGGATAGGTTGTATGTGTGTGCGCCAATCCAGTCGCCACCCCGCGACCGCGCACACACAACAGCAGATACGAAATAGGAACGCGATCGCGAGAGGTGCGATCGCCAGACGTGACACAAGGCAGATCAGAATAGAATACGAGGGTAGCAAAGGCACAGCAAATACAATAAGGAGATACGGAAAATAACAAACGCTAGCTAACCGCGAACACCGCACTCATTCGCAACAGTGCACGCGGTTATGCGCGATCTCCACGTGATAAGCACAATAGAGACAAGCACGCCTAACTAACCATTAACAAACAAACATGAAACAGAGGACGCGAGCGCTTGCTTAACGGTTACCTCACCGAGCCTGCAGCAAGCGTAGCGGACAAGACAGACACACGAAAACAGGGACAAACGAGAGATAGGATCCACAGCACTAGCGAAAAGTGGCTAGCGTGATCCAGGTACAGAGTAGCAGAACAGAAGGATCCCCATCGCTAGCGAAAAGTAGCTAGCGCGATCCCAGAAGACAGAACAGAAGGATCCCCAGCGCTAGCGAAAAGTAGCTAGCGCGATCCCAGGAGACAGAACAGAAGAGATAGCTGGTAGCAACCGCTGCACCAGCTATACTCCAAGAACAGAGATCAGAACCATTTCCTGTCGACCACCATTGGGGCAGGACAATGGCAACAGGCAAGACAAGACAGAACAGGCAATACAGATAATACAACCTGACTGGGCTAGAAGGGGAGCCTAAAGCAACCCCCAGGAATTAACTATACTAGATAGCAATGGCTGACACTCCAGCAGTGTCCATCAGGAACAGAGCATGGAAAGGAAATGACCAGCAAAGCCTTCTGGGAAACATAAAGCTCTTATAGTGCCAGTCATCAAAGAAGGCAGGTAGGGGATTTGCATAACGAATGCATGCAAATTCCCCAGCAAGAGAACAGACCAGAAACTTGCAATGGAAAGACAGGTCTCTGTTCCAGAGACCTGCAGCCCACAGACTAGAGGAATGGACAAACAGCTGTCTGCCTGTGCAGCCAGCTGAGCGGATCATCACAGTGTGCCTACGGGTGGAGCAGATAAGGTTGCATGATATAAATATACCTATTTAGCTATAGGGGATAACATAGGTGTGATACCTGTATAAGGAATAGCGAGTACGCATTGGATAGGGGACGAATCAGAGCTGCATTGTGTTAAGTGAGTTGCTAGGCAACAGCTTAGGGAATCACCGCGAGATTTGGAGCCGCTCAGAGGGAATTAGCATAGAACAGAGTTCAAAGCGTCCTAGTCTGCCGTTGGTCAGCAAGCCCCTGATGAATCATCCTGACAAAACCGGTAGGGCGTGGCCTCGGCAGACGAGCGGACGCTAGCTGAGCGGCGGTGAGGAGGTCCAAGATCTGTTTTTAGATATGCGCATGAACTTTTTACCAAATGTGAGTGTATTTTAAATCAATTTTATTGGAAATAAAGCAGTGTTACGCTATGAGAGATGTGTATTAGTCCTGCAGGCACAGTGTGACAAGATCTGGCTGAAACCCCTTCGCTGACACCAAAGCGCTGTTTGCTGATCCATGACAGGTCAACAGCTTATCTGGTGAGCGGTTAGGGACATTTTTTGGTTCGGTGAAAACCCGAAGTAAGGACACTGAGTGTGAAGGGCGTGCACGGAGGAGAGGGTGCACTCACTTTTGCACAAGCAGAGTAATTAGGAACTGTGAAGTGTGACAGGTTCACGCTATGTATACTGTTGTTTCTCTCTGAGGTATACTTCAAGGCGAATTGTTACCAATGTGGAATCCTGCCGTTTGAACAACTGGAGTAGTGATATCCATACGAATGTTTGCTGATCTGTAACAGGACAGCATATTTATCTGGTGAGGAGGCATTTTTTACACACAGTTCGGTGGAGGCCGTAGCACAGACACACATAGTGGGGTGCACTTATGGTGTAGAGGTGCACTCACTGTGGCATGCAAGGGAACTGGGAAATTTAAAGTTACAGTTTTACGCTATGTTCTATTGTATGTCTTTGTCAGGAAAAGTGGAGCCAAGATTGTGGTGCTAGAGGGAAGAGAGCAAAATTTGGAATTCAACAGAAATACATGTTCAGCTGATCTGTGGCAAATCAGCCTCTGAACGCCGGTGAGAGTATTCATTTCTACTAGAGACTGGAGGCAGTTGCAGACAGTGGGATTGCTGTGGTTTATGAAACTTATGTACTACTGTGAGGAGTGAGCGCTGTACAGATTTTTTCTTCTACATCTTATAGGGGAAGGCTATCCCCACTGTATAGTGATCCTCCCAACAGCTTGAGACGTTTAATTTGGAGAGGCTCTGTGACATTGAGGAGCGCTCAGACCACTTCTTTACAGCCATGCTTCAGATTCGTTCTTAGTGGAAAGAGGCCCTTAGTTGGAAGATGGATTGACCAGGGTGAGAGGGATCCGAGGCAATCTTAGTCACTCTCTTTCTGCACCTGCAAGCATAAAATATCCTGCAGGGAAGGTAGACTGCAGACAATTAGCCTTTCTGCTGATTGGATGATGCACTGCAGTCTCACCTTTCCTCATGCGGAGCATGGGCAGAACCAGACGGTCATGTATGATGTCATGATTGTGTAAGGAGAAAAGAAGACCCTAGAAAAACAGCACCACTCAGGAATATTTTGGAAATATATGTACGAGATCTTAAAGAGACTCTGTAACAAAATTTTCATCCTTATTTCTTCTATCCTATAAGTTCCAATACCTGTTCTAATGTGCTCTGTCTAACTGCAGCCTTTCCTACTTGCACAGTGGCTGTATTGTCTATGTTATATGATCTAACCTTCTCTCCTCTGTCGGGCTAAGGCACTCAAGCTGGAATGTGCTGTGCTGTTTGTGATTGGATAGAAGCTATACACACCCTCTCCAGGCCCCCTGCAAGCTCTGTATGACTCACACACTCAGCCTATCACTTGATAAGTCTTTTGTTTGTAAACACTGCATAAAAATGGCAATTACAAGCCAGGATTGCAGCAGGGAGTGGCAGAACAAGCACAGAGGGGCCCAGGAGAACATAATGAATAGAATGGTATGCTTTTTATTGTAAGAATTTTAGAGTACAGATTCTCTTTAAGTTAAAATCATGAATAATACCTACTACACTGTCGGCTCAAAAATAGAGCCCAGAGTAGAGGTATATATTTTATATGTAGTATATATTTCATCATTTTGTGTGGCATATAAAAAGATTTAGTACAGATATAGAGTGTAGTTACCTTTAAATAGACCCTTCCGGCTTGATTGTTACAGCAGGGTGCTTCTTTGGATGCTATTATTGGTTTTAAATGTTTTTAAATGTCATTGAATTATCAATAGTGTCAATTTTTGGATCATTTTGAATAAAGATCTTGTATATATTTTTCCAAAATATTCCTGAGTGGTGCTGTTTTTCTGGGGTTCTTCTTTTCTCCTTGCACAATGGTTTTCTTTTGTACCCTAGCACACTGAGGTTAGTAAGGAGGTGTTGTGGACATCCGTCTTATTTATAGATGATGTCATGATCTTATCTATACTGCAGCCATCTCACCATCTATTGGTCCATGCAGAACATACATCTGCTATTTGGCTTTATTACTTCTAGACTTTTCTTTCCTAGGAAAGATAGACGTTTATACCTACACATTTATTACATGACAAAATGTAAAGAAAAATTATAAAAAAAAAATCTATTTGCAAAGGGTGATGTCATTTATATTAGGACTGTAATGTATTTCCTCTATTCATGGGCTTAATATCCTAATGGTAAAATTATATTCAGCTATTACTGGCTGTAGACACAGGGTTGGAGGACTCTCCCTGCTATGCTGTGGATGTCTTTGCTTAATCATTTGAACATGTAACATGATATACCCTACGTGCCAGTAATGGGTATATAATTCATATTATAATGGGACACACATTTGCAGAATTAGAACTGGCTGAATGTGTGACCGATGACATCATACCTGGCTTTTCCAACTGGCAACTCAATATACCAGCAATTAAGGCAACACGGCATACAGGCTGGAGATACCACACCCTTAACAAATACAGTAAATACAAGTATAAGGTTTTCATTAAATAAAAAGACATTCAAACAAAGAAAAACAAAATGTGTGACCATTAACATCACTCCTGACTTCCTTGCTAATGCAGACCACTGGATGTGAGGCAGAAAAATTAGCCTTTACTAGAATGTATTTAGACGCAACTTACAACTGAGAAGAAAGGAGTGACTGGGCAGAGCAGGTAGATCATTGCTTGCTCCAAGTACATTGAAGTTAGTTTGACTTACCCAACGGGAGCCTTAGTTCTATGAGAAGGCTTTGAACATTTGCTTATCACACTAAATAATAATCCGAACATTTGTATAGCGATTTTCTCCCATTGGACTTAAAGCGCTCAAGAGCTGTAGCCGTTAAGGGCGCCCTCAAGGGGCCACCCTGCAGTGTTAGGAAGTCTTGCCCAAGGACTTCTTACTGAATAGATCTCCCATGTCAAAGGCAGAGCCCTTAACCAGTACACTATCCAGCCACTAAATAATTCAAACTGAAGCAAAACTAAATGGATGAGAAATAATTGTGTCTGAAAGGTTAAATAATTTTAGTTTAAAGTATGACTGTCCCACGTGAATAATCAGTTGTTTAAATGTTTATGCAGCTCCCTTATAAATCTTGAACCTTTTATCTATTTCCTGCTCTCATATGTGTTTCTCAGCCATGCAGGAGTTTTATGATCTCTAATTAGTTATCCGTGAGAGTCACGCAGCAGAAATTGCATTTATATTGAAAAAAAAAAAGGAACAAAGGCTAGTTCTAGGCAGGATTGGTACTGTACATACACATTTATCATGTCGTGTCACTTTAGGTACCCTTAATCGACTGCCATTAAGCAGGGACAATAAAACATCTAATCTACTTTGTAAATGTTTAAATATAAAATAAACCATGGGATATCTAAAAAGTAATTTTTATAAGTAGGAGGATAATTACAAATGTTTATCTCATCTGTTTATTTTAACCTCTTGATCACTTTAACTTTAGAAAAGGGTTAAAGGAAACCTAAAGCGAGAGGTAGATGGAGGCTGCCATACTAATTTCCTTTTACACAATACCAGTTGTCTGGCTATCCTGCTAAACATTCTAGCATCAGTAGTGTCTGAATCACATACCTGAAACAAGCATGCAGCTAATTCAATCAGACTTCAGCCAGAAACATTTGATCTGTTCAGGGTCTGTGGCTAAGGCTAATTGCGCATATGGTGTGGTACGATTGCCTGCGGCAGGAGAGCCTGAGGCAGAACAATTGCACCACACCACTCCCTGTGCATATTACACTGCAGCAGAGTGCGCCAGCAGGGTAATAAGCATAGATCCGCCCTCCCGAATAGTGATGTCTCCCTGCTGGACTGGAAGCACATCACAGTTTTCCATCTGATCAGCGCATGCACGCTGCACGGCCAGAATTTAAATAGATTCTTGCGGTGCCATAGACTCCAATGCAAACAGCTTCTCTGAGCTGTCAAATACAGTTCTTTTTACTGAAGCACTTAAAAAGCCAAGAAACAGAGAGAGAAAGCTTGAGATACGGTTTTACTGCAGGAAAGTTCAAAGGGTCATTATTTCTGCTGTGTTTTATATCTTAAAGTGAACCTCCAGACTAAAAATCTACTCAGCAGGCTTGGTGTTTCTTTAACAGTTTCACAGCATCAGAGTAAGTTTTTCTTACCCAAGCCTCATTTTTAGCTGCACAGAAGAAAACTGCCCTGGCATTTTTTCCCCTGATGCGGTGCAAAGCATGATGGGATTTCTGATGTTGTTCTTGTTCTGCTGTTTTGGTGCAAATTTTTTTTTTAATTTTGAATTTGAGATTTGAAGCCTAGCGTGTGCAGCTGGGAGGGGTGATCAGGACACAGGACAGTTGGAACTGTGTCGCATGCTTCCTGTCACTTCCTTTCAACCAAAAAGATGGCTGCTCCATAAAAAACATGGCTGCCCCCATGAAATCACCAACTTTTGCCTGTTCTTTTAAAACAGGGTGGGTAAGAGATTATGTTACATATCTATTTTAATTAATCTAACAAATGTAACTTAATGACAGTATGTTTGTTTAGGCTGATTTTCCCCGTTAAATGACTGAGTGTGGTTTTAAAATATAACTTTGCATCATACTGTCACAGTTGCCAAGGAAAAAAATAAAATAAAAACAAAACTATAGAACTGAAAATAAAAATGAGACTTTTCTTTGTTACTAATTTTGTATTCATTATTTGTACTACACATACAATTCATTATATCATACTTTTTTTTGCCTTCAGGTTTGCTTTGAACCACACCTGCAACACCGTGAACATTGCATAGGTGTTATATTGCATTGCAATGTTCTGCATTACAATGCTGCAGTTATGTCTCACACCCCTGTGGACAAAGCCCCAAAGTTAAAGGGATACTGTAGGGGCGTTGGGGGAAAATGAGTTGAACTTACCCGGGGCTTCTAATGGTCCCCCACAGACATCCTGTGCCCACGCAGCCACTCCCCAATGCTCCGGCCCCGCCTCCCGTTCACTTCTGGAATTTCAGACTTCAAAGTCTGAAAACCACTGCGCCTGCGTTGCCGTGTCCTCGATCCCGCTGATATCACCAGGAGCGTACTACGCAGGCCTAGTATGGTCTGTGTCTGCGCAGTACGCTCCTGGTGACATCAGCGGGAACAAGGACACAGCAATGCAGGCACGGTGGTTTTCAGACTTTAAAGTCTGAAATTCTAGAAGTGAACCGGAGGCGGCGCCAGAGCATCGGTGAGTGGCTGCGTGGGCACAGGATACCTGCGGGGGACCGTTAGAAGCCCCGGGTAAGTTCAACTCATTTTCCCCTGACCCCCCTACAGTATCCCTTTAAGCAGAAGGTTTGAGTATGGAATATCCAAAATGATTGAGGGTGCTGTTGGGTGAGGGTTTAATGTCAGTGTTAGGTGAAGATTATTGTAAGGGAAGGCCTTTTTCCACCCAAGATCACAAATGAACTGTGATTTGATTGTAATAGTTTGCAATTTACACAGAGTGATGCTCCATGTGTTTTGTGTGATCTTTCGAGTTGCGATTGAGTCTGCTTTTCTCAGATGATTTTGCTCTGGAAAAAAACAAAATGGCCCCAAAAAAATAAATTCCCCAGGACCGCACTTGGTATGTAATTTTTCTTGTGCTCCTATTGGATTTAACCCATATGCAAATGCAGGAGAAATGCAGCACGCACAATGTTTGCATGAAAAATTTAATTGCATCCGCGGCAGAGGGGCACTGCGATTAGGCCTCTTTCAGATGGGAAGCTGACAGGCAGTGAATTCACCACCTGTCAGCTGCTCTTCTGCACTGGCTGTCACAGCTCTCCTACACCAGGTAACAACATCACGTGTTAAGCGCCAAACTGCACCCAAATTGCTCTCATGGGCAGCAGCCAGAAGCCTGAACTGCCCGACAAGCATGCAGTTCAGCCTCCAGTCTGAAAGAGACCCAACAATGATCATGAAGCACGGGCAAATTGCATGTGATCCAAAATTCAGATCGAAATCCGGGAATGGAAAAGAGCCCTTGGGGAATATCAGGCTTACTTTCACTACTGTGCCCAGAAAAGGCAACAATTCTAGCAGAGGTATTTGTGTTCATGTACCTTAAATGCTTTTAGGAAGGTGCTCTTTGACAATGCATTGTTTTAAATAATGGATCAATAAAGTTAAGATGCATTTTTTATGTGAGATTGTCAAACTAAAGAACAGCGTACTCTACATTTCACAGCTCTGCACAGTAGTTACAACAGATCTGTAACGATCGGTGTCAGCACACAGAGAGAATCTGATTGTTGATGATCTGCAGAATCATCAACAATACAGATGTATACTCGATTATGGATGATCTGCAGAATCACCAATAATACAAGTATGACTAACCTCTGGACACCTAATGAGTTAATGTATTGGATGAACTGGAGGCTATCTCCCGAGGAGCGGGAGATACTGTATAAAAGACTCGGCCAAGAGCCACCTGAGGGGCAGGTGACCCTGGGTAGTGCAGAAACTATCTCTTGATAGTGAGGACCTGGTAACCAGGGATAACAGTATTAGATGGTGAACTGTACTGCAGCCAGAGGGAGGGACCACTGGCTGCTAACAGGCTGGCCTCTCTGAGGAGCAAGAGTCCTGGTTGCAGCTGACACCTGATGGAATGGTGTCACTGCTAATACTGATAGACTGAGCACTCAGGGAGAGTGACAGCTAGGATAGTCGGGCAGGCCAGGTCAGCAACACACAAGCAGATGAGGTACAGAGACAGAAGACTGATTCGGTAACCGGTACAGGCAGGGTCTGGCAACAGGTAGACAGATATGCAGAGGTATCGAATCAGAAAGCAAGAGAAAGGTCGACAGAGCAAATAGTCATAACATATAAATATGACAGAGTCCTAGACTGGGGTGTGAGCTCCTTGATCTCGACACCCGGGAACTAGTCTAGAGTATAACACAGTAATGACACAGAGTCCCTAAGCTTGGGTGTGAGGTCCTTGGTCATAACACCCTGGAACTGGTCTAAAGTATAACACAGCAATGACACAGTCTCCCTAGGCTTGGGTGTGAGGTCCGTGGTCTCAACACCCTGGAACTGGTCTAAAGTATAACACAGTAATGACACAGTATCCCTAGGCTTGGGTGTGAGGTCCGTGGTCACAACACCCTGGAACTGGTCTAACATATAACACAAACGTATTCTGGCTAAGTGTGAATTCCCAGGTCCTCCTGGTTCTAACACACTGTGGGATCTGACTGGTCTGAGTGCTCACACGTAAGTATTCGCAACAGCAGACAACCAGCAACTGACAGGCAAGAAGTATATATAGAGCAGCGCTCCTCAGCGCCGCCCAGCCCCACTTAGCCAATCACCTACTACGCTGGGATCAGCTGATCGTCCTGATCAGCTGATCCCTCTATTGGCATAAAGGTCCTGCCTCCTAGCGCGCACGCGTAGCTCTCCATCTGTGTGCACTACTAGGCTCAGACACACCAGACGCACACTGCTGTGCGGAAACCGCCGGCCTGAACGCGGAGACAGCCGCCCCGCTGCCAGACCGTGCGGCGGTGTCTCCGCAATCCATTACAAGATCATTCTTATTTCCAATTTACTTTTCAAAAATAATTTTTACATATATATTACATCTGTGACTAAAGAGCATTAAATTACTGCTACATACTCCAAAACAAAACAAAGATAAATGGTGCAATATACATAAAATACGGTGGAAGTAAAACCAGATTTACTGTATAAATTCACATATCCTCAATTACTACATAGTTTTTATAAGACTCTCAAAGGGCAACTCTGCTTTTATACAATAAGACAATACAAGCCACTAGGGCGCGCTCTATAGGCAGTAGTAGTGTTAGGGAGACTTGCCAAAGGTCTCCTACTGAATAGGTGCTGGCTTACTGAACAAGCAGAGCCAAGATTCGAACCCAGGTCTCATGTGTCAGAGGCAGAGCCCTTAACCATCACACCATCCAGCCACATAAATGTAAAAATCTCCACTGTGTCTGAGAATATTCAATATGTTTGTTTATATGAGGAAACAAGAGAGCCCTCCATATTATACAGTGCATCCGGAAAGTATTCACAGAGCATCACTTTTTCCACATTTTGTGGCCTGATTGGTGTATTGCTGCAAAGATGGTTTTCCTTCTGGAAGGTTCTCCTCTCTCTACATGAATTGTCAACTGTGGGACCTTATATAGACAGGTGTGTGCCTTTCCAAATCATGTCCAATCAACTGAATTTTACCACAGGTGGACTCTAAACTGCAGAAACATCTCAAGTATGATCCGGGGAAATAGGATGCACCTGAGCTCAATTTTGAGCTTCATGGCAAAGGCTGTGAATTCTTATGTACATGTGCTTTCTCAAATTTTTTTTTATTTTTAATAAAATTGCCAAGACCTCAAGTAAACTTTTTTCACATTGCCATTATGGGGTGTTGTGTTTAGAATTCTGAGGAAAAAAAATAGTTTAATCCACTTTGGAATAAGGCTATAACATAACAAAACGTGGAAAAAGTAATGTACTGTGTATACTTTCTGGATGCACTGTACATGGTATGTATCAACCGTCCAATATGGCGCTGTAGCAGGACGCCACGGCACACAGGTGTCCGGCTCTTTTTCTTCTGCTGCCCTTCTCCCCCGTCGTCCACTCGTCTTTCTGGGCGGGATGGACTTCTCTCATCCTGGGGACACCGGCAGTCACGAGCAGCCGATCGGTTCAGGATAGGGCCGCCACCCACGTGGCTGGCCGCGGATCCCCATGCACGCCCATCTCCGGCTGCTCCGCACTCCAGCAGCACCCGCCGCTGTGGCAACCCAGGACGCCCAGCTACCACAACTGGGACATGGCCGCGTGCAGGACACCTGATGCGGGCCGGAGGTCACGGGAGGCCGCTCGTTTTGTGATCGGGCCGCCACCCACGTGGCTGGCTGCGGACCCCCGTGCACGCCGCTCCTGCTTCGCCCTCCAGCGACCCAACGCCGCTGCCAGCGACAACGGCAGGTCAGGCGCCAGCCATCACGAGGGGCTGCTCGTTTTTGGGATCGCCCCCCTCCCCAGGGGAGCTGTGCAGCCATGGAGGACCAGGCTGCCGCTGCTGAGCCTTTTATCATAGGTAACGGGTCTGGAAGCTGCAGCCAGGAGGTCACATGGACACATCTGCTGGGTCGAGGGGCCGGAGGGAAGCACAGCACATCAGCGGTCATCACAACCATCATCAGACCCCTTCGGATTATCTGCTGGGGGGGGGCGCAGGCCAGGGGCTAATTCTTGCAAATCTGTGTGGAGCTGTGGGGCTGGGACTTTTATGGACCATGTGGACTGGTTAACAACTATGGGGACGAAGGGACTCTATGTCTATCTCTCACTACATGTGGGGGGTCTGGAGGGCTGCAGGGCAGAGAGCGCCGCTCAGATTGTGGCTGGCAGCTCCGCTCGACATAGCTCTTGGACAGACCCCTCCGGTCTTTCTTGTCTTCTCTCGTCAATGTGTTCTATGTGCAATGTGTTCTATGTAAGATATGCTCTGAGGAATGCTTATTGTTTGTCTACTGTTTTGTATTTTAACTTGTGGAATGCATAACCTATGTTTACTGTACCATCACCGACCCTGATTGTGCCAAAAATAATTCCGGGTACAACTCACCGTTGTACTTGGCGAAATAAATCTGATTCTAATTATGCTTTCTGCATTGTACTCAGGATATTCAGGTCATCTTCTTCCAAATTATGGTACTCTATAGAGCTGTACGGACAGGGATTTTATCTATATCTCTTTATATAAACTGAGCACACATACCATGTACATTATTGAAAATGGTGCCTTTGGTATTTACATTCTCAAACAACTGTGGTGGCAAGAGATTTGTAAAAATAATGCTTGCATTAGACTAAGTTCACTCTGGGGCACTGTGGTGTGTTGGACAATATACTCACATTGATAATGCAATTATATTGCAATGGTAAGTTCATGTCAACGTGTAATAAATCCATCAGCAGAACATACTCATCTATAGTTGCATTGAAGCATACTTTTCATTGCCTGTATCCTACAAATTATGCAGCGCATCCCATGTGCAACACGCAATACTATTTTTGCCCTCTGTTACAATACTGTTTTTACGGGGAATGTCATGAAACACTCCAGTTGAGCCTAGCCTTAGTAATCAACACAACCATGCTATAGCACACGACTAGATGACATAAGGAAAGGGATAAAGTTTTACCAACACAGGAACTGTAACCAAGGATTGAACTTCATCCCAATCAGTAGCTGCTACCCCCTTTCCTTCAAGAAATCTTTACCTTTTATTTAATAGATCATCAAGGGGGTCTGTATGGCTGATATTGTGGCAAAACCCCTCCCACAGTGTGATGTCAGGTCCCAGGTCCTGACAGTTTCCGGTCTGTGAACTTCATAGCATTGTGGGAAATACCAGCTGTTTCCAACTGCCAGGCAACCAGTATCACCCTCTGTGCATATGTATATCTATTAACCACTTCAGCCATTTTTCACCTTCTGCATCAGAGCAATTTTCACCTCCCATTCAATCGCCAATAACTTTATCATTAATTATCACAATTAATTGAGCTATATCTTGTTTTTTCTGCCACCAATTAAGCTTTCTTTGGGAGGTACATTTTGCTAAGAATTATTTTTTTTCTAAATACATTTTAACAGGAATATTACGAAACAGAATGGAAAAAAAATTATTATTTCTCAGTTTTCGGCCATTATAGTTTTAAAATAATACATCCTACCATAATTAAAACCTACATATTTTATTTGCCCATGTGTCCCGGTTATTACACCATTTGAATTATGTCCCTATCACAATGTATGGTGCCAATATTTTATTTGGAAATAAAGGTGCATTTTTTTTAGTTTTGCGTCAATCACTATTTACAAGCTTATAATTTAAAACAATATTAGCTGTATAACCTCTTGACATGCATATTAAAAAAAGTTCAGACCCTTAGGCAACTATTTATGTTTATTTTTTTTTGAAATTGTAATTTATTTATTTTTGTAGTTAAAAATTTGATTTGGGTATTTTTGGGTGTGGGAGGTAAAAAGTTATTTTAAATGTAATTTATTGTCTCTTTTTTGTAATAAACATGTATGTGCATGTAGTTTTACTATTTGGCCGCAAGATGGCCACAGTAAGTTTTTTGTTTTGCTATCCTGTGAGCGAGCACACTCGCTTACAGGAACTATAAGGAGGACGTGATTTATTTATTTTTTTCAGAAAGACCGCGGCCTCTGAAAAGGAGCCGGGACTTAGATCAATGAATGCGAACAATGTTACC
Organism: Hyperolius riggenbachi; assembly: GCF_040937935.1. Classification (NCBI taxonomy): domain Eukaryota; kingdom Metazoa; phylum Chordata; class Amphibia; order Anura; family Hyperoliidae; genus Hyperolius; species Hyperolius riggenbachi. The sequence continues at coordinate 114,181,142 of NC_090651.1, read as the reverse complement.
ATTCATTGATCTCTGGGCTAACGGGGGGCGGCACAGAGGCGCAAGAGCGCACAGCGCTGCAGCAGCAGCTTTAAGGACGTGACAGTCACGTCCAAAAGGCTAAAATTGTCTTCTAGTAGTAAAGATGATAACCTGCAGGCTCATTGTGGATCAAACAACATGTACAATTTACATGTCTAATATCAATAATTTTTTGATCTCTCTTCTATTTCGTGACTTCTCGCTGCAATGTATTGATGTATTATTTTTCCCTTTTCGCTTCAGTTCCTCTTTCATGCAAAGCCTGCATACAGTACTGTGAACAGCCTCATAGAATTTTATGGGCAGTGAGTTGACATGCAGAATTATTCTGCAACGCAACTGAGCACTGTGAACTAGGCCCAAGTTGCAGAGAGCCCCTTCATGTCCTACTGCATCCTGAAAACAAGTTGAACTCTGCAGAATCTAAAGCCAATACCCACCACTAAGGCAGGGGTCACACTAATTAGAATGGCATACATGAAGGTGGTAAAATTGGCCAGTGTGTGGCCAATTAAAATTGGATGTGTGTGCACCCTTAGATATGATCGTAACTGGTTTAGATATGATCGCAAGTAGTGTTCTTTAGTGGTGTGGATCAATTTAATACAATCTAGTTTTCCAATCTGAATGGTCTTATCGAAAATATGATTGTTAGTTAAAAGGACAACTGAAGTGAGAAACATATGGAGGCTGCCATATTTATTTCCTTTTATACAATACCAGTTGCCTGGCAGTCATGCTGGTCTATTAGGATGCAGTAGTGTCTAAATAATGTCAGAAACCAGCATGAAGCTAATCTTCTCAGATTTGACAATAATATCAGAAACACCTGATCTGATGCATGCTTGTTCAGGGTCTATGGCTAAAAGTATTAGAGGCAGAGGATTAGCAGGAGAGCCAGGCAACTGGCATTGCTTAAAAGGAAATAAATATGGAAGCTTCCATATATCTCTCACTTCAGTGGTCCTTTAAAATTGGACCATTAATGGGCACCTTCAGTTCACATTTGAAATATGCACCACAGATTTAGTTTAACTCTTTCCTTCCCATTCAACTTACAGAGCAAGAACAACTTATGTAAGCAGATTTAAATCTAACAGGTAACAACAGGTGGCAACTGGAATCTCCATATGAACACTTCATATATTATAGTGTGATTGCTGGAGATGGGATGAATGATCCATGTATGACAGAGTTTAGAAGAAAAACTCATTTTATAATTTTGCCTAGTGTTTAAAAAAAGACAGCAGTAGGCAAAGCAATTGCATTAATCTACAGAACAGCAATCTTGCTTTTCTGTAATTATATTCTAACGATGCACTGCCCATTATTGAAGTAGCCGAATTGGTATTAAGAAGAAATATGTTAAATGGTTTCTTACCTAGAAAACATGCAGATTTCTTTAATCACTTCTTATAGGAATGTTCATTTGCAATCTAAGCTATTGAAACCAGTCAGAACAAAATTTGAATACTCCTAAATTGGCTTTTATAACAGACTAGTAAAAAGGCCCGACCGTTAAAAAATGGACTACCACCTTCTCGCTATCTGGCTGTTTACCTTTGTGCTGCCATTCACACGCCACTCCCCGCCTGTGTCCCTTCCCTCCCCGCCTCTGTTAGCTTCATCCAATCCACTTACGGAGGCGGGGAGGGAAGGGACGCAGGCGGGTAGCGGCGATATGCAGGAGGCGGGGGAGTGGCAGGTGAATGGCAGCACAAAGGTAAACAGCCAGCTGGCGACAAGCTGCATGTTGCTAGCGTGGCGGTCTTTGTATTGGGGGAAAGCAGAGCGGGGGGGGGGGGGGCTGTGGGCACACTATACGGACATAGAGCCTGGTGATTGTATGCAGAACCAGGTGTTGTATGTCAGAAACCCACCTCCGGTTCTCTTTAAAGGAACATGGATTGTTGAATCCCCCCATATGTGTCTTTGCTGTACTGTAGGATGCGATGCACTCTTTGCAATGTAAATCTAATAGAAATCGGATGCCTTGTTAACAGCTACAGTGGGTGGGGGACACTAAGAAAGAGATGTCACCACGACACAGAAAGCTGGAGGGGCAATTCAACTTGCTAGAATCTGTCAGCTCTGAAGTATCAGTTTTAGGTGGACTGAACTTTTCACATTAAATAGAAAGAAATGTGTTATGAGCAACACTTATTTTTTTTATTAATTTTTTTCTAGAAAGCTACAGCTAAGTTCACAGTGGTCCGTTGCATAACACGTTATAATGAGTGTGAACTGCAATGGAGACTGGCAATAGACTAATACTAGGTACACAATACAATTTTCTGACAGATTTACTGTCAATTATTTCCAACAGGTCTGATCTGTTTTCTTTAGAAGCAAATGGAAGATCAATCGGTAAATCAATCAGAAATCAGATTGGACATATGTTGGAAATATCATACAGGATCTTCTCATAAAATTAGCATATTGTGATAAAGTTCATTATTTTCTGTAATGTACTGATAAACATTAGACTTCAGATTCATTACACACAACTGAAGTAGTTCAAGCCTTTTATTGTTTTTCTTATTGATGATTTTGGCATACAGCTCATTAAAACCCAAATTTCCTATCTCAAAAAATTAGCATATTTCATCCGACCAATAAAAGAAAAGTGTTTTTAAAACCAAAAAAGTCAACCTTCAAATAATTATGTTTAGTTATGCACTCAATACTTGGTCGGGAATCCTTTTGCAGAAATGACTGCTTCAATGCAGCGTGGCATGGAGGCAATCAGCCTGTGGCACTGCTCAGGTGTTATAGAGGCCCAGGATGCTTCAATAGCGGCCTTAAGCTCATCCAGAGTGTTGGGTCTTGCATCTCTCAACTTTCTCTTCACAATAAACCATTTACCTATGGTTTTGGCACTGTGAGCAGGTGCCAGGTCGTGCTGAAAAATGAAATCATCTCCATAAAGTTTTTCAGCAGATGGAAGCATGAACCCACTTTTGAACCAGAAACAGCGGCAGAAGCGCCTGACCTGGGCTACAGAGAAGCAGCATTGGACTGTTGCTCAGTGGTCCAAAGTTCTTTTTTTCGGATCAAAGCAACTTTTACATGTCATTCGGAAATCAAGGTGCCAGAGTCTGAAGGAAGACTGGGAAGAGGGAAATGCCAAAATGCCTGAAGTCTAGTGTCAAGTACCCACAGTCAGTGATGGTCTGGGGTGCCATGACAGCTGCTGGTGTTGGTCCACTGTGAGGGCAGGGTCAATGCAGCTAGCTATCAGGAGATTTTGGAGCAATTCATGCTTCCATCTGCTGAAAAGCTTTATGGAGATGATTTCATTTTTCAGCACGACCTGGCACCTGCTCACAGTGCCAAAACCACTGGTAAATGGTTTACTGACCATGGTATTACTGTGCTCAATTGGCCTGCCAACTCTCCTGACCTGAACCCCATAGAGAATCTGTGGGATATTGTGAAGAGAAAGTTGAGAGACGCAAGACCCAACACTCTGGATGAGCTTAAGGCCGCTATCGAAGCATCTTGGGCCTCCACAACACCTGAGCAGTGCCACAGGCTGATTGCCTCCATGCCCGGCCGCATTGAAGCAGTCATTTCTGCAAAAGGATTCCCAAACAAGTATTGAGTGCATAACTGAACATAATTATTTGAAGGTTGACTTTTTTTGTTTTAAAAACACCTTTCTTTTATTGGTCGGATGAAATATGCTAATTTTTTGAGATAGGAAATTTGGGTTTTCATGAGCTGTATGCCAAAATCATCAATATTATAAAAATAAAAAGGCTTGAACTACTTCAGTAGTGTGTATTGAATCTAAAATATATGAAAGTCTAATGTTTATCAGTACATTACAGAAAATAATGAACTTTATCCCAATATGCTAATTTTATGATATACTCAAATACAAGTCGACCTTGTGTATAAGTTGACTCCAATATTCAACCCTCTTAAGGTGGAATTTTGTATTGACTCAAGTATACGTCTACCCAGCTAAGTTAATGGCTGCACTTGGGGACTAGGAGGGGTTAATGACTGCACTGCATACAGTATTGCAGCCATTAACCCCTCCTGTCCCTTAAGTGCAGCCAATACCTCCTCCAATCCCCCAAGTGCAGCCATTATTCACTCCCCTTCCTGCAGCCCAATATCCCCCCCCCCCCCTGCCCCTTTCCTTGTTAATTGTTGTGGCCAGGACTTTCAGACCTGTGTTTTCTCTGCATTTCCTTTATCAAGTGTCACTTACCACAGGGTAAATTGCTGCGAATGGGAATGTCGCTATTAGTACACACATTACTCAGTGTTGCCAGTGACTTGTGTAGAAGCCGACCCCTATACTTTTAGGAAGTGAATCAGACCTACATTTCTAGACTTATACTCGAGTTTATACAGTAATCAATCTAACAGTAAATCTGTCAGAAAATTGCATCATGTGTACCTAGCAAGACAAATCCTGTGAGCAGCGAGTTAGATTCATGTGATTTGTTACACAGCAGTACTGTGAACAGACCCATAGAACTGTATAGGGGGTGAGTTGACATGCAGAATTATTCTACAATTCAACTGAGCACTGTGAACTAGCCCTTAATCAAATCAAATGAAGTTAAGACCACAAAAAAAAACGAAAAAATAACCATACAAACAAGTAATCACAATCTAATAACACATCAGCCAGTCATTGTATCATTTTATAGTCCACATTTTAATGACATGTTAGCGTTCTGAACAATAGTGTGCAAATTTTCCATGCTAACGTATCAGTAAACTTTTTTTATTTTATTTTATTTTATTTTATTTAGTTCCATACATTAAAACAGCAGCTTTTTTCAACCACACTATGGCATCAGTGGTATTTGGCCAGCGTTCTTAAAAAAAATAATAATTGTATAAAAACGCCTTCCAGTTCCACCATTAGAAGTTTAGGAGGCAAATTTCACAGCATTGTAACATCCTGAAAGGAAAAAAAGTGAATGAGGTGAGAGCAGGAATCAGATTTTCAGCAACACCTCCCTGCAGCATAAAGGCAGACCCAGTCCACCAGTCACTGCACAGCAACAAGAATCCATGGGTCAACAATGCCAGCGGTACCGTGACCACCTGCTTTCACACACACTAAGATTCTGAGACACATGGATGAGCTGAAGAAAGAATACTATCTTGTCTTGTTTTTCAGTGTTTCCCTCACTCCATGACTTGACACAGTAACGGCACTAGGGGGCGCAGTAAGTGCGGACCGCACCAGGTGTCACCAGCAGAGGGGGTGACACCAAGCTCCAGGCTATGGTAGAGTGGAGTAGGCTATGTAAATACAGACCAGGCTAGTGCCTGATGTACTTCTCCCTCCTGCTCTTCTCCCTTCTGGCTGCTCCTTGTTGAGCTGATAAGAGTTCAGATGCCACCAGGGCCACATGGTGATCATCTTAACATCCCCTTATTACAAGCAACGTTACTACCTGGTGATGTTGGAACTTCATAGGGTAAGAGGGGTGACATGATGAGTTCCACACCATGTGACACTAAACCTAGTGACGCCTCTGACTTGACATTTTGATTTAAAAAAATAAAATAACACAAATATGGTTTGTAAAAATGAATGTGGACTCATCAACACACAAGTAAGTGCTTTAGTCCGACAGTGGCAATTATAATGGAAACATGGTTTGGACATGGACATTATGAGTCATTAGTATGGGAGATCTTCTTCCATAAAAGAGCTTTTAAATTGTTTAAAATAAGTGAATGTTGCATCTCCATGTTGTTGGTAGCAGCTTTCAGGGCAATGCATGAATAGATCTGTTTCTCCAACTCGTCTCGGATTTCTGAAGGGGTGCCGCGGAGTAGGTAGTCTTTTACCAACAGGCATATTTTTGCTAAGTTTGGTTGGGTAATGTCTGCAGTGCATTTCTTTTTGCTTTGGTCACACACAGTACTGCAGTCATTACCATAAATACAGTCTGAGTCAACCTCACAAGGTCGGTCCTTGATTAACTCCTTCAAGCTCATTTCTGGGACAATGTTCCTCAAGTCCACCACTTTCATATCGTATTTGTCATTATAACCAAAGTTTCTGGCACTTATATCACACATAAGAAAGTTTCCGTAAGGTCCATGGAAAATGTCTTCCACAAACTCGAGAAGGCCTATTACTATCTTTGCCTTCCTTGGCCAAGACGGGGTGAACCACTGGTCCATGCGTTTTCGTAGTCCTTGTGGAAGAAATACTTCAATGACCCACGGCAGACTTATTCCATAAAGGGAGGTGTATGGTACACGTTCTGTTATGTACAGATCCCCACAGAAGCCCAGTAGTTTTGGAGTGTGCTCCTTGTCCTGCAAGATCACCATCAGTAGAAATTCATTGAGCTGCAGAAGTGCCCAAGCAGATTTGGCCTCTGGAAGCGACACATGGCCATCTTTATTACCATCTGCTGCTGCTAAAATTAGGTTTACTAATTCACTGAGATTTCCTTGGTCGCCTAATTTTTTCTAAAAGTAAAAACAAAACAAAAAAAATCCATATTACATATAGCAATGCAAAACAAATGATATAATTTAAACAAGGAGCAGAACCTGTAGAAGATGCTGTTAATGGATATAGAACATTATCATGGAATGCAAAGGGAGGTGAGTTGGACAGTGAGTGAAGTGCAGCACAGTAACAATAAACTGCTCAAGAAACAAAAAGGAAATGATTTGTGATATGTTAGAGGAATGATGTGGACAACTGTGTGGGGAAAAGTGAGTATGCATGCATGTGCCTGATGATATGCTAGGTGAGGGAAATTGGACAGAGAGGAGGGAGTGAGGAAATGAGAGTGAAAGTGGGAAATGAGAGGTAAGGATAAAATAAAAAAATAAAATAAAAGAGGGTGATAGATATGGGGAATAAGAGTGAGAGAGGGTAAAGAGTGTGAGAGACAGAAGGGAGAAGAGAGAAGGAGAGAAGGGGGGGGGAGAAAGGAGAGGGAGACAAGTGAGAGAGGTGTGGGAGAAGAGAGAGAAGGGGGGATTGAAGAGAGGAGAGAGTGAAGAGTGGGAGAGAGATGGGAGAAGAGTGAGAGAGAGCCGGAGGAGAGACAGGAGAGAAGAGTGAGTGAGAGTGGGAGGAAAGAAGAGTGAGTGAGGAGAAAAGAGTGAGTGAGGAGAAAAGAGTGAGTGAGGAGAAAAGAGTGAGGAGAACTGTGAGAGGGGAGAAGAGTGAGTAAGTGAGGAGAAGAGAGAGTGAAGGAGAGAAAGGGGAAGAGACCTATTATTAAACTTATCCTCTCCAACCGCTTCCACCTTCAACATGCACACATTTGTTAATCTGATGTAAAAGTAAAATATAATTTTCTATGTCAAAATTTCATCAAAGATAAATAGTTCATATAAGATAGTGCTTGATGAAGAAGAGGTCCAGCGCACAAGTGATAAAGTCTCTTACATCCAGCTCTCCTCTCGCAGCGAAACAGGATAGGCCGTGAAACGAGGCTTGCCTCACCAAGTCACCACCACCTCACCCTTAAGACCGGGCATTCACCCTTTGAATATGACCCTCTGCAAGAGGAGTCCACGGCGCTTCTGGGGTACTAAATGGTCACCCCCTGCCTATCGCAATCAACTTCCCTCTGCTTAATAGCACAACAGGTCCTCTTTAAGCTGTTACCTTAAAAATAAAACATTTAAACCACTATAGCGTATGCATAGTGCACACTCAAATTTTATATGGTAAAAATTGGCTCAGAGTTTTTACGGGTTCAACCCATGCAAAGACCATCTGGCGGCTCCTGATAGTGCGGTGTAATCCAGGAGTCCAAGAGCCAGCACTGCGCTTGAGTAGAATGCTCCCAGCCACAGGAGCGCAACCGCAGGCGGCGTGTGTGTGTGTGCGCACCCACGCAGAGGCTGCAGACAAGAAGCTGCAGCAAGGGACACAAAGACTTCTAGGGACTAGAAGAAGCTCCATGTAAGTAAAGCTGAAGCTTTTTTTTAGGTCTCATGTATCCATTAAGAAGTGGTGACAGTCACTAGGTGAGGCAAGCCTGGTTTCACAGTCCATCCTGAATCGCTGCGAGTGGAGGACTTGTATATATGAGACTTGAGGCTCGATTCACTAAAGAGCGTTGCTGCAGCAGCACAAATTAAAAAACACTTAGAAACAGTATGCACACTACACGCGGTCCCCAGTTACGCACATTGTTTACATAGCAACATGCATTACTTTAAATGCTGGATGCCATGAAGTATCGCGACCATGATACTCCACTAGCGAGGTCGCTACTATGTTAATTAACGTAGTAGTGACCGCACTGGTGAAGTATCGCAGTGGACACTTATAAGACTCCGACCATTCTAATTCAAACAAGTAGCAAGTCACCTCATTACAAACAAGGCATATTTTATAGTAAAGTTGATAAAGACGAAAAAGAGTCAGTATGTGTTCCCTTTAGTAAGCTCTTACGTTATATGAACAATATATGCAATGTTATATTAACACTTAATATTTTACACATCATTTTTACAACGGGTTCCAGCTGAACTGCATAACGATTAGCTGTCAGTCCATTCGCTTAGCTCACAGTCGCTGTAAATCACGGCTATTTCTCTCCCTAAAGCTCTATACAGTAAGCTCTGGTCACATGAGAATAATGGAGAACAGAGCTAAATGGCTGCACTATAGTCTCTCGGAGAATCATGCTGTCAATAGCATCGATTTCTGTCAGTCTGATTACTAAACAGTTCTAAAGACAGAGCACATCGATAATCATTCCGCATTGCCAGCTGCCTGCATTGCATTGAGTGGAGCTGGTCTGTTACAAAAGCTTTTATCTGCATAACAAAATGCTTTGGCTAAAAGCAGAGGAGTACTTTTATACAGAAATAAATGGCAGTTTTAAAAGGTCAGATATTACAGCCCGGATAGTGAAAATGTCAGCAGCAAGGCCCAAGAATGATGTCCCTGTGATCAATGAATGATGAGTAGGCATGGCAGTAAGAGGGCTGCCAGTGCCAGGCTCTGCCCGTAGTTGTGACATTTTCTGCTACACAAAAAACGCCTCTACAGCCCAAGGAGGGCTGATTATCACCAAAGGGGTCACTTGCCAGGGTCTCATTCAATTTAACAATCCATACGGGTTATTAATCTTGACTTTCATCGTGGCACTTGGTTCTAGCATTGAATGGGAAGATAAGCAGGCTAAAAGGACCTTTATAAAATGGCAAATAAAATTGAAACCTTTGTGCTAGGCGAAAGCCAGATGTGTTCACTTAGCCGTGGTGGGGAGACACTGAGCAGTCTGGCTTTTAGCATCATTGATGTCTACCCCGAGCAAAGCTGTCAGCTAACGTTGGCTGCATTATGTTCACTGAACACGTTCAATTTTCTGTATTTAACAAATCAAATAATGCGGCTGAAATGAACCGCTGTAGCCAGCGCAGACAGGAAATGTGTCTGAGATGATGAGAATACAGAGGCACAAAAGCTGATGGAGCCATATAAAACAATTATAGGTAGGCATTGGTGGATGCTGACACAGCACAGCCCCCCCTTTCTGCCTCAGGCTGAGCATAACATGGGAATGAGCCAGGAGGGGCTGATCACATACCCAGGTCAGACTTCACTGTGCCATTAGAAGCAGGACTCTTGTGCATTAGACTACCATGGGGAACTGCTTCACACCTTAAAGGGAACCAGAGAGGAATCCATTGTTAAAATAGAAAAAGATTTTATACATACCTGGGGCTTCCTCCAGCCCCATACGCACGGATCGCTCCGACACCGCCATCCCCCGCTTCCTGGATCCGCCGGTACCGGGCCCGTCACTTCCGGCGGACGCGGCCAATTGTCCGCATCACAGAGGCTCCCTCCATACCCGTACGCATGTGGCTGCACAGTAGGCAGCCACACGCGTAACTGTATGGAGGGAGCCCCTGTGATGCGGACAATTGGCCGCGTCTGCAGGCCGACTGGCGGTAATGACGGGACCCGGTATCGGCGGATCCAGGCAGAGGAGGACGGCGGCGTGGGAGCGGTCCGTGCGTATGGGGCTGGAGGAAGCCCCAGGTATGTATAACATCTTTTCTTGATCCTCTCTGGTTCCCTTTAAGGGAAAGACACACAGCATATTGACATGTGGCAATCTATCCTGCAGGGGAACTGTTCCATACAGTTCAGATAAACCTAAAACCAACATATGGGCGAGACCAGAGAGAGATCCAAATGTAATTGAGCCCTGGGCACGGTAGTAGATTTGTGGTACTTTTGCTAAGCTGAAGTGGAAAGAGGTCAAAGAAGGTGACAGGTGGGGCCCTTGACACCCACAGGCTTCAAGCACCTGCCTAGGTTGCCTGGTGGATAATCCTGCTCTGGGTGGGCCACACTTATCAGTCCTGTACTAGCACCCACACAGCTCTACCATAAAGCTGCCACATACAACATTTTAATTTTAATTCCTATGTATACAGCAGATTATGTCAACAAGGAGATACCAACTAGACAGCTTACTAAATCTGAACATTTAATGGTCTGCTATGTCGGCTGTTTTCCCCTCATCTCCATCTCATTCACATAACATTATGGAGTTGGTTGGTTAAACCTATGTATAAACAATTTGGGCTGTTAGCCTGAGACAGGCTTGTGGTGAATGTGCTCAGCAAAGCACCTGAGGTATATAATGACCAGCCAATGAGTCGTATAAATAAACAATACAATTTATTATAAGCTCTCCAGGCAGGACAGCTTATAATACATTTTATTGTTTATTTATACGACTCATTGGCTGGTCATTATATACCGGAGGGTGGTAACCACCACCCCCCCCCCTCTTTTAACCACTTCACCACTGAGGGGGTTTACCCCCTGACCACCAGAGCAATTTTCACCTTTCAGCGCTCCTTCCATTCATTCGTCTATAACTTTATCATTACTTATCACAATTAAACGCTCTAGATCTTGTTTTTTCCACCACCAATTAGGCTTTCTTTAGGTGGGACATTATGCCAAGAATTATTTTATTCTAAATGTGTTTTAATGGGAAAATAGGAAAAATGTGGGAAAAAAATTAATTTTTCAGTTTTCGGCCATTATAGTTTTTAAATAATGCATGCTACTGTAATTAAAACCCATGAAATGTATTTGCCCTTTTGTCCCGGTTATAAAACCATTTAAATTATGTCCCTATCACAATGTTTGGCGCCAATATTTTATTTGGAAATAAAGGTGCATTTTTTTCAGTTTTGCGTCCATCCCTAATTACAAGCCCATAGTTTATAAAGTAACAGTGTTGTACCCTCCTGACATAAATATTTAAAAAGTTCAGTCCCTAAGGTAACTATTTATGTTTTTTTTTTTTATTGTACATTTTTAAAAAAATTTTTTATTACAAAAAAAAAAAAAAAAATTGGGAGTGTGGGAGGTAATGAGTTAATTTTTTGTGTAAAAGTAATTTATTTGTATGTAAAAAATGTGTAGGGTGTAGTTTACTATTTGGCCACAAGGTGGCCACAGTAACTTTTTGCTTTAACCTCCTTAGCGGTAACCCCGTGTGTGACACGGGGTAAGCCGCCGGAGGGTGCCGCTCAGGCCCTGCTGGGCCGATTTAAATAATTTTTTTTTTGCTGGACGCAGCTAGCACTTTGCTAGCTGCGCCAGCACCCCGATCGCAGCGCGCCCGCCGCTATCCGGTGCGGCGCGCGGCCCCCCCCCAGACCCCGTGCGCTGCCTGGCCAATCAGTGCCAGGCAGCGCCGAGGGTTGGATCCGGAGTCCCAATGACGTCCCGACGTCGGTGACGTCATCCCGCCCCGTCGCCATGGCGACTGGGGAAGCCCTCCAGGAAATCCCGTTCTTTGAACGGGATTTCCTGATCGGAGATCGCCGAAGGCGATCGAAGCGGGCGGGGGGATGCCGCTGAGCAGCGGCTATCATGTAGCGAGCCCTGGGCTCGCTACATGATTTAAATTTTTTTTTTTAAAAAACTGCTGCGCTGCCCCCTGGCGGTATTTTTCATACCGCCAAGGGGGTTAATGCGACCTCCAAGCGTCCTTCCGGAAGCTTGGAGGAAGTACTTGGAGGCTGGGTAAGTTTGTATCATTTCACAATGATCTCGCTGCCCATCGGAGAGCAGCGGATCATTGCGGGGCTAAGATCAACGGACGGGAATGGATTTTCCCGTTCATTGATCTCCGGGCGAGCGGGCGGCGGCGTTTACTAGCGGCGGGCGGCGTGTTTACGAGCGGGAGCGCGGGCAGCGGCGGGAGTGCGCAAAGTACGGATTTCTCCGTCCCTGGGGGTTAAAGGATGGAAAAAGGGACGGATAAATCCGTACGGGCGGGGGTAAAGTGGTTAAACAGATTTTAATTATTTTATTCTAATTTGGCGCCTTTGTCATTACCATTTATCTATTGATCTAGCCCACCCTTGGTGGAGGAGTGTATCCCCGTTTCTCCTGTCTACAGAGAGCGACTTCTTAATACCTGAGTGGGGTCAGGTCATAATTCTCTCCACCTGCACATCCAGTGGTTGCCTTTGTGGTAACTCAGACTTGTGAGTATATTACTTGTAATCTTTTTGTTATATTTCCTTTATCGTGACATACACTATATTAGGCTCTCGGTTTTCACTTTCTTGTATTCTTCCAAGCTGCCTCAGTAAAGCACCTGTACACTAGGCTTAAAACAGTTTACCTATGTTACGCCACTGAAGATAATCCTAACATTTCTACATTATCAACACATTGAATAAAAACAGGTGCCTTGTAGGCATACATGGTCTTCTTGGCGCCGGCGAGCCGAATGACAGCTCACTGTGCTGCTGCACCAATTCTGGCCGGCGTTAAATACTTTTCTCCCCTTGAGTCATCGCAACTTGGAGGGAGATGTAATTTGAGGTCCAGTGATCGCCAGATTCCCGAATTACCCTTGCATAGCCATAGACATAATAACATTATGTTTATGGCGGCACCCAGGTCAGGTGCGGCGCAGGGCAGTGCACATGCCAAAACTACCTGCTTCAGCCTTGTAGAGGCCCAGCCTGTCAAAAGACAGATTTGCTTGACTTTACTAGATCCTCCTCAATAACTGGTATAAGTTCAGTTGCCACTGGTGCCCGTCTATCTATGTTTTATGAGCTAGGAGAGTAGGCTATATTCAAAAGCCAGGAATTTGAATAGTGATACCTGAAAAAACACATGACTTAATCCTGGAGTACAGTAGTAAAACTTACTTTGAAGAGACTATGCACCATCTCCTTGAATTTTTGCACAGTGGTACCTCTCGTTGGCTTGTCAAACAGTACAATTTCTTTCCTTGGTTCCAGATCAGCACCAAAATCAACACGACCCAGGTCCTCCATCTGGCACTTTATTACACCTTCCAAGTTTCCCCAGGCACCCAAATACATCTAAGAAAAAGAACAGAAGTTTCCAACAACATACTGTTAGTCCATGCTGAACATTGCTATTGTCAGTTCTGTAATGTAGTGTTTTCATGAAGGATTGACATATATTAGGGGGATTTTTGAACTTGTGTAGAATGCTCATACTTGGACGGACCTATTTAATGAAATAACACAAACCCATTGCATGTTTGGCCTCCATTGCTGTACTAAAAGTGATATATGCACAATTACATTTTAAATTCAATTCAAGCCTAGCTGCTATATTATCTATGGGAAACACAATGGCACTGCTCCCTATGTGCATATAATGCAACTACTTACATAGTATAGCACAGAAATGCAGAATGGTGATCTCACCTGAATTTCAGTAAACAATCAAGGGGCATGGCATAGATCATGGTATCACTCTGTTTCCTTGTGTCAGCACACTTCCCCATTAACCTAAAGGTGCGTTTATAATTAATGTCGCCACAAGGATCAATAGTCGATCCCTCGGGCGACAGTCCAGGCTGAGTACTGTACAGATGCATTGCTAGCCTACAGATTGCTGGGTTGGGGTAGGTAGGTTGTGTACGACGACAATGCAGCGTACGATGGATTGGCATTGAGCAGGTGAAGAATGGACTCCTCTTGCACTAGGTCAAGACGATTCGCCATTCTGGGTCTCTTGGTGGTACACCAGGGCCACTGTATACACCATACAACCGGCCACCTCAGCCGAGAACCCAATCACATGTGTATGTGGCTTTAGGTTCTACACAAGACCATAAAGGTGATATGCTGTGGGAGTTTTACTGCCCTCATAACTGCTGTCTTTTTTCAACCATGGTTCCCTGGAATTCCAGGGTTCAGGGTTCCTTGAGTTCTTTGCAGAGGTTCCCTAGCATTTTTTCCCTTCAAGTTGAGAGAATTAACCCCAACACTGGGCAACTGTAATAGCAAGTGCAATAATGGGGGGCATGAGATGGGTGTCCTGTAAAGGAGAAACATAGAATGGGGACTGTTACAATAATAAAGTGTTTACCCTCGCACACTTTTCATAACCAACCCTACTCTAAAATAAATTCCTTCTCCTTCAGTTAACTCCAGACCGCCACGCGGCCGTACTCAGGAAGGCACAGCATGAACAGAAGCACAGCCACATAACAAGCTCTCGTCAGACATTTCCCGGGGGTTTGCTCAGCAACAGTAGGGGTTTGGAGGATGTGGGAAACCTCTGTGGGATCCAAATGATTTACTCTTCTGAGGCAAGCATTTTTTTTTTTTATACTGCCTCGGGTACACTTTACAGGTGATAAGTGCTCTGAGATTCAGTGTTTCTGTGGGGGTTTCCCTGCACATACCCAGGGCCGGATTTAGGGGCATGCACCCAAGGCCTGGGACTAGGGCGACAGAATGAACTGTAATACATGGGGGCGGGTAACAGGTTTACTGTACCTGTTACCCTCCAAAAGCCGCTCCATTGGTTCGCAGCCAGCCGCCCAGTTTGCACAGTGTGTCTGCAGACTGCTTGCCCGTGTTGACAGGCAGATCAGCTGCCGGGGGCTGCCGCCCTGTATACAGCAGAGCCGGAGCAAGCAGCAGTGAAAGCTGTGAGAGCCTGCATTTGCAGAGCAGACTCTCTCTCCTGCTCCGGCTGAGTCCCGATTCCATTGTCCTGGCTGATGTCACAGTCGCCCAGTGACCCAGGCGACAGCTCTCAGCTCTGTGCTGCTAAGACAGCGGGCAAGGAGTGCATTGGCTCAGCCCGCTGTCAATCAAAGTACTGGCCGGCCGTGATGTCACCTCCCTGAGCCCGCCCACCCAGGAGTATGTGTGTTGTGTATGGGGAGATCTCGTGGTGCTGCTGGAGCTGAAAACAGTCCAGAATCCCAGGGCACAGGTGCAGCACAGATGGTCTGAAGACCCCCTTCTCCCCTAGAAAGAATGTTTTGCAGCTTCCAGACTTTCTGGCTTGTGTGGTGAATGCTGGGCTCTGATGGACTATTAGTTTGGCAGGTGAGAAAAATGCTGTGAGTGAACTTACTAGTTAGTAAGGTCTCCACCACCCACCTTTCCCTCGCCAATGTAAAGGGATAAGCATACAAACTTGGAGGGGATGTTTTTTAAAGGATCTCTAAATAGAAGAAAAAAATGCCAAACAGAACTTACCTGGGGCCTCCTCCAGACCCCCCCCCCCCCCTCTTGTAGCCCATGAGGTCCCTCGGTGTTCTCTGGGCTCCCTCCGTTAGACCAATGTCAGCTCCATTAGTGTGCGACTTAACCGAAAGTCGTGTGCAACTGCGCATGCGCGGCCTGTTCATGCGGCCGTCGCCTTGAGTGTTCTGCACAAGTAGGAAAAACGCATTTGTCCTTTCGAGATCTGTGTGTGCGCAGAATGCTCAAGGTGACGGGCGCACAAACAAGACGGGCAGCGCATGCTCAGTTGCGCTCGACTCCTGCCAAATAAATGTGCTAACGGAGCCACCAGCGATCGAAAGGAGGGATCACAAAGGACCCCAAGGACCTCACAGGCTATGGGGTACTGGAGTAAGCCCCAGGCAAGTTCAGTTTGGCATTTTTGTCTTCAGCTCAGGGTTCCTTTAATGCACTTTTGTCTCTGCCTCTGTGCGCTGCGCTCCACATTGCGTTACATCTCACCAATACTTTCAGCTGTTAAGGCAGAAGCATTGGCGAGATAGAATGCGATGTGGAGCACAGCACACAGAGGCAGAAACAAGGCGAGTTCAACCCCCATGCCACAGTGGCATAAGTACAAATTCAAATTCTGTTTTTTATGCTTTGGAACTCGGTTACAAGTTTGTATGCTCATCCCTGATCTGTACTTGTGATCAGAAGATAGGCTGGGAGTGATGCCATACTGTGGGCAGAGAGTGGCGGAGGCTGGCTCTGCATCCAGGTTATGTTCAGCTGGATCTACCGAGAGCTTATAGTATATCTGACCCGAGGCAAAGCTACCTATGGTAAGCATCTAATGGATGACCCACATACCTTTGTGCATTTTCTGTTTCTCTGTGTTCGCCACTGGCAACAAAATCACTTCCCCGAAGAGGAATGGACAATGCACAGAGGAATGTGGATCCAGAATATACACAGCTCTTTGGGCCCTTTTCCACTAGAGCGATTGCGATTGCTGAATCACAAAGTCGCAAATCGCTAGTGATTTTTAAATCGCTAGGGTTGTTACTTTATCATAGAAATCATGAGAAATATTTTCCACTACAGTGATTCGATTTGGAAATCGCAATTGCTTTCTGGAGCGATTTTTACAATGATAATGCAATGCAAATGAAAATCGCAATAATCGCTGGCGTTTGTGATTGCGATTGCTGGTGGAAAAGGGCCCTTTGCTCTTTCCCTGAGTAGCTTTGCCTTGGATCAGTTATCTGCACCTGAAGCGTGCAGAAACTCAAATAAAAATTGAAGGGTGACAGAGCACTTACTGCCGATATGCTTCCTGCTACGCCTTGTCTTCAGGGTCCCCCCTTTCCCCTATTCCACATAGTTTTCTCTTCAAAGTGTCCCCGACGTTTACTGGGCTGTGAACAGGTGCATCTGGACTTCCAAACCATGTGCGCCCAGTGAAAGAAAGAGCCTGTGCACGTCTTCTTTCTTTCATGCACAAGCACTTTCTTTTGCTTGACATGTGTGGTTTAGAACTCGTGCTTGCTAAATTCAGATGTTCCTGTGCATGGCCACAGTCGCTTTCTACAGAGTGAGGGGCCAGTTGAATATTAAAGTGGATGGGAACACAAGGGACCCTGGAGACAACAAACGGCATGAAGATTTTCAGGAGTATGTGAATTCACAAATTATATATATTTATTTTTTTAGGTTTACTTTAAAAATAAAAGCAAGCAGGTGTTACTTTGTGGATGACCCTCTTAAAAGAAATAAAACGGTATACCCAAGCAGCTCAGATACCCAAAACCAGAAAACAAAATGTCTCATTAATTGACTATAGGAAAATGACGGGGGGGGGGGGGGGGCACTTGGAATCAATGGGCCTAGGGTGATAAAAAGTACAAATCCGGCCCTGCACATACCTGCATTTCTCTTCAACTGCATTCATGTAGGTAGACAAGGACATATTATCACTACACTCTGACTGTTTCTAGGTTGGTTAAACAACTGCATTTCCCAGTTTTCAAAACCATCAGTGTGTGATTAAGTCCCATTAGTTTTGTACAATATCAAACCCTCTCAGTCCAGTTTTCCCCTTCTATGTCAGTCTGTATGTTTGTTATATATGTTGATTTGTTATCTGCACTTCCTTATTGATTGTACAGTTCTTCATATGTTGCTGCTTTATAAAATATAATGATTTATTGGCAGAAGGGTAGTGTTCCCTCAGTGCAACCAATAGAACGATGCTTCTGCAATGCAAGAGCTTATGAATGATTTCTTTTGGCAACCATTCAAATTATCTGAGGAGATTCTTTTCTCACACACTTTCATAACTGTTGTCTGTCAATCATATAATTGCATTATGTAGCTCTAAGTCTAAAAATAATCAAGCCTGGCCCGTCTCTGGAGAAGGGTCTCTGGCGTAATATCCGTAATTTTAAATTAGATATCTATAAGAGAGAACCTGGCATTGTCTTCCCTCATGAAAATACACCAGGAAATCCACCACTTCAGATGTTGCAGAGCTGCAGCTCTCTGAGCAGCAGAAGAGGTAATATAACACAGCGGGTGCATCATTTCCAATGTAATCACTAATAAAGCACAAAGAATCCAAAAGTCACCTGGTTGTTTGCTCTGGTTGACAAACATTTTCCAAAGTAAAGGTTTTCCTTGGAGCAGAGACCTTCACAGGCTGATCCGTCAATAATACCTTTGCTATATTTGTCACACTGGAAACAAAAGAGCAAACAGTCAATCTTCCAGATGTAAAATAAAATGAAGACAAAACACTGCCAGTGCCGTCTCTCTATTTTTAGTATGGCATTTCTTTTTAGTATGAACACTTTTTAAGACATTTACCATCTTCACTATGTCCAGTTCCCCCATCACTCAGTAAAGACTTCTAGCACCTAGAATACTCTGCCTGCAATGGCAGCCAGGGTTGTTTAATGGCAAAAATCTATTAACCCTTTGCACTCTCACATGCAAATGTTCAAACAAATGCATTCACAGATTCACTCATCCAGGCACCACTGTTATCCCTACAGCTAAGTTAAAAGCCGGGGTCTTAGTTCACAGAAGAAGGATCCATAGATAGGTTTGATGCAATGAATGTGTTTGCATGTCTGCACTATGCATGTTACAGGGCCAGAGTTAGGACACCTATGTTTACCTGGGTACTTCTGCGCAGTATAGGTGACTAAGCATAAGAATGCATTCTTCTGTGAACTAAGACCCCGGCTTTTAACTTAGCTGTAAGGATAACAGTGGTGCCTGGATGAGGGAATCTGTGAATGCATTTGTTTGAACATCTGCATGCGAGAGTGCGAAGGGTTAATAGATTTTTGCTGTTTTCTGGCCACACCCCCTTCAGCACCTCCTTTTCCTTAATAACTTATTTAATGTACTAACTAGAGGCGATGTGCCTGGATATACGTGTTTTTTTCCTTGTTACTGACCCCTGTGGCTAGGGTTGTTTAATGCACTGCTAATATGAGTTACATTACCAGCAGTTTGGACCTGCACAGGCATGTATTGTAGCCAACAAAAGTCTTCCATACAAAACAGTTGAATAGCAAAGTTAGAGTGCATTTATACAGCTATAAACTGATGCACGTATATGCCTGCCCTCTAACACAGAGTAAGGCCCAGTGCACACCAAAACCGCTAGCAGATCCGCAATATGCTAGCGGTTTTGGGAGCTGATTTCAGAGCGATTCTAGGTATGTTTAGAGAGGTTTTCTAAACATACCTAGCGGTTTTGGGTGCGTTTTTGTGTAGCAGATTACACATATTGTTACAGTAAAAGCTGTTACTGAACAGCTTCTGTAACAAAACCGCCTGGCAAACCGCTCTGAAGTAGCGTTTTTCAGAGCGGTTTGCGTTTTTCCTATACTTTACATTGAGGACGAAACGCTTCTGCAAACCGCAAACGTGCAGCAGGAGGCGCGTTTGCGGCTGGGCAAAGACCTCAAACCGCCGGTGTGCACCATCCCATTGCAATGCATTAGCCAAGCGTTTTTACAGGCGGATGCGGCCGGCGGATCGCTCAAAAAACCGCTTGGTGTGCACTAGGCCTAAGGGTTAATGTTCAGGAAACAAATCATTAACTGGACCAGTGCTTTGTGAAGCATACAATATAGCATAGAGAGCGAGCAAAAGGTCTCCTATAAGGGAGGGGTGTCACAGAGCATGAAAGCTCATCTGAAACACCATGGTGTAGAAATGCTATGCGTTGCAGCAACAGGCCACTATTTTTGGAGTTGTCCTCCTTTGGGCCAATGGAGGTTTCTCTGTTACAAAGTGGCTCCTACACCAGGGCCTCTACTACTAGGAAACAAAGAGAGAAACTTGTTAAGTATTGAGCCTGTCATAAGAAATAAATATAGGTTTTTTAAAAATAAATAAATCTAAAAACAGTATATTTTAATGGCTAACTGGAAAGTTTTATATTGCAAGCGCTTGTACTTAAATTCATTTTGTATGTATAATCATTTCACAAACATGTCTTCAGAGGGATGTACATTATGTAATAGGAACAAATCAAAATGCAATAACAGAAGGCCAAGTCCTCCCCACTGCTACAAAAATGATGCCATTGTGGTGTGCGTGTGACTAAAGGTGACCATACACTTATAGATTTGCAGCAGATTCGACCATCAGATAGATTTCTGTCAGATGCCTATCAGGTCGAATCTGACAGGAATGTATCTGATGTGTGGCACACAGTAGGAATCAAATTTCAATCAATTTCAGAATGAAATCGATTTGAAATTAGATCAAAATGCTGTGTTTCACCATTTGATCCAATGCAACCCTATGGGCCATCCGACCCAGATTTTCCGTCCAGACCGAACGATCAAATCAATCGAAATCGTCTGGAAATCGATCGTTCTGCCGATCGATCATGCTTTCTGCTGCATCGAATTCTAGCATTCAATCAAAACGGTCGAATTGGCCGTCGATTGATAGATAAAATTGACCAGTGTATGGGCCCCTTAAAGGGGGTTGGACATTGCTGAGAAAGACTGAAATTGGGGCAAAAGCAGGAACTTTTTAATTTTGCTTCTGTAAAAGTTACGTGTGTGTGTGTGTGTGTGTGTGTGCGTGTGAGCGTGTGTGCTTGTGTGTGTGTGCTTGTGTGTGCGTACATACGTTTTTCACTGTTAGCGCACCAAAAAGCAAGTTTATTATCCGCGTAACATTTTAAAAATCTGGTGGTATGTTATTCACAATTTCTTTCTTCTCCTGCCAATAGTGGTGAAAGATCTGCCAGCTCATCTGCTCACCAAATATAGCCTCAAATGATTTCTCTGCTACCCAAAAGATAACAACCCAGAGCTCGGATCTCAGTTTGGGTGATTTGCCTTGGGGCATATTTAATTACTTGTCCCTGAATTGTAAACATTACGTTTTATTCTACGCAAGAGGTAAGTGTCATTTATTGCACAATGAGACTGATCCATGAGGTCACATCAGTCATGTGCATGTACATCTATCTAATGGGTGATTGCATCTATGGATATGCTTATTTTGTAATAATGCACAATTTATACTTCAAGTCTAAAATTTATTGTCAAGGAACAAACATTTTGAATACCTATAATCTTGAACTGTACTATAGGAGGATTATGTGTACCTAAATATAGTACTTTGGGTAGGATTACCATCGACCAAGTCCACAGCAGAGGCAAAAATGGTCTGTTTTCCGCACTGGAGACCAACGGACAAATGGAAACATCAACAGATCTTATGTTATCTATAGCATCCAATATGTAATATTATGATAGCCCACGCATGGTATTATGATAGCCCACGCATGGTAGATAGCATAAGTCCTTACGCAGAAAAAACACAGTATTCTTCCACCAACTAACACCACAGCGGATACGAGGTCCACACAAATATGTGGACCTCAAATCCGCCGTGGTGTTATTTGGTGGAAGAATACTGCTTTTTATTTGCACAAGGACTTATATTATCTATGTGTGCCATCATAGTATTAAGCCGCATCTACACACGTAGATGCGGCCGCGATGCTCCTTATCAATCGAGCCGCTGATGCGGCTCGATTGATAAGATCCGACAGGACGGATCTTAGCACCGTCGATTCCCTGCTCGCTCCCCGCGAGGGGACAATGGCAGGGAATCGAGCGGCAGATAAGCGGCGCGGCGCGGGGACGAGCGGGAATCGAGCGGGTATTGATTCCCGTGCACGCGCGCCGAGCGGGGATGCGGCGGGCACGCGGAAGAGGCGATCCGGCGGCTAATCGAGCCGCCGGATCGTCACAATCTCTCCCCGTGTAGACGGGGCTTTACATATTGAACTATTTTGTGTTGTTTGAAGTGCACCAGGACTGTTAGTCAGTTGTTGAACCTTTCACCCAAGTGGTTTATTGTGTCAGCGCAACATATACTGTATCTGTGAGATATCTATAGGATCCGTTACCAATTCTATGTAGTATAAAGCCCAATCTACACGATACGATTCTTTGTACGATTCAATTACGATTCTATTTACGATCCAATTAAATCCGACATGTTCGATCGGGATTCATGCAAAACAATGGCAAATCAAATTGAATCAAATCCCGATCGGACATGTCGGATTTAATCAGATCGTAAATGAAATCGTAATCAAATCGTACAAAAAATCGTATCATGTAGATGGGGCTTTAGAGTAGATTGAGTGAATATATTGATTGGATAATTTAGGCAGCCCCGTATACTACATAGAAATGGTAAGATTGGATGAAAAAGGTTGGATCATTAGTGGCCACCATTACACAAGCACAGCTCCAGCAATTGGAAATGACTTACATTCCCACAACCTCTATGGTAAGGAGTGTTTACTTCTCAGGTTTGTTTAAGGACAGATAATATGGCAGGGCAGGCACAATGACATACTAAAAGGAACATATTACTTGTACTACCCTTTTTCTTAAAAAAAAAAATTAAAATATGTGACACGGCGTAAAAATGTAAATAAAAAAACGTTAGTAAGGCAGAAACATGAAGTCAGCAATATGGTTTTGTGTTGCACATGCAATTCTGTTATAACATTCAATCTATAAGTATTGATGATGTGAAGTGATATACAGGTAGTCCCCGGTTAACGAACGAGATAGGGAGTGTAGGTTCGTTCTTAATCTGAAACCGTTCTTAAGTCAGAATGCTGTGCCATCTCTGCCCCCTTTGCCTCCTATGAGCCCCCCTTTGCCTCTAGTGTTCCCCTCTGTGCCACTCTGTCTCATTTTTTGCTGGTTTGTCCCCTTCAGTGCCTTTGTTTTCCTTCTGTGCTCGTTTGTTTGTGCCCCTCTATGTTCCCGCCTCTGTTTGTACCACCTCTGTGCCTCCGTTCGTACCCCTGTGCCTCAGTTTGTACCCCCTGTGCCTCTGTACCTCCATTTGTACCACCCCATGCCTCTTTTTGTACCCTTTTGCCTCCGTTCTCCCTCTGTGCTTCCGTTTGTACCCATGGTATTACTCCTGGTAACCCACAACATTCTCCTGCACACTTGTTTTCAAATGATTTTTGTACAATCCTTTACCATAGTCATTGGTAATGAGAGAAATCCGGGAGCCCAATCTGGTGCAATATTGTTAGTGGATCAGGGCGAAGTGTAACTAGTACATATTATACTCACAAAAGAGGGTTGCTAAAGAGGCAACCACTCGTTGTCACGTGTAGGGAAGTACCGTCCCCACTTGGTCTTTGGTTCCTCGGTGGTCGCTGCTCCAAAAAGATGATTATTATGTTGAGATAACTCGACTAAATCTCCCCTATAACCATAGGGGCTGCTTAACGATCGGCTAAGAAAGGGTAGGAGGTGCCCGGATATGTAGTAGGGTAGTATACCTCTATAGATGTATATAACTCTATATGGTAGTGTCCAACAATGTTAAAACATAAGGTTGTCCTACCTTATAGATGTCCCGCTTGGGATAAAAGCAAATGGAGATTGTGGATAAAAAACAAACAAAAAACACACAGTTTTTTATTGATGCACTAGACACCGCGTTTCACGGTCACAGCCGCTTCCTCAGGTTGTTAGCACAAATGATAAAAACTGCTACTGTTACATAACTTATATAAAACTTTGAGGTCCATATCGTGTGCAAACTTAAACCTGTGACCGTGAAACGCGTTGTCTAGTGCATCAATAAAAAAACTGATTTTTTTTTATCCACAATCTCCATTTGCTTTTATCCCAAGCGGGACATCTATAAGGTAGGACAACCTTATGTTTTAACATTGTTGGACACTACCATATAGAGTTATATACATCTATAGAGGTATACTACCCTACTACATATCTGGGCGCCTCCTACCCATTCTTAGCTTATCATAGTCATTTTTGGATTTTTGCATGTACAATAAAGAGACATTTAATTTATCCCTCCCAAATGTACATTAGACAAAATTATGTACAGTATTGTATGCAGTCTTTGCTGGATAAAATGTATATACGTGTATTGGGTGGTCATTGTTTTTGATTGTCTGAAAACTTTAATAGACTATGTTTTTGTTTATTAAAGAAAAAAAAAAGATAAAAAGAGAGATGTAATTATCTCTAGCTCTGGAGTGGTAACTTGCAGTGATAATCATTTTAGCTTGAAAGAACTTTTTTTTATCGTAGTTACAAACGTGTCTTTTGTTGCTCTGCCCTAACATTTTTGATAAGCGTTGCTGTAATTAAATTCAAAACAAGCATATATTATTTATCAAACACATTTTCTACTTTGAAATGTTTTGCCTTTGTACTATGGTCTATTACATGTGGGGCTTAAATGATTTACAAATCATCCATTTCTCTTTTAATGCACATTTTACAAAGCTCTTTAGGAAACGCAGCTATATAAATTCTGCCAGTCCGAAAAATAGGGGCTCTTACTTTCAGCACACAGAGGAGCACGATAGGGCCTTTTCACACCGAAACTCGCGATCAGCAGCACAAATGCACTGCAAAGCCCATTGCGAATTTGAGCATTTGAACAAGCGCGGTTTAACCAACAATTTGCGGCAGCTATTTTAAAACCTTAGACTGCTTGACTGAAATTGCACTGAAAATGCATGCAGCGCTTTTGGCCTTGGCCAAAAATGTAAGTGCACCGGTGAAGATTTATGAAAAGCTTGGCAGGGAAAATTAAAGCAAATTTGATGAACAGGTGCAGAAACGGAGCAGTTGCTCAGAAGGACTATCAGAATCCATCATCTCTCAGTGTAGATTGGCTTCTTGAAGCAGAATGTATTTGCGATAATTATACTTTAACTGAGCAACTGGTCTCCCACAATGCATCACTACTGGGCAGTCTGTTAATTCATCATCTGCGACTCTACTTAGTTTTTGCGCCAGCTCTGCTCTAATGTTTCCTGCTCTGGTTTTAATAAATCTGTCTGTCTTTGCTCAGAAGTCTCAAACCGTGGGCTACACTCTGTTCACTTTCTTTTCCTCAAAGGCTCTAACATTCTACTCCTCCTGAACTCACAATCACAGTTCATGTACTGAAACTTAGCTGTCCCAATGTACTCCTCAGGTAGCAGCCAGGGCTGTGGAATCGGAGTAATGTTTGGGTACCTGGAGTCGGAGGTTTCATAAACAGAGGAGTCGAAGTCGGATGATATTTGTACTAACTCCACAGCACTGGTAAGTATTATACTAAGGAGTCGGAGTCAGTTATTTAGGGTACCTGGAGTCGGAGGTTTCATAAACTGAGGAGTCGGATGATTTTTGTACCGACTCCATAGCTTTGGTAAGAATTATACTGAGGATTTGAAGCAATTTTGGGTACCTGCAGTCGGTGGTCTCATAAACTGAGAAGTCAGATTGTTGTACCGACTCCACAGCCTTGCTAGCAACTCACAAAAGTTGCTACAACTACTTAATATGGGGTATTACCCCCAGAAGCTTTTATAATAACTGTGGGAATAAGATGGTATACTCTGGCTCTCAAGCTAGACACAGCTGTGACTTCCCCATTGCAGCTGTATTATTCGACCTCAGCAGAGAACCCCAAGAGCTGTTGAGTGCTCTGTATTATATTGTGTAGTGCTCCGTATTATATATGTAACTTGAGTGATCAGAATTACTTTGCTATTTGGACAAATATGGTTTAGTGATACAGGCAATCTGTAATAGCTGGTAGCCTTCCTTGGTGTTCACCTATACTATGCACTAGAGAGGAAGATGTAGGCAGCCTCCAAAGATCTGCTTGCGCATTCATCTACTGCAGCACATGTTCCACTTTGGATACCTAAATCATTAGAGGATGACTTTAGATACTAAGACAGCCATGACGGAGACCCTGCTGCAACTGGTATCTAGCATGCCCACAGATCTAGCAATAATGGGCAGATTTGACCAAGAGACAGATCACTCTCTGATCAAAGACAGATCTATCGGCTGCCCTTACACCACAGGCCAATTCCTGATCGATTTCAGCATTCAATGTCTTGGGAATAAGCCGCATCTGCCGCTGCCCCTCAAGTGTATAAATGTGCTCCCCTCTCCCCACCCCGGTGGGCATTTAAGTCACCCACCGTGTGGTGCCCATCCATCTTTGGAATCCCACTCTTCCATTTGCGCTATACACACTGCCAGTGCGTATAGCACATGGCGCGTGACATCACACACACGCGCAGCTGCTAATACTGTTTATATAATGCTGTAACATGTAACAACAAAACTATGTTATAAAAAATCACAACATTGTATAATTTGTAAATTGAAACAACTTTGCAACTCTGAGATGTTGTAACGTGAGTCATTTGCAAGTATGGGACTGTCTAGTACATGATAAATTTACAGACCCAGTCTGTTCAACTCATCAGAAAAATTAAAATGCTCAGAGCAGACTGCTACTTTCTTTGCAAGAGTATTTTAGGGACATGAGACCTACATCTTATGCGGCTCTTGAACTTGATGACAAGTGCAATGGTTACATAATTTCTTCAGGCTGAGGGTGTTCCACCTGGCAATGTTGTTATGCATAATGTGAATAGCCACAGATCGCTGCAATCCATGAATCACCAACAAAACTTTAAACAGAACCTGACACTAACCCAAAGCTCAAAACATTCTTTACTGCACCATAAGTAATCTCGGCTCTGCCTGTTCAGTAAGCCAGCACCTATTTCAGTAAGGAGTTTCTTGGGCAAGTCTCCTTAACACTGCTACTGCCTACTGAGTGCGCTCTAGTGGCTGCCTCGCAAGCGCTTTGAGTCCGACAGGAGAAAGGCGCTATACAAATACTGCCATTATTATTATTATTATTATAAGTAAACAACTATAATCATGCACAATCTGGAATCGTATTCCTAATCTACCAGTAGGTGCTAGCATGTCACAGTGCTGAAGTCAGTGACTCTGCACAGCACAGTTGTTACTCAAGGCTCGTGGGGCGAATGTGGCCCTCCTTGCCTTTTTATGTGGCCCTTGAGAGCTTAAAATGTGCATTATTGTAAGCCAGGGATGTCAAACCCATCCTTCGAGGTCCTCACACATTTTTGACACAGCTCAAATGAATTGATGGGTCTGAATCATGAAAGGTGTGCTCCATCAGGTAGAACACATTCCTCTCTCAGTCCATCCTAAACACTGGTATGGATCTGGCCCACAGGCTTGGAGTTCGACATCTATGTTGTAAGCAGTAAAGGAACTACCTTTACCTGCTCCAGCGATGTGTCGGGTCTATTCTTTTCTTCCCAGCAGCTGCTACTAAGTCTCCAGCCTGTGCTTCTAAAGGTGACCATACATGGTACAATTTTTCATTTTTTTTCGATTAGATAATTTAGTTCGATTATTCCGTTAGATCGAATATACAAATTTTTCCAGCATATCCGATCTGATTTTTCTCGAACAAACGGGATAATCGTTCGAATTTCTTGATCGAAAAAAAAAATATTTTCAACTTTGTCGATTCGATCATTTAGATTGAAAAAATGGGATAATCGAACGTTTTTATTGTACCATTTATGGCCACCATAAGTCTCCAGCTTCCAATCACATAACATGCATTGGGAGCCGTAGGTATGCAGCATAGAGTGTGTGGCTTTCAGGAAGATCAAAGGAGACCCGAAGCAGCCACTAGAGCAGGCAAATATTAAACTGCTCCACTGCGCTGCTCTGTAGAAGGGGGAGAAGCAGGGCCCACTAGGTTGCTATAACTACGACACTTAGAGACAATAAATGTTAAATCTTAATAACCAATTTAGGCCACAACTATGGTTTTAGATTTTGTCTCCTTACATGACTGAATTTGACACCCCTGCTGTACAAGCAAGTCGGGGAATGCACACATTTACAATACAGGAGGTATTGAATACAACATCTACAAGACTAACATTAGGGGCTAGCTATACTATTTAAAAGAATATACAAGCATACAGTAGAAAAAAGTTAATAAGCACCATTTACAAAATCTATTATTAAGTTAAATTGACAAATCACAGTGAATCAATGGCAGTCACTCATAGTGATAGACTGTAGACAGATAAATTGATTATTTTCCGAATTGTAAGTGGACCGTCAAGTGCACTACCTCACAGGAATTCCAGCTGTTGTCTTATGCAGCCAAATTGTTACCATGTTTAGTGATACCATTAGTCACTGTACTGCTTCACATCACAATGACTCTTCTAAACATGCTCCTAATTATGTGCCTTAAGAATAACTGGGCTAATTAAAGGCTGTTAAGGGTGAGCACTGAGCTCATATGAAAGCCTCGGGGAGATATTCTGAAAGAAATTTGTCACCGATTACAAGGCTCTTATTTTATTCTTACCCATCCAGACACTTAATGGTTTCCAAGTATTTTTTAGTTAAAAGCAATGCTTTGTTTGTTCTAAAATAAAGCTCACTCCAACCTGAATTATCGCAAATGCTTTCTGTTTTAGGAAAGCAAACTTTTGTTTTTCTTAAAGGGAAGGTTCAAGCAAAAAAAAAAAATGAGATTCACTTACCTGGGGCTTCTACCAGCCCCATGTAGCCATCCTGTGCCCTCGTAGTCACTCACTGCTGCTCCAGTTCCCCGCTGGCAGCTTTCTGACCTCGGAGGTCAGGGCCACATTGCATACATTTTTACGCATTCCAGCTAGTGCAGGAACAAAAATTTACGCGTTTCACCACTAACGCGTAAAAATGTATGTGTTAATGTTCCTGCACTAGCGGGAATGTGTAAAAATGTACGCAATTTGGCCCTGACCTCCGAGGTCAGAAAGCTGCCAGCGGGGGACTGGAGCAGCAGTGAGTGACTACGAGGGCACAGGATGGCTGCATGGGGCTGGTAGAAGCCCCAGGTAAGTGAATCTCATTTTTTTTTTTTGCTTGGACCTTCCCTTTAACATCTTAGTAAGGGGGCTTTTAGGACCATTGTAGTCCCTTACACACTCCAATGAGTTCTGGGTCACCATGAGCTTGCTGGTTAGTCTGTGCCTCTCGGATTCACAAGCCCTACTCCATAGAGCCAAATTAATCCATGCCATGCACTGATGAGGATCAAGCAATCCGAAACAGTCTCTGTGCATGTTGGATTATTATGGCTCTGTACAAATTAACAAACTGACACATCATTGCATTCCAGCGGTTCTGGAGGGGTGTTTAACTTCTAAGGGTACAATGGTTAATTTGCATATATTCAGCAGTGTTGCTCTGGGAGACATCTCAAGCTCACTCCAACCTGAATTATTGCAAATTCTTTCTGTTTTAGGAAAGCAAACTTTTGTTTTTCTTGTTCTAAAATGAAAGTGCAAACTCATAACGAATATACTCAGGCTAGAAATACTATAAAGGTAGCCATACAGTACATCTAGCGATGAGGGACAGATTCAACCAAGAGACAAATCTTTCTCTAATCGGATCTGATTAGAGAGAGATCTGTCAGCTACACATACACTGCCGGCCGATTCCCGATCAATTTCATGTGGAAATTGATTCGGAATCGGCCTTGTGACGCCGCATCTGCCACCTCGCCGGCCCAACGCTGTCACCCCCCCTAACGTTCAATGTGCCCCCCAGTGCACTATGCATTACCAGTTGCTGTCCACTGCACATTACACATTGGGGGACAGCGTCAGGGGTTTCATTCGTCGATCGTCCAGGTATCAGTTGCTGTTACAGCCGTGCACCAGCTTGAACAAGACGACCCTACATCTTGCCGAATGTCCGACTGATTCATGCAACCAATTTGGGCCAAAAATTGGTTGCACTGTCAGTTGGGCATGCACTTGGTGGCACCGATCTTCAGCTGATTCCAATTATAATAATTGAATCGGATGGTCGATCGGCCGCCAAGTCGTCTGATGGATGGTCACCTTTAGTATAGACATTTACGGTGAAACTAAAAGGAGGCAAAACAAGCAGCACCATCCATCATCTTCTGCTTCCTGGTGGATCATTGGCAGCACTCACACTGGTTTTGAGACACTGAGGAACGCATAGAGATCAGAAACAGGAAGTCGGTGGATCACCTGACTGGGGAGAGCTGCGGTCTGGCTGAATCTCAGTTGAGCTGAGTTGCATCTCACTCTGGATGTCGGGACTACATCAAAATTTGGTGTGTTTATTGATGTAAGGGCACAACGGGATTACTACTTCAGGAGAAGGTACTGTATTGCTTCAACCATAGAATTGTGTTTAGCTCAAAAGCTGGAGACACTTGTTGAGCACCGCCATCTGCACTGAGGTACTTTGTGTTTACACCATACATGGGTTGTGAGTTTCCAGCTATAGTGATTGTTTGATTGCGCCGAGGTAAATACTTTTTGCTATTTCCTCATCTTTGAGGCTTGGAGCCTGCCCCTTACCTTACAGCAGCAGACAGTTTTTTTTCATATATTGCACTACTCTTATTGTGTGTTTCAGGTTTTACTATTTGCAATATTTGTTTGTTATACTGCCTCTGCTCGCTCTGAATCTGTCTATTAGTCTTTCTTAATATTTTATTTCTTTGCCACAGCTTAGATGAACTTCAAGGAGACTTTAAACATGCCCTGTTTAGATGATTTCCCTACTAGCTACTCTGCATCTTCAAACAGGAACAGAAGAGGTTAAAATGCAAAAGGTCTTTTGTTCCATTCCCTCTGATCACTGCCTGGCGGAAGAAATGCAGGAACCGCCAGAGAAGGTTTTGCGTCCTATCAAGATGCATCATCAGGACTTTCAGGAGACAGGGGCTGTTTCTATTTGCTTCTGCTCCAGTCAGTCATAGCTTATTCCTCATTGCTTCTGTGAGTTCTGTGAGTCTCGCACTGATACTGACAGAAGAGAAGTGCTGGTAATGGAACAGTGTTTTACCACATGCTTTAAACATGGTGAATTGACATTTACTGACATTTGTGGCGGTGTTTACCACACAAGTCGGTAATTTACCTCACTACTCGGTAATTTCAGCTTTGCATGCGGTAACAGCCTTGGTGAAATTTCCTAAGTGATCAGTAAAATCAGGTGTTTTCAGCATTACCAAATGCGATAATCCTCTGTGAATTGACGCCATTGTGAGCTAATACATACTGACATGAACTGTATGTGACTTATACAAAAACCTAGCAGTAGTATGTTTTCTGGAGTCACTGTGCGGGTTTCAGATCAAAGACGAATTCTAAATCAAACTAAAAGAATTTTATATTTTTAACTTTAAACATAATGAAGAAAGTTTATTGCCTCTGTCGGCTCTTCACAGCGGTCTATGACTACACTGGAATGGCTACTCTCACTTTCTGTCATCATTTCCTTTGATGACAAAGACCACAGTAACACCAAGTAGGAATGGTTAATGGGATTATGAATAGAATCATTCTGATTTGATGCTGGGCTATGCAAACTTTCTATGTCAGTTTATGCAGCCTGAAAATTGATCAACTGAATCCCACCTTGGCTTTATCGGATAGGACCATTTTCAAGCTGCAGACACTCCTAGCTGTTGGAGTAAGTACTAGTTTTAGACACTGTATTGACCTGAGCAAGCAGGTTTCTTTTTTAAAACAAATGTTATTGATTTTTCTACCATTGTTGCATATTACCACACATCACAGTTGGTCTCCTTTATAATCAAAGCTTGAGAGGTTGCCCAAAACCACATCAGGGCACTCCCAAACAAACACAGTTTTATGACTAACAGTGTAACAAGTCAAGTCAGACAACATAAAAACAAGCAAAAGTCAGAAACCCCCTATCCATACCCACCCACCTCCCTGCCCATCCTCCTGTCATCTCTGGTACTTCAAGCCAAGTACAAATAGTGTCATGAGATCTCGAACATTCCCAGGGTTCAATGTAGCAATTCCATAATATACCACTCTGTATACTTTAAGTGTTCCACACACTCATTTATGTCCCTTTCAGTAAAGGTGTTTAGTATGAAACTTACTGAGCCGCTAGATGGATCAGTAAGTTTCTTCAGTTGCGCTTTATCGGGCATGCTGACAATCGGAGCAGCCCCGGGAGACTGCATGGGAGCCCATGGCCTGAAGGGGGCTGGAGGAAGCCTCGGGTAAGTATAAATTATTTTCTTAGGTTTCTCAGGTTCACTTTAAAGGGTACCTGAGAAAGTAAAAGAACTGATACTTACCTGGAGCTTCCTCCAGCCCGATGTACACTATTGCCTCTCTCGTCGTCCTCTTGGCCTCTCCATACATCTGCAATCTCACCTCGTATTAGGGCTCCTAGTCGGGGTACACTGCATGCGTGGCCCAGCTACGCTTATGTCCCCAATTTGCTCCTGTCGCCAGAGCCCTAATATCGGGCAAGATTGCATTAGAATGGAGGGACTGGTGAGGATGGCAAGGAAGGCCACAGTGTACATGGGGCTGGAGGATGCCCCAGGTAAGTATCAATTCTTTTACTTACTTTGGCTCAGGTTCCCTAAGATTTCTTATTTTTCCTTGGCCATTTCTTACTCTGCTTTTTCTCTTCCCCTTAATCTTTTCTCCCTTCCATGAAACAAGATTGGTGCCATAGGACTCAGTAGTCTGGTTCCATGGGCTTAGAAGCCAATGTTTTTTGTTAACCAGTTGCAGGTTATTAAGCATTGGCTCATTACTAACTGATAACTAACGGATAACGTAATTTGCGTTGCGACTTTAACGTCGCATCAAAATGCAAAGTCCTACTTTGATAGAGGCCTTAGGGTCCCACTAGCGTCTGTCATGACTACGGATGTCCATGTAACCAATGGACCAAGAGGGTTTCACAAACATGTAACAATACGAATACCCCCTAAAACTTCATTTTTAATTATCAATACTCCTTTTGTAGATTTCTATGCACTTGTCTGATTTATACTGAGGAATAATAAAGTTTTTTTTATTACTGTGCAACAGAGAACCTATCTGCAATTTTTTGGGATCCCCTATATGAATAGCGAGTTCACACTGTTTCTAACTTACAGGGCTCTCAGGTAAGCATTCCAGAGATTACTGCATGGAAAGTATTATGCTGGGAGCATGATTGTTGGTTTTTGTGTGCATTTTCAACACAGGAAAACTAAGAACCAATGTTACTCAATGGGCTAGTGCACATCTGAATGCGTTTTTCACATGCAGAAAAACAAACAAACCACAGACAGCAGTGCAGCACTGCATGCATCTATGCTATCAACTACATTAGTGTGAAAAAATGTGCGCAGTTTCCCACACACAGGCCCATATGCAATTCCCCTTTTCTCCTGAGTTTTCTCCTAGATCATCATTTTTAATCTTCTATTTAAAATAACTTTCCAACCCTTTTCAACTAAAAATGTACTGAAAAGTTGATGAAAACTTACTATAAAAATAATTTTGAGTATGTTCTTGCTTTTTGGTGGCTTAAAATGCATTTTATTGACAAGTTTAAAAATATCACCTAGGAGAAAACTCAGGAGAAAAGCGTAATTGCATCTGGGCCATCATGTGCAGAAAACTGACAGACGAGTGTGTGGCCAGTCTCAGGTTGGATCCATACTTGTCTATCAGTTTTCTGCATGAGTTTTCTGACAGTTCTGCATTGCTGTCAGTTGTTTTTCTGCATATGAAAAATGCATTCAAGGTGTGAAATAGCCCATTGATTCACATTAGTTCCTTGCTTTCCTGTGCAGAAAATGCACTGTAAAACTGATGAGTGGAGATAAGCACTAAGGCTGGGTTCACCCTGGTCAGATTTTCTGCACAGAAAAACTGAGAACCAATGTTAATCAGTGTGCTAGTTCACACTTGAATGCGTTTTTCACATGCAGAAAAGCAAGTGATCGCAATGCATCACTGTCAGACAACTAATACAGAAAAACAGACGCAGAAAACTGATAGACAAGTGGGAATCCAGCCTAAGGGCTCGTTTACACTAGAGGTGCTTTTTCATTTTTTCAAGCGCTGGCCTGAGAACACTTACACCATGTGTTCCTAGTTCAGATTGGGGCGTTTCGGTCACTTTTAGATCGAAAAAGCGCTGCATGAACCTTTACGGATGGATTCCGCCTCAATAGAAGGTATAGGAAAAATGCAAACGCTCACAAAATCGCTTTGTGCAGTGATTGCGTTTGCGTTTTAAGAAAAATTACATTGTATTTATTCTTTTCCGGGTCACACAGTTCACTTCTTGACTTGCATCAGGGAGTGAATTAAAAAACGCTCTGGAGAAGCGCTTAGAAAAGCGCTTTTAACAAAAACGCACCGCCCATCCAAGCGTCGGGAATCGAAAAAAAAAATCAAGGCCAAAAAAAGCCCAACGCGAACGCTCACATGGTCGGAACGCAATGTGGACAAGGCCTGAGTGAGGCATTAGTTATCGGTGCATGTTAGTAGCTTTCGGTTTTGGGTCCTCCCTGATATTAGGAAATTTCTGTTATGTCCACGCATGTCTAACTGCTTCAATAAATGCTGGCATATTATTACAATATCGCCACTGCGTGTCCTTACGCCTTCACTGGGAGCCATTTACATTGTTTGTTGTTGAAATGAGCACATATTCTGGCAATAGGCAGTGAACATTTTACACAATGACAGCTCTGAGCTGTATTCAACAAGCCAGCCTGTACATTGAGTGCTGGATAGCTCATGCTTCTATTTTCTCTCACAACACTGTACCAAGGGATGATGTGAAGAGGCTCAGCTCTTTAATAATGAGAAGGTACCATAATGGAAGGAAGGCAGCCAGTGCGAGATCACACCAGAGATAAGTGGCACTCATGGACCATATCAATTCCATCCTCAACATTTCTATTTATGCGACATGACAACTTACGATAGTAGCTTTGCACTCATGTCCCCTGCAGAGTTCTGTATAGGAGTTGTAACGCACATATATCACCCAGCTGCTGATGAACACCGCCAGCCATGTTAAGAAGAGGTATTTAATCCGCATATAGGACAAACGAGCCTGCAGACAAAGACAAGGTTATGGTCACAATAGCATTAAAAGTGTTAGCATGTTCCACTGGCAAGACAGTTGTTTAGACCTCCAGACAATGGAACATGTAACCATCATTACAGACAATCCGTGAGATGCAAATAATTCCAGTGTGAATGCCAACATAATGCATGCTTTATACACATCATATCAATTTTGTTTGGCCACATTCCAAGATGCAAGGTTAGAATTATTTGCATGTTATTGACCACGGTGTATGAATTTAAAGCAGAACGAAACCCAGCATTTCTTCTTTGCTCTGGGGCCTAGTGCACACCAGAGCGGTTCGGCACCGTTTTGCGATCCGCTTGCGGATGTGGAAACGCTTGGGTAATGTATTTCAATGGGCTGGTGCACACCAGAGCGGGAGGCGTTTTGCAGAAACGCATACTCCCGGGCTGCTGCAGATTTTGGATTGCGGGGGCGTTTCTGCCTCCAATGTAAAGTATAGGAAAAACACAAACCGCTCTGAAAAACGGCAGTTCAGAGCGGTTTTGCAGGCGTTTTTGTTACAGAAGCTGTTCAGTAACAGCTTTACTGTAACAATATCTGAAATCTACTACACCAAAACCGCTACACAAAACCGCAAAACGCTAGCTGAAACGCTACAGAAAAAGAAGAAAAAGCGTTTCAAAATCTGCTAGCATTTTGCGGATCTGCTAGCGGTTTTTGGTGTGCACCAGGCCTAATAGATTATTTACAGCATATTATATACA
Source organism: Hyperolius riggenbachi (assembly GCF_040937935.1). Taxonomy (NCBI): domain Eukaryota; kingdom Metazoa; phylum Chordata; class Amphibia; order Anura; family Hyperoliidae; genus Hyperolius; species Hyperolius riggenbachi. The sequence goes on along the minus strand of NC_090651.1, from coordinate 114,145,552 downwards.
AACAGCATTTTTTTTTTACTAGAACAGCATTCAAAGGGTTACACACAAGACTTAGAAGTTCCCTGCCAGCAAAGCTGGGCATCAGAAGTGCAGATAATGTTATCTTGTATTTAATTGTATCAAGTGAGGAATGTAAATAAACACTTCTCTGACACTGCAGGCTCTGCTGAACAAAGTCAGACAATCAGAAAGCATTTCTGCTTACGTTAGAACATGAATAAAGCAGTTATAAATTAAATGCAAAGTCAGCTCTCAGAGAAAAAAAAAAAGTGTACCGTATATACTCGCATATAAGCCAAATTTTTGAGCACAAAAAATGTGCTCAAAAGTCCCCCTGTCGGCTTATATGAGAGTCAAACTTTTCAGGTGTGGACACTCACCTTATGCAGGGCCCTGAGTGGAGTGTGTAGCCAACAGAGTGGAGTAAATGTCATCTAGTGCAGGCGGTTGAGTGGATACAGAGCGGGCAGGTTTTGCCGGCATGACGATCCTGGATTACTGTGGCATGTGCAGCGCCGCTCACTATTGCAGTGATGAGCGGCCGGTAAGAGCAGACAGAGCGGGTAGGCTTTGCAGGCCACCTGGAGTCAGAGCAACTGTAGCGCTGCACAGTTTTGCAGCGATGAGCGGAAGAAGAGCGGGAGGATTTTGCATAGCAAGCCGGGAGATATCTAATATGTAGCGCTGTGATCCGGAGAGAGCGTGGTGTGTGACGTCAGCTCTGTGTCTCATCTCTATTATGGCCTCTAGCAGTGTCTTGAGACTCATTGTGAGAGTCTCAAGACACCGCTAGAGGGTGTCATAGGGATCAGACAGAGCTGACGTCACGCACCACGCTCTCTCTGGATCATCATAGCTCTGCACATTAGATATCTCCCGGCTTGCTATGAAAAATCCGCCCGCTCTTCTTCTGCTCATCGCTGCAAAACTGTGCAGCGCTACAGTTGCTCTGACTCCAGGTGGCCTGCAAAGCCTGCCCACTGTCTATTCTCTTACCAGCCGCTTATCACTGCAATAGTGAGCGGCGCTGCACATGCTACAGTAATCCAGGATCGTCATGCCGGCAAAACCTGCCCGCTCTGTATCCACTCAACCCGGCTGCACTTGATGACATTTACTCCACTCTGTTGGCTGCACACTCCACTCAGGGCCCTGCATAAGGTGAGTGTCCACAACTGAAAAGTTTGACAGTGTGAGAGGCATGGAGGTGAAAGAGGGCTCCTGGACTACTGAAAAAGAAAAAAAAAATATGCTGGCAGTCGAGGGACATTACTGGGCTGATCACAGGCACAACTTGTTAGGCAGGGTAAATCTCCAGTACAATCCTGAAGTCACTGTATGCAGGACTTGCACATGTGCTAATTGTAATATTAACACATGTTAATGTGAGCACATGTGCAAGTCCTTGCTACAGCTGACTTCCAGATTGTACTGGAGATTTACTGTACTTACAATGAGCTCTGTCTGCCATCAGTCCAGTGTCGAATTGTAGATTGTGAACATTTACTGGAGTTTTAAGCCAATGCATTTCCTACCCCTGGCTTATATGCGAGTCAATAATTTTTCCCTGATTTCTGATGTAAAAGTTGGGGGGTCAGCTTATACGCAGGTCGGCTTATATGCGAGTATATACAGGTACTTTGGGAACTTATAATTTCTAAATGAATAATCATACTTATGCACAAAAACAAATATGATAACCGTATGGCATATAAAAAGTAGGAAAACATGTTTTTATTGAATATTATGTCAGGGTTTTATACCGCTTTAACCTCCCTAGTGGTATTGACGGTTGTACACATCCCTACAAAACACGCTGTGAACAGTATTGAAGTACACGTCAATACTCTCCTGCACTGTATACTAGACCCTTGCTTGACACATTTTGGCAAGTTACAGGAAAAAAAAGGTTATCAAAATTAATTGGATAATTTTTTGCACAGACATCCTGGGGAAATTGAACGCCAGGGAGGTTAAGTAAACATTATTTTACATACACTATGCAAATAAACAGGAAGCAGGCACCGTCCAATACAAATACAAACAAAATATGGTTTATTCGGACAATCCAGCAGTTATATCTAGACAGATGTGCAATACAAATCAGCTGCGAAGCATTCACGTCTCCCTGGACACGTGGTCATGCTTGTTTAAAGTCCTACCATCCAGGGAGACGCGAAACGGCTGTCGCAGGTCATAACAGTGCCCATGAACATGGTACATGGTGAGATCATTCGCATCTTGTATGCCTCTGTTATTTAAATCCTGCACTAGTCACCCTTTGCGCTGTGATTTGATTTTAAATACCCCAATGCCAATACCAGGAAGGGCTAAACAGGATCCATTGAAGCTAGGCATTTATGGGTCTATTATGGTCTGACATAGCAAGGCAGTCAATCCTGCTCTGACTGGAAATTGAGTTGTGATAGATTCCTATGCCAGGCTGCAAGCTCCATGTTGATAGAACCCATCTATCAAGCATCAATTAAACCATGTCTGCTCACACTTTTGATCAATAAACTGCAAGAAGAAAAAGTTAATTGAAAGTGAATCCATTGTATGGCTCTACTGCATTGCACAACACTACAGCGCTGTCAGTCTCATTGGCCATTTATTGACGAGAGGAGGGGACAGAATGATAACCACATCAGTGTGGGGGTGCCCTTTGTCTATACAGCAGAGTGATAGTCGATTTATAACAATAGTAGAATAAGTGGGATTTGTGATAGTTATCTTGGTATCGGGATTACAAAATTGAACATTGTTATAAGGCAGGGAACACGCTTGCAGGGGCGTTTTCCCCATGATTCCCAGGTCTCTTAGTGCAACCGCATTTTCAGTCTTCGATTTTTGCATTCGTTCTGCAATTTTTGGGTTGTGGTGGTATACACTGTAATTACAAGTGTGCGCATTGTGTCGTTAAAAATGCACAAAGCTGGGTGATTTCAAATAAGCACTGAAAAAGTGAATGGAAACTGCGAATAAATGGTAATGAAGTGCATTTTCCAAGCGGGGCAATTCAATGGCCAATGCACACGCACAATCCTAGCATGTGTGTTTCCTGTCTAAGGAAACCACTATACCTGCAAAATTATTCCCAGAAATTTCCAGGGGCGTAGCCATAGGGGGTGCAGAGGTAGCAACTGCATCAGGGCCCTTGGGCCAAAGGGGCCCCCGAAGGGCCCTCCCTCAACTGCAGTATTAGCTCTCTATTGGTCCTGTGCTCATAATAATAACTTTTATAGATACTTTGAATAGTGGTAATCATTAACAAACTATTCCCCATCCCCTTCTTGCACCTCTAACACTGTAGTTGCAATTGGCAGGTTTTGGTGCGCCGTATCAATTGTTATGTATAGAGTGCTTGTTGGGGCGCCAATGTAAAACTTGCATCGGGGCCCACAGCTCCTTAGCTTTGCCACTGGTAATTTCCATTGTATATTTTACCACTTACCCAGAACTCGTTTTTTTTTTTGTTTAGATCAAGTATGAGAATTCTTCCTTTATACTAAAGCCTTACTTTTCTGCACTGAATATTTTTCTGGTTCAATCTAGTTCAACTCATCTAATAGGAGAAACTCCACTAATATAAGTTCAGCTCTAAGTGAAGGTTACCATACAATCTGTAAAACCATATCTACCTACAGGTCTACTTTTTCTGACTTTTGTATTCCTTCACAATATGGCTCTCATATGACCTCTTGCACAATAGTAGATGAGAAAGAGTAAAGGTAATGATCTATTTTATCCTCTACCCATCTCCTCCAGAGGTTATCTAAGTTCAAAGACGAAAGCTCTGCCAGCCTCATGTTCCAAGCACCAGGGAAAGATAAATAGCACATGATGGACACAGGCTACAAAGGCTCCACAGGTAATGGGGTTAAATAAATACGATAGTAATAAGCAGTATGGTATACTGACTTCCTTTTAAAAATGCTATGTGATTGGCTGTTGTGCTGATCCTCTGCCGGCGTAAAAATTTACGGATTGAACCACTAACGCGTAAAAATGTATGTTTTAATGTTCCTGCACTAGCGGGAATGCGTAAAAATGTACGCAATGCGGCCCGCCGACCTCCGAGGTCGGCAAGCTGCCAGCGGGGGACTGGAGCAGCAGTGAGTGACTATGAGGGCACAGGATGGCTGCATGGGGCTGGTAGAAGCCCCAGGTAAGCGAAACTCATTTTTTTATTTTGCTTGGACCTTCCCTTCAAGCCAGCGGTTAAAGGTGGGGCAGTGCTAGTAATGGATATGTCTATGTACCGGGGGGAGGTCTAATGACAGCTCTCTGATACATCGACATATCAGGTATTGGAAGTGGATCCATTGAAAGATATACAGAAATTGATAAGTGATATTGTACAGACAGCAATCGTGGATAATGTAATTGATGATAAACTTGCAACTTTTCTTTTACAGGAACATCCCATCACACCTGTTTTCTATGTCTGTCCCAAAATCCACAAACGATTAGAAAACCCACCGGGTCGACCGATAGTGGAGAGGATCGATTCGGTCCTCACCCCATAGCAAAATATTTAGATAAATTTTTTAGACCATTTGTAGTGGCCATCAAATGCTATCTACACGATACACGGATGTTCCTGAATATTATCAGAAACCTGGAATGCTTGAGTGGTCCGTGCTTGTTAGTAACACTGGATGTGGAGAGCCTCTGTACCTCCATTCCACATGATGGGGGTATAGAGGGGGTCCAATATATGCTGGAGACAGCCTCTGACTATGATCCAACAAAGATACAATTTATCTGTAGCTTATTGAGGATAGTGTTGAAATATAACTATTTTCGTTTTGAAGAGACCTTTTACATGCAGGTGCAGGGTACAGCAATGGGGTCGAATGTGGCTCTGTCCTACGCAAATATATATATGGGCGTGTATGAAGAGATGTTTATATACACAAATGAAAATTTTAAAAAAGACACGCCCTACAATGGTTCGTTACATAGACGACATATTTTGCGTGTGGGCGGGGCCACATTCTACCCTACAGCAGTTCGTGGATGAGGTAGGAAATCAGTGCAGAGATATTAAACTTACAGTACATTTATTCCACAGATTAGGTTAGTTTCCTTGATACCCTTGTCACAAGACAGGGTGATAGGTTGGTCACCAACCTCTACGTTAAGCCCACAGATGTGAACTCCCTTTTGTATTATGGGAGTTTCCATCCATGGGCCACAAGGAGGTCGGTCCCAATCAGCCAACTACAAAGAGTTGGCAAAATAGTGGAGGACGAGAGCAAACGGGGGAGAGGATGGAGGAAATGCAGAACAAATTTAAAAGGGGCTATCCCTCAGAAATTATTCAGAGGGCATGTGCCAAGGTGAGAAGACGGAATGAGGGACAAAGATCTAGGAGACAGATACAAAACTGAATCCCATTTGAGACCAAATATAATACCCAGAGCGACAGGATCGCCAAAATCATAAAACGCCACAGGTATTTATTATCAGATAGCTTTCCAGAAATAGAGCAATTTAAAAATCCCCCATTAATCTCATACAAAAGGCACCCACATTGAGGGTAATTTCTGCCTCCAGTTTGACTTTTATTACAATATTAAAATTTCCTGCTCATCCCTGGTGGTTAGAGAAGGTCAATGAGAAGCAAATAATCCCAACTTTCAAGAATTTGCTTGCAATTTTGCCAGGCAATTCCTTCATAGTGCCTAATTCCAAGTTGCATACAATCTGCATGAACCTTGCATGCAAAACTGCATTATTGAGGGACTAGATTGTGAGCCCCTCTGAGGGACAGTTAAGAGACAAAACAACATGCTCTGTACAGCACTGCGGAAGATGTCAGCATTATAGTAATACTAAATAATCTTTATTATTATGCAACTCATTGACCTTATTCGAGTGCAGCCTTTCTCAAACTTCTTACTTTGGAGGAGCCCTGTAAATAACGTTTGGATCTCAAGGAACCCTTGGAAACATTTTTTTTTTATCCCGAGGAACCTCTGCATTTATTTTTCAGGAGGCATGTTCTTTAAAAGCTGGTGTGGCTGTTTATTTCACAACCCCCTATTACACTACCGCTCATAATTTCTCCTTACCCTAGTGCTTTTTATAAATGTGTTCATTATTATTCTGACCCTGATTATTCTGTGCTCATTATTATTCTGACACCCAATTTAGTGCTTGTTTTACAGTACCCCCTATTATAATGTGCCCTATTATACTTTCCCCACGATGGGGGAAAATGCCAGGGAACCCCTGCAGAGTACTCAAGGAACCTTGGCTGAGAAACCTGTTGTAGTGAGTAACAGAGGTCTGCTCTTTACATTGAACTATTCTTGCAGGAAGATGGAAAGTACTGGTCAATGTGTACTTCAGAGTATATCAGAGTGTAGATTCCATGCCCGCAAAAATGAGCAATTTGAGCTTTAGAAATCAAATCTGGCTATACACATTACATAGGTGTAACTAACAGTTCTTTACTAACACAAAACTAGTATGAAGTTGAGGTGTGCAGACTGTGCCTGACTGATTATACCACACCAGCAACCTCAACCCACTGAAGCCAACAGATCAGCATAAGAGGGATAACAGTAACCTGTATATCCCTTTGGATTCAGGTATCAGACATGTTGCTTTCCATGCTGGAGAATCTGTGTGGCCTGGAGGACTGACAACACTGAGGATTGCTGCTGCACATCAGAATACTGCACAAAAGCTTTGCTGGCGTGTGATGACAGCTGTTTACAGACAACCTCTTGTAGTCCATCTTTAATCCTACAAGGGGATTTGACGTGTTTGGTAAGGGAGTTTTGCAGTAGTCATGGAAGTTGCAAGTCACTGGAAATAACAAAATGTCAAACTACTTTAATCCAGGCTAATTTTCTTTTGGCTTGTTTTAGTGCTGCAGTGCTATTATTCCGCCATTGCATGCAAATGATTTTAATTTGTGTGTAACAGCTGCAGCTGGTCAGGGAGCAGAAAGCAGAATATCCCGTGATGTAAAGTCTGGAGTGTGTCACACATAAGTAATGCCGCTGGAGGAGCAGAGAACGAAGCCAGAGAGCTGTCCTGACCCAGGCCAAACCAGCAGAGAGAAGGAGAGTTATGACTGGGGAGTACTGAGCTAATGACATTCCTTCCTAATAACCTGTACAGTTTCACCAAGCATCACAAGCCTGAACAGCAAAAACTGATCACATGATGGAAAAATATGCTTTTAGCACTTGATACCGTATTGAAAACTACATGTGAAATGAATGAGCAATTCCAAAATTAAAAAAAAAAAAAATTAAAATCTGAGCTGAGCTCCTTAACTTCTATACTGGGCAGTAAAGGCACAATGACATACGTATATACTCGCTTATCAGCCGAATCTGTGGGACACAAAGTGTCCAAAAAGTGTGTGTGTGGTTGGCTTATATGCGAGTCATGTGTGGGAATACTGTAGTTACCTCTCCTAATACCTGGCAGCATCTCCCGTGCAGCTCTCTTTCGCTAGATGTCCAGGATTCACTTTCTTCTTGTCCCAGGGAGCCACTTCTGGTTTCCTTTGCAGTTCTGTACTCGGCCAGTAGATGTCAGCGGGGAGTACAAAGCTATAAGGGCCCGTTCTCACTTGTAGTCATTTTGTGCGGGTAATTTTAACGTGATTAACATGGTAAAATCACTATACACTCTCGCGATTTTTGAATGATTGTGATCGCACAAGAATCGCGGTAAAATGCTGTATGTAGCATGTTTCGCAATTGCCATAATCACAAATCACCCGCGATCAGCGGCAATCACGGCAGTGAGATCACTGCCGTAAAGTTAGTATTTGAAGCACTAGTCCTTGTTGGCAATTAGCAGGAATCGCCCGCTAATTGCTCCAGTGAGAATGGGCCCTAAGGGAGATGAGAAGATGGCTGCCCAGAGGCCAGAAGACACTGAAGCCTGGATCTCTAGCAAATACAGAGCTGCAAGGGAGACGGGAAGATGGCCGACGAGGAGAGGTACACTTCACAGCACTCTGCATCACATACACTGCTGAATATACATATACTACATAATCACATACATACACTCTGCAAGCATGCTTCACTCTGCATCACATGCACCACATACAGGGGAGGCACTCTGCCCTACATACAGGGAGGGAAGACATGGGGGGAGGGGGGGGGGTCAGCTTTTCCTTGGTCCACACATTATTAGGTATTTTCAGGGGCAGAAGTTGGGTGGTCAGTACGTACACGGGACAGCTTATACAAGAGTATATACAGGTAAGTGCACTGTGACCCCTTCTTTTTTCATTTCATGCCTCATTCAGCCTAGGAAATATAGTTTATAATGTGTGGGAGGCGGGTCTGCTGTCAGACATTTTTACAAGGTTATTGTAAACTGTTTATTCTCATCATTTGAAGACCAGGATATAATAGGTTATAATTAGGCAATTCCACCAGAACAGTCAGTGCTACTGTGTAGACACAGTTCACGTTGTTGCTTGCAGGTTTCACTACTGGGTTGGGACTAGAAGCATTTTCCAGCTCAAGGGAGGATGCAGCGTGGAAGGCTGGCTGGGGAAGCTTTTATTTTTCATAACAATGGTACTTTTGAAAATGTACTAGTGATAATTACAGGTTTTAATTGTGTACTAGTTAAGGGCTCTGCCTCTGATGCAGGAGACAAGGGTTCAAACCTCGGCTCTTCCTGTTCAGTAAGTCAGCACCTATTCAGTGAGGAGACCTTGGGCAAGACTTCTCATCACTGCTACTGCCTACTGAGTGCACCCTAGTGGCTGCAGCTCTGGCGCATTGGGCTCTACTCACAAAGAGGCATGCGGTAAAGGATTTTTTACCGCCAGCGGTAAACTCCACATTTTTTCCGCATTCACTAAAATTTTCCGCATGTTTTCCGCATGCGGTAAAAAAAGTGCGTAAACAGCTATTAAACTTGCGATAAACATGCGGTAAAAAAGGTTGCATGAAAAATTGTTTTTTAAAAAAGTCCTGCAAGCCCAGCCCTTAAGCCTCCAGACTTCATTTAAGCCAATGAGATGCGAAATATATCACCTACTACTTGTAGGTGATTAAAAAAAAAAAAAAAAAGAAAAATCGGTAAATAACACTGAAATAATGCGCCTGAAATGTTTTGTGAATTTGGATTTTTTGCGGAAAATACTGACTTTTGCGGAACTTTTTCCGTATTAATACTGCACATTTACCGCACTTTTTCAGCATGTGGAAAAAACATGAGGAAAATTTTGTGAATGTGAACATGCCGTTGTTTTGGTCGCTAATTTCCCGCATGTACTTTACCGCATGCGGGAAGTCATTGTGAATAGAGCCCATTGTGTCCGCCTGGAGGAGAAAAGCTCAATATAAATGTTCTGTGTCTTGTGTACTGATTATTCTGTACCTTTCTAGTTTACCTTTTCTAAGTCAAGCTAAACTTAAGATTTCTTGTGGGAAAATGGGTATCGGCTACTGATTGGGATGATAATAATAATAATAAAGTTCAATCCTGAGTTAAACAGGGGCAGGTGTGAATGCCTCTGCTCTGTAGAGTCCAGTGACAGAAATGAAAACAATAAGATGAAAAATCTGCTGACAGCACCATTGTTTACATCTTGCGCAGATAGTATTACGCAAGCAGCAGAAATAATGCTGATAGCTTTACTTTCTTTCCGCACCCTCTTTTGTGGTATCATGGTAGTTGGCAGTGGCACATAACCACAACTTCCTACATTATGAAGACAAAAATTAGTAACACATCAGCATTGTGCCTGTCAGCATCCGAGGCAGAGCACTACCAATGCTGCTTACCAACAATGACAGCAGCCATAACAATGAGATACCAAACGTCAATATTTCTAGAACAGGACTGCAGACAATTGGATGCAATGTGCAGTACCTGTGCTTCCCTTTTTTTTTTTTTTAAACATGTTTTTATTGATTTTCAACAGTGTTTATCCACAAAGACACAAAGCGGGCAGATTAGTGTTACAATGCAACATACATTGGCGTAACTAAAGTGGTTATTTTCCCCTCCCTACCCGCCCTTGACCACCCTAAGCCCCCCCCCCACCACCACTCTCTGATCATACTATAACTAAGTGGAAGTCTTTGACTTGGTTGATTGACTTTGTTAGATCCGCATACTAGATCATCGGTCAAACGCCAAAGTCCAAGCGTCCTAGCGTGCCAGATATGTGCGCTTTCAAGTACCATGTGGTGTATTTAAACGGTGTTACGATTTTGTTCAGATCTGTGTCCGAGAAGAAATCCAATATGAAAGGTTTCGATTTTTTGAAGAACTTTTTGGTGCCCTTTCCCTTTTTTAGGCTAGCGTCCAACTTCTCTAACAGCATAAGATGTCTTAGTTCCTCCTGTAGGTCCCAAATAGTTGGGGGAGTAGGGTAGATCCATCTGTTGTATAGTACTTTCCTGGCTGCTATAAATAAAACATGTAATAAAGTGGAGACTTTGAGTGTATTGTCTTCCTTCGCAATGGAGTTGAACAATAAGATCATAGGGTCTTTTGGTACAGTAACCTTGCCTATTCTCTTAGCATATTTCAATACCTCATCCCAATAACTTTGTATCATTGGACAGTTCCATAAACCATGGAACATGTCAGCTTGAATAATGATATCTGATGTTGAATGCGTATTTAGCATGGAATATTATAAGCAGGTGTGATTCGCTCCATCTCTCACTTACAATTGTTTGCCTGACGCAATTATTCCCATCTATTATCCTCTGTTCTAAGTCTGGGACTGTTAAACATGTATTCCATTTTGTCATATTTCTGACGGCCAGTTGTTGGGCCCCTAAATTGGCCAGTTCCTTTTGGATGTCTGATAGCGACTTTTTGGCACCCTCTGGCCTCAGAAATTTGTCAAAAGGGTGAATACGGGCGAATACCGAGATTTCTCTTATCTGAGCTCCCACGAATGATCTGACCTGTCTATATGCTAGAAAGTCTGATTTAGGGATACCATATTGCTGAGCCACCTCCGCAAACGTTAACCACTTGTGTGTTCTTAACTCTAGTAGATTTCCCAATTTAGTGATACCCCTGTCCTTCCATCTAAGATCATTTAGATGCATTAGGCCTGGTTGAAAACCCGGATTACCCTTGAAGGGGGTGCATTTAGAAATTCTCCATGGAAGACCAAATAGTTTTCCGATTTCCCTCCAGGCTATAAGGGTGTCTCTATAGATCTGTTTCAAAAGCAGTGGTATATCAGCCCAACCAGTATGTAGAATACCAATTAGGTCGAAGGGCTCGGCAACATGTCCCTCCAAGGTAGTATTGGAAAATTCTTCTGTGCCCATTATCCAGTCCCGAGTATGTCGAAAAACACACGACAGATTATATTTTCTTATGTTTGGAAAGCCCAGGCCTCCCATCACCTTTGGGAGTTGCAGTCTGCTTAGCTTTATGCGGGGTCTCCTGTTGTTCCAAACGAATTTACTAAAGGCTTTGTTTAGTGCTGCTATATCTACATGTTTCCATAGCAATGGTAATACTTGCATTGGGTAAAGAAGCCTGCCAAAGCTAATCATTTTTATTAAGGCAGATCTCCCCATTATCCCTAGGGGGATATTGTTCCAACCTTGCAGTTGTGATATGACTGCTTTAACCAATGGAGAGATATTATATGAGTATAGGGAGCTAGGTTCCCTTCCTATATCAATTCCCAAGTATCTGATCTTCTCCCCTGCCATTTTCAATCCCAGCCCCTCGAATTACTAGTGGTCAGCAAATTTTGATAAAGGTAAGATCTTGCTTTTATTGACAATTTTAAACCCTGAATGTTGCCCCACTTCCTGTATGATTTTAAGAGCTTTAAGAGGTCCGTGCCTGGATCTGCTGAAAATATTAGAAGATCATTCGCAAATAAGGTTTATACAAGTTTCAGCTGACCAATCTGGATACCCCCAATTTCTTTGTGCAGTAGTCAAGCTAAGGGCTCTAAGGCCATGTTGAACAGCAGGGGGGACAGGGGACATCCCTGTCTAGTCCCCCTTTGCAACTTCACAGGTTGGGATAAAAAGCCAGCTGTAAATATGCGGGCCATCAGTTCTTTATATAAAAGAGAGAACATTTTAAGGAAGGCTCCCTGGAAACCCATTCCCCTCAGCACTTTGGTAGCCCATGTCCAATTTACAGCATCAAACGCTTTTTCGGCATCAAAGGTTATTATAGCGTTGGATTTTCCCATGCGTGGATATGCTGTAGTGTGTTCTAAGGCTATCAGCACTTTCCTAATGTTAGTTACTGCCGCTCTCCCCTTTATAAATCCTACCTGTTCTGGATTGATCAGCTTGGACATCAAGAGAGCCAACCTGTCATCCATTATTTTTGTCATGATTTTGATGTCCTGGTTAATCATAGAGACTGGCCTATAAGCTTCCCTTATTTTAAAGCTTATGCTATTTTTTCCTCATGTCTGGCTTGCATGTTGGAGATCAGAAGGCCTGCGAGGGCAAGTATTCACTATGGCTGTAAAAGAAGTTTTCCCATTAATCATTCTGTTTAGTAGGTAGCTGCAAACAATGAATCCCCATATCAAATCATTTTACCGTTTTCAAGGTCTCCATTCTTAAGGGGGCCATACAGTGGTTGATTTCAGCGATCAATGCCATAGAATCGATCAGAAATCGATTATTTCAAATCTATCGATCTATGGATTTGTGGCCGATTTCAATGGATTTGATATATCTGACAGGATGAAAGATCTATGGAAGATGCAAGATCTACCAGCAGCAGATCAATGTCCCATAGAGTTGCATTGGATCTAATGGTACAATAATGCATTTAGATCGATTTTCAATAGATTTCATTCTGAAATCCATTGGAAATCTGTCCCTAGTGTGTGGCACACATCAAATAGATTCCTGTCAGATTAGACTTGACAGGCATATATCTGATGGTCAAAACTGCTGCAAATTTATAAGTGTATGGCCACCTTTACACCTAAAGCAAACCAGTAATTAGTGAAAGCTGCTTCATCAAAAATATTTTCTTTGTTACCAGCTAGAGAATTAATGTTAATTAAGCCATAGTCTAAAGGTAGTCATACACTTCTAGATTTACAGCAGATTTGACCATCAGATAGATTTCTGTCAGATGCCTGTCAAGTTGAATCTGACTGGAATCTATCTGATGTGTGCCACACACTAGGAACAGATTTCCAACAGAATTCAGAATGAAATCTATTGGAAATCTATTGAAAATCGATCTAAATGCATAATTGGACCATTAGATCCAACGCAACTCTATGGGCCATTGATCTTCTACCAGCAGCAGATCGACCTAGATTTTCCATCCTGTCAGATAGATCAAATCGATTGATCTGCAATCGATTTCCGATCGATCTGACCGAAATCAACCAGTGTATGGGCCCCTTAAGTGTGTGTACACTGCAAGGCACACATGCATAACTCTAATCACCTGAACCGATCGGGACTTGATCCCTCAAGCCTGGCGCTACCTCCAGCCCACTGTAGCCCGGGAGGTCCCTCGGTGTCCTGAAGGTCCTCTCCGTGGGCCTGCTGGAGGCCCCATTAGTGTGGCGACTTCGGCCAAAGTCATCCAAAACTGTGCTCCTATCTTGATCACGTGCACAGCGCTGTAAGCCTCCTGCACATGCACAATCCCATCTTTTGAGGTGGAGGAGGCTTACGGGGCAGCGCATGCGTAGTTGCGGACAACTTTGGTGGAAGTTTCCACACTAACGGGGCTGCCAGCCGGACCGCAGAGGGGACACTGAGAACTTTTTTTGTGCCCTGTAAGAAGTTTTGCTTGTGCCATCCCTGGGCAGATTTCCCACTGTTCATTTGGAGATGTTGGCTCTCATGAAGATTTGCTGGAAGGTTTTAGAAACTGCCATGTAGTGAGAAGATGGCTCTCATGGCGATTCTCTGGAGGGTTTTAGGTACTGCTTTGTAGCGAGATGGTGGCTCTTATGGCGATTCGCTGGGGGGTTTTAGGATCTGCTTCGTAGCAAGATGATGGCTCTCATGGGGATTTGCTGGAGGGTTTTAGGAGCTGCTTTGTAGCGAGGTGATAGCTCTCATGGTGATTCGCTGGAAGGTTTTAGGAACTAGTAGAGAGAAGACCTCCTGTGCAAAACCAGAAATTAGTGTTACAGTGAAACACAGTTTAAGATAGCGATATACTGCTAGCAGTCTCACGCACCCCCCTTCCCCACTGTGGATCGCAACAGATTCCTGCGGTGGTTTCCCCATTCAGTAAATGTCACTATGGCGGTTAGCCAATATATTGCGCTCAGTGGTAAATAAACAGTCTATATGGAAACAGCTTGTTATGTCCCAATTTCAACTTTACAGACACCGCTCATTCAAGCTCTTCACTTTTATAAGTGGATAAAGGGGTTCCCCCCCCCACAACACAGGATGACTCACTGTTGTTGGGCACAGCGAGCCAGACAGAGCGTTTGGGGCACTTATGGTGGCCCTCAGACCTTCCTAAATCTTATACTCTCTTGTCCAGCAGCAACTCCAGGTTTTAGGAACGGCTTTGCAGTAAGATGATGGTTCTCATGCCGATTTGCTGGAGGGTTTTAGGAACTGCTTTGTATCGAGATGATGGCTCTCATGGTGATTTATAGGGAGGCTTTAGGAACTTCTTTGAAGCGAGATGATGGTTCTCACATGATTCGCTAGAAGGTTTTAGGAACTGCTTTGTAATGAGATGGTGGCTCTCATGGAGATTCCCTGGGAGGTTTTAGGAACTGTTTTGTAGCGAGATGATGGCTCTAATGGTGATTTGTTGGAGGGTTTTAGGAACAGTTTTGTATCAACATGACTTTCATGGTGATTCGCCGGAGGGCTTTAGGAATTGCTTTCTAGCAAGATTTCTTTTATGGTGATTCGCTGGAGGGTTTTATGAACTGCTTTGTAGCGAGATGATGGCTCTCTTGGCGATTCCCTAGGAGGTTTTAAGAACTGTTTTGTAGTGAGATGGCTAGTGATGGCTTTCGTTGTGATTCGCTGGAAGGTTCTAGGAAGTGCTTTGTAGCGAGATAATGGCGCTCATGGCGATTCACTGGAAATGTATTTTTTCTTTGAAGCGAGATTGGTGATGGTGATTCGCTGGAAGATTCTAGGAACTGCTTTGTAGCGAGATGATGGCTCTCATGGGGATTCGCTGGAAGGTTTTAGGAACTGCTTTGTAGCGACACGATGGCTCTCATGGGGATTTGCTGGAGGGTTTTAGGAACTGCTTTGTAGCCCTTTCCTGACTGATAAATTTCAATAAAACTACTTTCTTAGCTCTTCTTGAGTTTCTTCTGATTAAGGCAGGGTGTGCTGCTTGCTAGAGACTTTAGGCTCATTCACACTATGCAATGCAGCAGCCCTGCGCTTACATCACAAAACATGGCACCTGCGTCAGTTTCCGTTGCAGTGCCAATCCCATTCACGGACAATGGATTAGACAGTGCTGCATTGTGGACAAAAATGCATGCAAGCAGTACATCATCATAATTCAGTCCTGCACAGAGCATGAGTGGGAACATCAGTTTATGTACAGTACAGTTTATGCGCACAGAAACACAAAGTGTAAATGAGGCCTTATGGCTAGTTTATATTTCAGCATGCAAACAGCATTTTCTGAGCCACTGTGCTCGAAAGAATATTGCAAACATCGCACATCACTTCCAAATCCCTTGGACAATCACTTGCAAAATCACAATCACTAAGCGATTGTTATTTGTAGTGTGAGCTTGGCCTTATGAATATGAAGCTTCACATTGCTGGAAAGGTTCTCTTTAAAAGACATGTTAGTACAGTAGAGCTGCCAGTAATAAAGCAGGGGTATGTGTTGTATAACTTTTACCAGATATAACTGAAATCTAGATCGATGATGGATTAACCACTTCACCCCTCAGTCGTTTTCACTTTATGCATCCGAGCAATGTTCACCTCCCATTCATTAGCTTATAACTTTATCACTACTTATCACAATGAACTGATCTATATCTTGTTTTTTCCGCCACCAATTAGGCTTTCTTTGGTTGGTACATTTTGCTAAGAGCCACTTTACTATAAATGCATGTTAACGTAAAAAAATAATTTCTCAGTTTTCAGCCATTATAGTTTTAAAATAATACATGCCTCCTGTAATAGATTGCGGAAAAGCCGCCGCGCGCACTGACAGCAAGGCGGCTGATTCCGCGTCCAGCTCGGCTGTTTGCACGCAGCAGCGTGCGTCTGATGTGGCTGGGTCTGTTAGTGCACACAGATTGAGGACTACTCACGCACGCTGAGAGGCAGAACCTTTATGGCAAACGAGGAGGGATGAGCTGACCAGGTCGGTCAGCTGATCGCAGAGCAAGTGGCCATTGGCTGATCAGAGGTGGGTGGCGCCGGGGAGCGCCGCTCTATATATAGTTATTGCTGGTCAGTCTCAAGTTGTCTGCCGTTGCGAACACTTACGTGAAAGCACTCAGACCATAGTCAGATCCCACAGTGTGTTAGAACCAGGAGGACCTGGGAATTCACACTGAGCCAGATAACTTCTGTATTATTATTGTGTTATACTTCAGACTAGTTCCAGGGTGTTGAGAACACGGACCTCACACCCAAGACTAGGCATTGTTTGATATCTGTAATGACCTATTGCATTCCTGACTTTCTGATTCGGTACCTACGCATATCTGATTACCTGTTGCCGACCCTGCCTGCCCCTGGTTACCGAATCAGCCTTCTGTCTTTGTACTTTATCTGCCCGTGTGTTGCCGACCTGGCTTGCCCGACCTTGAGAGCTATCCCTCTCCATTGAGAGATTAGTCTCCAGACCTGTTTGCGACGCCAACCTTCCAGGTGTCACTAGCCACAGGGCCTTCCTACTATTCAGCCTGGGGCTCCACCCCTTTGGAAGTCTCAGGCTGCTGGAAGGTCTTCATACTTCCCAGAGGGAGGTATTCCTCATACTGCCAAGGGCCGCCTGCTCCTCGGGTGGTCCTACTCAAAGTCATTACTGTTGCACCAAGCACTCACACTATATAGGTGTCCAGAGGTTAGTCATATCTGTATTCTTGGTGATTCTGCAGATCACCAATAATCAGATTCTCTCTGTGTGCTGACACCGATCGTTACACCTCCATAATTAAAACTCACGTATTGTATTTGCCCATTTGTCCCGGTTATTACACCATTTAAATTATGTCCCTATCACAATGTATGGCGACAATATTTTATTTGGAAATAAAGGTGCATTTTTTCTGTTTTGCATCCATCCCTATTTACAAGCTTATAATTAAAAAAAATAGAAATATGCCATCTTTGAATTGATATTTAAAAAGTTTAGACCCTTAGGTAAATATTGTTTTGGTTTTTTTTATTGTAATTTTTTTTGGGGGTTTTTTTTTGTTAAACATTTTATTTGGGTATTTTTGGGAGGGTGGGATGTAAATAGTAATTTTTTTAGGTAAATATGTGTTGATTTTTATTTATTTTTTTTGCGTTTAGATGTAGTTTTACTTTTTGGCCACAAGATGGCAGCCATGAGTTTGTTTACATGACGTCACTCTAAGCGTAACATGTACGCTTAGAGGGACGCAAGTACAGAAAAAGCGAGGCTTCCGAGAGAAGCCATTGCTTTTTCTGCAGGGGAGAGGAATCAATCATCGGGCACCATGGCCCGATTGATTGATTCCTGGGCTAACGATCAGCGGACCGGGAGCACGCGTGCGCAATCGGCTGCGGGAGCAGCTACGTCTAGGAGGCTTAAATGGTTAACTAAGCAACTGTTTTTGTGTTTTTTTTCAAATTTTTTTTTTTTAACCATAGAATATGGGTATCGTGAGGTCATTTTTTTTTTCCTTTTACTAAATGAAAGTCAGTGTCCCAAAACTGTGTATTGTGTTTATGTAAGTCGTATATAGTACTGAGTATAGTCTACCGTATCTCTATAGTATAGATCAGAAGGTTAAATGTTATGCACACATAGAAAATCAGGAAGGGGTGAGTACTTGTTCATGCCAGAGCATATTGGTATTGGATAGCATAGTAAAGGCTGAGGTCTTGGATTTTTATTTACATCCTGTGCCTAACTTCCTAACTTTCTTGCCAAGCAGGAATCTGATAAAATCAATCCACTGGGGATACCGAAAGCAATAAATAAAATTAGTTATTGTACAGTGAAAAACATGTTTTGAATACAGGTAGTCCCTGGTTAATGACGAAAATAGAAACTATAGGATTGTTCTTAAGTTGAATTTGTATGTAAGTTGGAATACTGTGCCATTTATTCACTGTCAAAAAAGTCCCAAGCTCTGATTCTTCTTCTCCTCCAATGTGGAATAGACATCCTTGCGACAGGTGTGCCATTTGTATCAGCGGGTTGCTTGTAAGTTGGGACATATGTAACCCAGGGCTTACCTGTATTGTCTATCATTTCTGGTCCCTCACAAAACCAAGATTCATATTAAAGTCATAGTGGTCCTAGGAATGCTTAAAGCATACCATTGGGCTAACTAAAAAAACAAGAGTTACACTCATACTGCCAAAGTATAGCTACTTGGCACGTTGTCTGTGTAAAGAATCTTCTCCAGTATCAGTCGGGATCTGCTGCATAGTTGTGCATCTTTGCACAAGATGGTAGAACCTTTCTCTATGTGAAATAGAGAAATGCTGAGGCCTTTCTGGGCAAGGAGGCAGAGCTATGCACCAGAACCCGGCTAATACCAGCTACAGAAATACAGGAAACATGCACTGGGAGCCATAACTTAGCAGTATGAGCATAGCTGTTTTTTAGTTGTACCAGAAGTGTGCTTTAAAAAATAAATTATGAGATCATGAATTGTATGTGTAGTACGGATAAGTAATAGAACATTAGTACCAAATCAAAGAGTCTCATATTTTTATTTTGAGTTACTGTATATATCTCTCTTTTTTAATAAAATTGCATCCTTCTGTCACAGTTGCAGTTTTAATAGCACACCCTGGCCCATATGCAATTAACTTTTTCTCCTGCGTTTTCTCCTAGATGATATTTTTAAACTTATCAATTTAATTTGCATATATTCAGCAGTGTTGCTCTGGGAGACATCTCAAGCTCACTCCAACCTAAATTATCGCAAATTCTTTCTGTTTTAGGAAAGCAAACTTTTGTTTTTCTTAACATCTTAGTAAGGGGGCTTTTAGGACCATTGTAGTCCCTTACACACTCCAATGAGTTCTGGGTCACCATGAGCTTGCTGGTTAGTCTGTAAACTTATCAATAAAATGCATTTTAAAAAGGCTCAGAGACAAAGAAAGTACAGCTCTGATACTTACCCAGAGCTTCCTCCCGCCCCATAAACACATTTAAATCCCACGCTGTCCTCCCGCGGTCTGCCGTTCAGCCGCAGTGAGCTCCGTTACCAGGCTCGGTCGATGCCAGTCAAGGTCTACCTTCCACACATGCGCAGTAGACTCGGACTGACATCACTGAGCCTGGTAACGGAGCTCACTGCGGCTGAAAGGCAGACCGCAGGAGGACGGCGTGGGACTTAGACCTGTTTATTGGGCGGGAGGAAGCCCCGGGTAAGTATCAGAGTTGCACTTTTTTTTCGTCTCTTTAACCACTTAAGGACCAGGGGATTTTGATATAATCTGTACTGCGTGGGTCCAGCACACAGCACAGATCAGGATTGTGGCCGGGCGATCAGATTTCCCCTCTTTTTTTCCCACTAGGGGGATGTCCTGCTGGGGGGGTCTGATCTCTGCCGGCTATTTTTGCCTTGCGGGGGCGCTTCTCAAAGCCCCTCTCCGTAGCGATATTTGGCCTCCCTGTCCTTCTCTCCCTCCCCTCCTTCCCCTGGACGGTGCAGGACGGAGATCCGGCCTGCGCCGCCTCCAATAGGCTTCAGCCTATCAGACTGCGGCGATCCCCGGCCAATCAGAGGCCGGGGATCGCAGATCTCCTTTACAGCGCTGCTGCGCAGCAGCACCGTATGATGTAAACAGCGGGGATTTCTTCCTCGTGTGTTTACATTTAGCCTGCGAGCCGCGATCGGTGGCTCGCAGGCTGTTCACAGAGACACCCTCCGTGAACTGACATGGAAAGGTTCCATGTAAAACCACTAACGACCTGCCGACGCCTATCGCATTAGGCGGTTGTTAAGTGGTTAAGCCATCAGAATGCAAGAAAAAGCTCAAAATAATTTTGATAGTACTTTTTCATTTACCATTTTGGTACTTTTTTAGTTGAAAAGTGCTGGAAAGTTATTTTGATTTGAAGATGAAAAATTATCTCCTAAGAGAAAACTCAGGTGAAAAAGTGAATTGCATATGGCCCTCTGTGTTTTAGGCTATAAACCAGAGCAGTCCTAATCACCCTTTGAACTTTTTCTGCAGCAAAACCTTATCTCAAGCTGTCTCTCACTGCTTCTTGGCTTTAAGTGCTTCATAAAACAAGACCATATTCAACCCTGTGGGTCAAAGAGCTCAGAGAAGTTCTTTTACATGGATAACTGAAGTTTTTTTTTTTAACTCTTCTTGTACTGGAAAACAATAGGAGCCTTACAATTCGTTATCTCATAAGTTTATTTTTGCTTCAGGTTTTCTTTAATGGGGACACAGAAAGCTGTAAAAGCCACAGAGGTTCTCTTTACCAAACTAATACAGTATTATTTTCCTGGAGCAATGTACTCTAAGCTATCTGCTGAATGCTGCTGGTACCCTGAGAACCTACAGCATTATACAGCCAAGTAGCATTAGACCCTCAGTGTCACCCAATCCCCTCAGCAGCTGCCTGGTGTGCTGTGACTCCTGTCGGAGTCTCACTCTTCTAAGTCACTTCTTATCCTTAGGCTAATTTTCAAGTCATTTATTCTTCTAAAACTAAGAATCTCTTGTGGTAAGATTCTGATTTATGAATTTCAAATATGCAAATGTAATATAAAAGCAGCTTCAGTTTTATATTTCAAGAGCTCGTTTCTAATCTAAGCAGAGCTTCTGCTTTGGAGATTTATAACATTACAAGGCGGCAATAATTCTACACTGTCCACTTTCTGAAACACAGTTAAGAATATGAAAGCAAACTCTCTGACAGACCGTTACAGATGTCTCTTCAGTGCACTAATCTAAGTGTATCCACTCCAACACAGTTTACTATTCATATGTTATGGCTATATCTGCATTAATGGAGAACTCTCCCAAGAACTAGATTAACTCTAAAACGTTTGTATTCTTAAAGGGACCCTGAGCAGACTGCGGGAGTATGCATTTAAGCATACCCACAAATACATGGTAATACCCCCTCACTTACCGGCCGTGATGTAAAGCTTTCTCCGCCCATACCTCCACCCCCCCCGGCGTAAATTACATTGGGGCGGCGACTCTCAGTAAAGTCACGCTGTGACCCCAGAAGCGGGAGTTGGATCATGCATTCCACGCATGCTCCGGCTTCCGACATCCTCCTCTCAGCCCATCTGTGCACGAGCAGCACATCATTGTACTCAGTGCACGAGAGGAGCTTCTGGGGTCACAGCGCCACTTTGCAGAGAGTCGCTGGCCCTAATGTAATTTACACCGGCTGGGCTGGGGGACAGAAAGCTTTACATCACGGCTGGTAAGTGAAGGGTGTATTACCATGTATTTGTGGGTATGCTTAAATGCATACCCACCCTGTTTACTGAGGGTCCCTTAAAGTTGTACTGTATTACATGTTCATAAAAGCTACAAACCAGTGTGAAACGTAATCTAATTGCCAAGTATAGGGGTGGGCAATCTAAATGTTAAAGGACCACTCCAGTGTAAAAAATAAGCAGTTTATCCTCGCATCCCACCTTATATTCATACATTATTGAATAATACCTCATTGACCAGAGGGGGCATGTCTAAGTGGTATCAACATACTATGACAAAAAAAGAATGAATGTCTGACAAAATATATATATAAAAAAAACCTAGGAATTTGACTTAAATACCAAGATTCCCCACCAACAGGTTCAAACTGCATTTAACTTAGCATCTAAACTATCTAAATGAATATCCCACTGGGAACTACTACAGAAAGTCTTCCTGATATGGTACATAACACCTAGGAAGCTGGCCTCCTCCGACTCCACCCAACCCAACTAAATATAGGAATAGATGACATTGACCCAATACATAGACCTATTACCTTTAATGTATTAGCTGCAGCCCGAGCCCTAATAATGCAAAATTGTAAATTAAGCAAAAGCCCAACTATGTCTCAATTAAAATGCTTATATGAACAAAATATATCTATAGAATGAAAAGTCAGATCCCGCTGTCATAGTTCAACCGCCACTTTATATATAATGAAGGAGAAGTATAATGTTATACTCACAAATCTGGGTTACCGTATCAGGCAACCACTTTGAAGGCATGTGGGGAGTATTAGACCTGTCCCCACTCAGGATTAAGAAGTCGCTCTCTGTAGATCAGATAAAAAAGGGAACCAAGTTCCCTCCACCAGGGGTGGACACACTTATTGTACAGTTGTACAAAGGCGCCAAAAACCAGGATTACGACCTGGTAATTCTATTTTTGACAACCCTCCAGGACAGTGACATTGAGATCTGGGCTCCGCCCCCCAGAAACAGGAAACACCCAGCGTGAGCTCTATAAATCTGTTCCCAGGTATCCACACCTCAGTTGTGCACAAGACCTGAACCTAGTCATACTGGATACCCTAATACTTCTTACCCACATCAAAATACATGATGCTTAACGGGTGGGAACTAAGGACTGTCCTGGAGGGTTGTCAAAAATAGAATTACCAGGTCGTAATCCTGGTTTTTTCGTCCAACCCTCCAGGACAGTGACATTGAGATGATAAACAAGGAATCACCCACCTTAGGGCGGGACCACAGCCTGTAGAACTTTCCTCCCGAAGGACTGTTCTCCTGCTGTCATCAGATCTAGACGGTAATGTCTGACGAACGTGTTGACACTCCTCCATGTTGCTGCCCGGCAGATCTCTGATGCCGATGCCCCAGCTCTATAGGCCCAGGAGGTTGCCATAGCTCTAGTAGAGTGTGCTGTGATCTCTTTAGGTGACTCCAACTGCCTCAATTTGTAAGCTTCCTCAATACAAACCTTGAGCCATCTTGCTATCGAAGCTTTGGTCATTTTTTCTCCCACTTTATTTCCAGTGAAATTAACAAATAACCTGTCTGTTTTCCTGAGTTGCTTCACTCTTTTTAAGTATATTAGTAAGCACCTCCTTACATCCAGCTTGTGCCACTGCTTCTCTTTTGGATGAACTGCTTTATTGCAGAAGGTAGGCAATATTATCTCTTGCCCCCTATTAGACACTGATGATACTTTTGGTAAAAAATCAGTTACCGTCTTCAATATCACTCGGTCTTCAAATATAGAACAGAATTGTTCATCACTGCTTAGTGCCTCTAATTCGCTTACTCTTTTTGCAGAGGTAATCGCTACTAAGAATATGGTTTTAATTGTAAGATTCCTTAACGAAATTTCTTCTAGAGGTTCGAATGGCTCTTCCATAAGTACATTGAGAACTAAAGATAGGTCCCACCTAGGACATGATTTCTTAACTATTGGCCTTGATCTTTCTACCGATTTCATAAATCTGATCACCAGGGGATCTAAGGCTAATTTCTTATCAACGAAAACAGAAATTGCTGCTACTTGTACCTTAATTGTACTTAAGGCCAAACCCCTCTCAATTCCATCTTGCAGGAACTCAAGAATTGTCGGTAATTTATTGTCTTTAACTTTATTTCTCTTTTTCCAGCCTAAAAAAGTCTTCCAATACTTAGAATAGATCGATCTGGTTACTTTCTTTCTGCTATTCAGAACCGTCTTGATCACTCTGTCTGACAGGCCCTTGGACTTCAGAACATCCCTTTCAGAAACCACGTTTTTAGATGCAGATTTGGAACATGTACCCATCTGTGTTCCTCTTGATCTAAAAGTAATTCCTCCTGAGGGAGGAGTAAAGGATCTTTTTTCAGCATTTTTAGTAACAACGGGTACCATGATCGTTTTGGCCAATCTGGTGCTATTAATATCAGAGTCATTCTGGACAGTTTCAACTTCTGTAATACAAGAGGAATCAAGGGGATTGGTGGAAAGGCATACGCTTTGCTGAAGATCCAATCTTGGGCCAACGCATCTATTGCACATGCTCCCTTCGGATCTAGAGAGAAAAACCTTCTGCACTGAGAGTTCGTCTGATTGGCAAAAAGGTCTATTTCGGGCCACCCCCATCTGGCCGTTATCATTCTTCTGAAGTTGGATGACTCTCCCCTTACTGGGTCTGTCCATGACCCTTGCAGGTATAGTCCGTCCACATGGGCTCCCCAACCCATCAAACTTGCGTCTGTTATAATCTTTGTTGGAGGAGACCGCCATAGTCTTCCTAACTGAAGATTTTTTATATCCATCCACCAAGGCAGTGATTCCTTTACCCAGGTTGGTATTGATAACACGCTTTCTAAATCGCCCTGATTTCTGTTCCAGTTTTCCAGTAGCCAGTTCTGGAGAACTCTTACGTGAGCCATTGCCCAATCTACTGCTGGTGCTGTTGAGGTTAGAAGACCCACTATACTCATGCACTGCCGTACTGAGATGGTGTCTGCCTCTAGAAGGCTGACTATTGTCGACTGCACTTTTGTCACCTTGTCCTCTGGCAAGAACAGTCTTTGAAGGGGTGAATTTATTATGAACCCCAAAAATTTGATCACCTGGGATGGATCCAGATGTGACTTTTGGTAATTTACTAACCAACCCAGGGTTTCTAACTGACCTAACACCCTCTTCAGATCTCTTTGAAGCAGTACCGCATTGTCTGCTAGAACTAATAGGTCGTCCAGATAAGGGATTATTATAATGTTCTGGAGATGAAGATTTCCTACCACCTCTGCCATTACTTTCGTAAACACTCTTGGTGCTGAAGATATTCCGAAAGGAAGGCACGAGAATTGATAATGCAGCACTCCACCGTCTCCTTGTACACTGAATCTTAGGTACTTTTGAGACTCCCTTCTGATTGGGATGTGCCAATAAGAGTCTGTCAGATCTATGTTCACCATAAACACGTCTGCATTCAGTAAGTTCCTCATCGTATACACAGTTTCCATTCTGAACTTTTCGTATACAATAAAGGGGTTTAGTGGTTTTAAGTTCAGAATCATTCTGAATTTTCCGGTTGGCTTTTTGATCAGAAAAATTCGAGAATAGAACCCTCGGTTTCTTTCCTGAGGTGGTACCTCTTTTATGACATTTCTGTCCATCATGTCTCTTAGTAATTCCTGTAATGCCATCCTGGCTTCTCTGTCTTTCGGCATTAAAGTCTTTACAAATCTCACCGGGGGCTTTTTTATGAATCTTATCTTGTACCCGTCTTTTATTAGGTCTAAAATGAATTGATTCGAGGTTATCTTTCTCCACTCTGGATAAAAGCGAGATAACCTGCCCCCTACTTTCAGCCTGGCGTCACTGGTGCTTGCTTTGGGGCTCTGCTGGCTTATGCAGCGAAGTCCTCCTAGGCCCTTCCTTATTAATTGGCCAAGTCCTTTTTTGGACCCCTTTATCTCTCGCCTGGTTATTGCGGCGAAAAAAGGGCCTATTCGGCTTGAATTTCTTTTTCTTCGGAAATGATAATTTCCTGCTTGCCGTCTTCTCCAAGACTTCTTGGAGCTGAGGGCCAAATAACAGATCCCCCGTAAAGGGTAGATTACATGCCTTAGACTTGGACGATTGGCTACCGTCCCATGTCTTGAGCCACAGATTTCTGCGGGCATTATTAACTAGTGCTGTTGTCTTTGCTGTAACTCTTAGTGACTCTGTTGAAGCATCAGTAACATAATTATTAGATTTCTTAACAACACTCAGAGCTTCTAAAATGTCCTTTTTAGGAGCATCAGTTTTAACTAATTCTTCCACCCTCTCTATCCATAATAAAGTGGTCCTAGAGACACAGGTGGTGGCTGCAGCAGGCTTAAAGTTAGTTACTGCTGCTGTATAAGCTTTTTTAAGTGACAAATCAATTTTCTTGTCTGCTGGGTCTTTAAGGAAACCCAAATCCTCAAAAGCAAGTTCATTCTCCCTATTCATTAGACTGAACGCTGCGTCTAACTTGGGACAACCTTCCCATAGTTTTGCATCTTCTTCTGAAAAGGGGAATCGCTTTCTAAACCCTCTGGAAATAAAAAGTTTTTTCTCTGGGTATTTCCATTGCGTATTAATTAGGTTTTTTGTTGAGGGATGTACAGGAAAATTTAAATGTGGTGTGGGATCCATACCAGAATATAATTTATCATGTATGGACACAGGAGCGGGAGTGGTCTGATTAATATTCAAGGTAGTGTGAATAGCCCGCACTAATTCATCAGTCTCTTCCACCGGAAATCTGAATCTTGAAAACATAAGTTTCTCATCCGTATCACTTTGATCTGACATATCATCCTGTGATAAATCCCTGTTAACCTGTCCTCCAGGAAGAACATCCTGTATTTCCTCTTCTTCTTCTTCATCTGAAGAAATTAAACGTCTTGTAGTTTTTACAAGAGCTTTTCTTGGCTTAGGATTCTCCTTGGGAATAACTGCCACAGGAGGTACCACAGGAGCTGACCCTGTAGGCAGATTTTCCCTGAATGCTCTAAATGTTTCTACCATTTCATGCCTCATGGTAGTCATAAACTCTTTGCAGGAGGCAGTATTCTCTTCATTAATTAACTTTGTAATACATCCTTGGCAAGATGCTTTTGTCCAGCTAGTTGGCAAAACAACCTTACAGACAAGGCAACTCCTGGACCTGTTAGAGCTATCGGATAAGTCCGAAGTCTCCTGAAAAATATATGAAGAGAATAATACCATGAGATTAATTACTATAATTCATTAAAGCCTGTAATTAATCACATAAATCCTCTCCTGAACACATGTGATGTTTATTCATATATACTCTGTGTATATAGTGAGCTGTTTACCAAAAAAATGAATATCATTATCTGTAAAATAAGCTTAAGTACAGCAATCAGACAGATAATTTAGGATGCATATCAATTCAAGTGTAGCTCATCTAGACAGAATGTAGATGCATACAGCTGCTAAAATGTATTGCAGGAGAGAGAGAGGGAAATTTTTTTTTTTTTTTTTTTTTTTTTTAAACTTAATATATTTGGTGATACTGCACCAATAAATCCCTCCTGCAAACTTAGAAGGAAAACATCCAACATTATATGCAGCTGACCCAGTAACCAGCTCACTCCCCACATTGAATGCACCATGTAGTTAACATTCATTCAGGTAGCTATGCAACAATTACTTATGCAAAACACATTGAGCTGCACAAAAACCAATCAGTCACATGTGAACAAATGCTTTTCTGAACTATCAGGACTTTTACAATACTTAAACTGGTAACAAACATCTTGCTCCATTTAAGTAATCAAATCACCAAGTAGTCTAACATGCTTTTTCTGATCTATTAATTAAACTTAAGATCAGTGCAGTTATCCATGTTTAACTGGTTTTAAACAACAATGTGCCACCACAAAAAGACAGCTTCAGCAAATATCCTTGATCTAGCCACTGTCATTCATATGCTGACTAAATACATCTGAGCAGCATAATCAAACCTCAGACCAGTGCGGCGACCAGTCAGACCGTGATCAAACGCGGCTCCCCACAAGATCTCCGCCGGCTTACCTGATCCTGAAGTTTTCGTGCGTCCATCCTCGGCAATGGCCAAACGCTAAGTGCCACAAGGAACGCACACAACGCTGTTTTGCAGCCGCGCAAAATGCGGAAGTGAAGTCACTCGTCGGCGGAAGTACCGCTAGACTGGGGGCAAAGCCATCCTTCCTCCGTGCAGAGCCGATATTCCCCCACCGCTGCGTCCAGGACCTCCGTCAGGGCTGCTCCGCGTTGTCCTCCCTCTAGCACGCACAGCCGCTCAGGTGGCTGCTAGAGGGGAAAAACCTGTTTAAGCAGGTAAGGAGCTTTCTGCTGCAACAAAATTCCAACCCTCCAGGGTAGTGAAGCAGGCTCCCTCAGGGAACTATTACCAGCCTCAGCACTCCCAGGCTGCTGACCAGCTAGCTCCCTTTACAGAGCTCATGTTCCCAGGGAAGGAAACACACAACTGAGGTGTGGATACCTGGGAACAGATTTATAGAGCTCACGCTGGGTGTTTCCTGTTTCTGGGGGGCGGAGCCCAGATCTCAATGTCACTGTCCTGGAGGGTTGGACGAAAAAGTATACTTTTGACGCCTCTGTACAACTGTACAAATAAATAGTTAGGGGTAAACATTGCTGTACAACTTATTGGCCTGTATTATTGACTGTCATAATGCTATTGCCGTAACTGTTAGAAGAAATCTTCAATAAAAAAAAGAGTAAAGTATTAAAACAAAAAGTAAGAAGTTTAAATCTGACAGAACCGACCGGTTTTGGACTGGTCCATCTACTCGTGGGGGATTCTCAGGGTTTTCTTTGTATTCAAATGGCATTTGCTAACGACAGTTGCCAAGTTTAAATGACAACATAGTGTACAAGTGAATGGGGAGGCTGGCTGGTATCTTACTATTTTGGCAGTTAAACGGTCGTTGAGGAAATGCTGTTGAAAATAAAGAAAAACCTGAGAATCCCCCATGCAGAGATGGACTACTCCAAAAAACTAGTCCAAAAAAAAAGGAGTGCTCCTTTAAAGCCACAATTTAGGAATGGTTTTCATAATTTAGTGGATCATTTTAAGTAATCATCCACAAAAATTAGAAAAAGGAAAATCCCGCCTGCAGCATTTCGTGTCCCTAAAGTTCTGCAGTTGCCTGAGTTTGTCCCCTTCCAGTTTAGTCACATGGGTATGCAGGGGAGAGTAGTTGCTCTGTCAATTGAAGACACACCTCTCTGTTGACATATAGCCTATCAGGAAGCAAGACTACAGGATGACTGGAAGCAGGAGGTTTTATCAGGATCTATAAATTGGTGCAGTGGGTATTTCTCTTTTTTTTATTTTGCAACAGCAGAAGTTTGTTTCAAATTAATTTGAAGTACTGCTCTATCAAAGGCCTGTAAAAGAAAAAAAAAAACCTAAAACAAAACGAGAGGGAAAAATAAAAAAGTGCCTGAAGTTTAGCCCTAACATTAGTGTATGCTTAAAATGACAATGCTGATTATATGTTAAGCAGGAATAAACAGGCCGTCCCCTACTTACAGATTCCGTTCCGGTACATTGTAAGTTGAATTTGCTTGTAAGTTGAGTCCTGTGTTAAACATTGATACATTATTTAGCTCTGGATTGGGACATACAGTATGGTTTTTGGTTGTTTTCAGTGTGCTATTAAAGTGTTTTAAACTACTTTTAACAGTTTATACGATAACATTCAACAAAACGATGTAATAAAGCAGTATGAACTGCATATTTTGTAGATTAAGACAATATTTTTTGTATGTATGAAACATTGTAACTCAAGTCATTTGTAAATAGGGGACTGTCTGTACTTTGAAGCTGGTCTACAATATTTTTTTTTTTAACCAATTCTCTTCCACTCACCATATACATCATTACAGAGTGCCCCCGTCCCCACACAATACCCCCATTATACTCATATGGGCCCCCCACATTTCTAACCATAATATCACACTGGGGCTTCTGGAACAGCCTCAATCATCTTTAGGAAGAGAACAAAAAGACCTCCAACAAAAAAAGTTGCCCAATAATGATACAATCTTGGTTGTACAATCTTCCTAAATCTATGTACTGGAAGGGTAAACTAAGTGAATATAC
Source organism: Hyperolius riggenbachi (assembly GCF_040937935.1). Taxonomy (NCBI): domain Eukaryota; kingdom Metazoa; phylum Chordata; class Amphibia; order Anura; family Hyperoliidae; genus Hyperolius; species Hyperolius riggenbachi. The sequence goes on along the minus strand of NC_090651.1, from coordinate 114,115,840 downwards.
TCTGAATGATAGGTCATCCCTCATCCTATATAATAAAACCCGTGTCCCTGCATCCTCACCTGACAGTTTGCTGTCTGTAAACCTCACTGCATTGTGGGAAATAACAGCTTTTTCCAACTGCCAGGCAAGCAACATTTACCTGTGTGCATAGACTTCGGACAGTGGTGGGAGACAGGCGAGCATTGCAGGGGGGAGGGGGAAGGGGGGTAGCAGCCGTTGCCTAGCGCCCATTTTTCCATTTTTAATGGGCAGGCCTTTTTACTAGTATTTGCAATGATCTGCTCTGCTGTCTGCAAAGGCAGACAGCTTTTTGACCATTTTTTAGGTCTGAGTGCCGCAGGTCCCTGGAAAAGAGACCTATCTTCACTCTGCAAGTTTCAGAGTTGCTGTTCTGCAACTTGCATTGTGGGAAATAGCTGTAAACAGCTATTTCCCACAATGCAACAAGGTTCACAGACAGGAAACTGCCAGGAGTACCACAGTCCTCAGAGTTTCTTGTGGGAGGGGTTTCACCACAATATCAGCCATACAGCGCCCCCTGATGGTCTGTTTGTGAAAAGGAATAGATTTCTTATGTAAAAGGGGGTATCAGCTACTGATTGGGATAAAGTTAAATTCTTGGTCGGAGTTTCTCTTTAAAGGAAACTTGAACCAAGTAAAATTAATTAACCACTTTACCCCCGCCCGTACGGATTTCTCCATCCCTTTTTCCATCCTTTAACCCCCAGGGACGGAGAAATCCGTACTTTCCGCGCTCCCGCCGCTGCCCGCGCTCCCGCTCGTAAACACGCCGCCCGCCGCTAGTAAACACGCCGCCGCCCGCTCGCCCAGAGATCAACGAACGGGAAAATCCATTCCCGTTCGTTGATCTAAGCCCCGCAATGATCCGCTGCCGCTCGGCTGAGCAGCGCGATCATTGTGAGAAATAAACTCCCAGCCTCTTTCTACTACCTGCAAGCGTCCGGAAGGTCGCATGAAACGAAAAGTTACTGTTGCCATCTTGTGGCCAAATAGTAAAACTACACCCTAAGCATTTTTTACACACAAATAAACTAGTTTTACACAAAAAATTAACTCCTTACTTCCCACACTCCCCCAATTTTTTTTTTTGTAATTAAAAAAAAAATAATAATTTACAATTTAAAAAAAATACATAAATAGTTACCTTAGGGACTGAACTTTTTAAATATTTATGTCAAGAGGGTATAACACTGTTACTTTATAAACTATGGGCTTGTAATTAGGGATGGACGCAAAACTGAAAAAAATGCACCTTTATTTCCAATTAAAATATTGGCGGCAAACATTGTGATAGGGACATAATTTAAACGGTTTTATAACCGGGACAAATAGGCAAGTACATTTAATGGGTTTTAATTACAGTAGCATGCATTATTTAAAAACTATAAAGGCCGAAAACTGAAAAATTATTTTTTTCCCACATTTTTTCCTATTTTCCCATTAAAACACATTTAGAATAAAATTACTCTTGGCATAATGTCCCACCTAAAAAAAGCCTAATTGGTGGCGAAAAAAACAAGATATAGTTCATTTCATTGCGATAAGTAATGATAAAATTATAGACGAATGAATGGAAGGAGCGCTGAAAGGTGAAAATTGCTCAGGTGGTCAAGGGCTAAAACCCCTCAGTTGGGAAGTGGTTAAAATTAACACATGTACCTGCAAATATATATTACATACTTACCACCGCCATTAGTTCCTCTCAGAAGCTCACCATTTTCTTCTAACAACGATTTCTTTCAGCTCTGACAAGATTTTGTCAGAACTGAAATATATCAGTTGCTGTCAATTATATATCAGTTGCTGTCAGTTATAACAAAAGTACAACTGATGTGCAAGGTAATGTCCATGTTTCCATGTGGTTCACATGGGCAATATTACAGTTCAACCATCTGCTGACCTTGAAGCTGTTATGGGGTCATCACCATTTCTAAAATGGAGGACAGAGAAGTCCATTGATCAGAGTGGACAAACAGCACATGGGAGAGGTGAAAGAAATATTACCTATGTCAGCTAATAGTTTTAACCGAAAGGCAGTAGGGAGCGTATAGAAATCGGGATCAGCTGGTAAACGGTCATCTGACAAGGCACATTAAAAAGATACTTGAGACCAAGTAATCATAAGTGATCTGGAGCTCGTAGACAAATACACAAGCTCTGCCACTACGGCTATACACAGAAATGAGAAAATATGCTTTATACATATGGGCCTCCAGATAACTGGTCCCTCCACTGCCCAAAATGATTAATTTACAACAATCTCTTTCACTGCTGAGATGTAATGCATATGTGTTCTGCTATCATATTGTTATAATTAAGCTTATAAAAACATATTATTCTTGTTTAATTCAGGGATGTGGAGTCGGTCCAAAAATCCACTGACTCCGACTCCTCAGTTTGGGATTCCACCGACTCTGACTCCTCGACTCCGACTCCTCTAATTTGCATATTACAATTTTGTTGATTAAAAGTATGTAACATGAAATTCGTCTCTTAACTGCCAACGCTTAGGAATTTTACAAGACAACTGAAGTGAGAAGGATATGTAGACTACTATATTTATTCCCTTTAGACTAAAACTAGTCCTTGGTAAGAGTACTTGTAAAAGGTACAAACCGGAACAAAGAACATCTATCAGGCCCTAGGCAATGTAAGTGTGGGTACATGTAAGAATGATGTGCAGGTACTCATCAGGGTAATGAGGAGATTCTTCCTCTATTACACATTCTTCATGCACAATCTGAACAAAGTTTATGGGTGACAGACAACACCTCTCTGTTCAATGTGCACAGCATTCTCAGTGGATTCCCTGCAGCTCTGTGGGGAGTGCATATGTAGAGTATAGTACTACTGTGTAACAAAGTAAACCTGAGAAAGATGAAATTAAAGTTTTATACATACCTGGGGCTTCCTCCAGCCGCCTTCAGGATAATCAGTCCCTCGTTGTCCTCCTCCACCACCTGGATCTTCTGCTATGAGTCCAGGTACTTGAGCCAGTCGGGCGTAGTGCGCATGCACCCACTCCGCCGCCAGGAGCATACTACACCTGTGCAGCACTATTGCGGAGGTGCAGAATGTTCCTGGCTGTGGGAGCGGCATGCGGCCGGACAGCGCTGACTGGCTGAATTACCAGGACTCATAGCAGAAGATCCGGGTGGTGGAGGACAGCGAGGGACTGATTAGCCTGAAGGGGGCTGGAGGAAGCCCCAGGTATGTATAAAACTTTACTATTTATCCGTCTCAGGTACCCTTTAATTTGCAGTCACCAAACCAAATTTTAACAACATATCAAATTATTTGATTTCATCAGCAAAGGGAGTGCATACATTTGCATAAATCAGCATCAGTGCAGAATTATTTCCATCTCATTGACCATCTCTATTAGTGACCCGGCTACACATCAGTCTTTATTCTTACAGCATAGATGTTATTTAGTATATATAAGAGATTCATGTGTACACATCATATATACAGTCACAATCAGATATGTATATCTGACCTTAAAAATACGGGGACTGCTTTATTGAAGAAGCACAAGTAACTCATTTTGATTGGTTTATTTCATTTTTGTGGACTAAGCACAGCTATTACTGTATATATATACTGTATATATACATTATTTTTAATGACTATTATCTGATAAATAGAACATTTTATCATATTTTCTATTTTAATTACAGTTACAAATTCATTAGGAGTCGGAGTCAGGGGCATTTTTTCCCGACTTCGACTCCAGGCACCCAAAATTGCCCGACTCCACGACTCCGACTCCACGACTCCGACTCCACAGCCCTGGTTTAATTTACTGCGTTGGTGAGCTCAAACCGTCGCAATGCAACAGAAAATATTGTTTTCTTGCCAAAAGCTTAATCGAAATCTCTCGCCTCTTCGGAATACCTTTCAAATATAAAACATTGATCGAATTTTGCATAATGACAAACATCTGACACACAAGCCCGACAGCTAATTCAATACATGAGTTTCTGCGATGGTCCAATGCCTGCGCATCACACAACCCTGGTGGCTATCTGTTGCTTTATTACAAAGAGGAGTGCAGATGCTGAGGGCAACCTGGCCATGATCATAAAGCAGATAATACAAGCCATGAATCTAGGTAATGCTCATTGATCTGTGATAGAACAGTCTCATTCTGCCTGGATTTGGGGAAATGTTATGAACAGCGTTGTGAGTAAAAGGTAATTCTCCTTGTGAAGAAGCTCTTCATCAGCCAGTGCTCCAGATGGGATCATTTTTACTCTAAAAAGGAAAAAGGATGATGCCTCGTTATGTGAAGTTTCCTGTGCAAAGTGCCTGGCGTCACGTATCACTGCAGTGTTGGGAAATATGCTTCCTACTATCAGCAGATGTACAATGAATTAGCCTTTACCAGAGTCAGGCTCCAAAGTGAATCTGTCATAGGCTTGGTAAATAACCTTATTCACACACGTTTAGGGCCCTCTTAAGGTGGCCACACACCATACAATAAAATGATCCGATTTTACGGCAATTCGATAAAAACGATCGGATCTCCCGAAAAATCGAAAGCTTTTTTTCCATTCGACTGAAAAATCCGATCGGATTTCCCGTTTTCTTTGATTTTTATCGATCCGGAATGCCAGATATTTTTCTTCAATCTTTCTTATGGTGGCCATACATGGTACAATTTTTTCATACAATCTTACCATTTCTATGTAATAAGGGAACTGTATAAATTATCCTTTCAGTATATTCACTTCATTTACCCTTCTATTACATAGAAATGGTAAGATTGTATGAAAAAATTGTACCATGTATGGCCACCATAAAGATTGTATGGTGTGTGTTAGATTGTGAATTTATTAATATACACACCCTAGCAATTTTCTCAGAGTTTCCAATCATTTTTATCATAATTGGGGAAAAATTGAACTCAGGTGTGTGGTCCATTGGTCATATTTTTGAAATGTTACAATCAGTCAGAAAAATTGATTGCAATTCTTAAATTGAATAGATTTTTTAAAAAAATTGTATGGTGTGTGGCCACCTTAACACTGTGTTGCTATGCGTTGCTATGCATTTTTTTCCTCTATAGCAGTGCATTGTGAAAAAGCTTCAGTTTTTCAGTGTATAGTGTGAAAGAGGCCGTAAGGAAACAAGGACAGTGGACTGCACATCAGTTGTCCTTTCAGTTACAACTGATATAGTGTAAAAGGACCCTAAATATATACTCCAATGAAAACTGAAATGCAAGAATTGGGAGGGTATGCTGTGAGATTATGGAGAACCTATAGGATTTGCATGGTCCACAGAAATCACTACAGCATTGCCTTATTTAAACAGGTATGCACATGTGTGTAGCAGGAGTAAAAAAAAAAAAAAAAATTACTCCTTAACCACTTCTCTACCACAGGGTTTTTCCCCTAAAAACCACAGCAATTTTAACATTTTAGGGAGGCAAGGGTTAATGGGGGTAAAATTTATTTTAAAAAAAACCTAACTGATGCTGATCACTCACTAATAACTCACGAGTGATCTCCGTAACTGTAACAGCATAGTGACTGATTCAGTGTTTACACACATTCTGAATGAATGAGCACTGCCATTGGCTTTGGCAGTGCTCATTCAAACTTGTAAGCACTTTGATTGGCTGACCAGCGGGTGCCGATCGCGACCGCAAATCCGTGTACACGCGACCGCGCATCCGCGTGCACGCGATCGCGCACGCGAACGCTCACATCGGGAAAACAAACAGGAGATGCCTATCTACGCCCCTGTGCCCCAGGTGAATTTTAAAGGGGCGTAGATAAGCGTGGCAAGGGTTGCTAAGTGGTTAATACACATTAGTTGGAGCCTTAAAGAGAATCTGTATTGTTAAAATCGCACAAAAGTAAACATACCAGTGCGTTAGGGGACATCTCCTATTACCCTCTGTCACAATTTCGCCGCTCCCCGCCGCATTAAAAGTGGTTAAAAACTGTTTTAAAAAGTTTGTTTATAAACAAACAAAATGGCCACCAAAACAGGAAGTAGGTTAATGTACAGTATGTCCACACATACAAAATACATCCATACACAAGCAGGCTGTATACACCCTTCCTTTTGAATCTCAAGAGTTCATTTGTGTGTTTCTTTCCCCCTTCTGCTCTCATGCACTGAAGTTTCAGGCTGCTTTTTTCTTTCTGCAAACAGCTTTGCCCTTGTCTGAATTTCCTCAGTATGTGAAAGCCCAGCCAGCTCAGAGGACACTTTATCCAGCTTGTAAAAGATACGAGAGCAGAGAGAAGCTGCTATAATCTAAATATCACACAGGCAGTGTGCAGAGAGGGGCCTGAAAGGGGGAGTTCATAGCAGAACCACAACACTGAAGAACTTGGCAGCCTTCCAGACACTGGTCGACAAGTCTGACAGGGGAAAGATACATTGATTTATTACAGAGACTGTGATAGCAGAAAGTGTTGCAGTAAGCCAGAACACATTAGAATAGCTTTTGGAACTTGTAGGATGATAAAAAACAGGATGCAATTTTTGTTACGGAGTCTCTTTAAGGTGGCCACACACGATACAATAAAATGATCCGATTTTACGGCAATTCGATAAAAACGATCGGATCTCTCGAAAAAAATCGAAAGCTTTTTTTCCATTCGACTGAAAAATCTGATCGGATTTCCTGTTTTCTTCGATTCTTATCGATCCGGAATGCCAGATATTTTTCTTCAATCTTCCTAAAGATTGTATGGTGTGTGTTAGATTGTGAATTTATTAATATACACACCCTAGCAATTTTGTCAGAGTTTCCAATCATTTTTATCATAATTGGGGAAAGATTGAACATAGGTGTGTGGTACATTGGTCATATTTTTGAAATGTTACAATCAGTCAAAAAAATTGATTGCAATTCTTAAATTGAACAGATATTTAAAAAATTGTATGGTGTGTGGCCACCTTTAGAAGTGAGAAATTGACATCAAAAGGATTTATACTTACCTGGGGCTTCCTCCAATCCCCTGCAGTCTGTGCACTCCCTCAGTGTCTGTCCGGTCCGCCGCTGTCAGCTCCAGTAAAGTGCCAGACTGAGCCAGTCAGGTACTACTGCGCATGCATGGCCTTGGTTGCACTCCCGTAGTCAGGAGCACTTTGCACATGCGCTCCTGTAGTTGGGAGCATTCTGAGCCTACGCAACTGCATGCGTGGCCATGGTAGCGCTGGTAGGGTGCGATCTGCACCTGCGTAGTTACTGCACCTATGCTCCTGTGATCAGGAGCATTCTGCGCCTGCGCAACTGCAGAATGCTCTGGACCACAGAAGCGCAACTAAGGTCTCACATGCGCAGTAGTCCCCAGGGGGGGGGGGGGGGGTGATGAGTAATTGAGGGGACAAAACAGTTAAATGTTTGAAATCAGGAGAACTGGTTGTATATAGTTGGTAGGGTTACTGGTTATAAAATCTTGCTGATAAATACGGCTGGCTACAGCTCGTTTGCTGTATAATATGAGCAGGCAGACTGGAATACCCACTAAATAGAACCATAATGGGAGTGGGGTACTAGTCCTCTTAATTAATCTTGATTGATGAATGGATGTCTTCAACCACCCTGGTTTTATGTTATTTGCCATGTGTGATATCTGGCTTTATACTTTGAAGTTATACCTAATGGTCTATGTATGTTATGCTTTATATTTGTGCCAATAAAAAAATAAAATAAAAGTCAAGTGAAAATTTAATTTGTGCAAACTTTAGTAATATGAATAATGAATAATTCAGAATAAGTACTCAGAAAAAAAGACATGATAGTTTCAGTGTAAAACCAACCCTTAGGCAAAATGTTCCGTCTTACCATGAAAGATGATGGTTTTCTGGCCACAGCTTCAGACCAATGAGGTGAGAGCACTAGTGGTTCCGCTAGGTGTGTTTGCATGGATGTATCGGACCTGAGGAGAACAACAACATTTAAATGTAACAGCAGCTAGTAATCGAACCTTTAGATGAGTCTATTTATGTGTTCAAAGCCCAACTATAACTAGCAGCAATCAGGTTGCCAAGGGAGCTGATAGAAATAGTCAACAGTCATAACATATTATTGTTCAATGCAGACTATTTTCCAAGACATTGGTAACATGGTGGCATGCAACCAGCATGAAACTCACAGCAGTACCACATGGTGTATTATTATATGCTAAAAGGTCCTGTACCCAGAACAACTGACATCTGTGCTTTCTAATAACTGGCCTCCAGGATCACAAGTTAAAAAAAAATCATGTATAATAACCAGGGAACAGCAGCTAGCAACAGAGCAACGTCATGCACAGTGAGCAATGTGATTCCTTGTAATGTTAGGGATGGTCAATGAGATGCAAATACAGTAGTTCTGAGCTGATGCAGGATTATTCAAATTCTGTATGCAGATTTCTGCATACCTGCATCATTCAATTGGTCCATTTTGAAGTTTCTTCCTGTTCAGTAAGCCCAAATCTATTCAGTAAGGAGACTTTGCCGTCCTCCTGAGCCACTCTGTTGTCCCGCAGTCTGCTCCAGTGAATCCCCCCGGTTGTGCTCCTCAGCCTATGCACGAGGTCCTGGGTACACGCCTGATTGCTGTGCATGCGTAGTTTGCAAAGACTAACCGCGCAGGCGTAGAACGCGATTGGATGGTGTGGCTGACTTCAGGACAAAAGAGCGGCTCAGGAGGAAGGCGAAGAGGCCCATGGCCTACATCGGGCTGGAGGAAGCCCCAGGTAAGTATAACTGCTTGCCTTTATTTTATCTCAGGTACACTTTAATCTAATAGGCTCATTAGCCCCACCCAGGAAGCAAAATGAAAGTTTCTAGCAGGCGTTTCATTTCACCAGTTAATGAGTGATTTGCAAGCCCCAACTTCTGTCTCCCAAGTAGAAGAGGTCTGTTCGAATATTTGTTTACGGTTTGCTAATGGCTGGCTGTATGGAAACAAAAGTATGTTAAAAAGTGAACTACATTATGTGCATAGTCGCTCACCCACCCCAGGAAGACTTCAAAAGGTAATATAATGGGATTTCATACTCTGTACTAACCATCAATGCTTCTAGTGGCAGGAAAAATGCTAGTCCACGTTGTCAGTGCAGTTGCTTGTATAATAAACACAATAAAAATAAGAGCTGAAAAGTTACAAAGTGCTCCACTGGGAAGACATATAAAAGTAAAGTCTCAGGGCGCTAATTCACAAGTTCTCCTCATCTGATCCAGTTCCCATTTCATTTGCTTTAATAGAAGCCAGCAGAGTCGAGCTGAGATTCTTGTTGGATCACAAACTCTTTTCCTCCCCGGGGCACAATGAAATAATGGGTATCTACACGCTGCCTGCATTACGCTCAGGTAATTGATGTCTTCTTTTATGAGGCGCCTATAGTTAGTACATGATTAAGTTCAAGGCCACAAATTACTCGGTTAAGCAGTTGACAAGGTGATATTTTTACGAGGTGGCACAGCTACTATATCATAGAGGAGATTGTTTTTCACTTAGTTAAATTAATCTATAATGTCACAATTGTCATGTTTTCAGGATATATTTTCTTGGGTGAGAAATTCACAGCTTCCAAACTCCGTCCATGTAAGGATTATTTACGGTGCAGTTGCTGCATCCACTGATCTGAAGTGATTATGTGATGTTAAAATTCATTGGCTGGAAATTGTAATAAAATTAATGTGTGTGACCTTCGCAGCCTCCCCCATTATGGTGACGTCAGAAACGCGGTCTTACGCAATGAGCTTGGAGCGCTAAGGATCATTAACAGAAGCAAGCAAAAAAATGCACAAGTCATTTTGCGGGGAGAACATATGAACTTTGGGGACAGAAAAAGGAACCTGCCTATCCTACATTTCTTTTTAACTATGTTGTTATTATGCAAGGGGATATCACAGTCATTCTAGATTCATGAAAAGAGCAAATAGCCAGAGAAGTACAACATCTAGACTCAGCCATGATTGTTCAACATCAGTCAATATTATATGGCAAAGCCTGGTTCAGGGTGGCAGAGTCATTGGGCCATATGCAATTCACTTTTTCTCCTGAGTTTTCTCCTAGGTCCCTAGGAGATCATTTTTCATCTTCAATTTAACATAACTTTTTATCACTTTGCAATGGAAAAAGTACCTAAAAGTAGGTGAAAAAGTACTGTCAAAATTATTTTTAGGATTTGTTTGCTTGCTGGAGGTTTAAAAGGCATTTTATGTACAAGCTGTGAAAACATCACCTAGGAGAAAAATCAGGTGAAAAAGTGAATTGCACATGGGCCATTGTTTCATTAATTAGTAACCATAACAATATTGCATATTGTATAACTAAAAAAATTTTTTTGCTTGCTGTGATTTACAAGGCCCATCAGATCTTACTAATAGGAGACTTCCAGAAGTCCACACTCTTTATTATCAACACCAAAATCCAAGGCTGTGGAGTCGGTACAAAAATCATCCGACTCATTTTATGAAACCACTGACTGACTCTAGGTACCCAAAATTGCTCAGACTCCTTAGTCTAAGAGTTACCGGGGCTGTGGAGGTGGTACAAAAATCATCAGACTCCTCAAGCTAATGAAACCACTGACTGACTCCAGGCACCCAAAATTGCGACTTCGACTCCACTGCCCTGCCAAAACAATATAGTCTTGCCAGGCTAGTGATGGTCAATAAGATGCTAAAAATAACAAGTTGATGCAAATCTTATGAGAGAATTCCATGCAAATGTATGCAGCTTTGAAATTGACCATTCAAAAGTAGCAGCTTCTGCATAACTGGCAAATTTCAAAGCTGCATACAGTTTTAAGCCTACACAAAAAAACATTCACATATTTTTTTCAATTGATACAGGAATTGTTTGGGAAGTGCTGCTAAGTACTAGTGTATACATTTTAGTAGCAACTTCTTTGTTTACTGTTAGCAGAATACATTCAAAGTTTACTGACGCCAAAACGGAAGGCTGACTGAGCCATGAGGAGAGGGGAAATTCCCCTCACACGTGATCACTTAACTCTATGTGTAGCTCTGTGTGTGACAGAGAGAACAGCTGCAGCTTCTGTGTCCTGTGTTTCTGACTGAAGTGAGCAGAGGAAATGTAACTAATTGTCACAGATTTCATACTGTTTTTGCTTTCCTTTGATATGTTTGATATTTGCTTTCTGTAGTCTGGTATGCAACTCTGGCTGTGCATTGAAGCAGACCCCCCTTCTGCAATTGATTTGTCCCAATATAGCTAAATCCTACCCTCAATAAATTACAGCTTTTGCCCCTGATATTTAACATGAAAAGTAGGAAAATGCTACTTCGACATTATTTGTACATTGTCATTTTATATTTCAAAATTTTATTGAAGTTTTAAAGTTTTAAACATTTTAAACAGTGCATGACATGACAGTACAGAGGGAACGAAAGGGATATCTTGAGCAGGTATGCTCATCATATAAACATCACATAGCAGGGGGGAAGAGGGTAACAATCAGTAGTACAGCTAGATAGTCATTTGTATCATTAATATTTAAACACTACCATCAGGAAGCTTCAAATAGCCCTCAGAGGACGTTGTCCAGCTATCTGGGGCTTGCTAAAGGGGGATCGAGGGGATGGGAGAAGGCCCATTTAAGTAGCGGGCCATTCTATTACAATCCTGGGTGCCCGTCGTCCAGTGATCGACAAGCAGACCAGGAAAGGTTATATCAATTAGCTGCATTTGGGGGTCATCTGGGTAGGAAGGGGGAAAGAGAAAAAGAAGAAGAGGAAAGAGGAAGAGAGAAGTAAGAGAAGACAAGGGGAAAGGTCCACCTCACAGCCTTGCGATGAGAGAAGATTCCAGACTTGGATGTTCTAGACGGATCCAGGGATCCCAAGTTCTCTCGAACTTCATGTGGGTGTCTCTAAGGATACTGGTTAGCTTCTCGCTGACCATGATTGAGTTAATTCTAGATTTTACTTCGGTAATGGAGACCGAGGGCTTTTTCCAATTTCGTGCAATTGTCATGGTAGCTGCAGAAAGTACTACTGAGGCTAATTTATTTTGTGTTGAGGTAAGGGATCCTATTTTCACGTGTAATAAAGCTTGCCAGGGGTCTCTAGCTATAGGCTGACGAAAGAGGGAGGAAAGTAACTTATATACTTGGCACCAGAAGCGCGTGAGTCGTGGGCAGGTCCACCAAGTGTGTAACATGTCCCCAGGTACTCTACAGCCTCGGAAGCAATATGGGTTTGCGGATGGGAATACTTTGGCTATGCGTGCAGGGACTGTACATTGTCATTTTAGAACACTTGGGCATTGATAGTATTCCTTTAAGTCAACTGCCCAGAGATATGCACTCTAACACTATGGTAAGGCAGATGGACAGAAGACATTTGATGTAACAATAGCAAATATGGTATATTACCACTAAGCAGCACGGTAGCGTAGTGGTTAGCGCTCTCGCCCTGCAGCGATGGGTCCCCGGTTCATACCCCAGCCAGGTCAACATCTGCAAGGAGTTTGTATGTTCTCATGTGTCTACATGGGTTTCCTCCCACATCCCAAAAACATACGGATAGGTTAATTGGCTCCCCCCTAAATTGGCCCTAGACTATGATACATGCTAAACACACAGACATATGACTATGGTAGGAATTAGGTTGTGAGCCCCTCTGAGGGACAGTTAGTGGCAAGACTATATATACTCCGTACAGCGTTGCGTAATATGTCGGCGCTATATAAATACTTAAATAAATGAATAAAAATGATAAGGCAAGAAAGAAAATGAACACCATCATGAGGTTGAGGTTGAGGTTGAGGTTGAGGTTGAGGTTGAGGTTGAGGATCCCCCCCCCCCCCCCCCCCCCACCAATATGGAATACATTTAAGAATGCATATCAAGGTGAGGAAAAAAAACACTGCCCATATCTTATGTAAATAAATATTGTAAAAAGTAAGCTATTTTATTAGGTTACATTCAGTAAAGTTCCTCTTTAACAGATCACAGTGAAAGAGCAAAGACCTACACCGCCAGTATGTTTACTATAAAGTGAATCACCATCATTGCTGAAATACAAGTAACTCCTTTCTGTTAGCTCCGTACATTGCAGGGAATAGAGGACACCTAAAGTGAGAGGGATATGGAGGCTGACATATTTATTTCCTTATAAAACAATATGGTTTTCCTGGCATCCTGCTGATCTTTTATGCATCCAGAAAATCCAGTCAGACTTCAGTCAGGGCACCTAATCTGCATGCTTGTTCAGGGCCTATGGCTAAAAGTATTAGAGGCAGAGGATCAGCAGAACAGCCAAGCAATGTGCATTGTTTAAAAAATAAATAAATATGACAGCTGCTATATTTCTCTCACTTCAGGTGTCCTTTTTTGACAAAACATTTCTTCTTAACTTCAACGACTACTCAACGCCAATTGGCGTGAAGTGCTAGGGGCGGGAATTGCAGGAGATCGCGCACGCAGTATCTCCACATGAATGACGGAGCTCCGCCATCTGTCTACCAGCGGCGAGGAGACTGATAGACAGCGAAACCCCCGCCTATTTACTATGTACAGCGCTGCGATCTACGGCAGCGCTGTACGGGGCAGGCACTACAGCGATCCGCTGTCATAGGCTGAAGCCTATAACAACCGATCGCGCTGATTGGCTGGAAGGGGGAGGGAGGGGGATTACAAAAATAAAAAAAATAACAAAAAAAAAACTCCTGGGAGAGCTCATTGTCCACCAACAGAAAGCTCTGTTGGTGGGCAGAAAAGGGGGGGGGGGAATCACTTGTGTGCTGAGCTGTATGGCCCTGCAGCGAGGCCTTAAAGCTGCAGTGGCCCATTCTGTAAACAATGGCCTGGTCACTAGGCGGGTTTAACACTGCGGTCCTTAAGAGGATAACTACATGTACACAACTAGTGCATGTGGAAACAAAGCATATATAGTTCCACACAGACTGTGATGTGGGAGTGTTCAATAGTGCTCCAAGTCAATGGATTAACACAGGTGTGGAAAATGATTAACAAGCTCCACCCCCTATGCAACAAGATGTGAAGTTTCTAGGCAGTTCGTACGCCAAACACAAGCAACACATTCCAGACCTGTAAATCAGTGCAATTTTAGCTTCAGCCAGTTTTATTAATTCCTAGCTGCCTACAAACTGGAAAAAGAACATTTAGTATCATTAGAGCCTTGTGGAGCATAGATATATGTCTGTAGCAATTTTTAATTAAAGTGAGATTCCACTTTAATGGGATCTGCCTGGATATCAAGCTTGATTTAAAGGCCTATTAACACAGAGAAAATGGAGGACTTTAGTCTATCAAGCGATGCTACAACGTGTGTTTATGCATGGCAATAACAATCCATTATAATATTGCCTTATTGATTGTGCATAACACAAATCCTGTCAGCTTATTTTCATTACTTTGGCAGCTGTCAGAAAATGCATCTTCAATACCTGGATTGAGGATTGTTCACCAGTCAATATGTTATTTATTTCTTTATTTTTAAACCCCTGAAAGCTAAAACAATATCCATGATAAAACAGATGGTTTAAACAAAATACACAAGGTGGCCTTAGATATGGAGGTCAATGTGTAAAGCCCAGCTAATCCTAGCAAAATCACAGGCCAGATGTATAGGGGGTGTGTATCAGTCACAGCTAAAACCTGACTGACTGTACCAGATGTGTACTGAGAGGGGTCAAGGGACTTTATTCATGTGAGGTCAGGGTCATTGGAACCATTTAGCAACCAGAGCATTTTTGGCATTTTAACAGTGACAACACTGCATCACAATAGTGCATCACAACACTGCATCACAATAATGTTACAACCAGGATTTAAGGATATTATGTCCGAAGTGAATCAGTTCTCCAATGCCAGTGTCACACAATGAAAGGAGGAAAGGCAGCACCCAGTGCAGCTCTCTCAGCTGTGGGATTTGACAAGTGTCTACATCAGAAAAAGGAGAGAGAAAGAGCGCCTCTATAGTGCAAAAGTCAGGATCTGACTCGACAAAGACACACTGGCGTGTCGAAACGCGTTGTTATAACCCAGCACACGGAGCTTGCCTGGACTCCAGGCCTACCACGGATCCAGGTTGATGACCCCCGCTGGCTACGGTCGACGTCCGAAGAGTGGAACATTGGGCATGTGAGATATACTTGCAAATTTATTTAATCTTATACAGTATGTGCATTTCTTTTGCAATTTGCAAACTGAATGAAAGGTATTGCACCATAGAGGCGCTCTCTTCTCTCTCCTGTTTCTGATACAACACTGCATCAGTTGGCAATAAAGAATAAGAAAGTTATTCAAAGTACACAGTTCAAGAATTTTTTTTCTTACAATTTTTCTTTTCTACACTATCATTATGTGTGTAAGATATGGCTAGAGCCTTTTCAATATTCAAATATTTTATATTGTTTGATTTTAACAATGTTTAATTGTAACAGTAACTCCAGGTTGAATTATAGGGTATTGTGCTATATATACACAGTATATTCCACTAGTAAGAGGGAATACGGTTTTTAGCCACTAGATAAGGCTAATATACCTAGGTGCTTATTACAGCATTGAATATTTTTTAGCCACAAGATGGCAGTAAGTAGAACCTGGCTTTATAAATCATTAGCAGGGTCACGTGGTCACCTGATGAAGGGGGAGGGACCCAGAAGCGCATTGTGACGTCACCCCATTCATTATGGTGGACATAGTGTCCTGCTAAGGAAAGCCCATAGTTTGCCCGCAGTTCCAACTGAGGAGAGCCGCTGGCCACAGCTAGTGATCCGGACGGCTCTGACCTTGGCTCACTCTACACTAGACCTTCCACTGGGTGTCAAGAAGATTTGTATTGTGTGTGGAGATTTTTAAATAAACTTAATACGCTATATAGGCACATTTTTTATCTGTCTCGCTGGTACCTTGGCAGAATACAACATCTGAGGACAGAGGAGAGATAGAAAAAGGTCAACAGTTCATGTATTTTAATTCTGGGACACTTAATGGGCTGACGTTAAGCATAAGCAACAAAACATTCAATTTACTTTGTAAATGTTTAAATCTAAAATAAAAACTAAGATATCTAAAAAAGACATTTTTAGGAGTAGGAGGATAAATACAATTGTTTATCTCATCAGTTTGTTTTTACCTCCTGTTCACTTTGAGGGGCAGGTTTGGTGAAGAAAGGCTAATGAAATTATTTCTTCTGTTTACTCAATCTTGTATTTATTGAATGTCAAATCTATATTTATTGAATATTGAAGTAAAATGACACCGCTCCCCAGAAATAAAAAAAAATGCTGCAACTATGTTTTTATGATACATCTTTTTCTTTTCATTATAATTTCATCTTATTAAAATTGAACACTGCAATTAAATTAGCAATCGGCTTTGAATTTCCAAAGTTGACAATAAACCCAAGCTGCACTTCATTTCAAGACTGGAATTTGTACTCTGCTTATACTAGCTCACAGTACACACAAAGCAAGAATAATATTTGCTAATATCCCATACTTGCACTAATTGAGTGACTGTCTACATAAATCAAGGTAGGGTTACTCTGGAGTAGCTGTGCAGTTGTATGCATTTATATACGGTAAGCAATCTAAAATGGTTGTCATGTTAGTCTGGTATTTATGAACCCCATAACTATCTCCATCCTGCTAATCTGTATAGATCAGAGACCTACTGTATCTATTTATGCTCTTTCAGTCCTTAGGGAGATAAAAAATTTTCAAATGTAATTGTACGTATTGTATTAAATTTTAGAAATGTCTACAGCTGAAATGACGGAACTACTTCGTTTTCAACAAAAATGGAGTTTCACTTTTTAAAGCTGAAAGAAAGCTAAAAGTGAAATAAAGATGTGTTTATTACCTAACCAACTGTGGAAAAATCAACAGGCAACTGTCCCCCCATAATGTAACCATATTACATCCGTCACCTTCCCCACTGCCCCTCAGGGATATACAGTTCCCAGCCTACCCAGAGGTCAAAAACCTTTGTACACTTTCAGGAGCTCAGTAAGACACTGTACATGAGTACATCTCTCACAGGGACTAAACGTATGCACACATCTGGTGCCATAATCTCTTGTGCACTATACCCCCATACAGAAGGGAGCCTGCCATGTCAACAATGGCCATCAAAGCTCAAGGCTGAAACAAAGTGAAAAAATGAGTAGTATGTATCAGTTACTCATATACAAATGCAGTCCAAATGAGACACCGTAAAAACAACAAAAAATAACTTGTTTTTTAAAGTAAAGTGGTTAAAATGCGTGTCAATAAAATTAGCTGTGTCTTATATCACAGCATTGTAATATAAGAAAGAAAGAATCTCTTTCAGGGACAGGAAGGCCTCTTTCACTTGAAAAGCCGACAGGCGGATGGTGCTCATTGCCCAACAGGCAATTTTTCTTAAATTGTACTCTACGTACCACTGACAAATTGTGCAGCACTTCACATATTCAAAAAAATAAATAAAAAATATGTCACACAGGGCTTACAATAAAGCAGATCACAGAATAAAATTAGGTTTTTTTGATACGAAAACCTGATAAGAAGGCTTCTCAATGGGTGCTAAAAGGCAAGCCAGGTTAACACCCCGACTCTTTCACAGAAGAGGTACTCATCCACTTTGCGATGCTCTTTTGCAATACTTCAAAGTTTTTTCGCTGCATCAGTCCAAACTTTTTGGAACTATGTTGGCATCATCAAATTTAAAGTGAGCATTTTTTTCTCCATAAAATAAAATTGCTCAGTTTCAACAAGTTGTATTTGTATTATTTTCAATGGGGTGAATTACATTACAATTGTATTTATATTTTACACTGTATCTTTACTTTCTTGGAAACAGGGTAGCAGTACAGTGGTCTGGAATGGTCCTTTCATCCTCTAATGACTTTTTTTTTTCATTTTTGTTACTGAAACATCTCTTCAGTTTATTTTAGCAATGTGGTATGGTCACTAAAATGGTTTCATCTTCAGTTGAAAAAAAAAAACCACAAAAACAAAGACACACTTACCTCGACTATATAAATATGCTAAAATTAAAAAAGGGAAAAGAGAGAAAAAACTCAAAACATCTCCCAAAATCAAAATAAAGAACTGAAAAATTGTAAGAACATCTTGTGGTTGATACCGGTGTTCTTATAATGTTATGCAGATGAATACAGGTGTAATTTATACCATTTAAAGGGAGTCTGAAGCCAAAATAAAAAAACAAAAATAAAACAGATACCTAAGGAGAGAGAAGGCTACTTGATCATGCACCTCCATTACTGTGAACCCATGCTAGGCATTTGAGTGAACTTAACTTGCCTAATCTCCATGCTCCCCATCCAGTGACTGACTAAGCATTACCTGGTACTCATTCTGTGCTGCGTGATTTGCTTTTCTTGTATTCCTGTATTGTCATATTGCTGTATGTTACCCCTAAATATTGTCTGTAACCTAAACTAATTTGGCGCTTTATAAATAAATAAGGCACTTGGTCTTAAAGGGACTCCGTAACAAAAATGTCATTGTGTTTTCTACCATCCTACAGGTTCCTAAACTTATTATAATGTGCTCTGGCTTACTGCAGCACTTTCTACTATCACGATCTCTGTAATAAATCAGCTTTTCTTTCCCCTGTCGGACTTGTCATCCTGTGTCTGGAAGGCTGCCAACTCTTCAGTGTGATCTGCTATGCATGCCCCCTCTATGCACACTCCCCTGTGTGTGTGTTATTTACATTAGCCAGCTTTTCTCTGCTCTTATCTTTTACAAGCTGGATAAATCCTCTGTTCACATACTGATGAGTCCCATACTGCAGAATTACAGACAACCGGGCAGAGCTGTCTACAAGATTAAACAAACAATCAGCTTGTAACTCTTCAGTGAGCTGCAGGGGGAAAGAAACACACAAATGATCTCTTGAGATCCAAAAGGAAGGCTGTATACAGCCTGATTGTGTATGGATGTATTTTCTATGTGTGGACATACTGTACATCAACCTACTTCCTGTTTCGGTGGCCATTTTGTTTGTTTACAAACAAACTTTTTAAAACTGTTTTTGACTACTTTTAATGCGGCGGGGAGCGGCGAAATTGTGACAGAGGGTAAGAGGAGATGTCCCCTAACACACTGGTATGTTTACTTTTGTGTGATTTTAACAATACAGATTCTCTTTAATGCGCCTTCCTGTTCCTCTTCTGGTCCCCGCATTCCCCCGCTAGCAGTCTCCGACCGATTGGCCAGAGACTGCGCTCTGCCGCTGCCCAAGGCTTCGTAAGTCTTCGGGAGCCCGAGTGCTCCTGAAGATGGCCCACTCCATACTGTGCGTGTGCGAGCACGCTCATGCATACACAGTACAGAACCGCCTGTCTTCGGAAGCACTCAGGCTCCCGAAGACTTCCAAAGCGTCCCGCGGCAGAACATTTGAACCAGGGATCCAGCCCTGAGGGCCGTGAGAGGAACGGGAAGGATCATTTAGACCCAGAGCCTTTCCTGCCTTTCCTTAGGTATCTTTGTTTTTTTATTTAAGCTTTAGATTAAGTTCTTTTAAAGTCAATCTACATAAATCTTGATATTTTTTTTTTAGAAAAAAATACCAAATCATACTCAAAGGTTTCCTTCTGAGGGGAAATTGAAGGATGCGATTTGCTATTGTTGAACTCCTCAGTTACTATGCTGGAAAGGAGCAATTTGTATCCATTAAACTCAGTGAAAACTGAGATGCATTTCAAACGCTTACTGAAATAGCTTATTGCTCAAGTTAAAGGGGATCATTAGTCCTTTTAAAGCTTTCACACATGCAAGTCAATGTATTTATCTTGATGTAAATAACATTTTTATTGTGTAGCAACAATTTAAAAACCTGAATTTTATGCATGTTTTGTAACAATATATATACATAATGGCAATCATATTAGCTTGTAACAGAATATTTTAGCTCAGTACTCTGACATAACCACTGTGCTGATTCCATCATCCTGCTCAGTGGCGTAGCTAAGGAGCTGTGGGCCCCGATGCAAGTTTTACAATGGGGCCCCCCAAGCACTCTATACATAACAATTGCTACGGCGCACCAAAACCTGCCAATGGCAACTACAGTTTCAGAGGTGCAAGAAGGGGATGGGGATCAGTTTATTAATGATTACTACTATTCAAAGTATCTATAGAAGTGATTATTATGATCACAGGACCAATAGAGAGCTAATACTGTAGTTGAGGGTGGGCCCTTAGGGGCCCCTCTGGCCCAAGGGCCCCGATGCGGTCGCTACCGCTGCACCCCCTATTGCTACGCCCCTGATCCTGCTCAGAATGAAAGGGAAAAAAAAAAATCAAACTGCCTGGCTCAAGAGAAGTGGACATCCCATAAAAGTTGGGTTTAGCTATCTCAGCCAAACCCATTAACAGGTGTGCAAATGTAAGCACAATGTCATGCAATCAGATAAAACATCTTTAGCAGGATTGGTTGTAACTTATATATGTCCAAAAGGGTTGAGTAGTGGAAGTGACACGCTGCACTAACCGAAGACTTAACAGAAGTTGTTTAGGTTATACCTACCACCATACGGTTCTGATCCCGTTCTGTATCAGGCCTGAAAAAGAAACGCAAAAGTTTTTGAAAGTTTGTATTTGCAAGCTTTCAAAAACTTTTAGGTGTAACCCCTGGAGTGAACCAATAAATATACCTTGTCTTGAATACACAGCTTGTTGTGTCTGCTTGAAGGAGGCAAGTCCACCACTGCCTCCTAAGCAATTTTAAATATTTTAATTACTGATTTTATCCTTTTGACGCCTCTGTTCTCTTTTACAATACGTTTAATATCCACCCCTGGTGGAGGGGGATACCCCTTTTTTCTTCATGTCTACAGAGAGCGACTTCTTATTCCTGAGTGGTGACAGGACAATCTCCTCACCTGCTTATACAGTGGTTGCCTGGAGGTAACCCTGGTTTGTGAGTATTACTCTATACTTGTTTCATTTGATCAATTGCCTTGACATACTACACTTTGGCCTCAATTCACTAAGATCACGCTGGAGATAATAAGGCAAGAGAAAACTTACCTCCACACAGTGAGAGCGTTATCTTATCTCTTCCTTCCTTAAGTTACCTCCTCTGTAGTTAAGTTACATCCTATGTAGTTATTATGGAGTTATTTTAAGGATTGAAAAGTCAACTTAAAGACAGAAGAGTTAACATTAGGTTTGCCTAAGGTAAAATGTTTCCTGACTACCATCACCATGGTAACAACTTTAGAAAAATTGTTAAGGACAGGAGATACGCTTAGTGAATTGAGGCCTATATTGGGCTCTTGGATCTTTCTTTACATATGCACGTGCACATCACTGGGGATGCCACAGCGGCTCAAGTGGGAAGCTGGCTGTTTAGGCCCGCTCCTGGTAGGGCCAGTGGCCTCACTGGAGCACCAGTAGGGGTTATAGACTCACTACCATTTTCTTGATCTGTTCTGATACTACACAATTGAAGGTTCCATCTAACAGCAAAACAGTCTTTATAATATGCACTTTATGAGTGTATAAAGCAGACCTGATCTGTCAGCCTGATGGACTGATGCCTCTTCGTCATTCTCCATATCTGTAAAAATATATTTTCCTCACAGTTGGCCCCCATATGACTGATCCACATTTAAAGCTTCTCCCCCATTTGGGCCACGAGTTGATTAAAAAAAATTGAATTTTTTTCATAAAGTTTTTCATTTATTAACTTGGCAATCAAATTTCTGTTAAATTTGTCTAAAATATTGATCTGTGAATGTAAAGATATAAACAGCTAGATTCTGGCCATAGTTTGCAGCCTGACTTTCTTTTAACAAGAACATTTTCCCTCACTTTATACAAGAGAGAAACAACTGCAGTAGAAGAGGTAAGTAAGGCACTATACCTTTAAAATTCCATTTATTCAAGCCGTTCAGGATAAAATGGTAAGGGGTGAGGGTAATGAAAGGCAGCCTGACACCTGTTTCCCAAGAACACTTGCTTTATCAAAGGCTATGCTGGAAGCAAGTGCTCTTGCAAAACAGTTGTCAGGCTGCCTTTCATCACCCTCACCACTTCCCATTGTATCCTGACCTGGCTTGAATAAAGGGAATTTAAAGGAATAGTGCCTCACTTACCTCTTCCACTGCAGATTACATGATGTCTACCTGAGAGCACATACTTCAACTCTTGGCAAGCTAATCCACCACCTGAAGCATCTAGTGCCACATAGTAGATGATCCACTACTTTGAACCAAAAGAAAAACAAAAGTAATCAAAGGTACGAGTTTTTGTGTGGCTGACAAGAAACAATAATAGAAGGCGGTAGTGCAGCAGAAACAGAAGATGGGGGGAAAAAAAGGAAAATAAAGAAAAAACAAGTTACGAAAATGGTCCTCAAAGAATCTCTGGAATCCAGACTCCAAACTAGTGTCCCAACAGATAACACCACCCAAGTTTACTTAACAGAGTATAAGACAAAAGCAAAATGAGCCCACTCAACACCTTCCCCCCCATATCTAAAGATGGTCATTGAGATGCAGCTGTTACATTTGGTGAATTTTCAGGCTTTATACATTTGCATAAAATTATACAAATCTACATCAACTAATGCAGACATCCCATGTTTTATCACATCTCTGGGAATAACTCCTATTCAAAAAGCATAATTTTGAAAATGGGTAAAGCCTTATTCCTTTTTACATTAGATTTATGTATGATAGCTAAAACTGCTGAGATGTCATTTCAAATATCCTTGCATTTTAATGCCATTTTTGTAAAAGACAGTTAAGCATATTTATGCTTTTAATGCATAAATGAAATCCTTTATAGTTAATGAATAGTCTTAAGCTTTCTGGAATAGGTCCCTAATCATTTAAACCTGGACACACCAAGCCAAGAACTGTATCATCATTTCAGTGCCTGGAAACCCAAAAAAAGATTTTATTTAGACTTCCTGACCAGGTGCTACTAAAGAAACAGATTTGGGCACTGGTACATAACTATGTATGCCTTCTATGCGGTGTTACAAAAGCATTGTAAAGGCCAATCAAAATCCATGTAGAGTTTGTGCCCCCTAACCCACACTCACCTGTGGAGGATCCATCTTTGAGGATCACAATTCCACAATGGAATAGCTTTAGTTCTTTCAGACAGAGTACTGAGGTTACACTGTCACAATAGCCCACAATCCCTAACTAGCTCTTCCTAAAATTGCAAAGAAAAAAAAATAAATCACAGAGCACCCAAAATCACCCCCAAAAAATTGAACATGCGGAAAAATGCAGGAAATTGCAAGCAGAATTTGGATGGCTAAGGCAGGGAACACACTTGACTGTTTTCGTGTGTGTTTTCTGCACAAAAAAACTCATGTTAATCAATGGGCTAGTTCGCACTTAAAGCGTTTTTCGCACATAGAAAAGAAACTGACATTCTGCAGGATAATTCTGCACATTTTGTCAGTTTTCTCTATCAATTATATTAACTGCAGTGAAAAAAAAGTGTGCGTTTTTCTGCATAGAAACACACATGGGTCCATATGCAATTAACCTTTTCTCCTGTGTTTTCTCCTAGGTGATATGCATATGGCCCATGGTGTTCAGAAAATGCATGCAAAAAAATGCGCGCAGAAAACTGAAAGACAAAGTGTGTTCCCTGCCTAAAGGTGGCCACTAACGGTCCAATTTCTAGCGAAAAATCATTCGAGAGATCAGAAATTCTGATCGGATTGGTTGTAAATAATCTTCATTGGTGGACACAATCGATTATGAACGAGTGAAAAAAATGTCGCCCGAATGAATTTGTCGAACCAAAATTTGGATTTTCTTGTTGGTTGTGATAGATAGGAAGTAAAGTCTAGTTTAGACTTACCGGTAATGATGTTTCTAACCATCTCAGTGTACGCTGGAAAAAGGAGAGACTCCAGGCTCCTCCTCCTGTGGAAACACAACACAAGAAGCTTAAAAGCCCCCCGCCCTCCTAATCCCTCAGTATCTAGATAAGACTCCGGCCACCAAGAACTATCCGTGACCTCAGAACTATCTAGGATTATATCCACCACATAGAGTGCATAGAGGGAGAACAGCAGCAGAGAGGGAGGGATGAGGTACCGCGTACACTGAGATGGTTAGAAACATCATTACCGGTAAGTCTAAACTAGACTTTCTCTATCCATCTCAGTGTACGCTGGAAAAAGGAGAGACAGGCAAGTAATCTATACTAACCTCAGGGTGGGACTGCTGCCTGTAAAACCTTTCTCCCAAACGTCATATCCTGCCCCGACAACACATCTATTCTATAATGTTTGAAGAAGGTCGTCGGTGTCGTCCAGGTAGCTGCTTGACAAATCTGCTGTAAAGACGCTCCTGCCTTCTCTGCCCAAGACGTCGATATTGATCTCGAGGAATGGGCTGTCAAACTATCTGGGGCCTCTAGTCCCTTTAGCTTGTAGGCTTCCCCTATTATTCTCGTAATCCATCTGGCCAACGTTGATTTTGATGCCTGTAGACCTTTATTTGGCCCTGTGTAGTTTATGAATAAATGACTCGACTTTCTGAACTCCTTCGTTCTTTCTAGGTAATGTAAAATTACTCTACGTACATCTAGTTTACTATACTGTTTCTCCTTATCATTCTTTGGATTTTGGCAAAAGGATGGAAATATTATCTTTTGGGATCTATGGAACTCCGTGACAACCCTCGGTAGATAATTCGGATCTGGTGTAAGCACAATCTTATCCGGGAAGACCAGTAAAAACGGTTCTTTTATCGATAATGCATGCAGATCTCCTACTCTTTTGGCTGAAGTAACTGCAGCCAAAAATAATGCTTTCAAGGACAATCTTCCCAGGTCTAACCTATTCAACGGTTCATATGGAGGCCTCATGAGCATCTGGAGAACCATCGGTAGGTCCCATTGTGGAGATATTTTAGCTTTTACTGGCCTAGATCTTTCCACTGCCGTAAAAAAATCTTTAATCAGTGGTACTTTTGCCAGTGTCCTATCCAAAAATAGGGATAAAGCCGTACACTGCACCCTCAAGGTGCTAACTGATAACCCCATCTCTACCCCCTTCTGAAAAAATTCCAGTATATCCGGGACTGTATTCGAATGTCTATTAGTGTTAGCACACCAAAGCAAATATGCTTTCCACATCTTTGAGTAGATTTTTCTGGTTACAGGCTTCCTCCTCTTTAATAATGTCTGCACGACTCCCTGAGATAACCCTTTAAGATCTTAGGAGGTCCTCCTCAGAAACCACGCAGTGTAGCTGTACATTCTTGGATTTGGGTGCCGTACTGGCCCCTGGAGCAGCAGATCTGCTCTTTGTGGTAGAGTCCAGAACAGGCCCCCTGCTTCTGACCACAGTTGTGCAAACCAGGCCCTCTTTGGCCACCATGGTGCGATCAGAATCATGTCTGACTGCTCCCTTCTCCATTTTCTTATCACCCTTGGAATGAGCCTTGTTGGGGGGAATGCATATACTACCTTGTATGTCCATGGCTGTGCCACAGCGTCTACTGCCACTTCCTGATTGTTCCTGTAAAGGGACATGAACTTTACTAACTTTTTGTTCTTCGGCGAGGCAAATAGATCTACCTCTGGTCTTGCCCACCTCCTTGCTACCATTTCGAACACCTCCTGGTTGAGACTCCATTCCGCTGGATTGATGTCGACTCTGCTCAGGTAGTCTGCTTCCAGATTTTGACTGCCTTTTAGATGAGTGGCTGATATGGAAGATATTCTGTGCTTGGCCCACTGCAGAATCTCCTGAGCTAGTTTTATTAGGCTGGGAATTCTTGTTCCTCCTTGTTTGGCCAGATATGCTACTGTCGTGACGTTGTCTGACAAGATTAGAACATCCTTGTCCCGAATTTGATTCTGGAACCCTTTTAACGCCATCCCTACTGCCTTTAGCTCCCTTGCATTGGATGATAGAGTCTGGTCCTGTATGTTCCAACAGCCCTGAATGTGGAGCGTCCCGCATACTGCCCCCCATCCCCTGCTGCTTGCGTCGGTGGTGATTGTTATTAGATCTTGAGGCATCCAGTGCCTTCCCTCCACCAGATTGCTGTCGTTCAGCCACCAATCTAGAGACTTTCTCACTTCTCCTGGTAATGTCAC
The DNA here is from genome assembly GCF_040937935.1 of Hyperolius riggenbachi. Lineage (NCBI taxonomy): Eukaryota > Metazoa > Chordata > Amphibia > Anura > Hyperoliidae > Hyperolius > Hyperolius riggenbachi. The sequence goes on along the minus strand of NC_090651.1, from coordinate 114,089,763 downwards.
CTTTTTGTCTAGAGACTCCTGCGATTTGTTCCAAGTGAGCAACAGAAAGTTCTGCAGCGGTCTGCTGTGGAATTGTGCCCACCTGACCACTGGCATGGCCGACGTCATCAGGCCCACCACTCTCATGATCTGTCTTATTGAGGACAAATGCTGAGTCTGCAACGCAAGAGTCGCCTCCTGCAATGTCTGTTTCTTTTGTTGGGGAAGAAATATCTTGCCTTCCACCGAGTCTATCAGATAACCCAAGAATATCACCCTCTGAGATGGTATCAAGTTTGATTTTTTCCAATTGATTATCCAACCTAGTTCTGTAAATGTCTGAATTACTATCTGTTTGTGACGCTCTAGAATGTCTTCTGATTGAGCATGTATGAGGATGTCGTCCAAGTAAGGTATAATTGAAATCCCCTGCAATCTGAGCGGTTTCATTACTTCTGAAACCACCTTTGTAAATACCCTGGGGGCTGAGGCAATCCCTAAGGGTAGGGCTACAAATTGAAGATGCAGCGTCTGGGTTTCTAGCTTCACCGCAAACCTTAAATATTTTTGATGCCTCTCCCAAATCGGCACATGCAGGTAGGCATCCTGCAGATCCAGATTTACAAAAAATCCCCCTTGTTCAGAAGCTGACGTACAGAATAAATACTTTCCATACGAAACCTTTTGTACTTTAAAAATGGATTCAGCTTCTTTAGGTTCAAAATGAAACGAAATTTCCCTGTCTGTTTCTTTATTAAAAAAACGTGGGAATAGAAACCCCTGTTTCTTTCTTCCCTGGGAACTGGTTTTATTACCTTCATGGCCAATAGGGATGAGATCATTGCTCTCATCCCTATTGCCTTTTCCGGGTCCTTCGGGAGCGGGTTGAGGAAAAACCTGTCCGGAGGTAGAGCTGAAAATTCTAGCCGGTAACCTTCCCGCACTAGCTTCAAAACAAAAATGTCTGGGTTTAACTTCTCCCACTGACTTTGAAAAAACCTCAACCTGCCCCCTACCTCCAAGTCATTTGGATTCTTTGGGGACTTCAGACTTTCCAAGTACAAAGCCCCCCCTTCCTCTACCTTTTGGGAACCACTTTCTTTGAAAGACAGCATTTCTGTCTTGTTCTTTACCTGTCTTTTTCTGGAGAAAAGGCCTTTTGAAAGGTATGGTCTTTTTCCTACTGGGGAACTGTTTTCCCCTCTCTGCTGATCTTTTCAACACATTATCTAACTCAGCCCCAAATAGTAGTCCTCCTTCAAAAGGAAGAGCACATAAATTGTTCTTTGATGAAAGGTCACCCTCCCATGCCTTTAACCAAACTGCTCTACGGGCAGAGTTTAATAGGGCAGTAGTACGGGCCGTAACTCTGATGGACTCCGCTGCGGCGTCTGCCAGGAACCCAATGGCCTTAATAATAACCGGGATAGAGGCTGAGTAAGCCGCAAGTAGCTCACCAGCTACAATCTTATCCACTAAATTTTCTACCCAAATCTTTAGATTGCGACAAACACATGTCGCGGAGAGGTTAGCCTTGAACCCAAACGCTGCTGCCTCCCAGGCTCGCTTAATAAGGAGCTCAATCTTTTTATCCATAGGGTCCCTGATAGACCCTGCGTCCTCAAATGACAAATCAGATTGCTTTGAACATTTTGCCAGAGAGGCATCCAACTTTGGACATTTCATCCATTTGTTCAGTTCCTGCTCCTGAAAAGGAAACTTTCTCTTAGCCGCCTTAGGAATAAAGAGCCTTCTTTCAGGTTCCTTCCATTGAGATTCCATGATATCTTTTAGCGATTGGTGGATTGGAAAGGATCTACTTTGTTTTTGCACCAACCCACTATATATTTTATCCTGCACAGAAGTCTGCATTAACTCCTCCTTAATATCCTCAGTGGAGTAGATTGCCTTCAGTAATTCCTGTGTCTCCTCAGGCAGAAAAAGGAACTTAGGGTCCCTTTGCTTCACACTTTCCGCCTCGGAATCAGAGCGAACTCCCTCCTCTGATCCCTCTACTGGTTCCTCCTCCTCCTCTTCCTCATTAAACAGGCTGGCCGGGAGTGAAGCAAACCGATCTGGTCTGCCCGAGGGTCCTGGTTCTGATAGAGCTCCAGCTGCCTCCTGAGCCCCCAGAACCGATTGACCCCCCTGATCTCTGCTAGGGCCTCCCTAATCTCCTGCTTCATGGAGTCCATAAATTGTTTAACCAGCCCCATAGACTCTGAGGCGAAAATGGCGTCCGCACACTTTAAACATATTAGCTTCGGCCAGGCTGGATCTAAAGAGGCATAACAATTCTGACACTTCCTCTCTCCCTCCATCTTTAAGAAAGAAAAAAGAACAGAAGAAAGAAAACATTGCTTTACCCCTGATGTCTGATAAACAACCATCCTCAGAATACAGGCACCAGCAGTATACATTACCGGTCTGCTGCTTGCCTGAGAAGAGCCCGCTGCCGTGTCTGCCTCTCGCCTGGCCTGCGACTCTTCTGACTCCATCCTCGTGGAGCCGGCGGAAGCACCGCTCTTTATTGCCTCTGCGGTCACCTCCTTAGAAAGGCTGGGAGAGCGTCTTCCAAATATGGGCAACGCTTCCTTTACAGCCTGCTCCGCCCCTCGGACTACAAGTGGCCAGCGTCCTTACGCGCGCGGGCGCGCGACAGCTCCGCCTCCTCACCCAGAGCCGAACGGACCTCCGCCTCTAGCCGCCGCTCAGCCCGATGTCCAGGGGGGAAAAGAATTCCGCAAGCGGCCCACAACACCTCCAGAGTCCGCTTGCTATCTGCCTATAGCCGGCTACCGCAGGTAGGATGGCTTCCCAATGCCTGATCACAGGCCAGCGAGGGATTCCATGCCCCAAAAAAAACACATCCTGCCTAGCCAGGTATAGCCATCCGTGCAGCTTCTTGCACGTGTGTTCCCGGTAGGCCGGAAACACTAGATACTGAGGGATTAGGAGGGCGGGGGGCTTTTAAGCTTCTTGTGTTGTGTTTCCACAGGAGGAGGAGCCTGGAGTCTCTCCTTTTTCCAGCGTACACTGAGATGGATAGAGAAAGATTGGTTCGTTGATGGTGTAGTGAACGACTTATTACAATATTTCACTTCCGATCAGAATTTCCGATCGTTCGAACGATTTTTTGCTAGAAATTGGACCGTTAGTGGCTACCTTAAGTGTGAATGCTGCCTTCTACTGGAAATTGTAGGGCATGAGCAGGAACATTGCAGGGAATCATCAGATTCAGAAGTTGCCAGTAAAATTGTCAGCCTGATCAATCAGGTATATAGCGCTGTTTAATGTAACATTGCATACATGTGCATTGATAAAAGCATCAGTTTGCTATGTAGTAAGCCGTTTAGTTGAAGACCACCCAAGGTGTCCATGCGGATCATTCTGTCAACAAAAACACCCTCAATCTGGTGAGCTTCAGACTAAAGCAGCCCATACACTCAGCCGATTTTCTGGCCGACCGATCGATCCCGATCGATCGATCAATCGATTGCAAATCGGTTGGCCAATCGACCGATCGACGGCCGATTTTGATCTATTTCGATGGATTTCCATCGAACTTGCAGGGTGGAAAATTTAGGTCGATCTGATGAGATTGCTTATCAGTTTGCATTGGCCTTAATGGAAATCTGATGGCAAAAAAATGCCATCAGATCGAATTTCAATAGATTTTGAAACTGAAATCTATTGGAATTCTATCCTGGTAAAAAATGTTCTAAAAACGCATCAGATAGATCATCAGATGCATTTCTTATCTATCTGCTGCCAATCTGACGAGTGTATGGGCACCTTAAGTCACCTTCTTCCAATGAGCTGTAGTCCTGTTTTGATTTATTAGATCTTGTAAATCAGGGGTCCCCATACTTTTTTGGTCAAGGGCTGGGTCAACATACTTTAGACTGCTGGGGGGCCGGAGTATACATGAAATGATGTAGAAAAACATAAGATTAAGCCTAGGTATTGTAGACAGCGCCTATTAACCACTTAAGGACTGCAGTCTTAAAACCCTTTAAGAACCAGACACTTTTTTTTCATTCAGACCACTGCAGCTTTAACGGTTTATTGCTCGGTCATACAACCTAACACCTAAATGAATTTTACCTCCTTTTCTTGTCACTAATACAGCTTTCTTTTGGTGCTATTTGATTGCTGCTGTGATTTTTAGTTTTTATTATATTCATCAAAAAAAGACATGAATTTTGTCAAAAAAAATGATTTTTTTTTACTTTCTGTGCTGACATTTTTCAAATAAAGTAAAATTTCTATATACATTTTTGTCCAAATTTATTGTGCTACATGTCTTTGATAAAAAAAAAAATCCAATGTATATTTATTGGTTTGGGTTATAGCGTTTACAAACTATGATGCAAAAAGTGAATTTTCCCATTTTGAAGCATCTCTTGACTTTTCTGAGGATCTGTCATGTTTCATGAGGTGCTAGAATTCCAGGATAGTATAAATACACCCCAAATGACCCCATTTTGGAAAGAAGACATCCCAAATTATTCAATAAAAGGCATGATGAGTTCATAGAAGATTTAATTTTTTAAATCCCAAATGACCCCATTTTGGAAAGTAGACACTCCAAAGTATTCAGAGAGGGGTATGGTGAGTCCGTAGCAGATTTCATTTTTTTTTGGTCACAAGTTAGCAGAAATTGAAACTTTTTTTTGTTGTCACAAAGTGTCATTTTACGCTAACTTGTGACAAAAAATTAAATCTTCTATGAACTCACCATGCCTTTTATTGAATAATTTGGGATGTCTTCTTTCCAAAATGGGGTCATTTGTGGGGTGTGTTTACTGTCCTGGCATTTTGGGGGGTGCTAAATTGTAAGCACCCCAGTAAAGCCTAAAGGTACTCATAGGACTTTGGGCCCCTTAGCGCACCTAGGCTGAAAGAAAGTGTCACACATGGTATTGCCGTACTCAGGAGAAATAGTATAATGTGTTTTGGGGTGTATTTTTACACATACCCATGCTGGGTGGGAGAAATATCTCTGTAAATGAGATTTTTTTTTTTTTTTTTTTTTTTTTACATACAATTGTCCATTTACAGAGATATTTCTCCCACCCAGCATGAGTATGTGTAAAAATACACCACAAAACACATTATACTACTTCTCCTGAGTACGGCGATACCACATGTGTGGCACTATTTTGCACCCTAACTGCGCTAAGGGGCCCAAAGTCCAATGAGTACCTTTAGGATTTCACAGGTCATTTTGAGGCATTTGGTTTCCAGACTACTCCTCACGGTTTAGGGCCCCTAAAATGCCAGGGCAGTTTAGGAAGCCCACAAGTGACCCCATTTTAGAAAGACAGCACCCCAAGGTATTCTGTTAGGAGTATGGTGAGTTCATAGAAGATTTTATTTTTTTGTCACAAGTTAGTGGAAATTGATTTTTATTTTTTTATTTTTTTACAAAGTGTCATTTTCCACTAACTAATATTCTATGAACTCATCATACACCTAACTGAATACCTTGGGGTGTCTTCTTTCTAAAATGGGGTCACTTGTGGGGTTCCTTTACTGCCCTGGCATTTTAGGGGCCCAAAACCGTGAGGAATAGTCTGGAAACCAAATGCCTCAAAATGACTGTTCAGTGGTATAAGCATCTGCAAATTTTGTTGACAGGTGGTCTATGAGGGGCCACATTTTGTGGAACCGGTCATAAGCAGGGTGGCCTCTTAGATGACAGGTTGTATTGGCACTGAAGTGCAGGATGTTCTCAAATCGTGACCTGGACATGGCAGCAGAGAACATGGGCATGTGATATATTGGGTGCGTAGACCAATAAGACCGCAATACATTCTTTTTGACTAGACCCATGTTAAGGAGAAGGCCCCAAAAATGTTCGGAAAATTACGTTCACAAACTTGGAGTGGTTTCCACCGAAAACGCTGGGCATGGTTCTTGGATTGGCGGTTGCATATTGTGTGGCATAGCGGTTGATCTCAGCCACAATTAAGTCGTAGAGACCAGCAGTGATCAGAAAAAAAAATTCTGTCACTGCGGTGAGGTGGGTGAGGGTTTGGCCAGGTGATCAGAAGCCCGCTGGGGGCAGATTAGGGCCTGATCTGATGGACAGGAGTGCTAGGGGGTGACAGGTAGTGACAGGAGGTGATCGATGGGTGTCTCAGGGGGTGATTAGAGGGGAGAATAGATGCAATCAATGCACTGGGGAGGTGATCAGGGGGGGTCTGGGGGTGATCTGAGGGTGTGGGCGGCTGTTTGGGTGCCCGCAAGGGGCAGAGTAGGGTCTGATCTGATGGGTAGCAGTGACGGGGTAACGGGGTGATGAGGGTTTGGGGTCTGATCAGGAGCCCACACGGGGCAAATTAGGGCCTGATCTGATGGGTAGGTGTGCTAGGGGGTGACAGGAGGTGATTGATGGGTGTCTCAGGGTGTGATTAGAGGGGGGAATAGATGCAAGCAATGCACTGGCGAGGTGATCAGGGGGGGTCTGGGGGTGATCTGAGGGTGTGGGCGGCTGTTTGGGTGCCCGCAAGGGGCAGAGTAGGGTCTGATCTGATGGGTAGCAGTGACGGGGTAACGGGGTGATTGATAGGTGATCAGGGTGTGATTAGAGGGGAGAACAGATGCAAGCAATGCACTGACAAGTTGATCAGGGGGGGGGGGGTCTGAGGGCGATCTGAGGGTGTGGGCAGGTGATCAGGTGCCCGCAAGGGGAAGGTTAGGGTCTAATCTGATGGGTGGCAGTGACAGGTGGTGACAGGGGGTAATTGACAGGTGATCAGTGGGTGATTACAGGGGAGAATAGATGTATACAGTTCACTGGGGGGGGGGGGGTGATCAGGAGCCCCCAGTGTGGGCAGTTTAGGACCTAGTCTAAAATATAGCATTGACAGATAGTGACATGGAGTGATTGATGAGTGATTGGGTGCTAACAGTGGTCTGAGGGGGTGATTCGGGGGGGGGGGGTCTGAGGGGTGCTGTGGGCGATCAGGGGGGGCAGGATCAGTGTGTGTGTGCTTTTACTAGAAGGGCTGCCTCCTGCCCTGGTGGTCCCTCGATCACTGGTACCACCAGGGCAGGAGGTAGCCTGTATAATACACTTTGTTAGCTTAACAAAGTGTATTATACACTTTGTAAGCGGCAGATCGGGGGTTAACAACCCGCCGGCACTGCTAATTGGCCGGCGGGTTGACGTTGCGGGTGGGTGGAGCCTAATGCCGGCGGATGCGCGCGATCCCCGGCTACTCAGTCCCTCAGGTACTGCCGCCGATCGGCGTTACGCGGTCCTGATGGTGCCACTTTGCCGACGCCCATAGGTAGTGGGCGTTCGGCAAGTGGTTAACATGGGCAGCCCTCAAGTCTCTCTTTTAACCAGAGCAGATGTTATGCCCCCCAACTCAGCAAGTACAGATATTATGCCATCAACAGAGCATGTGCAGATAGTATACACTCTACCACACCATGTGCAGGTAGTATGCTCTCCAACAAAGCATGTGCAGGTAGTATGCTCTCCAACAAAGCATGTGCAGCTATAAAGCCACCAATACAGTGCACAAATCGTGACCCTAACATAGCAAGTCATATGTGAGCCATAATGTCACCCAATGGCCTGCAAAAGCCTGCAGCACAACCCAGAAACCAGCAGATGACTGCTATCTGGCTTCCACGTGGAAGGTTGGTGCCACAACTGCTATTCTATGTGCAGGCCACCAATATTTAAAGATGCAGCAGACCGAACCTAAAAGTAATACATTTTGTGTATGGTGGGACGGTAAAAAAGCATCAGGGGGCCACATTTTGCCCGCAGGCCTTAGTTTGAGGACCACTGTTGTAAATAAGAAAAAATCCAAGTGGACATCTTAGATGTGCTGGAAAAACAAAGTCTAACGTATAGAGACCTCCCCTTACAACGTTCAGAACTTAGGCCTCTTTCACATTAAGACATTGTGTTTTATCGCAACGCACGGTGGTGTTGAAGTTGGACGTCAGATTGAGCCGCGTTATGTGGCTCTTGGTGCGCCGTTTTTGTTCTATACTGTGAAGTCCGGATCTTTTCAATGATTTGGATGATTCGAATCGGATCATTGAAAAGATCCGGATCTTTAAACCAAATCTTTGAATCATTTTACTAGGGAAGCAGGAAGCAGGGGTGCAGCAGAGTGAGAGGTGCAGGAGAATGAGGGCACATTGAGGGTGCTAATGGGGAAGGGAGAGATGCAGCAGGAAGATTGTGCTTGTGCACAGAAGCTGCAGTTCCTGTTTCTTCCAGACATCCACTGTGAACCAAATCGTTCATTGTGATGATCCGGATAATTCAACTCACAAAAAATATCCGGATCAAAGATCCGAATCATTCATGATCTGGACAACACTACAGTGCAGTGAATATTAATTAGCCATGTGGCTAGTCACAATAGCGACTCTCCCCTCCTCCTCTCCTGCACTAAATATCACAGCATAGGGCTGGTGGAGGACACAGAGCCATGTCAGCTATATATAATCACAATCCCAATAGCAAATACAACGAAAACGGCGCATGTTTCAAAAAAACAACAAACAGACATTACTGAGCATGTGCCAGCAGTGTAACGCAGCAAAGTACCAGTATAACGCACAGCATGCTGCACCTTCATTAAACGTGCAGCGTTATACTCTAACGCAACGTGTGCACTGTGAACAGCACATTGATTTTTCAGTGCTGTGAGTTGGGCTGCGTTACAGGCTGCTGTAACATGGGACTTTGATGTCCCACTGTGAAAGCAGCCTTAAAGGACCATCTGCTGTAATGTGTTGGCTCCAAAAACTACAAGAAACCTTAAAGCGGACCCAAACCAAACATTTTTTTAATTCAAAATATTTAGTTGCACCACTCTGACACGTACAGAGATAAATAAACACTCCTTCAAGCCTATGAGCATTTCAGTGCATGCTTTTCACCCTTCTCTTTTCATTACTAGGGTTATACAGGTGGCAGCCATTAGCAATTCCTCCTTTGCCGGACACCACCTACTCCACCAGTCTGCCAGATTCTGTCCCTGCAATATGAAAGGAAGGGAGGGGTTCCTCCAATAAATGTTAAATATTTTATATTTGTCATCATGCAGCTGAAAAAAGGCCACTATTTATTATTATAATTTAGAAAAGAGATTTTATTTCTGAAATCTTGTATTTTTAATTTGGGTCCACTTTAAGAAGCATTTTTACATCAATGCCTCTATGGATTGAAGCCGTTCTGGTAGCACAAGAGGGACCTAAGTGTTGCTGTAATGTTTTTGCTTGTTTTTTTATGTTTTGGGTGATCAGTGCAGATTTTTATTTTTTTCCTTTTGTGAATAACTTATTTATGGTTGATGTCTTCAGATCACCAACATTTCTCCCAAATTTTGAACAGATTGCCCTTACATTTTATGTGACAGCGGAGAGATGCTTTGGTGAAAGGTAGGACTCAGGAATGTCAAAATATTTCTCAGTAAGTGTCCATGACATGTTATTGTAGTCTGTAGAATAGATGTCATCTCGTGTCCTTCAGACAAAAATAACAGTCAATTTTGCGAATTAAATATATGCTACCTCTTCAAAATCACAATGCAGAAGTAGAACAAAATTTAAAAAGACTGACAAATTTGTTTTGTTTCTTTTTATTAATAAGCTGAACAAGATTTTAGTGTCCCTTCTCAGAATTTGAGTGTATGGTTAATAAATTATAAGTTATTTATTGGAAGAGGAGGAGGTATTTTTAAATGGTTAGAGAACCTGAGACTAGAGCTCTGAGTATGATGGCAAATGGCCAAAATGCTGAAACAAGCTTTTTGCTGCAGTGGCATTTACACCGTAAGGGATAAGTAAATTTATAAAGCAGAGAACACTTGTCCTTTTCCCTTCTGTTTGGCCTTCAAAAAAAGTCTATGTAAGCTCCTTCTCTGGGACGGTTTCTTACTGTCAGACTCTCTTATCCTTCTGCAACAATATAAAAAGGTACCTTTTTTGGCACTTACAATTTTTACGAGGTGACGTGACATTATGAGATAGACATTGGAAAGTACAGTGCCTAGCACACAAATAATTATGCTGTGTTCCTTTTTTTCTTTCTCTGCCGGAAAGAGTTAAATATCAGGTTTGTAAGTGGCTGACTCAGTCCCGACTCAGACAGGAAATTACTACAGTGTGACACTCGCTGATAAGAAATTACAACTATAAAACACCTTCCTAGTAGAAAATGGCTTTTGAAAGCTGGAAAGAGATAAAAAGGGTCAATAATTCATAGATTTTACCTCTGGCATACTTCAATGAATGTGTCATTGAGCAAAAATAATAAAACAGTTAAAACTTATCCCATTCAGGTTCCGTCGTTTTCACTTGAGAAATGTTCACCTCCCATTCATTAGCCTATAACTTTATCACTACTTATCACAATGAACTGATCTATATCTTGATTTTTCCGCCACCAATTAGGCTTTCTTTGGGGGTACATTTTGCTAAGA